>NC_040912.2:95010369-95633574 GCF_004126475.2 Phyllostomus discolor | reverse complement strand
TCGGTATACTTATTACTCCATGTGTTCAGTCTTTGAGCCCTCTGGGACTTCTTTTGTGTCTAGGAATTGTGTGGTCAGGATTTACTGACAACGGTTTCCCGGAATGCAGTGCAGTCCTGACCGTGTCCTCACTGGTTATGCAGCTCTCATTGAAAGTGGGTTTAATAAGGGAAGGCCTGTACGGGCCTAAACCAAGGTTGGGGATCCTGACCACAGTCCGGAGGAACAAAGACACTTTGTCAGGTGGCAGGAGGGCCACATGCACCCCAAAGACCTGCCGGGGCTCGGAGCTCCAGCTCCGCGGTCGGGTCCCTCACCAGCCGCTGGAAAACTAGCCACGGAAACCACGCAGCCGCGGCCCTCACTGCAGGATGTGTGACTGGCGCTCGGGAGACGCAGAGCAGCCAATCCCCGCGGGTGGGGCGGGTTTTCCACCAGCCGGTCCGGAACCAGGGGGCTCCGCCCCCTGCCCGCCCTTTCAGCTTCTTCTGACCGCCCATTGGTGGGCAGGGTTCTGGGATCGCAGTGCTGATTGGCAGATTGCTCCCACGCGGCTATCCAGACAGGAACCTCGCCTCCGGACACCCTCACTCCTGGCGAGGGCGGGAAGCCGAGCTCTGTGAGGACTCTCGGCCGAGGTGGGCCGCGCGGCAGGGACCCCCGAGAGACGGACCGGTAAGCGAGGAACCTTACCATGTGCAACCCTCAGCCCGAGACCTTCCAAGTCCAGCCCGAGAGACCCCAGATGCCCTCATCCCGAGGGCCCAAACCCCTTCAGCACCGAGGGGCCGCGTCGGCTAACCCGGAGGACCCCACGTCTCCTGACCCCCAACGCTCAGACCCCCAAACAGCCTGGAACCCCAGTTCCCCTCAGCTCGGGGCGCCCTTCCTGCAGCGCGCCCGCCCGGAAAGACCAAATCTCCCCAAACGCAGAGACACCGAATGCCGTCGTCCTGGAAACCGACTCAGTGGAGGGGACCCGGACGCCCCTCGTGAGACGCCCCAACCCCCCTCAGCCGCGGCGGCCTGACCCTCCCCCCCCCCGGGACGCGGAGTGTCCTCCGCCCGGAAGACGCAGATCGAGTCCTGAGGGACCCCGAGCCTCTCAGTCCGAGAGACGGCGGTCTGCCTGCCGGACACTGCGCCGGCGCCTCGTGCGGGCTTCTCCGGGCCCTTCCCCGGGAGAAGCGCGGTTCCTGGCATTTCCTGGCGCCGCCACAGGCCCGCCAACGGGGTCCCTGAGACTCCTGGGTCGCGTCTGCGGAGCCCGCGCCGAGGCGCCACGTGGGAGGGAGGGGGCGGAGCAAGGCCCCCCCCCTCAGGCGGGTCTGCGGCTGCGCGGCCCCGCCCATCCAGCCCCTCTTCCCGGCAGGGCCCGAGCCCCCTCTCTGGGCGTCCTGCCCACGGGGAGAAAGGCCGGCACTGGAGTGTGAAGTGGAACTCGGACGCGCTCACCAGCCCAGGTAGCACAGGCGGCCGGCCGGGCTGGAGGAGCCTGGAGACTCGCCAGGCGCTGGGCTGGCTCCGACTCAGGCGGCCCCATGCGCCTGCAGCTCCCTCGCGCATGGACACCGGTGGGGGGAGTTTGTTCCTTTGTGTCAGAGCGGGGCTGGCGCTGACGGTGCGGGGCTCAGGGCAACTCGTTTCACTCTGCCATCCCATCGGAGCCAGTCCCACGGGCTTCCTGGGCTTGTCCCTCCTCCACGCTCTCTGCTCCAGGACAGAGGTCTTGTCTCTTCCCAGGTCTCATGGGCCCACGACTCGGCTTTCCTGTGTCACCGCCGCAGACAGGCCACCGAAGCTCCAGGAGGGGACCACTGAGGACTCGAATGAAGAACGGGCTCCGAGGCAGCAAGGTGAGCGGCAGGAGGAGCCAGAGCTGCCCTCCCGACTCGGACCTGGTTTAGGATCAGGCTGCATCTCAGGACGTAACCAGGGAACAGGGTTTGCTGGTGCAGCGAACAAGCAAGATGCACAACAGTGTATCGCACGGTGAGGGGCTGTTCCCGTAAACTTTCACGTGTGCAACATAATCATATATGTTTATAGACACATTAGTAAGCAGTAAATGTGTAAGAACATAAAGTGAGCAAGAAATAACTAATTCAGAAGAGCCGTCATCGCAAGAGAGGGAGGCAGGTCTGGGGGGTAAGGAGTGTCCCCACACCTGGCTGCATGACGGCCTGCATGGAGACAAACAGGAAACAGTATTGATATGGTGGTGACGGGAGATGGGGGGAGGGCCAGGGTCGGGAGGGGTTGAGCACTGTATCATTCCCTCATGTCCGGCCTTGGTGCCATTCTGTCCACTATAGTGAATGTTCGGTGGGTGGGGTTGGTCCACTTGCATGGGTCGTGGGGTTGAAACACTGCTGAAGTCAAGATGTGATCTTCAACTTCACTGGAATTCTGTTTCTGGGGTCGACAGACAGTGGATGCTGACCAGAGTCTAATGACTAAGGAAGGGCATGCATGGCCTGGTATGTGCACAGTGGGGAGGATACCAGAGAAAGGAGGCTGGGTGGTCAAGGTGCCCTTAGCCCAGACAAGGCCAGTGTGAATGAAGAAAACAGGACGGAGAAAGGTTTATGTTGAAGACTCAGGAGTTTCTGTGCAGTTACTTTTATTACATTTTTGTCAGGAGAGGCCAATTTATTCTTTAATAAGTGCAATAGATGCTTTATGAACATAGGGTGAAGCGTAGATGACACTTTGCCTATTTTTTTAAACATTCCAGTGAAATTAGTGGATGGCCCCAATAGAAGCCGAGGCCTTAATGATACATCAGAAACATTTTCCAATCATCCTGGGATTGTTCTTGGACTACTCTCATTCAGAATTGTGTCCCTAATAAGAATCTCCAGGTTTTGGAAACATTTACCAACCAAAACATTGATTTCTCATCATCTTTCAGTCAAACCTTCTTGGGTGGCCTTCAGAAGGGAACACAGTAAACACCAGAAGGTGAGTATTTCCCAAATCCTGTTGACAACAAAATTTTCCTCATGGAGAGAAATGCAGGTAACAGCAGGAAAATGCAGAAAGTATCCTAGGAACTGCCACCTTCTTTTCCTGGTCTCTTCAACACATTGTCCAACATTATCATCTTTTTTAAGATTTTATTTATCAATTTTTTAGAGAGAGGGGAATGGAGGGAGAAAGAGAGGGAGAGAAACATGAATAGGTTGCCTCTCCCACACCTCCAAGTGCGGGACCTGGTCCACAGCCCAGGCATGTGCCCTGACCGGGAATGGAACTGGTGACCTTTCAGTCTGCAGGCCAGCACTCAATCCACTGAGCCACACCAGCCAGGGCTCATCATCATCTTAATGGTTAACAACTATAGCAACAATAGTAACTACCATTTGCTTCATTCTCACAATGTTTCAGACTTTAAGAGTTCTATGTGAATAAACTCACTTAAACATTACAACAAGCAGATGAGGCACGTACTATAACTCACCATTTATGATGAGGGAAGGGAGCTTTCAGAGATATAGAAATGTTTGATTACGTGTCTAAGATCACAATATGATATGAGTGATAGTGCAATCTAACCCATAGTTGCTTCTCTAAACCACTTACAAACTCATTAAAACTTTCATAGTTTTACCCTGGCCACCATGACTCAGTTGGGTGTCATCCTACAAAGCGAAAGATTGCCAGTTTGATTCCTGGTCGGGCGCATGCCTAGTTTGTGGGCCAGGTTTCCAGTTGCCGTGTGTGTGAGAGGCGAGTGATCGATGTTTCTCTCCCTCCTCCCTCTCTTCCCCTCCCTCAAAAAAATAAAATCTTTTTTAAAAACTAGAAAAATTAACTTTCATAGTTTTCTGAAGTTTGCATTGTCTTATCCATATGTCATTACATCATTCATCTGACTGATGATTTTAACCAAATTTCTTTTCTGCTGTGCTGAAGTAAGAGATGCACTAAGACCTGCCAACTAAGGAAAGCATACATTGTATAGGCAGTTTGTACAGTGGATGGTCCCAAGTGAAGAAATATATAAAATGTCCAGGATCACAGCCTCCTACTCTAATCAAAGAGCATCTAACACCCCTGAGTAGCTTCAGGTTTCATGATTGAGAAACAACAAATAATAAAATGACTTAAGGAGTTCATATAGGTTACACACTCTTCAATAGAAACTCATCTGTCTGGAACTGATTTCAAATGCCATTTCTTATAAGGTGAGGTAACAGCTTCTTTCTCTGAGTTCCAATGAGCCCACTCTCATCCTGTTCAGAATCATTTGTTCAGCCCGCCTACCTCTGTGTTGTGAGCTCTTTGAGAGGCTGTTGCATACCTGAGTCTTCTCAAGGGTCACAGACCCAGATCAGGGGCCCTGAATGTTTGCTGAATGAGTAATTTCACAGTTACAAATTAAACTAGAGGATGATCAATGAATGCTGAAGGTAATTTCTGTGAGATTTGAAATACGGAGAGAGCTGAGAGGTAAATTGATAGCAGGACTGTAATCTCACATTCATACTGTTACACAATTCACAGAACACTGGTCAGCATTATTTAATGGCACGTTCACTAGAACATTCAAAATTAGCATGTTACAGACCATGAAACTGAACAACACTAGCTACCAATTCGGGCTTATTCAAACAGAATTGGTGGGAACCAGCTAATCTAAGTACAAATATTCTTTCTAAGGTATTGCAGATTTTATCACCATTTCATTGTGTAGATATGTTTCTGCCAACTATTTCCTTATTCTCTTCCCAATATCCTTCACTCTCAATATTATATAGACAGTTGAAAGAAAAGAGCCATAAGGCATGAGTTCTAATCTTGGATTCATTACCCACATTGGCCCTATCCCCTATTCATACTCCCTAGGTATTTCCAAGGGTTGAAGTATTAAAGACATGCATGTAAAATGTATCAGAAGCCTTAAAAAATTAAATACATGTTATCTTTTAATATGTGACGCTTACATTGAAGGCAACATCCAGGGTGCCATTAAGCAAGGAATATAGTTTGAAGGAATTGTCAGGAACAGCAAATTGGATGACTGCAAGTGACTCAGAGCATGCCCAGAAACCAGTGTCCCTCTTGGAGAACCATGTGCCTTTGGAAAGCACACTAGACAAAAATTGGGTAAGAAAAAATAATTTGGAAACTTAGTTCTTCTAAGTCCTATAGAAGGGCTGATAAGTATGACCTAGGTATGTGAGGTGGAGTTTGGATGGGCCTGGATTTAAGCTGGGCTCACCTGAGACTATAGTTAGCACTGGAGCTTTAGGCAAATCCTATACATTCTCTGAGCTCCTGAATGCTAATGTGTAAAGTGAAGATAAGGAAACATCACTCATACATTATTTGAAAACATTAATAAATTTAAAACAGCTGACACATGCAACTTGTCCGATAAATCCACTGTGATAATGGCAACCACACTTTATTGGTGTTGTGTGCCCAGGCCTTTACTCAATGCCTAACACATAAAGCGTACCCAATAAATATTTTATGAATGATTACAGGTTGGCAAATTAAACCTGGTAATGGGAAGATCTAGAAACTAAAATTGAATCGGTCATCTGTAGTTAGTGTGGAGTCTTCATCTTCTGAACCAATAGTTAACAGTAAAATACCAGAGTATGCAAAAGGACAGGTAATAAATTGATGGGAGGAGATTGTGTGTTATATGACAAAATGGGAACTAACACTGCAGACCCTACCAGCCTTGCTCATCTGGCCTTCTCCAACTTAGAACACAGGAGAAAGGAGATGGACATGAAGATGTACAGCCTACGAGAAAGAAAGGGCCATGTGTACCAAGAGGTCAACGATCCCCAGGATGATGACTACCTTTGTAAGTGACCCTCACTGAGAAACATGTTATGATACAATAATTTCATCTGGTCCTTTGCTCCCCTAAATCATTCCCTTCCTCTAGTGACCTAGAGTACAGGATTGAGTCTCAATGATGTCAGTGCTGGACTCCCTCTGAAGCTCTTTGTGTCCAGGAACATGCGCTATACCTTCCCTAACCCCTGTTGCTCTCACCTCCAGATTGTGAGAAGTGTCAGAACTTCTTCATTGACAGCTGTGCTGTGCATGGGCCCCCTACATTTGTAAAGGACAGTGCAGTGGACAAGGGGCATCCCCACCGCTCAGCCCTCACCCTGCCCCCTGGATTGAGAATCGGGCCATCGGGCATCCCTGAGGCTGGGCTTGGAGTGTGGAATGAGGCAGCTGACTTGCCAGTGGGTCTGCTCTTTGGCCCTTATGAAGGACACATCACAGAAGATGGAGAGGCAGCCAAGAGCAGATACTCCTGGCTGGTGAGAACTATTTACCTCTTCCACTGTTCTCTGGCTTCCCACATTCCTTCTGAGGCTTGGAGGGACCTCACCTCTTATGTGCTAGACTATGGAGGGGACAATATGATTAGCTCTGTGTACTGACTGGACTTCACATGAACACAGAGCTCCTGTTTAAGGATCAGACAGTAAGCGGGAGCAAAGTGGTACAGACACAAAAGAGTGGCTCCTCCTTTGTGGGGCTCCCAATCTGATTGGACAGGTAGACTCAGATGTGTAGATGATGACTAAGAAAAATATCATGTGGTGACAACTGGCAGTTGAATCCCCATGCACGCTGGAAGAGCTTTAATGACAGTAGAGTAAAGGAATTCTTCTGACTATTACCTACCCACACAAAAAACTAAAAGGTCTTTAACTTCTTTTTTGAAATGCAGATCGCCAAAGGGAGAAACTGCTATGAGTATGTGGATGGGAAGGACAGATCCTGGGCCAACTGGATGAGGTGAGGTCAACAGGTCTCTGGGTGCCAGAGGGGACTCTCATCCCCCACAAACCCATATATCTTTCCCTCTCATCATGCCTCCCTCAGTGGTCTCCCTTCATCCTTTTTCCCTCTTTTTCTCCACGCAGTGTTCTTTCATTTCAGGACACATTTAGGAAAAAAGTATAGCATATGTCCTCAAAATATAAAGCTCTCTAATAGACACACTTGGGCACTGGAAAAGACCTTGAAGAGCCTAGATTCACCAGGGACACTGGATTACACTTTAATTTATCAAATGAGCATTAATTAAGCACTTACTGTATTCCAATTTAGGTGAAGGAATACATTGCTTAAATAGATCACACAACCCATGTTCTTATGGAGGACTTCTCACAGACAGACATAAAACAATTGCTTTTACAAACATTTAACTATAATTTCCAAGAAGTGCACAGTGTCAAGATAGCACAAACCACGGATGGCCTAAAGCTGTAAGGGCAGTAAACCATCCCGGCCTCACTTCTAACTAGAACTGGGTTCTGAGGCCTGCAGAGGAATGGTCATGGGCCCCTTTCCTGAGAGGGGCTCCCTTTTACCAGGGTTACCTGAATGTGAATCAACTACTATTGTTCTGTTTCATTTCACTAAGACAAAAAGACCTCTAATTTTCTATAGTAACCTTGGGCAAGCAAGTGAATGGTATTCTAAAGTGTAGAGAGGTTGGAGAAAGGCCTCACAAGAGAAAATAGATGTGGGCTGAGTACTGGATAATTAGTGAGCTTATTTAGAATCAGAGCCCTAGCTCAAGCACCAGGTTCTGTGGTGTGAGACAACTTGACGTAGAGTTTGCAACAGCCAGAGATCACTGGATATTATGGCCCATCAGGGTGGAGGTTAAGTCTAGAACTGGGTTTTAGAAAATGGTATTAGGCAGCATTCACACTGCAAACAGAACTTGGAGATAGGAGTTCACATGACATGCTGACAAGAGGCTCAGACACTGAACAGAAGGTTTCCCAGGAGCATTAGGGGCAGTGGGCAATACCAGAGCCTGAGGGTCTTAAGATTCAGTGAGAAGAAGGACATGGATATAACAGGTAGTGGAATCTCATCACTGTGGTTTTTCTTTCTCTCCCTTCATGTGCCTTAATCCCAGGTATGTGAACTGTGCCCGGGATAATGAAGAGCAGAACCTGGTGGCCTTTCAATACCACAGGCAGATTTTCTACCGAACCTGCCGGGTTGTCGTGCCGGGCTGTGAGCTGCTGGTCTGGTTCGGGGATGAGTATGGCCAGGAGCTGGGCAGCAAGTGGGGCAGCAAGTGGAAGAGAGAGCTGGCAGCTGGGAGAGGTGGGCACCACTATTCTTCAAAACAGAAAGAAAAGAGAGAATTCTCCATAGAAATATCCATGATCCAACTCCCAAGTAGAGTAAAATCCACTCTAAAGTCAGTAAAGTTTCACATCAGATGCTTCAGAAATTCACAATTCATTCATACGCCTTTGACTCTTAGGCAAAATTTTTATATTTTTATTTTTAAAATATTTCATGCACAAAATATACAACCACTTTTAGTGCTGTGAGGCTGAGAGGCAAAAAAAAATTTTTTTAAGCACTAACCAGCTCTCTCACCAAGGCAGTTTTTCTGTCATTTTTATAGCTGTTTTCTTAACTTTCCTCCATACTTCTAAATAAAATGTTTCTGTTTATAGGCACTCATTATTTTTTAAAGACTTTGCCCTGGCTGGTGTTGCTCAGTGGATTGAATGCCAGCCTGTGAAGCAAAGGGTTGCAGATTCCCAGTCAGGGCATATGCCTGGGTTTCAGGCCAGGTCCCCAGTAGGGGGCATGTGAGAGGCAACCACAGATGTTTCCCTCTCCTCCCTCCCTCCCTTCCCTCTTCTCTGAAAATAAATAAATCTTTGTAAAAAATATTTATCTATTTTTACAGAGAGTAGAAAGGAGGGGAAAAAACCTCAGTGTGCAAGGGAAACATTAATTGGTTGTGTCTGGCACACCCCCAACTGGCCCACAACCCTGGCATGTGTCCTGACTGGGAACTGAACTTGTAACCTTTCAGTCTGTGGAACAACACTCAACCCACTGAGCCACACCATTCAGGCAGGGCACATTCGTTCAGTCATTTCAGTGAATTATCATGAGAGATCCTATTCTGTGGCGCACACGGTCCTGGGATCAGGAAATACAGATTAACATGTGGATCAGAATCACTGCTTTTGAAGGACTGACGGGTGTAGCAGGGAAACCCAGGCCCATGTGCTTGCATGTGTGTAACACTATACAGGTGTTAGTGCTTTGGAGAAAACTAATACAGGACAAGTGCCCAAGGATCAGTGTGAAAGCAGGTGTGTCCAGGAAGGGCTGTCTCAGAAGACAACATTTACAAAAACACCTGTGGGCAAGGGATCCCCAGCTGAGGGAGCAGCTAGTACAGGGAAGAAAAGAGGTGGGGCATAGAATGGTCTGAGGGTCACTCAAGTGTCGTCTCAGCATAGAGGTTAAGAACAGAAATCAGATGGATGCTTAGCACTGGAAATGCAGTGCCGATGATCCAAGTTGAGACACTGGGGACTTTCCTGAGTGTAAGTGTGCAGTCGTCAGCTGTAGAGTGGTGTGTTCTCTGTTCGGATTATGTTTTGTTAATTTTTAGAAAATAAACCCCAGGGGGGAATCCCCTGAGACATCACTTCACCTCCAA
This sequence comes from Phyllostomus discolor, assembly GCF_004126475.2. Taxonomy (NCBI): domain Eukaryota; kingdom Metazoa; phylum Chordata; class Mammalia; order Chiroptera; family Phyllostomidae; genus Phyllostomus; species Phyllostomus discolor. The sequence goes on along the minus strand of NC_040912.2, from coordinate 95,624,090 downwards.
ATGAAAGCACGTGGTGTATTGGCCAGAGAGCAACAGGAGTCAGGTGTGTAAGATGTGTGGTTGGAGAAAAATTTTGAAACAGGACTTCTCAGTGTATTTGAAATGGGCTAACACTAAATGAGATGAAGCATAAATATTTGGTGTGAGACTTGAGGAAGGACATTTTTTTTTAGGATTTTATTTATTTATTTTTAAAGAGGAAGAGGGAGAAAGAGGGAAACATCTGTGTGTAGTTTCCTCTCACATGCCCCCTACTGGAGACCTGGCCCACAACCCAGGCACGTGCCCTGAGTGGGAATCAAATTGGACTCCTTGCCTTGCAGGCTGGCACTCAATCCACTGAGCCACATGAGCAAGGGCAGGAAGGACATTTTATTTTACAGTTTTGGAAAACAGAAGGAATTCCTAGTCGAGGCCTGTGGTTTTCCTCTTTCACATGACTTAGAAAATACCTATAGAAGAGAAAGGTCATTGCAGTTCCATCCATACAGGGAGTAAGATGGCCTCTGATGTTCCTCGAAAATCCCTAGTCTGGGCAATATTAGAAAAGACCCTTGATGTGGGCTTTCTGGATTTCTGAAGAAGATGCACTGCATAAAAATAAAAAGGAAAATAGATGGCAAGTGGACACGTTGTGGGAGATGGAATTTCTGTTGTCACCACAGTAAGAAGGATTCATGGGGCAGGTGTCACTAGGAGACAAGTTATATGGCCCAGGCATTCTCAATGTCTGCCCTGACCAAACCTTTCTCTTTCTGCAGAACCAAAGCCAGAGGTACACCCTTGTCCCTCCTGCTCTCTGGCCTTCTCCAGTCAGAAATTCCTCAGTCAGCACTTGAAAGTCAATCATCCCTCTCAGATTCTCCTGGGAACATCTGCTAGAAAACACCTCCAAGCAGAGGACCCTGTCCAGAGGATCAGAATCAGCAGCAGCAACATACTAGTACACACAGCTGGAATGATAAAGCTGAAGGTCAGGAAGTCAAAGAAAGGTCCAAACCTTTGCTTAAAAGGATCAGTCAGAGGAGACTCTCAAGACCCTTTTCCCAACCTTCCAAAGAACAAATGAAGAACTCCAGTGAGCATGAGAGAATGATGGAGGAAGAGCCCTGTAGAGGCCAGGAAGAGAGTCCAGAGGGCACAGGCAAGTTATTTGTGAAAGTAGGAATGTCAAGAATTGTAACAATCGAGCACAGAAGGTGTTGGCAAGGCTTCAGTGATGGGTCACATCTCATCACACACCAGAGCACACACTCAGGGGAGAAGACCTATATTTGCAGGGAGTTTGGGTGAGGCTTTACCTGGAAGTCAGTTCTCATCAGACACAAGAGGACACACTTTGGGGAGAAGCCCTATGTTTGCAGGGAGTGTGGGTGAGGCTTTACCTGGAAGTCAGTTCTCATCAGACACAAGAGGACACTCAGGGGAGAAGCCCTATGTTTGCAGGGAGTGTGGGCGAGGCTTTACACAGGAAGTCACATCTCATCACACACCAGAGGACACACTGGGGAGAATCCCTATATTTGCAGGTGGAGTGAATGAATCATTACCATTAAATTACATGTCAGTAGCCCTAAGAAGTCTATGGAACCTTACTCTCCCCAAGATTGTAATTAGTACAGAAGTAACTGGTTAAACAAACCCTGCAGTTTCATGACGAGATGAGATGAACAGTTCCATGAGTAATATGGGGATATCAGCACCAATCTCTTTTGTGGTTTTTTGATGTCCTTTTCTAAAGAGTTTTGTCTCCATACAAATAATGAAGCCCACATTCCTCATTCCCCCATCACTGAAAGCAGAGTTCCAGAAGACCCACAAAGAACTCATAGTCTCAGTGGCTGGGGTGGCTCAGTGGATTGAGTGCTGGCCTGCAAACCAAAAGGTTGCCAGTTAGATTCCCAGAACTCATAGTCTCAACCACAGAAATTCAACTCCTGCAAATGCATAAGTCTTTAGTCAGTCTACTTTGGTTACTGCCCAGAGAGAGGGATTTGAGACAGACTCACCAGGGAAGGGAATTCCCCCAGACTCCTGGGAACTGGGGCTTTTTCTCCTAATAGGCTCCCTTGGATTCTCTTGGCTCTTCTAGTTTCCTACAACCTCTGGAGCCTCAGGTGAACAACAGGGAGGAATGTTTGCTTGTGCATGGATGTGAGCTTGACTTAGTCTGGGCACCTGGTCTTCCTCACTTTCCTTGCTGCCCCTTCAGGGTCAGCATTTCCTGGTGTACAGCATGTAGATACCACATTAGTCCATAGTGGGTGTGAATCTCAGCTCTGTCTTCTCCAGCTGTGTGACCTAACAAAAGATTCTTGGCTTCTCTCTTCCTTGTCTGTACAATGGAAGTGGGAACTCCAGCCTTTCTATTTGACATTCAAAGTTGAGTCAGCACAGACAGAATCTGGCAAGAGGATCGCTGAGATCACAAGCCCTGTTGAACAGTCTTCAGTGCCCTTGTCTTCCGGGTCTTTAGTGCTGGACAAAGGAAGATAAGGACAGGGTCGGGGTCTGTAGCCAAATTCAGAATTTCAGCAGACCCCACTATTTTTCCCACATAGACTCAGCTGCCCTGAGAAGGAGGCCTGAGGTGGGGGATTCACTTCCCTCCAGGTCACCACCCTCTCCCTGAGCCTGGGCATCCTCAGAGCCCCCTCAACACAGGCAGGTGGCACTCAGAATAACCTGTGAAACAAGACCCTAGCCCACCTCTTGCTAAGAACTGACACTGGGAACAGCACCTTCCTGCACTGGTGTGTTAGGTAGGATAGATGGTATGCCAAGGCAGGGAGGACAAGGAAGACATGTCTTACCCACTAACTCAGCAGTCCTGAGCCTGGTCCACTTCTATTGCCAGACAGTCCAGCATCACAAGACACATCAATGCTAACACATTGAAATTGTAGGTATCATTTCCACTATCTGGGAAAGAAAGGCTTTCAAACTATCCATCCCAATACCTAGAAAATGTGAGGGGATCCACAGCACTCAAGTATAAGGACCCGTAAAAGAAATTTAGCTAATTGCTTGCCTCTGGCTACTACTATCTGTTTTATGAGAGGGTCCCTAGTGCTTACAGAAAGAGCTCATAGATATCTTTGTATGACTGACTTAACTTTTCTCCTGCCCTGTATCTGTTTTACAAGATGAGCAAATGGGGTCTGAAGCCAGATAAAGATTTGGGCTAATGACCCCCACACATACCTACATTTGAGTACTCTCATCCCCCACAGAAACTGGCACCACTTTTACCCATCAATCAATATGTAGCTTCTTTGCCCCCATCCCACCAACTATATAAGTCCTCAGGACAAATTCTTGCCTTTCACTCCCATCTCAGCAAGACCTGTCCTCTTCCATGAGAACCTATCACTAATAAACCCCGCTTGCATGCTAATACACTTGCTGATCTGTAATCCTATACTGCATTGGCAAGAAGGACCTACTTTCTCCTATGACAAGTGCACCCAATCTTCATACGGCATTCATGGACCCCACAACACAGAAGCTTCTGTAATGCACTGTCCTTGTACCTGGGTCCCACAGGGCTGAATACACCACTGACACCATCTCGAAATTAGTACTTATTGTATCTTTAAACCTTTGAGAAGTAAAGCCTGATGGGATAATAGACATGCACAAAATTGGTCATTCCTGGCCACCCATTCCAACATAATATCCACAATGACCCAGGAGCACAAAATTCCAGTGGGTGCAGTGGGTGGGAGTCCAGCGAGACTCCAGATGACAGCAGAGTAAACATCTACATCTGCATAAGGAAGGGTGCTAACAGCTACCAGAGGTCGCACTTTTCTTAGAACCAGAGCTGAGTTCAATTCAGATAGATGTTGAACAATTAGTGAGGACCCCATCATACCCTCTCCTGCATGAAGGAGACCTAAGCACGACCCACCCTGTTCCTGCTGGAGTGGGTTCACCAAAGGGACACCCACCCCATGAACTGGAACAATGACCTTTCTATCCTCCAAGTGCCCAGCTTGTGAAGAGTGTCTACATAAACTATGTAGACTTCAATAATAAATATATCCACTACTGTGTTCTATGCTTTTCTAAAGGAAGGTGTTCTTTCTTGGGTTTTATCTCCCTTCCCTGTTTCTTCTGCCTCCACCACAGCCCAGAGAGAACACCATACATTCAATATTCTGTGACTTTAAGCATGGGCCATGGGAGAGGGGCAGAGTCCTGGTGTAATGCTGGTAGAGGGGCTAGCACTGAAATACAGTGGGGAGGGGAATCCATACACTGCCACATGATGCTCACAACCCCTGCACCAGGAAAAACCCTGGGGTTCTTCCAGAAGGCTTAGCGATTCAAGATGAGTAGAGAGGTCTGTTCCCTCTCCCTCCCCTTCAGCAGCAAACCACATCCCTAGTGTAGCTTCCAGCCTCCAAGGTACCCCCCAAATGCACATGCCCTTGTACAGTCCCTCCATACAACCAAGCTGATACATGTTATGGAAATGCTGTGTGGCTCTCAAAGGTAAGTCAGAAAGAGAGACTTTTGTTTCAGCCTTGCTTGCATAGTTCACACAATCTCAAACCACCTTATGCTGGGAGCCGGGTATTTACACACATACCCCTTGCCCACCTGGCAGTGGCTGGCAGCCACCATCCTTTTTTTGAGGTGAAGGCTCCAAGAAGTGACTGCAGCCTGACATCTGGTGGATTCTAAACCTCTTGCCCTTGCCCAGAAGCTGGTTATTTAATGGAGAGGATGATTCTTCTAGGTGGGTACTTCAGGGGCTCCTCATCTGCTCTCTGGGTGGCACTGAGTGGATGAGCCAAACCTGCCTCGGATCCCCACAGCGAAGTATCATGTGTCTGTCTGTGGAGCATGCTCATGTACAGCCTGATGGTTCAAGGTGACAAGTTAAATTCTGCAGTGACAGCTGCACTCACACTCATTGACAGCAACAGCCACCCTCCCGTCTCCAGCCTGACCGTATCCAACAGGGGCCAACACACATCCCATGAACTGTGTTCACTGGTACCTTGTGTGTCACTAAGTTGAGCTGCAGTGTTGCCTGGGCCTGTGGTCCTCAGCCAGGTGGCTCATTAGAACCCTCTGGGCCTCACTGGGACACACCCACCGACTCTCTGTCCCAGGTAGGGGCAGCCATCTCTGGCCTAGGCAGTGACTCAAATGGGGAGACAAGTGAAGAAGGCAGAGTCCATGACAACATCTGGATGCAGCTGCTCTGGGGTCAGGAGAGGGGCTGTGACTCCAACCACAAATTCCCATCACAGTGGTGTCAGGGATAGGCACAGGCATCCTTCCTGTGACAGTCCAGCCACCGTCACGTGTGAGCCTCCCTGTGATCAGTGCTTGTCCAGACAGCAGCCAGACCAGCCAAGTTTTCAGATCTCTGCTCAGGGTCTTGGCTGACCAAGAAGAAACATCGGTTACAAGTTACTGAGCAGCATGTGCTGCATGTTTTACCTGCATGGTGTCAAATCTATGATGCAGAAACACCTTCAGCCACTTGCCCAGAAATGTTAGCGAGATGGTTTAAGAGCACAACCGCACTATGGCTCTGGCACTCAGTCCAGACCCAGAGGCCCGGCTGCCAGGGAGCCCAGCAGCTGCCCAGCAGCAGCACCAGGTACATTGCTTCACCTATCTTTCTACTCTGTCTTCCTGGGCCTGTGTTTTGTCCTCCTGGTAGCAAGGGGCCCCTGCACTTCCAGCATCACACTCATCTAGTCTCAGAGACTGGGAAGGTAGGAGAGTGCAAGTCAGTTTCTTTTGAACTGGGAGGCCACTACTGCTGGGCTTGTTAGAGTTGGGAAGCCCTCCCCACTCTAGATGTAGCCATACTTTGTGTCCTTTGATCCAAAGACAGAGATGCCAGGGCACAGACTGAGAATGACAAGAGTTTGTACCCTTGTTCCAGTGACAGAAATGTAAAAGCACATCTGGACACAACTCTCTCATCTAAATGGTCCCGAGCTGTAAACCCAGCACTGCCCGAAAGGTGACAGGCGGATGTCAGGATCTCACCTGGATATTATAGCTGTATTCCACTTAAGATTGCACAGGCCTGGCTTAGGATGGAGAAATTTGTTCCCCTCGGTAGCACAGTCCGAGAGGCTGTGACAAGGAGGTGGTGGTGGTAGGGGGGACTGGCAGCAGAGTACACTCCAGGCCTGACTCCTGGCTCCACTCCCAGCCCTGCAAGGCTGACAACCAGACTCAGGGCCTGAGGGTCTTCAGTCTTGGCACAGCCTCTCATGGCCACTACTGCCTCCTCCTCCTGCCAGTGGTGTACCTGGGATCAGGGCTATGAGGTGTTCGGCCCCTGCTGGAGGATCAGTGCTCCTTGTCTGACTGGACTCTGGATCTTGGAATGGGATGAAGCTGACTGTCTGCTAGGAGCCTGTGAGGAGCCACCCAGACCCTGATCCCTGACTCCCAGCCCTACCCCTGCCAATGCCCTGACTGTGGTTTGTCTCTGCCAAGCATCTCACTTGGGTGTCTTGGTATTTTGTTGTTTTTTTCTTTGTAAGTGTCATTTGTATAACTCTGAGGCAGAAGATAGTCAGGAAGGAGGAAACTCCGGAGGTACCCCAGGGCTAAGATAAAGGACATCCATACAGGACAGAGACCCTGTTCTAAGACTGGTTGTTCCTGCTTTCTGGAAAAGTGCTGAATCATGGTGACGCCTGCACAGAAGATGCTACACGACCCCTGCTTCATTATAATAGCATTATAATAAATCAGCACTGCGGTACCTCCTTCTCCAGTGGCCAATCAAGGAAAACCATGGGAGACCACATGTGCAGTAGCTTTAAGTAATACAATGATTTCTACATGCACAATAAAAACCCACCAAAACTAGCCAGGAAGGATCTGCCCTATAAGAACCGAATCCCTCTGGCCCCTGAGGTCAATCACTGCTCAGAGTTCACCCACTCCATGTTCTGTGGAGTGTGTTATTGCTTAATAAATCTGCTCTCTCTCTTTCTGCCTGCTACAACTCTCTGTGTTCAGTTCACTTTTTGGCTGCGATCACCAAGAACCTGGTTACCTGTGCCCACCTATGACAACTCTAAATGCCCATGGTTTTTGAACTAGAAAGAGAAAAAAATAAAATAACACAAATTGAAAAAGTTAACCATATTGTGCTATAAAGCAAGTTCCAACAAATTTCAATTCAATAAAATTATATAAGGTATGTTTCTTGCTCTCATTGCAGCTAACCTATCAATCAGTAATAAAACATAACTACAAAGTGCTGATATTTAAAAATTATAAAATATACTTCTAAATAACCCACAAATTAAATTACAATTGCAGTTAAAAATAATTTGAAGTGAATGATAATAAAAATAGCACATAAAGAATGGTCTGGGAAAATGTATTGATAAATCCACACATTAGGGAGAGAGCATGAAAATTTACAAATTTTGCATCATATTACAACCCTGAAATAATAAATTAAATCCAGAGAAAGTGGAAGAATGGAAATGTGCAAGTGGCGATATCTGGAAGGGTATATACTATTTTTTATTAAATGATTTTTATTGTTATTCTATTACAGTTTTCCATTTTTCCCCTTTGTCCTCCTCCGCCCATCCCACCCCACACACCTCACCTTGTTTAGAAGCATATATACTTTATATAATAGCAATTATTACCTGTTTGGGTAGGATTTTCAATTACTTTCATTTTTCTATATAATTTAAATAAGCAGCAACAGCAACAAAAAATGCCGTCTCAGTTTGGGCTTAAAAAGTACAATGGAAAACATGGCATAACTTAAAAATAATAAAAATCTAGTCTGTTTTGGTGACAACATCAGAGGCCTTTTCTTTGCTCACCCAGCCTGATCTCTTGGCTCAGAGGGACTCCTTTTCCAATTTTCACTTCTTCATGTGCAAATGCAGAGGAAATAAAGGGAAGTCATGTAGATGAGTGGAGAAGCCCTAAGCAGCACAGCAGGAGAGGGAGTTGCCGCAGGGCTTCCTCACTTCTGGGCTTCCTCACAGCCCTGAGGCCAACTAACTGAGAAGCAACACTACTGAGCTGATATACAGTGTGGTGCTTCATAATTCACCTGTGACAATACTGATCTTCTTAAAAACCCTTGTGTACTCGCAGCCATTTTGTATTAAAATTGAGGTATTTGCACTAAAGTTTTCTTCTTCACCACACTCCAACTTTGCAACTCCTCTTGGCATTGCCACGGAGTTAATGACTATAAATTTATAGACAGGCACATGGACCCCTCACACAAACCCAGAGACCCCAAAGGCACACCCAAAGAGACCCCAGATCCCAGACCCATAGCCAAATAGATTCAAACCCAAGCCACAAACCTCAGAGACAGGACCCAGATCCGTAACCAAGACCCCACAGCCAGACTCCTGAGTTGGAGCTGGACAATGAATCCTAGTTGCCAGATGCCAAATACAGAGGCTGAACCACACTAGTCAGGGCTTATAATATTCTTAATAGCATTTCTATAAGTGATCTTGAATCAATACTTAAATATGAAATTCATTGTTTGTATAATAAATGGTTTTCATCTCACAAACAATAAGTGTGTGACACCGTATATTTTGCACTATGGAAATGTTCCTGCTGGAATCCAGTTTTGGATGCAAATTGGACACTTTGGGTGGTCACGATGCTATTCCGATAAGAAAGGCAGCACAGGCCACTGGATTTAATGAGGGTGTGCAGAAATTTTGTTGAGTCATTTTTAAATGCATACACATATAACCAACTACTTCTCAGCCATTCTTTTATCTACAAAAAAATACTTATAGATAGGTTTATTTTAAGTAAAGGAGAAAACAAATGACACAACATTCCAAATGACATGAAGGAAAAGCAAGTTTCCCCCTCCACGTTGCCCAGGCCCTGGTCCCAATGACTACTCTCTGTGTCTCCTCTCAGCACGTCCTCTGCCTGGGTTTGTTTGTTTGTTTGTTTGTTTAACATAATTTGTTTTGCAGGATACTTTTCTCACATAATAACATTATTTAGAAGTCATTCTCTGTTAAAATTCTTTAGAACCACCTTACTAGTTTTTATTTCTTTAATGAAATATCATATTCTCACCCATTTTTAATGTTCTATAATATTTCAGTGTAAGCAAACCATAATTTAACAAATTCTCTTCTACTGAAAACTTTAAAATGATATCTGTTATTATGTGTTGAATAAAATATATTAAACATACTTCATTTCATACACAGGAAAGCATAACTAGGGGGGTAATTTTAAATGCTTTTCTTTTCATTTCATGTATTAATTGGAAAGAGAGAAAGAGAGAGTTAGTCGTTCCTCTTATGTACTCATTCATTGGTTGCTTCTTATATGTGCCCTGATTGGAGAATGAACTGACCACCTTGGCATATAGGCAGGACACTCTAACCAACTGACCTACCAAGCCAGGGCTACTAGGAGAAAATTTTGAAAAGTGGAATTTCTGGGTCAGAGGGTATGAGGATGTTATTTCTGGATGGCTATTCTCAAAATGATCACTGGAGAGTCTGCACCCAAAGGACCCTTCCCTGAGTCTTTCAGAGCAAGGACACCGCACCTGCTTGCTCATCAGCCTCAGACATGTCAGGAGTCCTCTGGATCCCCACATGGGCCACCAAACTATGTTGACCTTAAATATATAGCAGTCAGTTATTTTACCAGCAGATAAGGGGTTTATTCAGAAACAGTAAAAATTTGCAATTTAGGACAAGCAAGCTGTAGCAAAAATCATAAGTAAGCTCCACAAGTAAAGGAGAGGAACATTATTTTACAGGGAAAAAAGAGGAAGTTGGGAGGGGTCATTTCAAATGAAAGTGCAGTGCAAAAAATCCTCAGTTCAGAGTGACGATGGTTTCTTTCTGGCTGAGTTGCTGGGGAGTTGGTTTCTCCTGGGAGCACACAGTACATCTATATGTTGGGGCCTGTGACAGACAGTCTTTCCTGTAATTGACTCTGGATGGTGCTATGTGACAGCACACACGCTGACCCCCAACTCCACTTTAGTGAGGTTTCCCTTTATGCAGTTTCATAGCAATAATTAGTTGGCTTATTTGCAACCCATGGAAATCAAGTTATATGTACGTGCTCAAAACGAGGTAAGGACCAGAGACAGTCTGCACACTTAAGAAAGCCGGTAGCAGCTACAATGACCCTACTCTGTGGACCCCTGTCCTCAAACTCGATATCTTATTTTTATGCAAAATACTTGCAGGTTTTCTCAGCACTTAAAAATGTATTTAGTTTTGTTTTTTTAATTTTTTATTTATTTATTATTTTTAGAGAGGGAAGGGAGGGAGAGAGAGAGAGAGAAACATCAATGTGAAGTTGCTGGTGGCTGTGGCCTGCAACCCAGGCATGTGCCCTGACTGGGATTCAAACCTGCAATGCCTGGTTCCCAGCCCGCGCTCAATCCACTGAGCTACACCAGCCAGGGTTGGTTTTGGTTGGTTTTATCTTGTCTTCCTATTTCTGAAATCTTTTTACACCTGACTTACTTAACTATACTTATTACTCATAACACCACTTCTTTGAGATGTGAAATTCTCCCACTGTGTTTTCCATTATACTTATTATTTTATTTGTTGTGTTTAAGTGTTTGAACCGTCTGGGACTTCTTTGTGTCTGCGAATTGTGTGGTCAGAATTTATTGACATCAGTTTCCCGGAATGCAGTGCAGTCTTGACCGCACCCTCACAGGTTATGCAGCTCTTTTTGAAAGTGGGTTTGACAAGGGAGGGCACTGAGGGCTCTAGACGAAGGTTGGGGATCCCAACCACAGTCTGGTGGAACAAAGACACTTCGTCAGGCGGCAGGAGGGCGACGTCCACTCTACAGACCGACCTGGCTCGGAGCTCCCAGCTCCCGCGGGTCGGGTGTCTCACCAGCCGCTGGAAAACTAGCCACGGAAACCGCCCAGCTGCGGCCCTCGCTGCAGGATGTGTGACTGGCGCTCGGGAGATGCAGAGCAGCCAATCCCCGCGGGGAGGGGTTGGTCTTCCGCTGGCCAGCCCCCAACAGAGGGGGCTCCGCCCCTTGTCCCGCCCTTTCATCTTCTTCTGACCGCCCATTGGCGGGCAGGGCCCTGGGATCCCACCGCTGATTGGAGGATTGCTCCCGCGTGGCTATCGAGGCAGGAACCTCACCCCTGCGCCCTCAGTCCTCCGGAGAGCGCGGGAAGCCCGGGAGCCTGGAGAGCACCCTCCACTGCGGTGGGCAGCGCGGCAGGGACCCCGGGAGACTGGCCGGTAAGCGAGGAACCTTACCATGTGGAACCCTCAGCCCGAGACCTTCCCAGTCCAGCCAGAGAGGACCCCAGATGCCCCCATCCCGAGGGGCCCGAACCCCTTCAGCACCGAGGGGCCGCGTCCGCTAACCCGGAGGACCCCACGTCTCCTGACCCCCAACGCTCAGACCCCCAAACAGCCTGGAACCCCAGTTCCCCTCAGCTCGGGGCGCCCTTCCTGCAACGCGCCCGCCCGGGAAGACCAAATCTCCCCAAACGCAGAGACCCCGAATGCCGTCGTCCTGGAAACCGACTCAGTGGAGGGGACCCGGACGCCCCTCGTGAGACGCCCCAACCCCCCTCAGCCGCGGCGGCCTGACCCTCCCCCCCCCCCCGGGACGCGGAGTGTCCTCCGCCCGGAAGACGCAGGTCGAGTCCTGAGGGACCCCGGGCCTCTCAGCCCGAGAGACGGCGGTCTGCCTGCCGGACACTGCGCCTGCGCCTCGTGCAGGCTTCTCCGGACCCCGGGGGCGCCTCCGGGCCCTTCCCCGGGAGAAGCGCGTTCCTGCGCCGCCACAGGCCCGCCGGGCCGGTGGGGCCCCTCAGACACCAGGGCCCGCAACAAGCGGAGGGAAGGGTGGGAACAGGGTCTGCGGGTGGCTCCGCCCATGCAGCCCCTCCTCCCGCAGGGCCCCCCCGCGGCCCCCTCTCCCGGAGCCCTGCCAACCGGGAGATGGGTGTTCGGTCCTCTCAGCGCCTTCTCCTTCCACAGGCGCCTGGGACTCCGGGCTGGGACACCATGAACCCCTACGGGGGCCCACAGGAGCGCCCTGAGGGAGAGGCGGGGAGGACGGGGTGGACGTCTCAGGTGAGCTGAGGGGTGGGCGGGGAGCGTGGAGACAGAGCTCCGCAGACGCCCGGCCCTCAGGGTGACCCTCCCTGTGCGCGTGCAGAGCACTGGTGGGATGGTGGGAGAGACGGGACTTCGTGTTGCAGGGCCAGGGCAGGGAAGGGTCAGGGAAGTGGGAGAAGGCCCAGGGTGCCAGCAGGCCCCCTGGACATACCCCAGAGGACTAGCCACTCGGGGACCTGGATCTCGACTGAGACCAGGGCTCAGTGCCTGCAGCACAAAGACCACCAAGGCCCGGCTTGCTCCCTGCACCGGGGGGGCGGGGCAGGGAAGGCCCGCCCCACGCGTTCTCACTCGCTGTCACTGACTTCCTGGTGTGTCCACTTTCCTCTCCAGGCCGAAGAAGCTTTGAAAGACACTTCCCTCTACTTCTCCAGGGAGGAGTGGGCAGAGATGGGAGACTGGGAGAAAGGCCGGTACCGGAACGTGAAGAGGAACTTCGAGGTGCTCCTCAGCCTAGGTAACGCTGTGCGCAGGCGCTGGGCCAGGGGCCCAGTGACACGACAGGCTGCTGGGCTGGCTCCGCCTGCAGCTCCCTCCGTCATGGACACTAATTGCAGGGAATTTGCCTCTTCGCGTCAGACCAGGGCTGGTGTTTACGGTGTAGCGCTCACAGCAACTTGCTGTAGACTCTCCCACCCCATCCGAGCCAGTCCCATGGGCTTCCTGGTGCTTGTTCCTCCTCCAAACTCGTTGTTTTCAGGACAAAGGTTTTGTCTCTTTCCAGGTTTCAGGCCCCCTCGACCAGCTTTCATGGGTCACCACCACAGGCAGGCCACCCAGCTCCAGGAGGAGGACCGTGAGGACTCCGATGAAGAACGGGCTCCGAGGCAGCAAGGTGAGTGGCAGGAGGAGCCAGAGCTGCCCTCCCGACTCGGACCTGGTTTAGGTCAGGCGGCATCTCAGGACATAACCAGGGAACAGGTTTGCTGGTGCAGCGAACAAGCAAGATTCACAACAGTGTATCGTACAATGAGGGGCTGTTCCTGTAAACTTTCACATGGGCAACATAATCATAAATATATTCATAGATGCATTAATAAGCAATAAATGTATAAGAACATACAAGTGAATAAGAAATAACTAATTCCAAAGAGTTGTCATTGCAAGAGAGGGAGGCAGGTTTGCCTGGTGACGAGTGTCCCAACACCTGGCTGCCCAATGGCCTGCATGGAGACAGATGGGGAACAGTATTAACCATGGTAATGACAGGAGCTGGGGGAGGGCTTGATCACTGTATGATTTCCTGATGTCGGCCGGGGTGCCGTTCTGTTCAGTATCCTGAGTATTTGGTTGGTGGAATCCATCCACTTTCATGGGTCTGAGGTTGAAACCCAGCTGAAGTCAAGATGTGATCTTTAATGTGACTGGAATTCTGTTTCTGGGGTCAGCAGACTGTGGATGCTGACAAGAGTCTAATGATTAAGGAAGGGCATGGATGGCCAGTATGTGCCCAGGAGGGAGGATACCAGAGAAAGGAGGCTGGGTGGTCCTGGTGCCCTCAGCCTGGACAAGGACACTTTGAATGGAGAAAACAGGACGGAGAAAGGTTTATGTTGAAGACATGGAGTTTCTGTGCAGTTACTTTTATTACATTTTTGTCAGGAGAGGCCAATTTACTTTTTTAATAAATGTAATAGATGCTTTATAAACATAGGGTAAAGCGTAGATGACACTTTGTCTATTTTTTTTAAAGGAAATGGTATTTCTTTTTTTTTTTAAGATTTTATTTATTTATTTTTAGAGAGGGAAGGGAGAGAGGGAGGGAGAGAGAGAGAGAGAAACATCAATGTGCGGTTGCTGGGGGTTATGGCCTGCAACCCAGGAATGTACCCTTGCTGGGAATCAAACCTGGGACACTTTGGTTCCCAGTCCGCGCTCAATCCACTGAGCTACGCCAGCCAGAGCTTATTTTTTTTATAATTCTAATGAAATTAGTTGATGGCCCCAATAGAAGCCTAGGACTTAATTATACCTCAGAAAACGTTTTCCAGTCATCCTGGGGTTGTTCTTGGACTACTCTCATTTAGACTTCTGTGTCCCTAATAAGAATCTCCAAGTTTTGGAAACATTTACCAACCTAAACACTGATATCTCATCATCTTTCAGTGATACCTTGTGTGGCCTTCAGAAAGGAACAGAGTAAACACCAGACGGTGAGTATTTCCCAAATCCTGTTGACAACAAAATTTTCCTCATGGATAGAAAGGCAGGTAAGAGTAGGAAAATTCAGAAAGTATCCTAGGAACTGCCACCTTCCTTTCCTGATCTCTTCAACACACTGTCCAACATTATCATCTTTTTTTAAAGATTTTATTTATCAATTTTTTAGAGAGGAAGGAATGGAGGGAGATAGGGAGAGAAACATGTATGAGACACACATATATATGTTGCTTCTCACATGCCCCCAGGTGGGGGACCTGCTCAACAACCCAGGCATGTGCTCTGACCGGGAAGGGAACTGGTGACCTTTTGGTCTGCAGGCCAGCGCTCAATCTACTGACCAACACTAAGCAGGGCTCATCATTATCTTAATAGTTAACAACTACAGCAACAATAGTAACTACCATTTGTTTCATTCTCACAATGTTTCAGATTTTAAGAATTCTATGTGAATAAACTCAAACATTACAACAACCTGATGAGGTACATACTATAACTGTCACCATTTATGATGAGGGAAGTGAGCTTTCGGAGATATAGAAATGTTTGACTATATGTCTAAGGTCACAGTATCACTGGTAGTGCAGTCCAACCCATAGTTGCTTCTCTAAACAACTTGCAAACTCATTAAAACTTTCATAGTTTTACCCTGGCCACTGTGACTCAGTTGGGTCTCATCCTGCAAAATGAAAGATCACTAGTTTGATTCCTGATCAGGGTGCATGCCTGGGTTGTGGGCCAGGTTCCTGGTTGGGGCCTTTGCAAGAGTCAAGTGACCAGTGTTTCTCTCTCACATCGATGTTTCTCTTCCTCTCTTCCTCCCCTCCTCTCTCTCAAAAAACCAAAACAAAACAAAATCCTTTTAAAATATTAGAAAAATAAACTTTCATAGTTTTCTAAAGTTTCCATTGTGTTATCCATGTGTCATTACATCATTCACTGACTGACAGTTTCGACCAAGGTTCTTCTCTGCTGTGCTGAGGTGAGAGATGCACAAAGACCCTCTGACTAAGGGAAGCGTACAATGTGCAGGCAGTTTGTACAGTGAATGGTCCCAGATGAAGAAGAATGTAAAATGTCCAGAATCACAGCCTCCCACTCTAATCAAAGAGCATCTCCCACCCCTGAGGAGTTTCAGGTTTGAGAAACTCCTCAGGGAGTTTCTCATGACTGAGAAACAACAAATAATAAAATGACTTAAGGACTTCATATAGGTTACACACTCTTCAATAGAAACTCATCTATCTGGAACTGATTTCAAATGCCGTTTCTTGTGGGGTGAAGTAACAGTTTCTTTCTCTGAGTTCCAAGGAGGCTGCTCTAATCCTGTTTACAATCATTTGTTCATCCTGCCCACATCTGCTTTGTGACCTCTTTGAGAGGCTGGTCCATACCTGAGTCTTCTTAGAGGTCACAGGCCCAGATCCGGGCCCCTTGGGGCCCCTGAATGTTTGCTGAATGAATGATTTCACAGTTACAAATTACACTAGAAGATGATCGATGAATGCTGAAGGTAATTTCTGTGAGATTTGAAATATGGAGAGACCTGAGGGGTAAATTGATAGCAGGACTGTAATTTCACATTCACACTGTATTACACAATTCACAGAACACCTTGGTGAGCATTACTTAATGGCATGTTCACTAGAACATTGAAAATTAGCATGTTATAGATTATGAAATTGAAGACAATTAGCTACTGATACATCCTTATTCAAACATAATTTGTGGGAACCAGCTAATCTAAGTACAAATATTCTTTCTAAGGTATTGCAAATTTTATCACCATTTTACTTATTGTCTAGATATGTTTCTGCCAACTATTTCTTTATTCTCTTCCCCCTTATCCTTCACTCTCAATATTATACAGACAGTTGAAAGAAAAGAGCCGTAAGGCATGGGTTCTAATCTTGGATTCACTATCCACATTGGCCCTTTCCCCTCTAACATTCATACTCCCTAGGTATTTCCAAAGGTGGAAGTTTTAAAGACACACATGTAAATTGTTTCCTAAGCCCTTAAAAAATTAAATACATGCTATCTTTTACTATGTGACTCTTATATTGAAGGCAACATCCAGGATACCATTAAGAAATGAATATAATTTGAAGGAATTGTCAGGAATAGCGAATTTGATGACTACAAGTGACTCAGAGCATGCCCAGAAACCAGTGTCCCCTCCTGGAGAAGCGTGTGCCTTTGCAAAGCGCACTAGACGAAAATCAGGTAAGAGAAAGTAACTTGGAAACTTTAATTCCTCTAAGTCCTATAGAAGGGCTGATAAGTATGACCTAGGTCTGTGGGGAGGACTTTGGATAAGCTTGGATTTAAGCTGGACTAAGCTCAGACTGAAGTTAGCACTGGAACTTTCGGCAAATCCTAGTAAATTCTCTGAGCTCCTGAATGCTAATGTGTAAAGTGGAGATAAGGAAACATCACTCATATATTGTTTGAAAACACTAAATTAAATTTAAAACAATTGACACATACAACTTGTTCAATAAATCCATCTGTGATAACAGCAACCACACTATTGGTGTTGTGTGCCCAGGCCTTTACTCGATGCCTAACACGTAATGTGCATCCATAAATATTTTATGAATGATTAAAGATTGTAAAGTTAAAACTGGTAATGGGAAGATCTACAAACTAAAATTGAATCAGTCATCTGTAGTTAGTGTGGAGTCTTACTCTTCTGAACCAGTAGTTAATGGAGTAAAATACCAGAGTATGCAAAAGGACAGGTAGTAATTTGATGGGAGAAGATTGTGTTATCTGACAAAATGGGAACCAACACTCCAGATGCCACCACCCTCACTCACCTGCCCTTCTCCAACTTAGAACTCAGGACAAAGGAGATGGACGTAAAGATGTACAACCTACGAGAAAGAAAGGGCCGTGTGTACCAAGAAGTCACCGGGCCCCAGGATGATGACTACCTTTGTAAGTGACCCTCACTAAGAAGTGTATTATGCTACAATAATTTCATCTGGTCCTTTGCTCCCCAAATCATCCCCTTCCTCTAGTGACCTGGAGTATAGGATTGAGTCTCAGTGATGTCAGTGCTGGACTCCCTCTGAAGCTCTTTGTGTCCAGAACATGCGATATACCTTCCCTAACCCCTGTTGCTCTCACCTCCAGATTGTGAGAAGTGTCAGAACTTCTTCATCGACAGCTGTGCGGTGCATGGGCCCCCTACATTTGTAAAGGACAGTGCAGTGGACAAGGGGCATCCCCACCGCTCAGCCCTCACCCTGCCCCCTGGGTTGAGAATCGGGCCATCAGGCATCCCTGAGGCTGGGCTTGGAGTGTGGAATGAGGCAGCTGACTTGCCAGTGGGTCTGCACTTTGGCCCTTATGAAGGACACATCACAGAAGATCAAGAGGCAGCCAAGAGCAGATACTCCTGGCTGGTGAGAACTATTTACCTCTTCCACTGTTCTCTGGCTTCCCACATGCCTTCTGAGGCTTGGAGGGACCTCACCTCCTACATGCTAGGTGTGGAGGGGACAATATGGTTAGTTCTGTGTACTGACTGGACTTTACATGAACAAAGCTCCTGTTTAAGGAGCAGAAGGTAAGCGGGAGGAAAGTGGTGCAGACACAAAGGAGTGGCTCCTCCCTTGTGGGACTCCTGCTCTGACTGGACAGGTAGACTCAGATGTGTAGATGATGAGTAAGAAAAATATATGGTCACAGCTGACAGTTGAGTAAAATAATTCTTCTGACTATTACCTTCTCACCAAAAGAATAAAAGGTCTTTAACTTCTTTTCTGACACACAGATCGCCAAAGGGAGAAACGGCTACAAGTATGTGGATGGAAAGAACAGGTCCTGGGCCAACTGGATGAGGTGAGGTCAACAGGTCTGTGGGTGACAGAGCGGACTCTCATCCCCCACAAGCCCATATGTCTTTCCCTCTCATCATGCCTCCCTCAGTGCTCTCCCTTAATTCTTTTTTCCTCTTTTTCTCCATACAGTGTTCTTTCATATCAGGGGACATTTAGGAAAAAAGTATAGCATATTTCCTCAAAATTTAAAGCTAATTGCTAGACACAATGTAGGCACTGGAAAGGACCTTGAAGAACCTAGATTCACCCAGGGACACTGGATTACACTTTTATTTATCAAATGAACATTAATTAAGCACTATATTCCAGTTTAGGTGAAGGAATACATTGCTCAAACAGATCACACAACCCATGTCCTTATGAAGGACTTCTTGCAGACAGACATACAACAATTACTTTTGGAAACATTTAACTGTAATTTCCAAGAAGTGCACAGAGTCAAGATAGCACAAACCAAGGATGGCTTAAACCTGTACAGGCAGCAAATCATCCCAGCCTCACTTCAAACTATAACTGGGCTCTGATCCTGCAGAGGAATGGTCATGGGCCCTTTTCCTGAGGGGGGCTCTCTTCTTATCAGGGATAACAGAATGTCAATCAACTACTATTGTTCTCTTTTTTATTTTACTAAGACAAAAAGACCTTCAACTTTCTATGGTGACCTTGGGCAGGCAAGTGAATGGTGCCCTAAATAAAGTGTAGGGGGGTTGGAGAAAGGCCTCTCGAGAGAAAATAGATGTGGGCTGAGTACTGGATAATTGGTGAGCTAATTTAGAAGCAGAGCCCTAGATCAAGCACCAGGTTCTGTGATGTGAGACAACTTGATTTAGAGTTTGGAGCAGCCAGAGATCATGGGATATTATGGCCTATCAGGGTGGAGTTTAAGTCTAGAACCGGGTATTAGGCAAGATGGACACTGCAAGCAGGACTTGGAGATAGGAATTCACATGACATGCTGACAGATGCTCAGACATTGAACAAAGGTTCCCCAGGAGCATTAGGGGCAGTGGGCAACATCAGAGCCTGAGGGCCTTAAGAATCAGTGAGGAGCTGGACATGGATGTAACAGGTAGTGGGAACTCATTGCTGTGGTTTTCTTTCCCTTCATCTGCCTCAATCCCAGGTATGTGAACTGTGCCCGGCATGATGGAGAGCAGAACCTGGTGGCCTTTCAATACCACGGGCAGATTTTCTACCGAACCTGCCGGGTCATCAGGCCGGGCTGTGAGCTGCTGGTCTGGTGCGGGGATGAGTATGGCCAGGAGCTGGGCAGCAAGTGGAAGAGAGAGCTCGTGGCCAGGAGAGGTGGGCACCACTGTTCTTCAAAACAGAAAGAAAAGAGAGAATTCTGCCACAGAAATATTCATGATCCAACTCCCAAGTAGAGTAAAATCCACTCTAAAGTCAGTAAAGTTTCAGCTCAGATGCTTCAGAAATTCACAATTCATTCATATGCCTTTGACTCTTAGGTAAAATTTTTATATTTTTTATTTTTAAATTATTTCATGAACAAAGTACACAACCACATATAGTACTGAAATAATGAGAGGCAAAAAAAAAAAGTTTTCAAGCACTAACCAGTTCTCTCACCAAGGCAGTTTTTCTGACACTTTTATAGCTGTTTCTTCTTAATTTTCCTCCATGCTTCTAAATAAAATGTTTTTGTTTATAGGCATTCATTATTTTTTAAAGATTTTTCCCTGGCTGGTGTGGCTCAGAGGATTGAGCTCCAGACTGTGGATTAGTGGATTAAGCGCAGGCTGCGAACCAAAGGGCTGCCAGTTTGATTCCCAGTTGGGGCACATGCCTGGGTTTTGGGCCAGGTCCCCAGAATGGAGCAAGTGAGAGGCAACCACACATTGATGTTTCTCTCTCCCTGCTGCCCTCCCTCCCCCCTTTTCTGAAAATAAGTAAATATATAAATAAAATCTTTTTAACCAAGATTTTATTTATTTTTACAGAGAGTGGAAAGTACGTAGAAAGAAAAACTAATGTGCAAGGGAAATATTAATTAGTTGTCTATGGCACACCCCTAACTAGCCCACAACCCTGCCGTGTTCCCTGACTGGAAATTGAACTTACAACCTTGCAGTTTGTGAGACAACACCCAACCCACCAAGCCACACCAGGCTGGACACATTCGTTCATTATTTCAGTGAATTGTGGGCAAGATCTGACTCCGTGGCACACAGGTCCTGGGACCTGGCAGTACAGATTAATATGAGGATGAGAATCACTGCTCTTGAGGAGCTGACCAGTAACGGAGGAAAACCCATGCTGAGTGCTTACATGTGCATGACACCTACACAACTAATCCATGACAAGTGCCTAGGGATCAGTGTGAGGGGAGGTGCGGTATAGCACGTGGTGTGGGAAGGGCTCTCTCTGGAAATAACATTTACAAAAATACCTGCGGGGGGAGGATCCCAGGCAGAGGAAGGAGGTGTGCAGGGAAGAAAAGAGGTGGGGCATTGAACTGGCTGAGGGTCACTCAGGTCTTCTCTCAGCATGGAGAATAAGAACACATCATATGGATGCTTAGCAACCCAGAAATGCAGTGCTCATGACCCAAGTTGAGACACTGGGGACTTTTCTGAGTGCAAGTGTGCAATCAGCTGTACAGTGGTGTGTTCTCTGTTCTGATTATGCTTTGTTACTTTTTAGAAAATAAACCAACCCTGGCTGGCGTAGCTCAGTGGATTGAGCGTGGGCTGCGAACCAAAGTGTTGCAGGTTCGATTCCCAGTCAGGGCACATGCCTGGGTTGCAGGCCACAGCCCCCAACAACCACACATTGATGATTCTCTCTCTCTTTCTCCCTCCCTTTCCTCTCTAAAAATAAGTAAATAAAATCTTTTAAAAAAAGAAAAGAAACTCCCGTGGGGAATCCCCTCAGAGATCACTTCATCTCCCAGTGAGAGAGCATGGTAGATTGGTCAGAGAGGAACAGGAGTCAGAGTCCAGCCTGTAAGACGTGTGGTTGGAAAAATATTTTGAAACGGGACTTCTCAGTGTATTTGAAATGGAATAACACTGAATGAAATGAAGCATAAATATTTGGTGGGAAGCTTGATGAATGAGTCTAAGATTTTATTTATTTACTTTTAGAGAGGAAGAGGAAGAAAGACAGGGAAACATCAATGTGTGGTTGCCTCTCACACGCCCCCTACTGGGGACCTGACCCACAACCCAGGCACATGCCCTGTCTGGGAATCTAGCCTGTGAGTCCTTGCTCCACAGGCAGGCACTCAATCCACTGAGCCACACAAGCAAGGGCAGGAAAGACATATTTTATAGTTGTGAAAAACTGAAAGAGACGTGATTCCTAGTTTTCCTCTTTAACATCACTTAGAGGATACCTGTAGAGGGGAAAGGTCACTGCAGTTCAGGGAGTGAAATTGCCTCTCCTGCTACTCTCTGAGCAATGTTAGCAAAGACCTTGATGTGGGCTTTCTGGATTTCTGAAGAAGGTGCACTGCATAAAAATAAAAAGAAAGATAGACTGCAAGTGGACACTTTGTGGGAGACGGAGCTTTGCGCTGTCACCACAATAAGAAGGATTCACAGGGCAGGTCTTACCAGGAGACAAGTTGTGCGGCCCAGACATTCTCACCAACATCCCTGACCAAACCTTTCTCTTTCAGCAGAACCAAAGCCAGAGATGCACCCTTGTCCCTCCTGCTCTCTGGCCTTCTCCAGTCAGAAATTCCTCAGCCAGCACATGAAACTCAATCATCCCTCTCCGAGTCTCCTGGGAACATCTGCAAGAAAACACCTCCAAGCAGAGGAACCCTGTCCAGAGGATCAGAATCAGCAGCAGCAACATACTAGTACACACAGCTGGAATGATAAAGCTGAAGGTCAGGAAGTCAAAGAAAGGTCCAAACCTTTACTTAAAAGGATCAATCAGAGGAGAATCTCAAGACCCTTTTTCCAGCCTTCCAAAGAACAAATGAGCTCTAGTGAGCATGAGAGAATTATGGAGGAAGAGCCCTACAGAGGCCAGGAAGAGAGTCCAGAGGGCACAGGCAAGTTATTTGTGAAAGTAGGAATGTCAAAAATTGTAACAATGGAGCACGGAGGGTGTTGGCAAGGCTTCAGTGATAGGTTACATCTCATCAGACACCAGAGGACACACTCAGGGGAGAAGCCCTATGTTTGCAGGGAGTGTGGGCGAGGCTTTACGCAGAAGTCACATCTCATCAGACACCAGAGGACACACTCTGGGGAGAAGCCCTATGTCTGCAGGGAGTGTGGGAGAGGCTTTACACAGACGTCAGTTCTCATAGCACACCAGAGGACACACTCGGGAGAGAAGCCCTATGTTTGCAGGGAGTGTGGGCGAGGCTTTACACGGAAGTCAGTTCTCATCGTACACCAGAGGACACACTCTGGGGAGAAGCCCTATGTCTGCAGGGAGTGTGGGAGAGGCTTTACACAGACGTCAGTTCTCATAGCACACCACAGGACACACTCGGGAGAGAAGCCCTATGTTTGCAGGGAGTGTGGGAGAGGCTTTACAAACAAGTCACATCTCATTACACACCAGAGGACACACTCGGGAGAGAAGCCCTATGTATGCAGGGAGTGTGGGAGAGGCTTTACACAGACGTCAGTTCTCATCGCACACCAGAGGACACACTCAGGGGAGAAGCCCTATGTCTGCAGGGAGTGTGGGCGAGGCTTTACACAGAAGTCACATCTCATCACACACCAGAGGACACACTCAGGGGAGAAGCCCTATGTCTGCAGGGAGTGTGGGCGAGGCTTTACACAGAAGTCATATCTCATCACACACCAGAGGACACACTCTGGGGAGAAGCCCTATGTTTGCAGGGAGTGTGGGCGAGGCTTTACGCAGAAGTCACATCTCATCAGACACCAGAGGACACACTCTGGGGAGAAGCCCTGGGTTTGCAGGGAGTGTGGGAGAGGCTTTACACAGAAGTCAGTTCTCATAGCACACCAGAGGACACACTCAGGGAGAGAAGCCCTATGTTTGCAGGGAGTGTGGGAGAGGCTTTACAAACAAGTCACATCTCATTACACACCAGAGGACACACTCGGGAGAGAAGCCCTATGTTTGCAGGGAGTGTGGGCAAGGCTTTACACAGAAGTCACATCTCATCACACACCAGAGGACACACTCAGGTGAGAAGCCCTATGTTTGCAGGGAGTGTGGGAGAGGCTTTACACAGAAGTCAGTTCTCATAGCACACCAGAGGACACACTCAGGGGAGAAGCCCTATGTCTGCAGGGAGTGTGGGCAAGGCTTTACACGGAAGTCACATCTCATCACACACCAGAGGACACACTCAGGTGAGAAGCCCTATGTTTGCAGGGAGTGTGGGAGAGGCTTTACACAGAAGTCAGTTCTCATAGCACACCAAAGGACACACTCGGGAGAGAAGCCCTATGTTTGCAGGGAGTGTGGGCGAGGCTTTACACAGAAGTCAGCTCTCATCAGACACCAGAGGACACACTCAGGGGAGAAGCCAGGCTTGTGAAGAAGAGTGCCTACATAAATGATGTGGATTTCAGTAATAAATATCCACTATTATTTCCTTTTAGGTTTTTTTAAAGGAAGGTGTCTTTATTGAGTTTTGTTTCCCTTCCCTGTTTCTCCTCCACCACCACAGCCCAGAAAGAACAGCATAAACTCAATATTCTGTGGCTTTCAGCATGGGCCATGGGAGAGGGGCAGAGTCCTGGTGCAATGCTGGCAGAGGGGCTGGCATTGAATACAGTGGGAAGGGGAACCTGTAACTGGAAAAGACACTGGCGTTCCGGCTGCCTGTCACTACCAAACCCAATAAGCAATGACAGCGATTGGATCTTCTATCGGCGCTTTATTCAGATGGCCTGTGATCCGAGAAGATGGAGGGTTCATACCCTAACAAACCATCTTCCATCTTCCCCTTTCTTTTCTGGCCAGATCTTTCATAAGGGGGTGGGGGAGGACACACAAGGTGTGGTGAGGCCTTTGCGATTCAGAAGCTGTAACATGCCTGTCCTGGGCAGTTAGCTGTTTCCAAGGGGGAGGAGTAGTTAGTCGCCTGCTTCTTCCTGGAACAAAGGTTGGGATGTCCCCAGGTGGTTAGTAATCTCTAGCCAGTGCTGCTTTTCCCCGGGAGCCAGGATGGGCCTTATCTGTAGTTTCTGAAACAAAAAACTTAACATACACATGACTTGCTAGACTTACGGCTTTTTACCTTAAGCTAAAATTTTCCAAGTCTTGAGTCCCCTATCAATATTCTGTGGCTTTCAGCATGGGTCATGGGAGAGGGGCAGAGTCCTGGTGTAGTGCTGGCAGAGGGGCTGGCATTGAATACTGTGGGAAGGGGAACCCACAGACTGCCACGTGATGCTCACCATCCCCCTCCGGCCAGGAGAAACCCTGGCGCTCTCCCAGAAGGCTTAGGGATTCAAGATGAGTAGAAAGGTCTGTTCCTTCTCCCTCCCCTTCAGCAGCAAACCACATTCCTAGTGTAGCTGCCAGCCTCCAAGGTGTCCCCCAAATGCACATGCTGTCACCCCAGCCCTTGTACAGTCCTGCCACACAACCGAGCTGATACATGTTGTGAAAATGGTGTGTGGCTCTCAAAGCTAAGTCAGAAACAGAAACTTGTTTCAGCCTTGCTTGCATAGTTCACACAATCTCAGACCACCCTGTGCAGGAAGCTGGGTGCTTACACAACGGCCCCCACCACGCCCACCTACCAGTGGCTGCCAGTCACCATCCTTGTTTTGAAGTGCAGGCTCCGAGAAGTGACTGCAGCCTGACATCTGGTGGATTCTGAGCCTCTTGCCCTTGCCCAGAAGCTCATTGTTTAATGGAGAGCATGGTTCTTCTAGGTGGGTGCCTCAGGGGCTCTGCTCTCTGGGTGGCACTGGGTGGATGAGCCCAACCTGCCTCTGATCCCCAGGGTGGAGTACCATGTGTCTGTCTGCCAAGCGTGCCCCTGTACAGCCCAACAGCTCAAGGTGATGGCCTCCAAGGTGAAGAGTTGAGTTCTGCAGTGACAGCTGGACTCACACTCACTGACAGCAACAGCCACCCTCCTGTCTCCAGTCTCACCGTATCCAGCAGGGGCCAGCACACACCCTGTGAACTATGTTCTCTGGTGGCTCATGTGTCACTGTGTTGAGCCACAGTGTCGCCTGGGTCTGTGGCCCTAGCCAGGTGGCTCTTTAGAACCCTCTGGGCCTCACTGAGACACACTGACCAACCCTCTATCCCAGGGCAAGGGCAACCACCCCTGGGAAGTGACCCAAACGGGGATACTAGTGATGTGGACAGAGTCCATGACAAAATCCAGCCACTCTTGCTCTGGGGTCAGACGAGGGACTCTGCCTCCAACCACAAATTCCCATCACAGTGGCACCAGGGACGGGCACAGGCATCTTTCCTGTGATGGTCCAACCACCATGGCGTGTGGGCCTCCCTGTGGTCAGTGCTTGTCCAGACAGCAGGCAGACCAGCCAAGTTCTCAGATCTCTGCTCAGGGCCTCGACTGACCAAAAAGAACTATCAGTTCCAGGTTACAGAGCAGCGTGTGCCGCATGTTTTACCTGCATGGTCTCAAGTCTATGAGGCAGAAACACCTTCAGCCATGTTCCCAGAAAGGTCAGCAAGATGGATCAAGAGCACAACTGCACTAAGGCTCTGGCACTCAGTCCAAGCTCAGAGGCCTGGCTGCCAGGCAGCCCAGCAGCAGCACCAGGCACACAGCTTCAGCTGTCTTTCTGCTCTGTCTTCCTGGGCCTGAGTTTTGTCCTCCTGGTAGCGAGGGGCTCCTGCACTTCCAGCATCACACTCATCCAGTCCCAGAGACAGGGAGCGAGGAGGGTGGAAGCCAGTTTTCTTTGAACTGGGATGCCAGTACTGTGGGTGTTGTTACAGCTGGGAAGCCCTCCCCACTCGATGAAGCCATAGTTTGTGTCCTTTGATCCCAAGACAGAGAAGCCAGGAAATAGGGAACTGCTCCATGTGGCGTGGGGAATGCAGCCCAGCCCCTACTCGGAAAGGCCAGTGGGGAGTGAGGTTGGCACACAGGACCCACGCCCATGGATAGGTTTTCCTGTGGGGAATCAGGCTTACATTGTACCTAGGCTGCTATGAGGCTTGCTTTTGTTAAAACTACTTCACCCTGCATTAAGGCAGCAAATGTTTACTGCGTGTCTTTAACTTCCTAAAATCTGTGCTAAACCTCCCAAGTATGGAGTGTAACTGGTTCAACCACTTTTCCCCTTGATGTGCAACATTCTTCTCTTTGAAATAACTAGCAACATTCCTTTGTTACCTGTAAAAGGTAATCACCTACAGTGAACCTGTACATAGTAAATGAGGAGCATCCTTGATGTAATGTGCCCAGAAAAGCAATCAAACTTGTCCAGGCAGGGGTCGGGGGTGCCCTCTCTCACTTACAGAGCAGCCATGCCATCCCTTTTTCTCCACAGGACTTCTGTAGTCCGTGTGAATTTGTCCCTCAACGCTACAACACACAGACCACACGGGGTGGGGTCCGCATCACCAGGACACAGACAGAGAATGGCAGAGTTTGTGCCCTGATTCCCAGTGACAGAAATGTGAAGGCACGTCAGGACACTACTCTCTCAGTCTAAGTGGTCCCGAGCAGTAAACCCAGCTCTGCACCCAAGGTGACAGGTGGATGTCAGAATCTCACCTGAGGCTGTCGGGCATTCCAGCTGGGCTCTACCTAAGATTGCACAGGCCTGGCTCAGTGACGCAACCACCGGCCTGCAGTGATCGAGGAACGCTGCGGATGGCTCTTCGAAACACGAGAAAAACATACACAGAGACAACCAGACCCTGTGGGGAAATAGGGACGGAACAGCCACTCTCTCTACTGGGGAGCACCATGGCCACCCTGTCTAATGGAGAGTGTGCCGTCTTTCCACCCAAGCAGATTTTTATTGAGAATACAGACTCAGTTTGTGGATTTACAGTCTGGCAGAACAGATCAAAAGGAATAGGTAACTTTCAAAGGTGCTGGCAGAACTACCACTGGGATTCTGGGCAAAGTTTGGAGTTTTATCATTTGAAAGGACCACAGGGCCCAAATGGCTAGTTTTAGTTTTCTGTCTGTGCCTTCATATTCTAATTCAATAACATCCTCCAGCAAACAGATCTCACAGGATCTTGCATATTTTATGCCCCAGGCCTGATTACTCCGGGGGTCCACAGACTCTGGTCTGGACTGCACCGCCCTGTTATTTCCGCAGGCCTGAGTCGGGCAGGGGAGACAAAGGCAGCTAGGAGACTTGGATTTCTCACATCTAAGAACAAGGACTCAGGCTTTGACAAAGCCGAGAGGGCAGAGGTTGATGTCTGTCACCCCTTCATTTCCACAGCCCCAAGTCTCTCTCCTGAGGCCTCCTTGTGATCATGCCTGTCTTAGGCAATTCCCACCGTGGGAAATCTTACCCGTCATTGGCTAACTAATCAAGCATAGGAGGCCAGGCACACAACAGGCAGTGTTCATGCCAGGGGAATAAGTTTTTGTCTCCTTAGTAGCTTCTGGTCCAGAGGTCTCTCACTCAGCCATGGGGGGGTTACAGCTTCCTGAGACCAGGCAGAGTGGACCCCAATAGCTCAGGATGGAGAAATTTGTTCCCCTCGGAAACACAGTCAGAAGGGCTGTGACAGGGAGGTAGTAGTGGTGGGGGACTGGCAGCAGAGGATACTCCAGGCCTGACTTCTGGCTCCACTCCCAGCCCTGCAAGGCTGACAGCCAGACTCAGGGCCTGAGGGTTTGCAGTCTTGGCACAGCCTCTCACAGCCACTGTGGCCTCCTCCTTCTGCCAGCAGACCACCTGGGATCAGGGCTGTGAGGTGTTCGGCCCCTGCTGGAGGATCAGTGCTCCTTGTCTGACTGGACTCTGGGTCTTGGGGTGGGATGAAGCTGACTGTCAGCCAGGAGCCTGTGAGGAGCCACCCAGACCCTGACCCCAGGCTCCCAGCCCTACCCCTGCCAATGCCCCTGACTGTGGTTTGTCTCTGCCAAGTATCTCACTTGGGTGTCTTGGTATTTTGGGTTTTTTTCTTTGTAAGTGTCATTTGTATAACTCTGAGGCAGGAGATAGTCAGGAAGGAGGAAACTCCGGAGGTGCCCCAGGGCTGAGATAAAGGACATCCATACAGGACAGAGACCCTGTTCTAAGACTGGTTGTTCCTGCTTTCTGGAAAAGTGCTGAATCATGATGACCCATGAACGCATCTGCACAAAAGATGCTACATGACCCCTGCTTCATTATAAAAGCTTTATAATACATTAACATTGAGCAACCCCACTCTCCAGTGGCCAGTCAAGGAAAATCATGGGAGAGCACATGCACAATAGCTTTAAAGTAATACAACTTTTTGTACATGTGCAAGTAAAACCCCACCCAAACTAGTCAGGAAATATCTGCCCTATAAGAACAGAATCCCTCTGGCCTCTGAGGTCAACCTCTGCTCAGAGTTAGCCCACTCCCATGTTCTGTGGAGTGTATTATCACTAACTAAATCTGCTTTCTCTGTCTCCTATAAACTCTGTGTGTTCAGTTCAACTCTTTGTCCATGATCACCAACAACCAGGTTACCTGTGCCCACCAATGACAACTCTAAATGTCCATGATTACTATTTTGGACTACAAAGAGCAAAAAATAATAACACAAATCAAAAAATTAACCATATCGTGCTATTTATTGGAACCTACAAGCAAGTTCCAACAAATTCCAATTCAATGAAATTATATAGTGTATATTACTTGCTCATTGCTAATAATCTAGAAATCAGAAACAGAGGGTACTAGAAAATCCTTTTATTTGTATGTTATATAATACACTTCTAAATAACCCCCCAAAATAAATCACTATTGGAGTTAAAAGTAACTTAAACTGGGTGATAATAAAAATACTGCATACCAAAGCCAGATCACTGAGGTTCCACAAACGGTCAAGGTCAGTGGTTCTCAAACACAGTGATTTTGCCCCCAGGAGGACGTTAGATAAAGCCGGGACACATTTCAGATTGTCATGAGGGAGGGTGTTACTGGCCAGCAGTGAATAGAGGTAACGCATGCTAACAAGCACCTACAATGCAGGGGGGAAAAAAAAACAGGAGAAAGAATTATTGGCCCAAAAGGTCATCAGTGCTGTTACTGGGAAGACCCAAGTTGGGGGAGTCAGGGGACTTCCCCTCCTTGGTTCTTGTCCTGCATGAACAAATGGATTCAGGCAAGGGACAACAAGCACAGTGAAAGTGAGGTAGCAGGTTTATTTGTGACATGCACTTGACAGGAACCTGCAAGCTTGCCCCCAGCTAGTCTGAGTGCCCCACCTGCTGGGGTTTCAGGGCTTTCATGTTCACAGTGAGCCTCCAGGCTTCCCCTCTGCAGCCCTTCTCCCAGCCCTTCTCCCGACCTTGGGATTAACACACAGTTTCAAAGGCTTCTTTTCCCAATAGAGAAAATGGTACACAGAATTTCAAAGGCTCCCCTCCAGCTGCTGGTGCGCTCATCCTGGTCTCTCATGACCTCGGAACCTCTGAAACCTTACCTGACCCTGCTTAGGACAGCTGAAATACTGGGTGGGATGTGCCCCCCTCTGCCTCCCCCTCCCCACCTTGGTTTGCTGTCTATCCTGCTTAGCAGTGCTGACAATGAGAAGCCCTGCTCTGCGTGGAACTCAGTGAAGAGTCCAGGAGAATGGAAACCGCACGTCACTTTGCTCCCTAGATCTGAAACAGTGTCTCTCTTTGCACAGACAGGACACAAACTGAGACCTAAAGAACAACAAGAACAACAAAAGTTCACCATCTTGCAAAGATTGGCGAGTGTCCTAGGCTGAAAAGACACCCTCAAAACCTCAGGAAGCAAAAATGGTCTGATACCTTAGGAGACAGAACCACACTGTGATATACCATGGCAGACATCTGAAGGTCACTGCTTCTTCTCATTGCCCATACATCACTCTTTAATAGCTCTCCTATAATGCAACTAGAATCAATAATCTTAGTCTTTTAGTTCCCAGAATTCACCATCTAAAATTTACCTTTTGAAAATGTGGACATTTGCTATATTATAAATTCCTTAGGTTACCTACAAGGGGCACAATTTCACCTATAAGATACTTCTGATTTCTTTTTCTTTTTTTTTAATTTTTTTAAAACTTTACTTATTTATTTTTAGAGAGGGAAGGGTGGGAGATAGAGAGAGAGAGAAACATCAATGTGCGGTTGCTGGGGATCATGGCCTGCAACCCAGGCATGTACCCTGACTGGGAATCAAACCTGTGACACTTTGGTTCACAGCCCATGCTCAATCCACTGAGCTATGCCAGCCAGCGCTGATACTTCTGATTTCTAAGTACTAGAACACCATGCATCTATGCCATAACTCATTTAAAATGCTAAGGATGCTTTTACTAATTTGTTTAGTCACTAATAAACTTACAACTAACAAAAATAATTTTTCTAACCCTTCACATTATCTTCTTTCTTCATGTTTTCTGCCAAGCTTTAGCTACTTTTCTGTTACACATAACTAAAATAATGTGGTAATTATTATTACAGTGATAGCTTACTTACCTTGAAAATCATTAGAATCCATTTTTACATTATTACAAATAATAGAATTAAGTAATGTGTAGGGCAAATTGCATGCATAATTAAATATCCTTTATATACAAAAGAGTAAGTTAAAGATATAATTTTTAAAAACACCCAATAGCAACAAAACTAGTGAAATGCCTGGGAATGAACTTTACAAGAATGTGTAAGATCAGTATGAACCAATTCAGAACATGCTACCCAATAAAAGACACCTGAACAACACCTACTGGGGTAGCTCAGTGGTTTGGGCACCATGCCGCAGACCTAAAGGTCACCAGTTCAATTTCCAGTCGGGACACATGCCTGGGTTGACGGTTCGCTCTCCAGTTGAGGGCGTGTGAGACTCAACTGATTGATCTTTCTCTCTCTCTCTCTCTCTCTTTCTACCTCCCATCCCCTTTCTCTAAAAATAAATAAAACCCTTTATTTGAAAAGACTTGAACAACAGAAAAACAACAGCATATTCTAGATAGAAAAATATATAATGATCTACATTTCTTAGTTACCTATAAATGTAATGTGATTAGATTAAAATATCAGCAAAAAATGTTTTAATCCTCACCTGAGGACATACTTATTGATTTCAGAGAGAAGGGAAGGGAGGGGGAGAGACAGGGAGAGAAACATTGATATGAGAGAGAAACATCAAAGGGTTGCCTCTCGTACGTGTCCCTACTGGGGAATGAACCTGCAACTTAGGCATGTGCTCTTACTAGAGCTCAAACTACGACCTTTTGGTTCATGGGATTGTTATGGGAGAAACTCAGTTCTTCTTGCCGATGCAGTAAAGAATTACAGATCAGCCAGTCTACTAGTGAGCAAGCAGGGTTTACTAGTGATACGTTCTCATGGAAGACAACGGGCCTTGCCAAGGTGGCGTGAAAGGTGTAGATTCTGGGCAGGGCAAGGTAAGGGCATCAACAGGCAAGGTCAAGAGTGTCAAGAGCCTTTGGTCCTTGGTCCTGAGGACTTATGTAGTTGGCAGGATAGGGGGCAGGGGGAAGAATTTACATATCGATTGGTGGGTAAAGGTGGTGCCAGCTTCCACAGGGGATGTGACTACCCAAACTTAGGTATGTGTGGGGGTCTGTTAGCCTGAATCCTTATCTCACTCCACACCCCATATGTTCCTCTTGTAAAACAGATATGACAGGAGGCAGCTAAAGTTGGGGCAGTCACCCAAAGTTATTTATTTACAGGCTCTTTCTGTAAACATTAGGGACTCCTCATAAAACAGATGGTGACCAGAGGTAAGCAAGTAACCAAAGTTGTTTTGTGGGCCTCTTCTCTGGGCTCTGTGGACCCCCTCCCACCTGCCAACCAGACCTTGGAATTATTAACACACAGTTTCAAAGGCTTTTTTCCCAGACAGTGGAAATGATACCTAGAATTTCAAGAGCTCCCTCTTCCTGTGCCACCATGGTGTTTCTTGTGATGTTCCAAACACCTGGCACTATTATCAGATCAGTCCCAGGACGACTGAGTCACTGGGTGAGACTTGTCTCCCTCCTCCTCCTCCTTGCCTCAGTTTGCTATCTATCCTACCTAATAGGACAAAGCTCCAACCAGCTGAGCCACATTGCCCAGGGCTCAGCAAAATATTTTAAGTAAAAGAAGCTCAATTTTAGTTTACCTGTTAAAGTAAGGGAGAATTAAAAGGTGTATTGTATTAGGAAGATACTTATAACAGTGGATTAATGCCCTGTAAATAGACAGATTGATGGGAAAGAATACAGGGTCCATTAATACATACAGATCCATATGGAAATTGTGTTTTGTTTTATTTAGTTTTTTAATTTATTGATTTATTTTTTGTTTGGAAGATCTATCATTTGCCTGTCATGCACTCCCAACTGGCGACCTGGCCCACAATTTGTCACAGGTGGGCACAGGTAAGGTGGGCACAGGTAAGTACGTTCTTGGTGATCACAAACAAAGAATTGAACACAGAGAGTTTATAGCAGACAGACAGAAAGCAGATTTATTAAGCGATAGTACACTCCACAGAACATGGGAGCTGAGTTGGAGCAGAGATTGATCTCAGGGGCTGCAGGGATTCTATACTTGCAGGGCGATATTTCTTGGCTAGTTTTGGCAGGGTTTTATTGCCCATGTAGTTATATTAGTGTAAACCTACTGTACATGTGGTCTCCCATGATCTTCCCTAATTGACTACGAGGGAAGGGGGTCGCACAATGCTGGTTTATTATAATGCTATTATAATGAGGCAGGGGTCGTGTAGCATCTTCTGCACAGATGCAGTTATGATTCGCCATGATTCAGCACTTTCCCAGAAAGCAGGAACAACTGGTCTCAGAACAGCATCTCTGTCCTGTACCAATGTCCTTTATCTTGTCCCTGGAGCACCTCCGGAGTTTCCTCCTGACTGTCTCCTGCCTCAAACCCAGGCATGTGCTCTGACTGGGAATGGAGCTGGTGACCTTTTGGTTTGCAGGCAGATGCCCAGCCCACTGAGCCACACCAGTCAGAGCCATTGCTTGTCTTGCACGTGGCTTGACCAGGGATCAAACCTGTAGCTTTGTTTACCCCCCCCCCCAAAAAAAAACCCTGTAGAGATATAAAAACTTCACATGAGCCCTGGCTGGTGTGGATCAGCAGACTGAGCACCAGCTTGAGAACCGAACGGTCATGGTTGGATTCCCAGTCAGGGCTCATGGCTGGGTTGGGGGACAGATTCTCAGTTTGGAGTGTGTGAGAGACAACCGATTGATGTATCTCTTACACACATCAACACATCGATGTTTCTCTCCCTTTCTTTCTCCCTCCCCTAGCCCCTCTCTAACAATAATAAATAAAATCTTAAAAATAATAAACTTAACATGCAGCAGCAAAATTGGATTCAGCATTTAGGGATGATCCACTACACCCAACGTTTCCTTCTGGTCTGCACCAAAGTGTTTTCCCAACGTGAACAGCAGATGGCAGAAGAGAGGAGCACTGGGAACATTTTTTCAGTGATCATAGTGTGCTGTAAAGCAAGTTTCAACAAACTTCAAAACATTGAAATTATGTAAAGCTGATTGTTGGCACTAATTTTGGTTAACCTAGAAATCAGTAACAAAAGGTTACCAAAAAGTCCTTATTATTAAAAGTGATGAAATGCACATCGAAATAATGTTGTATTCCATATTCCTAGATGATACAGTATACCCACCCACTGTTCCTGCGGACCTGCAATAAGGTGACATTCCCCAGAATGGCCACGAGATGGCAGCAGACACCGACTGATGCAACGCATACCCTACTGCTGGCCTGGCTGAAAAGTTCCCTTGCTTTTTACCCTGAGATGCAATGGCAATCACACTTTTCATTTTCCCTCCACAAAATAATGCACAATGCCATCACCGTCTTATTCCTCTGCCCTCTGCCCCCTTCATGCCATTTCACCATTCCATCGTCCCACAACACTATTCTCTTGAAGCAGAAAACTCTCCCAGCTGTCTTCTGCACTCTTCCAGGGAATGGAAATTTCTCTCCACAAAGAGACATTCAGAGAAATGAACTAAATGGCTGTGGGGAGGAGCAAGGTCTCCTGAGTACTGTGGAGCAATCAGGACTGCACAGCCAGGCTGGAAGCGTTTTTCCTGGTCACCAAAGAGAAATGCACTCTCTCACCTCATCCTAACCTTCCGTATCTTCTGCTGACAAATTCCCTGGACTCTTCCCCTGAGGCGGAGCTTTCAGTTGGTCTGACGGGGAGCAGTACCTGTCACCAGTAACCTGCTGGCTTTCTGAAAGGAGCTCCTACTGAAGGACACCCTCCAGAATTCACCACAAAGACATCATCACGTCTTTGGATAACAACCGCCTTTGGGAGGGGTGAGTGGTGGTTCCTTGGTTTGCCCACAACCTCTCCCATTCCAGGTTGTTCTCAAACAGCAAAGATTCATCCCCCCCGACCCCCGCCACACACAATCTTCATGGAAATAGAACATTTTCTTTATGTTTCAGTGGAGAACCACTTGTGGAAATTCACTCATGAAGGGTCCCCACCATACCACTTATCCTGTGGAGACCAAATGGCAAAGCAATTAACATAACCAAGCTGGTGCAAATGGTTTTCAAAACCTGATTAGGACACCTTGAACGTGTTGCCTGTCTCCTGCCTGCCATGACGTGCTCTGTCCTCAGTGAATGTCTGCTGTTGAGGGCTCTCCACTGCACCTGGTCTGCCTGCCTGTGGGAGGAGGAATCTCCAGCATGAAACTTCGCAGTCCACTTCTGACACACTTCATCAGTCACAGCATCGTCTCCATACACACCACAGACCTTTTTTTGCCTCACAGTTGCCCTTGTACCTTCTTTGAAGTGACTAAGCCAAAGGGACCAAAAATGTTACTTATGTTCATGCATACTCACTGCGGAAATGGCCAACCATACACTCACCACTTGTGGTGAGATTTTTTTATCACACACCCATAGGACACCTGTCACAATACAGTCTAACATGATGGTTTCGAATGAGGTTAAAGACAAGTCATGGTATCCACCACAACCCCAACCCGTAATCCTAACCCCAAACCATGCCACGCACCAGACACCAGACTGGGTGCCCAAAGCCTGTCCCTGACTCTGGACATCAAACCGCAGAGAACACTGTGTCCTCCTATTTAAATGTGTGAGCCCTTGAAAGGTCATCATCTCATGTCTAAAACAATAAAGCAGGTTTCTGTGAAACAAGTTATATTAAATCAAGCAACTTAAATAATGCAGTGATGACACACATAAGACTGAAATGCATGAGGCTGCTGCTGGCACATCAAGGCACACCCTTTCAAAGCAAAACTGATGAAAGTAAACCAGTAAACGTGATATCCTCTTGATTAGAATATTCTGGGTAGTGGGAGAAGCTATTCTCAGAGTAAAAAGACCATGCACAGAATTGAAGAAAGTGCTTGCACATTATACTTTCAGTAAGACTCTTTCTTTCACAACAAAGAACTTTATGGCTCATCAATGAAGAGACACCTATATTATTTTATACACTTTATTTCTTTACTTTTAGAGAGGGGAGGGAGGGAGAAAGAGAGGGAGAGAAACATCAGTGGGTGGTTGCCTCTCACGCGTCCCCTACTAGGAACCTGCCCTGCAACCCAGGCATATACCCTTGACTGGGAATCAAACTGGAGATCCCTTTGGTTTACAGGCCGGTGCACAATCCACTGAACCACACCACCCAAGCAGGCATCTATATTTTAAAAAACTTGAATAGTCCCTTCTAACGAGAAGACATTCATAGAAGTGGTAAAAAAAATACCAGAGAAGATGTCCCATGGCTACATCACAGCACAATGCCCCTTCCCAGACACTACAAAGGCTATAATGAGAAAGCAAAACTGAGAAATGTTTATGATCACAAACAAAAATTAGAATGACTGACCATTTCTATTGTAAATGTAAACTATTGTAAACCAAGCCCTGGCTGGTGTAGCTCAGTGGATTGAGCGTGGGCTGCAAACCAACACATCACAGGTTCGATTCCCAGTCAGGGCACATGCCTGGGTTGCAGGCCACAGCCCCCAGCAACCACACATTGATGTTTCTCTCTCTCTGTCCTTCTCCCTCCCTTCCCTCTTTGAAAATGAATAAATAAAATATTTAAAAATATATATATATAATGTTTTTTAAAAAGAAAAAATAAAGAGTTATAAAAAAAACTATTGCAAACCTTTTATAAAATGATTTGACATTTCCTCAAAAAAATTACCCTACTGTGTTCAATAACTCCACTTTGAAACACATACCTGAGAATTTGAAGGCAGATGTTATAACAAACTTATACATGATTATTCTTAACAGCACTGTTAACAACAACCAAAAGGTAGAAAGTATTCAAATGTCCATCCCCAAGTAAATGAATACACAAAATTTGCTTATTCTGTCACCAAGAAGTTACTGGACTTTTACTCCAAGGCAGGTTTGCCCTGGCAAGGTGTCATACATGTAGACACTTGACTTTGTGCAGTAAAAATTTCATAACACAAACCTAGGGGATTTTGAGTTTGTATATTAAATGTAAGGACAGTGAAACAAAGAAAGGGCTTCAGAGAGAAGAGGCACAGTCAGAGCAGCAAGAGTGAGCGTAGGTGGCACTGCATCTGGGGAAACAGAAAAGTCAGATGCAAAGAGGGTCCTTGGAGACAGAATCAGGGGTGACCCGGGACGAGCTGCCGCTGCCCACTGCTCCCTGGCTGCAGGTCTCACAGGGATGAGGAGATAAGGAGGAACACAGTGAAGACATGCAGCAAAGAAGAGCAGGGAAGGCACATGTGTGCTCAACAAACAGTGCATGCTGGGTGCTCTGTCTTTAGGGTTTTACCTGTTTTCTAACGTTGAGGACTTTAGAGGAGGTCTCAGAAGAGTCAGCTCCACAGGATACTCAGCTTTCCAGGGGTGCCCTTCGATGTGCTGATGCAACAAAGCAAGCACACAGAGTGGTCAGGGTCCTTCTCTGGTGAACTTCTCCTTCAGAAGAGTCACCAGAGAAGGGCTGGGACTGAGGTGGGTCTTCCCCTGCGTGGACTGAAACTTGTAAACCATTTGCTCTCTAACGCCCTTGGTCAGGGAAGTTAGATGCTCACACTTATTACTGGGCTGTACATCGCTGGCCTTATTTAGCTCTCAAACTCACTTTTCCCATTCCATTTGCCAAGGAATTTTCCTCGCTTTTTTACTAATCTGCCTAAACTCCA
Source organism: Phyllostomus discolor (assembly GCF_004126475.2). Taxonomy (NCBI): domain Eukaryota; kingdom Metazoa; phylum Chordata; class Mammalia; order Chiroptera; family Phyllostomidae; genus Phyllostomus; species Phyllostomus discolor. The sequence goes on along the minus strand of NC_040912.2, from coordinate 95,586,601 downwards.
TACACTTGGGGACTCACATTGGCATTGAATTTGACAACAATGATCATCTGTGGGAAGACACCAGACACCAGAGCCAAACTCAGGACCTTGGACACAGACCTTTGACTCCAAAACCTGGACCCTGCAGTGGACCCAAACCAAAACCAAGACTCCGAGAGCAAAGCCCTGTGCCCACCCGACCCACACCATGTGGTCCAAGGGCCAAACACCAGATGCCGGGGATTGACATTGGGCCCTTATAATGCCAGATTCCATACACCACAACCTGAATCTTCATCTGCACGTGGACCTTGCAGGCAAACCCAGGACACAATGCTACATCCTAAGAGGCGCAAGACTGCAGACACACAACCGAATACATTTTGACTCTGAGGCACAGGCCATGGACACAGGATGCAGATCTGTAACCAGGATGCCATGGCCAGAATTTGGAGTTGGGGCCAGATGCCGGGCCCCCATTGCCAGAGGCCAGAGACAGCAGCTGAACCAGATCTTCACACTGTAAACAACCTGTGATTCAGTATGATAAAACCTTTGTCTCTCCAAATGCAAACTTCAAAATTTTACCAAACCCAGCAACAATAGGCCAAAACACTGAGTGAACCAAAAGGATGCTGACCTTGCATGGCAGATGTCCATGATCTCTCAGCTGCAACAGCTTCAGGAGTTAGCATGGTCTCACCATTCATTCCACACTGCTGGCTTTTCAAAACTGTGGGGAATTCTTCTGGCCAAGATGGAGGCATAGGTAGACACACTGTGCCTCCTCACACAACCAAAATTAAGGACAACAGAAATTTAGAAACAAAAAAACCAATCTGATCTCACAGAAAATTGAACTGTACAGAAGTCTGACCACCATTCATCCAGACCGGTAAGAGGGGCGGAGTCCATGGCCTGTGGAGAGGGGTTGTGGCAGGAGAAAGCGGTGCTTGGAGGTCCTGGGTGCAGAGGCACAGGCTAGCAGACCCTGGCGCGGGGTGGCCACGGGCAGACCCAGTGAGGCTCGCAAGGCCACTGGCTGACCTTGGACACACATCCCCGCACAGATAAGCCAGATGAAAACAGGGAGCGAGACAGACCACGCAACCCAGGGCCCCAGGGCCTGGAAATAAAGCCTGAAAGCACCAATTGGAAACACTTGTTGGGGTTGAGGTGCCGGGAGAGACTGCCAGACTCACAGGAGAGTTTGTTGCAGAGACCCACAGGGTCCTAGAACCTACACAAGCCCACTCACCTGGGAACCAGCACCAGAAGGGCTCAGTTTGCTTGTGGGAAGTGGCAGAAGGGACTGAAGTCAGACAGAGAGCGGAGCAAATGCAATTGTTCCCTCTCGGACCTCGCCCCCACATATAGCATCACAACCCAGCAATTGGGTTTTCCCGCCCAGATGAACACCTAAGGCACCGCCCCTCATACGTAACAGGCGCAACAAGACCAAAAACAAACAAACAAACATACAAAAAAGTGGCTCAAATGGAAGAACAGATCAAAGCTCCAGAGCCAATACATCTAAGCAACCAAGTGATAGCAAACCTATCAGATGCACAGTTCAAAGCACTGGTGATCAGGATGCTCACAGAATTGGTTCATTTTGTTCACAAATTAGATGGAAAAATGAAGGCTATGCTAAGTGAAATGAAGGAAAATGCATAGGGAACCAATAGTGATGGGAAGGAAACTGGGTCTCAAATCAATGGAGTGGACCAGAAGGAAGAAAGAAACAACCAAACAGAAAAGAATGAAGAAATAAGAATTCAAAAATATGAGGAGAGGCTTAGGAACCTCCAGGACATCTTGAAATGTTCCAACATCTGAATTATAGGGGTACCAAAAGGAGAAAAAGAAGAGCAACAAAGTCCAGGAAGCTCAGAGAGTCCCAAAGAAGTTGGACCCAAGGAGGATCACACCAAGGCACATCATCATTACATTACCTGAGATTAAAATGAAGGAGAGAATCCTAGAAGCAGCAAGAGATAAGGGGACAGTCACCTCTGAAGGAGTTCCCAGCAGACTGTCAGCTGATTTCTCAAAAGAGACCTTACAGGTAACAAGGGGCTGGAAAGAAATATTCCAAGTCATGAAAGGCAAGGACCTGCATCCAAGATTGCTCTATCCAGCAAAGCTTTCATTTAGAATGGAAGGGCAGATAAAGTGCTTCTCAGATAAGGTCAAGTTAAAGGGGTTCATCACCAAGCCCCTATTATATAAAATGTTAAAGGGACTTATCTAAGAAAAAGAAGATAAAAAAATATGAACAGTAAAAAGATAGCAAACTCACAATCATTAACAACCATGCCTAAAACCAAAACTACAGCTAAGCAAACAACTAGAACAGGAACAGAACCACAGAAATGAAGATCACATGGAGGGTTAGCAGCAGGGGAGTGGAGGAGGGGAGAGGGGGAAAAGGTATGGAGAATAAGTAGCATACATGGTAGGCAGAAAATAGACAGGAGGAGGGCAAGAATAGTATGGGAAATGTAGAAGCTAAAGAATTTATGACACATGGACATGAACTAAAGGGGAGGAATGTGGGTGGGAGGGTGTGCAGGATGGAGGGGAGTGAAGGGGGGAAATGGGACAACTGTAATAGCATAATCAATAAAATGTATTTTTAAAAAAACTGTGGGGAATTAAAAAGGGATTAGTTTCCACCAACCCTGTTGGCTCTAATACCTGTGGGATAATAATTAAAATAACATAATCAGATCAATACAAGATATTCAACATTTAATCCATGCATGAGTACAAATGAATACCAGACAATGTGGTGATATCAGGTATATAGGACCTTTGGGAGTATGGGGAAACAGGGTCTTATGGCAGAAAAGTGGGTGATTGACAGGTAATTTGTGAAAAGTACAGCATTCATGGAATGTTACTTTTTGTTAGACAATCCCACAAACTATAGGACACAAGCTAAATTATTAAACTCTTCCGAATTTCATCCACGTAATCATTCAGTTGAGAATAGGTTGCTTTGCTTAAATTGTTAAATCTTGTGGCAACAGCAGCAGACACAGCCTGAGGGAGCGACCAGCTCATTGCCCACAGGGGGTCAAAGGACTGAGTGTCCCTGTCCAGTTCACTGTGGACCATCCTCTTCAGCCTGCAGCCGGTGGAGTACAGTGGAGCCCACGAGTGCAAGTCAGGTGACCGTGAAGCCACAACCAGGAGGCAACTCATGGCCACACAGGTGAGACAATGACACAGTCAGGACCTCAACGCTGCCAATACATCAGGTGGCCGGGATATGGTCATGTTTGAAACATCAATGCAGTTAGGACATCAACAAGCAGGTGAACTGATGCAGGAGGACAAAGTAACAGCCAGGACACCGACACAGACAGGACATTGACAAGGCCTAGACATCTACACAGAAAGGACAGCAGCGCAGCTCACATATTGACTTGGTCAAGGAATTGACTCAGAAAGTACGACAGGGACACCAAGGGAACTGGGACATCGACAAAGATAGGAAAGTGGCACAACCAGGAAATCTATGCAGGTGGGGCAGCAGCACAGCAGAGACATCAATGCAGATGTGGGACATTGAAATGCAGGCCACAGAGCAGCACGACCTCTACATTGACCCAGACAGGACAGTGATGTGAAAGGGACACAAACACAGGCAGGACAGCAGCACGGTCAGGACATCAGGCAGAGGGGACCTAGACACAGTCACGATTTCAGCGAGGCTGGCACATTAGTGAGGCGAGGATGTAGACACAGGAGGGACATCGATGCTGACAGGATGTCAACACACACAGGACACTGGACCACACAGACGTGGACACAGCTGAAACATGAACACAGGTCTGGCCAACAAGAAGCACCTCATTACCTGACATAAAGACTCCGCTGTTGTACGTGGGGGAGAAAAGGGAAAATGAACTGCAAAGTCCGTTTATATGAAAGTAATAACATCCATGACTAACTACCATTCCATTCAACATTCATAGATCATTCAGCACAGCTCACAACCTTTCCTGCTGGCCTGCACTAAGGTGTTCTTCCCAAGATGCACTTGAGAGGAGAAGAGAGCCACACTTAGGACATTTTCCTAAGTGACCATAATGAGCCATAAAGCAAGATCAAACAAATTACAAAGAACAAAAGTTATATAGACTATAACTGTTACTCTCATTGTTGTTAATGTAAAAATCAAGAACAAAGGGTCACTAATATATTCTTACATTTAAAGGTTAGGAAATACACCTTGTCTGGCGTAGCTCGGTGGATTGAGCGCAGGCTGCGAACCAAAGCATCGCAGGTTCGATTCCCAGTCAGGGCATATGCCTGGGTTGCAGGCCACAGCCCCCAGCAACTGCACATTGATGTATGTATCTCTCTCTCTCTCTCTCTCTCTCTTTCTCTCCTCTCTCTCCTCTCTCTCTCTCCCTCCCTTCCTTCTCTAAAAATGAATAAATAAAATCTTTTAAAAATCTCTTAAAAATAAATAAACGTTAGAAAATACACTTCTAAACGCCATTGCAATCAACAGTCGTTGATATTCCACTGGAATCAATCACTTTTCCTGCCAACCTGCACGAAGGTGTCATTTGCAAGAATGCCCACAAGATGGCAGCAGTATGCACACTCAGGACACTTTGGAAATGACCATATTGTACCTTCCATCAGTTTTCAACCAACTTCAAAAGACCGAAATTATAAAAAACACATGTGTCGCCTCATGGCTGCTAATGTAGAAGTCAGAAACAGAAGGTAACTAGAAAGCTCTATCATTTAAATGTAATGAAAGACACTTCGTAAATAATATTCCATGAACCCTCGGTAGATAATTCACTATCGCCAATGACTTTTCCTGCTGGCCTGCACGAAGCTGTTATTCCCAAGTTACACAGGAGATGGCAGCAGAGAGCCACGCTTGGGACAGTTTTCAAAGGGACCATCCTGTGCTAAGGCTAAGTTTTAAGAAATTCCAAAGGACTGAAATTATATACAGTATGTTTCTTTCTGTCATTGCTGATAATATAGAAATCGGTCCTGAGTCGGTCCTATACTAAGTCCTGATCTTTAAAACTTACTAAATGCACGTCTCAATAACATTTCAATCAACATTCCTTGATATTCTCCTACAGTCAACCACTTTTCCTGCTGACCAGCTACTAACTTGTCATTCCCAAAAGGCCCACGCGATGGCAGCAGAGATGCACACTGTACTATTTGCTTGGCCAAAAGGTTCATTCGGTTTTTAGGTAAAGACACAATAAGACGTTTTTTATTTTCACCAATAATTTCATTGAACAACATATTCACCATCTTGTCCCACTATTCTGCCAACTGTGGGACATCTTCATTATTCTATCTTCCCAAAAGTGTTTATCTTTTAGCCAAGCCAATATAAAGCCAGTTTCAACAAGCATCACAGCATTGAAATCATATACAATAAGTTTCCTAAGTGCTCCTACTGCACTTCAGCCAGAACTCACTACAAGTGAGTGCCTGGAAAGTCCTTATACTTGGTAGTTATGTAATATACTTATAAATAACTTCAAAAATAAAACCATTTGAATTACAAAATAAACTGAATGGGATACACATACTACGTACTAAAAGTTATGAAAAGCATCTCCACCTTTCAAAGAAACATTATCAAAAATAAAAGCTGAAAATATACAAGTTTTGTGCCTACACTTATAAGCTAAAATAGTAAATGAAATCCAGAGAAGGTAGACAGAAACGTGCATGTCGACAAATCTGCAATTGTGTACACATGAAATGATAGCAGTTCTTTTTAACTTCTGGGATACAATTTTGAATAAATGTTTTCTCATTGTTTAAGTAATCAGCAACAAAGTAAATTAAAAATGCTTTCAAGCACACTTGGAACTTTTAAAAAAATGACTATATTTTCAAAAATGACTATATTTAGCTATAAAGCAGGTTTCAACAAATGTCTTGCAAACTATGTTTATTCCTCTCTTTGCCATTAATTTGGAAACCAGTCACAAGGTAACTAGAAAGTCCCTATACTTACATGTTTTAAAAATATACTTTTAAATACCTTCCCAAAATAAATCAGTCAGAGTGGAAAATAATTTACATAGAAAAATAATAAAAATACTGCATACCAGAGCCAGATCTTCCTGGTTTCAAAAATGATCAAAGCTTCAAACTGTTTCTCAACCAAAGGTGATTTTTGCCCCAAGGGGACTTAGGCAAAGTACTGAGCCTGTTAGATTGTCCTGAGGAGTAGAGAAGTGAAGGTGTTGACAGTGAACAGAGGTATTGGAGGCTAATGAGCACCTGCAATGCAGAGGACAATCCCCCAGGACAATGAATTCTCTGGCCCAAAAGGTCCATACTGCTGAGAATAAATAACCCTACTCTGTATCATGAAGGCTCCATTAGAACACAAACAGCATGTCCCTTTGCATCCTAGATCTGAAAGGCTGCCTTTCTAGGAACAGAAAGCCTGAAGCTGAAACTTAAAGAATAAAAAATGCCAGCCATCCTGCAAATATTGGGGAGAACTGTCCTAGGCTATAGGTCAGGAGGCAAAGGAAGATCTGTCCACTTAGGAGACCAGATCACACTGTGATTAAACACAGTAGTCCTCTGAGGATCCCTGTTTCTTTCCACTGCTCATACATCACTTTAATAACTGATTCATAGTGTCACTTAGAACAGAGTCTTGCTCTGTTAGATTCCAGATTTTACCATCTCAGGTTTTTTCCTTTGAAAATGTGAACATTTGCTACATTCTGTGTTCCTCAGATTACCTACCAGGGGGAACATTTCCTGTAACAACATACTTCTGCTTTCTAGAACACCATGCTCCCAGGCCCTAAACTCATTTAAAATGCTAAGAAGGATGTTACTCTTTTCTTTAGTCATTAACATATTCATGAATAATAAAGAGAACTTTTCTAGCTCCTCATATTACCTCACTTCTTGTTTCCTTCAAGCTTTAGCTATTTCTAGGTCACATACAGCTACTTCCATGTAATGATCATTATTGCATGAGAGCAAGTTTACCTTCGTAACTCATGCAAATCAACGGAAAAGTGTCACAAACAGAATTTAGTACAATGATGGGGAAATAACATGCAGAAATAAATAGGTAGGGATACTAAGTTAAACATATAATTTTTTAACAAGACTTGCTAGCAACAAAACAGGTTTTAAAAAAACCCTGGAAATAATATATAGGATCTGTGTGAAGAAAATTGATCATTTCTGCTACCCAATAGCAGTAACTTTAACAAATAAAAAGTATAATCATGTTCTTGGATTTCAGAAAAAAACACACAATGATACCCATTTACCTAAGTTGTCCTGTAAATGTAATATAGCCTAGATTAACATAGAAAAGTGGTCCCACAGGAAGTGGTCAGTTACACTGGGACCTGAGATGTGTACCCCAGTCTGGGCCCTTTTTCTGCCCCCCACTCCCTCACCTCATAGCCCCCACGCAGCTCACCTCCTGCCCCTGGACCGCGTTGCTTGCATCACGTTAGGCTGTGTCACCTCGTTACCATGGAGACTGGCGCCGGCAGCCCCTATACTCCAGTCGGTGTAGTTGTCTGTCTCTCCACCAGAACTCCCCGCCCCTCGCGCCCACCAGCCTAAATACGCCTCCCACCCAGCCCCGCCCCATCTGTGGCCCCCTCTCACCTCCAGCCCAGTTCCAGCTTTGACCTTACACAGACCCCGCCCTTCATCCATAGGTTTGATGTTTAGTGGTCCATTTAAACAAAAGTAGCCAGGAATCAAGTATACTTGTGGACATGCAGTTGAATGAAGAATACATTAATAACATACTTCATAAAATGAAAGACAACTCTGAAAAAGAACTTGTTTGGACAATACAAATAAAATACACAAACTGGGAGAAAATATGAATTACCTTAAGCATTGGGGATCAAATGTTTTGACAGAAGATCAAAAGAGAAAGAATGGGAAAAGATACATAGGATGGTGCAAAAGTAGCTTTAATCAGAAACATAAATCACATGAAAATTACAGAATAATACGCAGTAGACTTCGAGGTAACAAGCATGACTAGAGATGATGAGTGCTTCACTTCAAAAAGCTTAATTTACCCGGAAGATCCAAATGCACCATGTACTTAATGTCATAAACTGAAATTGTATAGAACAGAGACACAAAGAAAAATTTATAATCATAACAGATTTGACAAACCTCTCTCATCAGAGATAGAGCACACCTCTTTCAGAAACAAGAGACCACCTCACAAAATTCAGTAAGGGTGTAAGAAACACCAGTGGCAGCAAATTGGATTCAGCAGTCACAAAGAACCATCCGACTATACACAACTTTTCCTGCTGACCTGCACTTAGGTGTTATTCAGAAAGTGAACACAAGATGGCAGCAGACAACCACTGTAGGAGCTTTTTTCATGGACAGTATTGTACTAAAGATCAGGTTTCAAAAAAAGTATTATCAAAGATAGATTGAAATTATATAAACTATGTTTCTTGCTCTCATTGCACCTAATCTACTAATCAGCAATACAAGATAACTAGAAAGCCCTTACATTTAAAAATTATAAAATACACTTCTAAATAACCCGAAAATTAAATTACAATTGCACTTAAAAAATAATTTGAAAGGAATGATAACAAAAATAGTACATAAAAAACACTCTGGGAAAAAATGTATTGATAAATCCACACATTATGGACAAAGCCTGAAAATTCACAATTTTTGCATCATATTACAAATCCGAAATAGTAAATTAAATCCAGAGAAAGTGGAAGAATGGAAATATGCAAGTAGTGATGTCTGGAAGGGTATACACTTTGTTTCATTAAATGATTTTTTATTGTTATTCTATTACACTTTCCCAAGTCTTCCCTTTTGCCCTCCTCCACCCATCCCAGCCCACACACCCCCACCTTGTTTAGAAGCATGCATACTTAATACAACAGCAGATATTACCTGTTTGGGTAGGATTTTCAATTATTTTTATTTTTATATATAATTTAAGTAAGCAGCAACAACAACAAAAAGGCCGTCTCAGTTTGGGCTTAAAAAGTACTACAGGAAAACACCATATAATTTAAAAATAATAATAATCTAGTCTGTTGTGGTGACAACACCAGAGGCCTTTTCTTTGCTCGCCCAGCCTAATCTCATTGTTCAGAGGGGCTCCTCTTCCAGTTTTCACTTCTTCATGAGCAAAGAGGGAATGAAAGTCTAGACCAGCAGTCCTGCAGATGAGCAGAGAAGCCCTAAGCAGCACAGCAGGAGAGGGAGTTGGCCCCAGGGCTGCCTCACCTCAGGGCCTCCTCACAGGTCTGATGCTACATAACTAAGAAGCAGCACTACTGAGCTGATACACAGTGTTGTTGACGAGAGAGACCTGGTTCCTCTTGCTGACACATGTAAAGAATGACATATCAGCAAATCTAGTAGTATGTAATCAGTTTATTATTGACCTGTTCCCATGGAAGAGAACAGGACTGGATAGAATAGGGGGTGAAAGGCAACATTTCAGAGCAAAGCAAGGCAACAAAAGCAAGAGTGGCTGAGGCCCAGGGTGGCAAGACCCTGGGCAGCCTGAGGCTGGGTGACCAGAAGCCTTGTCACCCAAGAGCCAAGAGCACCCCAATCCCTAAGAGAGAGAAAGAGAGAGAGAGAGAGAGAGACAGTCCTTTTTTCTGAGGACTTACATAATTGGTGGGATGGGAGGAAAAAAAGTTACAAATTAATTAACGGGTAAATGCGGTCCCAGCTTTCCGGGGGGGAATGTAACTACCCACATGTTGCAGGCCATCCAACCACCGACCCTTGACACAGTCAGGACAGATGAGATGTGTCTGCACAGCAGAAGCAGCTGTGGCCAGGTTGTCATGCCCTCTTCCAACCATGTTTTCTGACAAGGTCCAAAAGTGGAAAGAGGGAATTCAAGGAATCCATCTTCCTGGAAGAGAGCATGGCATACAAAGGGGGGTGGTAATTTTCCTGGGGATTGCTCTTAATAACTTCCTTGCTGATATTAATCATGGTCTTACTTTGTACCCTGATTCCCATAAGAACAGGCCACGAGAAGAAAGAGGCTCAGAGAGAGTCAATGATTGATTTTGAGGGAAATTCTGAAGGGACAACTAGTTCTCCCTAGACTATTGAGTCATGCCCAAATTGTTTAAACAAGGTGTTTATAAACCTGAGTAAGAAATTATCCCCGACTGTTCCCATAAAAGAATTCATAAATGAGTTACAACAGGCTTAATTAGTGGCAGACTCTCCCACACCTATTCTTTACCCACAAATACAAAGGGTCTTCCAAGAAAACAAGAAAAAACTATATAGACTCCTACCCATAGCCCAGGGATACCCCTGGGTAGCATATTGAATTAATGACAAATTATGGTATCCCCCAAGAGGAGCTAATAATCTCCAGAGGATTCCAGATCCCCCATTGCCTTATACAGAAGCATATAATGAGGATGGCATTAGAATGGTCAATAAGGATGGAGTCCAAGTGCCTTATAGTAGTCTAAATTTCATGGACAGGCTAGCTCGAAGCAAACCTCCCTGGTGTTTATTAACTAAGGAACAAAAAAGGTCACTACTCCACCAGCTTGTCTAAGGATTTTGCCCACAGCTACAAAAAAAAACTCTTTGAACTATCCAAACAAAAATAGAATAAGACATGAGAAAGTCAAGAATAGCCTGTACCCTACAAAATTTAATAAAATTGTCTATCACCTTTTAGGTCAAAAGGTTTACTGTGGCTGGATTTCCTGACTATCTCTCCTTACATGTTTGTTTTGGTGATCAAAAGGTGGTGGGACTGTTAGATACCTGTATTTCAGGTTTATTGATTCGCATAATTCCAATTAACTTGTACAAAATAATTTCTTGACCAGAGAACAAAATTCCCTCTAATGAAATAGCCCCTGAATGTCTAAAAGTTGTTGGAGTAACAGCCCCTCCTTTACCTTAAATAGGAATATATATCAATTAGAATTAGACAGGCAAAGAAATAAGAAAAGCTGGTTAGCTATTACAAACTAAGCACGTAGAAACAACTACCAGGGAGTCAGAGTCCATACTACATAGAGAAACATTTTAGACAGAAAAGATAGATAGCTAAGTTAGACATCACAAAGGCCTTATAATAAATTTCCTATAACCTCTACTCAATCTAGCGTATCCTTTTTCTGAGAACTTTAATAAACAATAAGACACTCAAACTCTGTACATACAGCTATTTTTAATTGTCTGATTTAAAAGGTCACTAAACTAGCATGACCTAATATCCAGGTAAAAAATTTCCTGCTTCACCTAACCGCAAATGTTAATCACTACCAAAAATGAAAATATAAAAACCTGCTTGTACTTGCAGTAAACAGAACAGAGCTTCACCGTCTTCTGAGTCGTGTTGTCGTCTGTCTCCCATCGCGGATGCCTTACCCAGAAACCCCTGGACCCAGCTGTGGCCCGGCCTCGGCACCGGGTCTCCTGTCTATCTCTTCCCATATGCCTGTCCCTATTAGCATCAGGTGGTGAGATTTTTGGACACCTGTGCTTTATAACAAAAAACTCTGCACGACGCCTCTGATTCTGTGCAAAATGACTTGCTGACCACAGGACAGAGACCCCTAGCAACCCTAATGTTGCTTGCTTCCCCCACCTGGAAAGCTAAGGATAGAATTAAACTATGGGCAGGCTAGCTGCCAGAACGCTGGAGGAGGCCGTTGCTAGGAATGTCTAAGGAGTCACTATTCAAAAGCTCAAGATTTATTAGAACCACTACCTTTCCCATGCCCTGGGCAGGAGCAGTTATTGATGGGACCAGGTAGATAAAGAAGGAAGGAGTTTTAATTAAAATATAATAATCTCAGTACATGGAAACATAACATAGCCCCACCCCAGATATGTAGTTAATAGACCTGGGCAAAAAATCACTTATCTAATTTAGATAATCTAATTAACTAACTTTTAAATCACTCCTTGTACCCCTTTGATTTAGACCAATCTATAGAAACTTAGTAGACATTTAATTATTAATCAGCATTTGAAAGTTTGTGCCCGTATAGCTTCATTGGCTATCTGATTAATGACCCTCTTGGTCAAAATAACCTTTGTTTAATATGGTTGATCTGTGGGACTTCCTGTACTTTTCAGTTATTTCTTTGTTTAACATGATTGATCTGTAAAACCTTCTGTGTTTTTAGAAATTATTTCTGTGGTAACTGTTTCTGTTTTAATAATCACACTATGCATTGAATGTTGTATAACCTCCCCTATAAAAATAAAGATTGATTTTTCTCGGTGAGTCAGTCAGGTCTAGAGAGCCTGGTTGTCCTCCGGCATCACATCTGGTGTCTGCCTCGTTTCACCTGAGCTGTTCCTCATTCAGGGACCCTGAGACCTGCCGAGGCTGGCCCCTGGCACCCACACTTAGGTATGTGTCGGGGTCTGTTAGCCCCAATCCTTATCTTGCTCCAGACCCCATTTTTTCACCTTGTTCTAAAACAAATAGGTGACAGGAGGCAGTTAATTAAAATTGGGGCACTTTCCACAGTTATTTATGGACTCTTTCTGTAAGCATCAGGGACTCCCTCGTAAAACAGATAGTGACCAGAGGTAGGCAATTAACCAAAGTTGTTTTATGGGCTCTTTCTTTGGTCACCGGGGACCCTCTCCCACATTCAGGCCTTGGGATGAAAGTGCAGTTTCAAGGCTTTCTTTCACAGATAGTGGAAATGTTATGTAGAATTTCAAGGACTCCCCTTCTTTCTTGCTAACCTGGTATTTCTTATGATGTTCGGACACCTGGTGATATTATCAAACCAGGCTCAGGACTGCTGAGTTAGCATGTGAGACTTGTCTCTTTCCTCCTCCCTGCATTGGTTTACTATTTATTCCACCTAATTGGTAAAAGGCGTTTCCTGGCAACCAGGGTGCTAAATTCTGCCCATTAACAGTATTGCAGTCTCAAAGTTCTTCCTGTGCTGTCTCCTGCCTCAGCATGGTGCTTCATCATTCACCTGTAACAATACTGAGCTTCTTAACAACCTTTCTGTACTCACAGCCATTCTGTATTAAAACTGAGGTATTTGCACTAAAGTTTCCTTCTTCACTACACCCCAACCTTGGAACTCCTCTTGGCATTGACCTGGAGCCAATGACTATAAATTTTTAGACATGCACATGGACTCCACACACAAACCCAGAGACCCCAAAGCCACACCCAAAGAGACCCCAGATCAGAGGCCCATAGCCAAATAGATTCAAACCCAGGCCACAGACCGCAGAGACAGGACCCAGATCTGTAACCAAGACCCCACAGCCAGACTCCAGAGTTGGAGCTGGACAATGAAACCTAGTTGCCAGATGCTAGACACAAAAGTTAAACCACACTAGTCAGGGCTGAAAATATTATTAACAGCATTCTATAAGTGACCTTGGATCAAATACTTAAATATAAAAATCATTGTTTTGATAATAAATGGTTTTCATCTCTCTAACAGTAACTGTGTGACATAGTACATTTTGCACTGTGGAAATGTTCCTGCTGGCATAGAGTTTTGAGTGCAAATTGGACACTTTGGGTGGTCAATGGCCTATTAGGATAAGGAAGGCAGTGTGGGCCATTGGATTTAATGAGGATGTGCAGAACTTTTGTTGAGTCATTTTTAAATGCATACATATATAACCAACTACTTCTCACTATTCTTTTATCTACAAAAAATATTTATAGATAGGTTTCTTTTTGTTTGTTTGTTTGGGGGGTTGGTTTTTTTGGTGGAGGATGTGGGCATAGGTTTCTTTTAAGTAAAGGAGAACACAAATGACACAACATTCCAAATGACATAAGGGAAAAGCAAGTTTTCCCCTCCATGTTGCCCAGTGACTAGTCCCTGTGTCTCCTTTCAGCACGTCCTCTGCCTGGGTTGTTTGTTTTTTTTAACATAATTTGTTTTCCAGTACTTTTCTCACATAATAACATTATTTGGAAGTTATTCTCTATTGAAATCCATTAGAACCACCTTGCTAGGTTTTATTTCTTTAATGAAATGTCATATATTCTCACCCATTTTTAATGTTCTATAATATTTCACAGTGTGAGCATAAACCATAATTTAACAAATTCTCTTCTACTGAAAACTTTAACATTATACCAGTTATTATATGTGTTGGATAAAATATATTAACATACTTCATTTCATACACAGGGAAGTGTAACTGGGGTAAATTTTTTATGCTTTTCTTTTCTTTTCATTTATTAGTTTGAAAGAGAGAGAGAGAGTTGTTCCACTTATGTATCCATTCGTTGGTTGCTTCTTGTGTGCGCCCTGACTGGAGAATGAAATGACCACCTTGGCATATAGGCAGAACACTCTAACCAACTGACCTACCAGGCCAGGGATACTAGGGGAAATTTTGAAAAGTGGAATTTCTGGATCACAGGGTATGAGGATGTTATTTCTGGATGGCTATTCTCAAAATGATCACTGGGAAGTCTGCACCAAAGGACCCTTCCCAGAATCTTTCAAAGCAAGGACACTGCACCTGCTTGCTCATCAGCCTCAGAGATGTCAGGAGTCCTCTGGATCCCCATACAGGCCACCAAATTATGTTGACCTTAAAAATATAGCAGTCAGTTATTTTACCAGTAGATAAGGGGTTTATTCAGAAACAGTAAAAAATTGCAATTTAGGACAAGCAAGCTGTAGCAAAAATCACAGGCCAGCTCCACAAGTAAAGGAGAGGAATGTATTTCACAGGGAGAAAGGAGGAGGTTGGGAGGGGTGACTTCAAGTGAAAGTGCATTGCAGAAAATCCTCAGTTCAGGGTGAGGATGGTTTCTCTCTGGCTGAGGTGCTGGGGAGTCGGCTTCTCCTGGGAGCACATGGTACATCTTCATGTTGGGGCCTGTGAGACAGACAATTTTTCCTGTAATTGACCCCAGGTGGTGCTATGTGACAGCATCCCTACTGACCCCCAACTCCACTTCAGTGAGGTTTCCCTTTATGCAATTTCACAGTAATAATTACAGTTAGTTGGCTCATTTCAGGTCCGTGGAAATCAAGTTATATTTACGTGCTCAAAACGAGGTAAGGACCAGAAACACTCTTCCCACTGTATTCCGTGAAAGCCAGTAGCAGCTAAACTGACCCTGCTCTGTGGACCCCTGTACTCAAATTTGATGTTATTTTTATGCAAAATACTTGTAGGTTTTCCCAGCATTTCTACATTTATTTAGCTTTGTTTTTATCCCGTCTTCCTATTTCTGAAATGTTTTTACACCTGAGTTAAACACACCTATTAATCATAACATCACTTCCTTGAGACATCAAATTCTCCCAGTGTGTTTTCCAGTATACTTATTATTCTATTTGTTGTGTTTAAATGTCTGGGCCCTCTGGGACTTGTTTTGTGTCTATGAATTGCGTGCTCAGAATTTACTGACTTAAGTTTCCACGGAATGCAATGCAGTCTTGACCGCGTCCTCACTGCTTCGGCAGCTCTGGCTGAAAGTGGGTTTGAAAAGCGCGGGGGGGGGGGGGGGGGCACGGACGGGCCTAGATGTGAGTTGGGGATCCCGACCACAGCCTGGAGGAACAAAGACACTTTGTCAGGCGGCAGGAGGGCCACATCCACCTGAAGGTCCGGCCCCGGCTCGGGACTCCCAGCTCCTGCGGGGTGGACCCCTCACCAGCTGCGGGAAAACGAGCCACCGAGCTGCAGGCTGCGTGACTGTCGCTCCGGAGACCCAGGGTAGCCAATCCCCGCGGGGGTGGGGCGCACGGGTCTTCCCCCGGCTTGTCCCGAACCCAGGGGGCTCCGCCCCTCTGCCCCGCCCTTTCAGCTCCTTCTGACCGCCCATTGGCTGACAGGGCCCTGGGATCGCAGCACTGATTGGCGGGTTGTGCCCACGCGGCTATCCTGGATGGAAGCTCCTTCCCAGGGCGGGAGGCCCAGGAGCCGGGAGAGGGCGCTGCACTGAGGTGGGCAGCGCGGCAGGGCCCCGGGAGACGGACCGGTAAGCGGGGAGCCCTGCCCTGTGGAACCCTCAGCCCGAGACCTTCCCAGTCCAGCCCGAGAGACCCCGGATGCCCCCATCCCGAGGGGCCCGAACCCCTTCAGCACCAAGGGGGCGCGTCCGCTAACCCGGAGGACCCCACGTCTCCTGACCCCCAACGCTCAGACCCCCAAACAGCCCGGAACCCCAGTTCCCCTCAGCTCGGGGCGCCCTTCCTGCAGCGCGCCCGCCCGGAACGACCAAATCTCCCCAAACTCAGAGACCCCGAATGCCGTCGTCCTGGAAACCGACTCAGTGGAGGGGACCCGGACGCCCCTCGTGAGACGCCCCAACCCCCCTCAGCCGCGGCGGCCTGACCCTCCCCCCCCTCCCCCCGGGACGCGGAGTGTCCTCCGCCCGGAAGACGCAGGTCGGGTCCTGAGGGACCCCGGGCCTCTCAGCCCGAGAGACGGCGGTCTGCCTGCCGGACACTGCGCCGGCGCCTCGCGCGGGCTTCTCTGGACCCCGGGGGCGCCTCCGGGCCCGTCCCCGGGAGACGCGCGTTGGCCGCGGCTTGCGGGCGCTGAGGCGGCGCTCCGGGGAAGGGCAGGAACCAGGGCGCCTCCCACGGGCGAGTCTGCGCAGTGCGGCCAGCCCCATCCAGCCTCTCCCGCGACAGGGCCCCGCGGCCCCCTCTCCGGGCGCCCTGCCTGCGGGGAGAAAGGCCGGTACCGGGACGTGAAGAGGAACTCGGACGCGCTCAGCAGCCGTGCGCATGCGCTGGGCCCAGGGGCCTGGAGACCCAGCAGGCGCTGGGCCGCTCCGGCGGCTCCATCCGCTTGCAGCTCCCTCCCGCGTGGACACCGATGGGGGGAGTTTGCTCCTTCGCGTCAGAGCGGGGCTGGCGCTGACGAGGGTGCGGGGCTCATGGCAACTCAGTGCAGACTCTCCCGTCCCATCGGAGCCAGCCCCACGGGCTTCCTGGGCTTGTCCCTCCCGCACGCTCTCTGCTTCAGGACAAAGGTCTTGTCTCTTTCCCGGTCTCAGGGACCCGCGACCGGACTTTCCTGTGTCACCGCCGCAGGCGGGCCACCCAGCTCCAGGAGGGGGACCACGAGGACTCCGATGAAGAACGGGCTCCGAGGCAGCAAGGGGAGCGGCAGGAGGAGCCAGCGCTGCCCTCCCGACTCGGACCTGATTTGGTCGGGCGGCATCTCAGGACGTAACCAGGGAACAGGTTTGCTGGTGCAGCGAACAAGCAAGATACACAACAGTGTATCCCACAGTGAGGGGCTGTTCCCGTCAACTTTCACGTGGGCAACGTAATCATCTGTATTTATAGACACATTAGTCAGCAGTAAATGTGTAAGAACATAAAGTGAGCGAGAAATAACTAATTCAGAAGAGTCGTCAGCACAAGAGAGGGAGGCGGGTCTGGCCGGTGAGAAGTGTCCCCCACACCTGGCTGCGCGGTGGCCTGCACGGAGACGGGCGGGAACAGTGTTAACCCTGGTGATGAGGGGAGCTGGGGGGAGGGTTAGGGTCGGGAGGGGTTCATCACCGTGTGGTTTCCTGATGTTGGTGGTGGTGCCGTTCTGTCCAGTATCGAGTGTTCGGAGGGTGGGGTTGGTCCACTTTCATGGGTCTGGGGTTGAAACACAGCTGAAGACAAGATGCGATCTTTAACTTGACTGGGATTCCCTTTCTGGGGTCGGCAGACTGTGGGTGCTGACCAGAGTCTAATGACTGAGGAAGGGTGTGAATGGCCAGCATGTTCCCGGGGGGGGGGGGGGGGGGAGGATACCAGAGAAAGGAGGCCGGGTGGTTGAGGTGCCCTTAGCTAGGACAAGGCCAGTTGGAATGAAGAAAACAGAATGGAGAAAGGGTTATGTTGAAGATGTGGAGTTTCTGTGCAGTTACTTTTATTACATTTTTGTCAGGAGAGGCCAATTTATTTTTTAATAAATGTAATAGATGCTTTATGAACAAAGGGTGAAACACAGATGACACTTTGTCTATTTTTTTTTCTCATTCTAATGAAATGAGTAGATGGCCCCAATAGAAGCCTAGGCCTTAATGATACATCAGAAAACATTTTCCAGTCATCCTGGGATTGTTCTTGGACTATTCTCATTCAGAATTCTGTGCCCCTAATAACAATCTCCAGATTTTGGAAACATTTACCAACTAAAACACCGATTTCTCATCATCTTTCAGTGAAACCTTGGGTGGCCTTCAGAAGAGAACACAGTAAACACCAGAAGGTGAGTATTTCCTAAATCCTGTTGACGACAAAATTTTCCTCATGGATAGAAATGCAGGTAAGAGTAGGGAAAGTATCCTAGGAACTGATGCCTTCCTTTCCTGGTCTCTTCCACACACCGTCTGCATTATCATCCTTTTTAAAAGATTTTATTTATCAATTTTTAGGGAGGGGGATGGAGGGAGAAAGTGAGGGAGAGAAACATGAATAGGTTGCCTCTCACACAACCCAGGCATGTGCCCTGACTGGGAATGGAACTAGTGACCTTTCAGTCTGCAGGCCAGCACTCAATCCACTGAGCCACACCAGCCAGGGCTCATCATCATCTTTTTTTTTTTTTTAAAGATTTTATTTATTTATTTATTTTTAGAGAGGGAAGGGAGGGAGGGAGGGAGGGAGAGGGGGAGAGAAAGAGAGAGAGAGAGAGAAACATCAATGTGCTGTTGCTGGGGGTTATGGCCTGCAACCCAGGAATGTACCCTGGCTGGGAATCGAACCTGGGACACTTTGGTTCCCAGCCCGCGCTCAATCCACTCATCATCAGCTTAATGGTTAACAACTACAGCAACAATAGTAACGGCCATTTCTTTCATTCTCACAATGTTTCAGACTTTAAGAATTCTATGTGAATTAATTCACTCACACATTACAACCACTTGATGAGGTATGTACTATAGCTGTCATCATGTACAATGAGGAAAGTGATCTTTCAGAGATATAGAAATCTTTGACTATATGTCTAAGATCACAGTATCAGTAGTTGTGCAGTCTAATCCATAGTTTCTTCTCTAAACCACTTACAAACTCATTAAAACTTTCATAGTTTTTCCCTGGCCAGTGTGAATTGGTTGGGTGTCATCCTGCAAAGCAAAAGATCACCTGTTTGATTCCTGGTCAGAGTGCATGGCTGGGTTGTGGGCCAGGTTCCCAGTGGGGGTATTTGTGAGAAGTGACTGATCACTGAAACATCTCTCACTTCGATGTTTCTCTCCTTCTTTCTCCCTGCCTTCCCCTCTGTCAAAAAAATAAACAAAATTTTTAAATTAAAAAATAAAACTTTCATAGTTTCCTAAACTTTCCATTGTCTTATCCATGTGTCATTGTATCGTTCATCTGACTGATGATTTCAACCGAAGTTCTCTGCTGTGCTGAAGTGAGAGATGCACTAAGACCCTCTGACTAAGGGAAGTGTACAATGTGCAGGCAGTTGGTACAGTGAATGGTCCCAGATGAAGAAGAATGTAAAATTCCCAGGATCACAGCCTCCCACTCTAATCAAAGAGCATCTCCCACCCATGAGGAGCTTCAGGTTTCATGATTGAGAAACAACAAATAATAAAATGACTTAAGGGCTTCATATAGGTTATACACTCTTCAACAGAAACTCATCCGTCTGGAACTGATTTCAGATCCCCTTTCTTATAGTGTGAAGTAACAGCTTCTTTCTCTGAGTTCCAATGAGGCCACTCTCATCCTGTTTAGAGTCATTTGTTCAGCCCGCCTACCTCTGTGTTGTGAGCTCTTTGAGAGCCTGGTCTGTACCTAAGTCTTCTCAGAAGTCACACCCCCAGATCAGGGCTCCTGAGGGCCCCGAATGTTTGCTGAATAAATGATTTCACAATTACAAATTAAACTAAAAGATGATCAATGAATGCTGAAGGTAATTTGTGTGAGATTGAAATATGGAGAGAGCTGAGGGGTAAATAGATAGCAGAACATTCATGCTATATTACATACTTCCCAGGACACTTTATTGAACATTATTTAATTGCATGTTCACTATAGCATTAAAAATTGACATGTTATATATATCAGGACACTAAAGACAACTAGCTATTGCTACAGCCTTATTCAAACAATTGGTGGGAATCAGCTAATCTAAGTACAAATATTCTTTCCAAGGTATTGCAAACTTTATCACCATTTTATTTATTGTCTAGATATGTTTCTGCCATCTATTTCTGTATTCTCTTCCCCATATCCCTCACTCTCAATAATATAGATACAGTTGAAAGAAAAGAGCCATAAGGCATGGGTTCTAATCTTGGATTCATTACCCACATTGGCCCTATCCCCTCTAATATTCATACTCCCTAGGTATTTCCAAGGGTTGAAGTATTAAAGACATGCATGTAAATTGTTTCCTAAGCCCTAAAAAAATTAAATACATGCTATCTTTTACTATGTGACTCTTATATTGAAGGCAACATCCAGGATACCATTAAGAAATGAATATAATTTGAAGGAATTGTCAGGAATAGTGAATTTGATGACTGCAAGTGACTCAGAACAAACCAGTGTCCCCTCCTGGAGAAGCATGTCTCTTTGAAAAGCATACTAGACAAAAATCAGGTAAGAGAAAATAATTTGGAAATTTTAGCTCCACTAAGTCCTATAGAAGGGCTGATAAGTATGACCTAACTATGTGGGGTGGACTTTGGGTAGGCCTGGATTTAGCAGGGCTAAGCTGAGGCTGAAGTTAGCAATAAACGTTTTGACAAATCCCATAAATTCTGAGCTCCTGAATGCTAATGTGTAAAGTGAAGATAAGGAAACATCACCCATATATTGTTTGAAAACATTAAATTGATTTTAAAACAGGTGGCACATATAAGTTGTCCAATAAATCCATCTGTGATAACAGCAACCACACTTCATTGGTGTTGTGTGCCCAGGCCTTTACTAAATGCCTAACACATAATGTGCATCCATAAATATTTTATGAATGATTAAAGACTGGCATGTTAAATCTGGTAATGGAAAACTCTAGAAACCAAAATTGAATCAGTCATCTGTAGTTAGAGTCTTAGTCTTCTGAACCAATAGTTAATGGAATAAAATACCAGAGTATGCAAAAGGACAGGTAATAATTTGATGGGAGGAGATTGTGTGTTATCTGACAAACTGGGAACTAACACTCCAGACCCCACCAACCTTGCTCACCTGTCTGTCCTCCAACTCAGAACCCAGGAGAAAGGAGATGGACATGAAGATGTACAGCCTACGAGAAAGAAAGAACCGTGTGTACCAAGAAGTCACCGGGCCCCAGGATGATGACTACCTTTGTAAGTGACCCTCACTAAGAAGTGTATTATGCTACAATAATTTCATCTAGTCCTTTGGTCCCCAAATCATCCCCTTCCTCTAGTGACCTGGAGTACAGGATTGAGTCTCAGTGATGTCAGTGCTGGACTCCCTCTGAAGCTCTTTGTGTCCAAGAACATGCATTATACCTCCCCTAACCCCTGTTGCTCTCACCTCCAGATTGTGAGAAGTGTCAGAACTTCTTCATTGACAGCTGTGCTGTGCATGGGCCCCCTACATTTGTAAAGGACAGTGCAGTGG
Organism: Phyllostomus discolor; assembly: GCF_004126475.2. NCBI lineage: Eukaryota > Metazoa > Chordata > Mammalia > Chiroptera > Phyllostomidae > Phyllostomus > Phyllostomus discolor. The sequence goes on along the minus strand of NC_040912.2, from coordinate 95,565,023 downwards.
ACAAGGGGCATCCCCACCACTCAGCCCTCACCCTGCCCCCTGGGTTGAGAATCGGGCCATCGGGCATCCCTGAGGCTGGGCTTGGAGTGTGGAATGAGGCAGCTGACTTGCCAGTGGGTCTGCATTTTGGCCCTTATGAAGGACACATCACAGAAGATCAAGAGGCAGCCAAGAGCAGATACTCCTGGCTGGTGAGAACTCTTTACCTCTTCCACTGTTCTCTGGCTTCCCACATGCCTTCTGAGGCCTGCAGGGACCTCACCTCCCACATGCTAGACATGGAGGGGACAATATGGTTAGCTCTGTGTACTGACTGGACTTTACACAAACACAGGGCTCCTGTTTAAGGATCAGAGGGTGAGTGGGAGCAAAGTGGTGCAGACACAATGGAGTAGCTCCTCCCTTGTGGGGCTCCCAATCTGATTGGACAGGTAGACTCAGATGTGTAGATGAGTAAGACCAATATTATGTGGTCACAGTTGGCAGTTGAATCCCCATGAAGGATGGAAGAGCTTTGATGACAGTAGAGTAAAATAATTCTTCTGACTATTACATCCCCACACAAAAAAAAGATCTTTAACTTCTTTTCTGAAACACAGATCGCCAAAGGGAGAAACTGCTATGAGTATGTAGATGGAAAGGACAGATCCTGGGCCAACTGGATGAGGTGAGGTCAACAGGTCTCTGGGTGCCAAAGGGGACTCTCATCCCCCACAAGCCCATATAGCTTTCCCTCTCATCATGCCTCCCTCAGTGGTCTCCCATAATCCTTTGTTCCTCTTTCTCTCTGTACAGTGTTCTTTCATTTCAGGGGACACTTAGGAAAAAAAGTATAGCATACATCCTCAAAATATAAAGCTCTCTGCTAGACACAATATGGGAACTGGAAAGGACCTTGAAGAGCCTCGATTCACCAGGGACACTGGATTACACTTCAATTTATCAAATGAGCATTAATTAAGCCCTGGCTGGCATAGCTCAGTGGATTGAGCGCGGGCTGGGAACCAAAGTGTCCCAGGTTCGATTCCCAGCCAGGGTACATTCCTGGGTTGCAGGCCACAGCCCCCAGCAACCACACATTGATGTTTCTCTCTCTCTCTCTATCTCCCTCCCTTCCCTCTCTAAAAATAAATAAATAAAATCTTAAAAAAAATGAGCATTAATTAGACACTTACTATATTGCAATTTATGTAAAGGAATACATTACTTAAATAGATCACACAACCCATGTCCTTATGGAGGACTTCTCACAGACAGACATAAAACAATTGCTTTTAGAAACATTTAACTATCATTTCCAAGAAGTGCACAGTGTCAAGATGCCACAAACCAAGGGTGGCCTGAACCTGTGAGGGCAGCAAACCATCCGAGCCTCACTTCTAACTAGAGCTGGGCTCTGAGGCCTGCAGGGGAATGGTCATGGCCCCTTTCCTGAGAGGGGCTCTCTTTTATCAGGGATAACAGAATGTGAATCAACTACTACTGTTCTGTTTCATTTTACTAAGACAAAAAGACCTGCAATTTTCTATGGTGACATTGGGCAGTCAAGTGAATGGCACCCTAAGTAAAGTGTAGGGGGGTTGGAGAAAGGCCTCTCGAGAGAAAATAGATGTGGGCTGAGTACTGGATAATTGGTGAGCTAATTTAGAAGCAGAGCCCTAGATCAAGCACCAGGTTCTGTGGTGTGAGACAACTTGATATAGAGTTTGGAGAACCCAGAGATCACTGGATATTATGGCCAGTCAGGGTGGAGGTTAAGTCTAGAACTGGGTTTTAGAAAATAGTGTTAGGCAGGATTAGCACTGCAAACAGGACTTGGAGACGGGAGTTCACATGACATGCTGACAGATGCTCAGACATTGAACAAAGGTTCCCCAGAAGCATTAGGGGCAGTGGGCAACATCAGAGCCTGAGGGCCTTAAGAATCAGTGAGGAGCTGGACATGGATGTAACAGGTAGTGGGAACTCATCACTCTGGTTTTCTTTCCCTTCATCTGCCTCAATCCCAGATATGTGAACTGTGCCCAGCATGATGGAGAGCAGAACCTGGTGGCCTTTCAATACCACGGGCAGATTTTCTACCGAACCTGCCGGGTCATCAGGCCGGGCTGTGAGCTGCTGGTCTGGTTCGGAGACGAGTATGGCCAGGAGCTGGGCAGCAAGTGGGGCAGCAAGTGGAAGACAGAGCTCATATCTGAGAGAGGTGGGCACCATTGTTCTTCAGAACAGAAAGAAAAGAGAGAATTCTCCATACAGATATTCATGATCCAACTCTTAAGTAGAGTAAAATCCATTCTAAAGTCAGTAAAGTTTCAACTGAGATGCTTCAGAAATTCACCATTCATATGCCTTTGACTCTTAGGCAAAATTTTTATATTTTTTATTTTTTAAATATTTCATGAACAACATACACAACTGCATATAGTACTGAAAGACTGAGAGGCAAAAAAAAAGTTTTCAAGCACTAACCAGTTCTCTCACCAAGGCAGTTTTTCTGACAATTTTACAGCTGTTTCTTCTTAATTTTCCTCCATACTTCTAAATAAAATGTTTGTGTTTATAAGCATTCTTTATGTTTTAAAGATTTTTCCCTGGCTGGTGTGGCTCAGAGGATTGAGCACCAGCCTGTGAACCAAAGGGCTGCCAGTTTGATTCCCAGTCAGGGCACATGCCTGGGTTTTGGGCCAGGTTCCCAGTAGGGGGCACGTGAGATGCAACCACACAGTGATGTTTCTCCCCCTCTCCCTCCCTCCCTTCCCCCTTTTCTGGAAAAAAATACATAAATATTTTTAACCAAGATTTTATTTATTTTTACAGAGATTGGAAAGGATGTAGAAAGAAAAACCAATGTGCAAGGGAAACACTAATTGGTTGTCTCTGGCACATCCCTAACTGGCCCACAACCCTGGCATGTTCCCTGACTGGGAATCCAACTTGTAACCATTCAGTTTGTGAGCCAACACCCAACCCACCAATCCACACCATTCAGGCAGGGCACATTCGTTCATTATTTCAGTGAATTGTCGGGTGAGATCCTCCTCTGTGGCACAGAGGGTCCTGGGACCTGGAAATACAGATAAACATGAAGAGAGAATCACTGCTCTTGAGCTGACAGGTAAAGGAGGGAAACCCAGGAACACGTGCTTGCGTGTGTGTAACACTACAGCAGTTAGTGCTTTGGAGAAAACTAATCCAGGACAAGTGCCTAGGGATCAGTGTGAGGGGAGGTGCGGTGTGGCATGTGGTCCAGGAAGGGCTCCCTCAGGAGATAACATTTACAAAAATACCTGTGGGCAGAGGATCCCAGGCAGAGGGAGCAGCTAGTGCAGGGAAGAAAAGAGGTGGGTCATTGAATTGGCTAAGGGTCACTCAGGTCTCCTCTCAGCACAGAGAGTAAGAACAGTTCAGATGGATGCTTAGCAACCTGGAAATGCAGTGCCAATGACCCGAGTTCAGACGCTCAGGACTTCCCTGAGTGCAAGTGTGCAGTCGTCAGCTGTCGAGTGGTGTGTTCTCTGTTCTGATTATGCTTTGGTAATTTTTAGAAAATAAACTCCATTAGGGAATCCCCTGAGAGATTATTTCATCTCCAACTGAGAGAGCATGGTGCATTGCCAGGGAAGAACAAGAGGCAGTCAGGCGTGTAAGAAGTGTGGGTGGAGAAATATTTTGAAACGGGACTTCTCAGTGTATCTGAAATGGACAAACACTGAGTGAAATGAAGCATAAATATTTGGTGTGAGGCTTGAGGAATGACTTTCTTTAAAGATTTTATTTATTTACCTTTAGAGAGGAAGAGGAAGGAAGACAGGGAAACATCAATGCATGGTTGCCTCTCACACGCCCCCTACTGGGGACCTGACCCACAACCCAGGCACGTGCCCTGTCTGGGAATCTAGCCTGTGAGTCCTTGCTCCACAGGCAGGCACTCAATCCACTGAGCCACACAAGCAAGGGCAGGAAAAGCGTATTATTTTATAGTTTTGAAAAAATGAAAGAGAAGCAATTCCTAGTTTTCCTCTTTAACATGACTTAGAGGATACTAGTAGTTGGGAAAGGTCACTACAGTGCAGGGAGTGAAATGGCCTCATGCTACTCTAAAGTCCCTATTCTGAGCAATATTAGCAAAGACCCTTGACGTGGGCTTCCTGGATTTCTGAAGAAGGTGCACTGCATAAGAATACAAAGGAAAATAGACAGCAAGTGGAGACTGTGGGAGACAGAGCTTGCACTGTCACCATAGTAAGAATGATTCACAGGGCAGGTCTTACCAGGAGACTAATCATAGGGCCCAGGCATTCTCATCAACATCTGACCTGACCAAACCTTTCTCTTTCAGCAGAACCAAAGCCAGAGATCCACCCATGTCCCTCCTGCTCTCTGGCCTTCTCCAGTCAGAAATTCCTCAGCCAACACGTGAAATTCAATCATCCCTCTCAGATTCTCCCAGGAACATCAGCAAGAAAACACCTCCAAGCAGAGGAACCCTGCCCAGAGGATCAGAATCAGCAGCAGCAACATACTCGTACACACAGCTGGAATGAAAAAGCTGAATGTCAAGAGGTCGAAGAAAGGTCCAAACCTTTGCTTAAAAGGGTCAATCAGAGGAGACTCTCAAGATCCTTTTTCCAAACTTCCAAAAAACGAATGAGGAGTTCTAGTGGGCATGAGAGAATGATGGAGGGAGAGCTCTGCAGAGGCCAGAAAGAGAGTCCAGAGGGCACAGGCAAGGTATTTGTGAAAGCAGGGATGTCAAGAATTGTAGCAATCAAGCACAGAAGGTATTGGCAAGGCTTCAGTGATGGGTCACATCTCATCACACACCAGAGGACACACTCAGGGGAGAAGCCCTGTGTTTGCAGGGAGTGTGGGCGAAGCTTCACACGGAAGTCACATCTCATCAGACACCAGAGGACACACTCTGGGGAGAAGCCCTGTGTTTGCAGGGAGTGTGGGCGAGGCTTTACAGACAAGTCAGGTCTCATCACACACCAGAGGACACACTCAGGGGAAAAGCCCTATGTTTGCAAGGAGTGTGGACGAGGCTTTACACAGAAGTCACATCTCATCACACACCAGAGGACACACTCTGGGGAGAAGCCCTATGTTTGCAGGGAGTGCAAGCGAGGCTTTACAGACAAGTCAGCTCTCATCAGACACCAGAAGACACACTCTGGGGAGAAGCCCTGTATTTGCAGGGAGTGTGGGCGAGGTTTTACAGACAAGTCAGGTCTCATCAGACACCAGAAGACACACTCTGGGGAGAAGCCCTATGTTTGCAGGGAGTGTGGGCGAGGCTTTACACACAGGTCAAATCTCATCACACACCAGAGGACACACTCTGGGGAGAAGCCCTATGTTTGCAGGGAGTGTGGGCGAGGCTTTACAGACAAGTCAGGTCTCATCCGACACCAGAGGACACACTCTGGGGAGAAGCCCTATGTTTGCAGGGAGTGTGGGCGAGGCTTTACAGACAAGTCAGGTCTCATCACACACCAGAGGACACACTCAGGGGAGAAGCCCTATGTCTGCAGGGAGTGCGGGAAAGGCTTTACATGCAAGTCAGGTCTCATCCCACACCAGAGGACACACTCTGGGGAGAAGCCCTATGTTTGCAGGGATTGTGGGCAAGGCTTTACATACAAGTCCAGTCTCATCGCACACCAGAGGACACACTCAGGGGAGAAGCCCTATGTTTGCAGGGAGTGTGGGCGAGGCTTTACATGCAAGTCACATCTCATCACACACCAGAGGACACACTCTGGGGAGAAACCTTATGTATGCAGGGAGTGCAGGCGAGGCTTTACACAGAAGTCAGATCTCATCACACACCAGAGGACACACTCTGGGGAGAAGCCCTATGTTTGCAGGGAGTGTGGGCGAGGCTTTACACGGAAGTCAGTTCTCATCACACACCAGAAGACACACTCAGGGGAGAAGCCCTATGTTTGCAGGGAGTGTGGGAGAGGCTTTTCACAGCTGTCAAATCTCATCTCACACCAGAGGACACACTCTGGGGAGAAGCCCTATGTTTGCAGGGAGTGTGGGAGAGGCTTTACTCAGAAGTCAAGTCTCATCACACACCAGAGGACACACTCTGGAGAAGCCCTATGTTTGCAGGTAGAGTGAGTTATTAGCATTAAGTCACATATCAACAGCCATAGGAAGTCTACAGCCCCATACACTCCCCAAGATTGTAGTTAGTACAGAAATAACTAGTTAAACAAACCTTCAGTTTCATGATAAGACATGAGATGGACAAACAGTTCCATAGTGATATGGGGATGTCAGCACCAATCTCATTCCTGGATTTTTGAGCTCCTAAAATGTTTTACCTCCATACACTTATGAAGCCCAACACCTCATTCTCCCATCACTAAAAGCAGAGAGTTCCTGAAGAGCCACATAGAACTCATACTCTTGGCCAAAGAAATTCAGCTCCTGCAAATGTGTAAATTAGGACTCAGTCTACTTTGGTTACTGCCCAGAGAGAGGGATTTGAGACAGACTCACCAGGGAATGGAATCCCCAGACTCCTGGGAAGGGGGCCTTTTCTCCTGATAGGCTCCCTACCCTCCTCCCTTGGCTTCTCTTGACTCTTCTAGTTTCCTACGACCTCTGGAGCCTCAGAGGTGAACGGCAGGGAGGGATGTATGCTTGTGCACAAATGTGAGCCTGGCTCAGTCTGGACGCCTGGTCTTCCTCACTCTCCTTGCTGCCCCTTCAGAGTCAGCATTTCCTGGTGCACAGCACACAGATTCCACATCAGTCCATAGTGGGTGTGAGTCTCAGCTCTGTCTTCTCCAGCTGTGTGACCTAGGGCAAGATTCTCAACTTCTCTCTGCCTGCTTCCTAGTCTGTACAATGGAAATGGGAACTCTAGCCTTTGGTTTGACATTCTAAGTTGAGTCAGCCCAGAGGATCACTGAGATCTTAAGTCCTGCTGAACAGCCTTCAGTGCCCATGTCTTATAGGTCTTTAGTGCTGGACAAAGGAAGATAAGGACAGGGTAGGGTTCTGTAGCCAAATTCAGAATTTGAGCATACCCCATTGCCTTCCCCACACCGACTTGAGTGCCCTGAGAAGGAGGCCTCAGGTGGGGGATGTGCTTCCCTCCAGGTCACCACCTTCCCACTGAACCTGCACACCCTCAGCCTCCTCAACACAGGCAGGTGGTACTGAGAGTGACCTGTGAAACAAGACCCTTGGCTACCTCTTGCTGAGAACTGACACTGAGAACAGCACCTATCCCACACTGGTGTGTCAGGGTAGATGGTAAGCCAAGGCCGGGAGGACGAGGAAGACGTCTCTCCCACTAACTCAGCAGTCCTGAGCTTGGTCCATTCCATTGCCAGATGTTCCAGCATCCCAAGAAACACCATGCTGACACGTTGAAATTTTAGGTATCATTCCCACCATGTGGGAAAGAAAGAATTTGAAGCTATTCATCCCAAGGCCTAGAAGATGGGAGGGGGTCCACAGCACTCAAGGTAAGGGCCCATAAAACAAATCTGACTAATTGCTTGTCTCTGGACACTATCTATTTTATAAGAGAGTCCCTAGTGCTTGCAGAGAGACCCCTCTGGTAACTTTGGGTAACTGCCTCAACTTCAACTCTTTTGTCACAGATCTGTTTTACAAGATGACCAACTGGGGTCTGAAGCAAGATGAGGATTCAGGCTAACAGACCCCCACACATTCCTACATTTGGGTAGTCATGCCCCCTATGGAAGCTGGCACCACTTTTAGCTATCAATCAATATGTAACTTCTTCACCTCCATCCCACCAACTCTGTGAGTCCTCGGGACAAAACCCGGTGCTCTTGCCACTCAAGCTCTTGCCTTTCACTCCCATCCCAGCAAGACCTGTCCTCTTGCATGAGAACATATCGCTAATAAACCCTGCTTGCACGCTAATACACTTGCTGATCTGTAATCCTTCACTGCATTGGCAAGAAGGACCGAGTTTCCCCTGTGACAGGTGCACCCAGTCTGCAAATGGCATTCATGAAGCCCACAACACAGCTGTTTCTGTAATGCACTTTCCCTGTACCTGGGTCCCACAGGCTTCATACATCACTGACACCATCTTGAAATTAGTACTTATTTTATCTTTAAACTTTTGTTTGTGACATGAAGTCTGATGGGATAATGAACATGCACCATGTTGGTCATTCCTGGTCACCCATTCCCAGAAAATGTCCACAATGGCCCAAGAGCACAAAATTCCCATGGACCCAATGGGTGGGAGTCCAGCAAGACTCAGGGTGAGAACAGAGTAAACATCTACATCTGCATAAGCACAGGGAAGGGTGCTAGCAGATCCCAGAGGTCGCACTTTTCTTAGAATCAGAGCTGAGATCAATACACACAGAGATGGTGAACAACTAGTGAGGACACCATTGTACCCCCTCCTGCATGAGGGACACGACCTAAGCATGACCCACCCTGTTCCTGCTGGAGTGGGTTCACCAAAGGGTTAGGGTTAGGGTTAAGCCCACCCCCATGACCTGGAATGATGACCTTCCCATCCTCCCAGTGCCAGGCTTGTGAAGAAGAGTGTCTAGAAAAACTATGTGGATTTCAACAATAAATATCCACTATTATGTTCTTTTATGCTTTTTTAAAGGAAGGTGTGTGTCTTTCTTGAGTTTCATTTCCCTTCTCTGTTTCTCCCCCACCAGCACATCCCAGAGAGAACACCATAAACTCAATATTCTGTGGCTCTCAGCATGGGCCACGGGAGAGGGGCAGAGTCCTGGTGTAATGCTGGCAGAGGGGCTGGCACTGAAATACAGTGGGGAGGGGAACCCACAGACTGCCACGTGATGGTCACTACCACCCCACCAGGACAAACACTGGAGCTCTCCCTCCCCTTCAACAGAAAACCACATTCCTAGTGTAGCTGCCAGACTCAAAGGTGTCCCCCAAATCCACATGCTGTCACCCCTGCCCTTGTCCAATCCCTCCTTCACACAACTGAGTTGATCCGTGTTGTGAAAATGGTGTGTGGCTCTCAAAGCTAAGTCATAAACAGGCCCTTCTGTTTCAGCCTTGCTCACAGTTCACATGGGCTCAGACCACCTTGTGCAGGGAGCTGGGTGTTTCCTTATATTACTTTAAAGCTGCTGTGCATGTGGTCTCCCATGATTGACCACCAGGGAAGGGGGTCCCACATGCTGATATATTATAATGCTATTATAATGAAGCAGCGGTCACGTAGCATCTTCTGCACAGGTGCATTCATGATTCACCATGATTCAGCACTTTTCCAGAAAGCAGTAACAACTGGTCTTAGAACAGGATCTCTACCCTGTATCAATGCCCTTTATCTTAGCTCGGGAGGACCTCTGGAGTTTTCTCCTCACTACCTCCTGCCTTAAATCTAGGCATGCTCTGTGACTGGGAATGAGACTGGAGACCTTTCAGTCTTGGCAGGCGGACACCCAGCCCACTGAGCCACACCAGTCAAAGCCATTGCTTGAGTCTTGCATGTGCCTTGACCAGGGATCAAACCTGCAACCTTGTCCTCCACACAACAACAACAACAACAACAACAACGCCCTGTAGAGATATACAAAACTTCACATGAGCCTTCGCTGGTGTGGATCAGTAGACTGAGCACTGGCTTGTGAACCGAATGGTCACAGTTGGATTCCCAGTCAGGGCACACGGCTGCATTGTGGGCCAGATTCTCAATTTGGGGTGTGTGAGAGGCAACAGAGTGATATATCTCTAACATACATCTACACATTGACGTTTCTCTCCCTCTCTTTCTCCCTCCCTTCCCATCCCTTCTCTCTGAAAATAAATAAATAGAATTAAAAAAATAAACTTAACATGAGCAGCAAAGTTGGATTCAACATTTAGGGATGATGCACGATACCCAACGTTTCCTTCTGGTCTGCACCAAGGTTTTTCCCAACGTGAACACCAGATGGCAGAAGAGAGGTGCACTGGGAACATTTTTTCAGGGATCATGTTGTATCGTAAAGCAAGTTTCAACAAACTTCAAAAAATTGAAATTATGTCAAGCATATTGTTGGCACTAATTGCACTTAATCTAGAAATCAGTAACAAAAGGTTTCTAAAAAGTCCTTAGTTTTAAAAGTAATGAAATGCACATCTAAATAACATCGGATTCCACATTCCTAGATGAACCACTTTGCCCACAACTTTTCCTGCGGACCTGCACTGAGTTATTCCCAAATTGAACACCAGATGGCAGCAGAGAAGCACAATGGTACCATGAAGCAAGTTTCAACAAACTTCAAAGGATTGGAATTATAGAAAGTAACGTTTCTTGCTCTCATTGCAGTTAATCTAGAATTCAGTAACAAAAGATAACTGGAAGTCCTTATATTTAGAACGCACTTCTATGAGACACACTTCTAATTAACCTCCAACTAAGTCACTATTGCAGTTGGAAAGTAATTTCAACTGAAAGGCACTATGTATCACAAGCTACAGGGAAACATGCCGTCTTCAGTGCACACAGCAGGAAAGGACAGAAGCTGGCGCTCCGACGGCTCTGAACCCACACAAAGAACCTTATGTAGTGAATCCAGTCCAGAGAAGGTAGCAGCAAGGAAATGTGCACGTACACGTGTCTGGGAGGGATACACTCAAAGTGGTAGCAGTTAATATTCCTTGGGGTAGGATTTTAATTAACTTCATCTTTCTATATAGTTTCAGTAAGCTGCAACAAACAAAGCCATTTTCATTTTAGGATAAAAGTACCAGAGAAAAACATGGAATAGTTTTATAGAATTATAAATAATTCTATATAGAATATTTGTAACAATTGAATTAGAATAATCTAGACTGTTGTGGGGACACCAGAAGCCTTTTCTTTACTCGTCCAGCCGGGTCTCTTGACAGTCCGCAGGAAAAAATTCTAACCGTTTAGGCCAAAATGGCTCCTTTTCTTATTTGCACTTCTTCGTGTGCATTGCAGCAGTTCTGACAAAGGAAACTCCTAACCTTTTGGTAGCTAACAGTGATGTGAGCCTGGGTCTCTGTCATTTACAAGCTACATTCTTTGGGACACGGAAGAAGCCTCCCAGGGTCTTTCTTTTGTCACTGGTAATGTTTCTCATTTTTGTAGCTTACAACATTTACCCCCAAAGTACCTCAACTTCAGACTCTGCTTTGCCTCCTGAGAGCCTGTGAGGCTGCACCTGGCAATGCTCAGAGAACAGGGACCAGAAGTCGTGTGCTCCCAAAGCTGGTACACGGTCTATGCGATGTGCTCGCGAGAAGTGGTTCTACAGGAATAGAGACCTCACACTTCTACCTCACAGAGTCTGAGCACCCTTTTCAGCTCCTCACAGACTGGCTGCAGCTGCTCCCTGCCACCCCCTCCCCCACTCACTTCAAACACTCCCACCCCACCCCACATCTACCCACTGCTCACCTAATTTTCCATGGGCTGGTCTTTCCCCGGACATTTTGTTTCAACCTGACATTTTGTTTGACAATAGGGGCAGGGTTCGTGTGGACCTACAGACAGGATCCCTAACCCTAACCCTAACCCTGACCCTGGCCCTAACCTTAACCCTAACCTACCATTTACACAACACTTTGGATGAAAACCACCCTTTTGAGTGGCAGGTGGTGGTTCCATTTTTTTGCACCACCGCCCCCCACCCCCTCATCTCTCCAGTTCCATGTTGTTGTAAAGTATCAACTGTTCACCCACCCTCACAATTTGTCTTGGAAACAGAAACAGAATTTCCTTATGTTTCTGAAGAAAATCCCACATGGAAATGCTGTCAAGAATGGTGGTTGGGTTTTTTCCCCACTTCACTGGTGTGGAACCCAAACACCAAAACAATTACCCTAACCATCGCAAATGGTTTTTGACAATTGATTTGGGTACTTTGACTATGTGGCCTGTCTGCTGCGTGACCTCACGTGGTCTGTCCTCAGCGAACATCTGGACTTGATGGCTCTGCACTGCACCTGGTCTGTTCGCCCCTGTGGCATCTCTGCGTGAGAAACCTCCCACACAAAACACTGCAAAGCACTCCCAACATGTTAGACCTGTCACAACACCTTCTTGTCCACGCCACAAATCTTTTCTTCTGTTTACTGGCATTTTCACTCTTCTTGAAATACTAAAGCCTAATGAACTGAAAATATTACTATGTTCACCCACCTTCAATATGAAAATGGCCGCACAAAAACCCAACAATTTTGATGAGTTTTTCTTAACTCACTCTGATACATTTGTCATGATACAGTATAACAAAATGGTTTTGAATGAAGTTAAAGACAAGTAGGTGAATCAGAGCAACGTGACGGGGGTGGGAAGATGAGGATGAAGGTGGGGGTGGTAGGGGCCAAACTAACTTTTTGGCCAACCGGGGATAAAGCAGGCTGCACCCAGCATTGCAGCACTGAGATCATGTACAGTGTGTGTTTTGCTCTCATAGCACTGAAGCTGGAATTCACTGAAAGTGGGTGACTGGAAAGTTCTGTTGTTTGGTATTTATGAGGTAGACTCATAAATAACCTCCAAAATGAACCACTGTTTGAGTTACAAAATAATGAGCTGAATGACTAAAAAAACTACCAAAACTTCAGGAAGAAATCTTTACCCTTAAATGCACATGTTAGAAAGAGGTGGAAATGTATAAGTTTTGTTCTCGTACGAGGAACCTAAATCAGTAAATGAAGTCCAGGCGCAGTGGAGGAAATGAGCCCGCAGACGTGTCCAGAGGGGCACGTACATGAAATGATAACGCTTTCTTTAACCTCTGGGTGGAAAATTTGAATAAATTTTACTTTTCTCATTGTTTAAGGAAGCTGCAACAGACAAAGCCAATTACAAATAATTTTCAAGCACACTTGGAACTTTTAAAAACCTGACTTTATTATGCTACAAAGCCAGTTCCAACAATGTCACATAAGAGATACTTATTCCTCCCTTCACCCTTAATCTGGAAACCAGTCACAAGGTACCGGGACAGTCCTTACATTTAGACGTTTTCATATGCACCTGGTAATACCACTGCCATCAAAACTCACTGATACTCCACTGTTATCAACCACTTTTCCTGCTGACCTGCACTAAGGTGTCATTCCCCAAAATGACCACGAGATGGTAGCAGAGACTCACACTCAGAACACATACTGTACGAGGTTGGGCTTGGCCACAAGGTTCCTTGGGTTTTCACTGTGAGACGCACTGGCAGGCACACTTTCCATTTTCCCCAACAACGTGACTAGACAGCATATTCACCGCCTTGTTCCACTGCCCTCTGCCATCTTTCGGGCTACTTCACCATTCCATCTTCCCACAACATTTTATATTTTGGAGCAGAGAAATCTCCCAGGTGCCATTCCACAGAATGGAAATTTTTGCGAGCGAGCACCCACTGCTCCCCTGGCTGCAAGTCTCCTGGGGACCTTTGCACATAAGGAGAAACAAAGGGAAGATACACAGCAAACAAGAGAAGGGACGGTGCATGTGTGCTCAACAAACAGTGCATGCTGCATCCTTTGTCTTTAGGGTTTTGCCTTTTTTCTAAGGTTGAGGACTTTAGAGGAGGTCTCAGAAGAGTCAGCTCCACAGAATACTCAGCTTTCCAGGGGTGCCCTTCGATGTGCTGATGCAACAAAGCGAGCACACAGAGTGGTCAGGGTCCTTCTCTGGTGAACTTCTCCTTCAGAAGAGTCACCAGAGAAGGGCTGGGACTGAGGTGGGTCTTCCCCTTGCCTGGTCTGGAATGTCTGAACCATTTGCTCTCCGATGCCCTTGTTTAGGGAAGATAAGATCCTCAGATTTATTACCTGGCTATAAATTGCTAGGCCTTATTTAGCCATCAAGCTCAGTTTTCCCGTTCCACTACCAAGGAATTTTCCTACCTTTTCTATTAACCTGCCTCAACTCCATACACTTGGGGACTCATATTGGCATTGAATTTCACATAATGACCATTTGTTGACAGACACCAGACAACAGAGCCAAACTCAGCACCTTGGACACAGACCCTTGACTCTGAAACCTGGACCCTGGAGCGGATCCAAACCAAAACCAGGACTCCAGGCCCAAAGCCCCAAACCCAAAGCTGTGTGCCCACACCCGAGCCAGACCATGCAGTCTGAAGGCCAGACACCAGATGCCAGGGACTGACACCAGACCCTTAATACCAGATTCCATTCACCAGGACCCAAAGCTTCATGTGCACATGGACCTCGCATGTGAACCCAGGACACAAAGCCACATCCTAAGAGGTGCAAGACTGCAGACACACAACCGAATACATTTTGACTCTGAAGCACAGGCCCTGGACAAAGGACACAGTTCTGTAACCAAGATGCCATGGCCAGAATTTGGAGCTGGAGCCAGGCACCAGCTCCCTGTTGCCAGAGGCCACAGGCAGGAAGTAAACCAGATATTCCCATTGTAAACAAGCCTGTGATTCAATAAGATAAAACCCATGTCTCACCAAATGCTAACTTCAAAATCTTGCAAAACCCAGCAACAATGGGCCAAAGACAGGGTGAACAAAAAGGAGGCTGACTTGGAGGCAGACGTCCATGATCTCTCAGCTGCAACAGCTTCAGGAATTAGCATTGTCTCACCATTCATTCCACAACACCAGCTTTTCAAAACTGGGGGATTAAAAAGGGATTATTTTCCACAAACCTTTTTGGCTCTAACACTTGTGGGATAATGACCAAAATAACATCATCAGATCAATATAAGACATTCAATATTTAATGCATGCACGAGTACGAATGAAAACCAGACAATGAGGGGATATCAGGTACATAGGACCTTGGGGAGTATGGGGAGACAGGGTCTTGTAGAGGTAAAATGGGTGATAGACAGGTAATTTATGAAAAGTGCAGCCTTCATGGAATGTTACTTTTTGTTAGGCAATCCCACAAACTACAGGACACAAGCTAAATTAATAAACTTCCAAATTTCATCATCATAATCTTTCAGTTGAGAACAGGTTACTTTGCTTAAATTGTTAAATCTTGTGGCAACAGCAGCAGACACAGCCTGAGAGGGCAACCAGCAGCCAGGGCCTTGCATCGCCCACAGGGGGTTAAAGGACTGAGTGTCCCTGTCCAATGCAGTGCGGACAGTTGTCCTCTGTCTGCAGCTGGCGGAGTGCAGCAGAGCCCGTGAGTACAAATCAGGTGACCGTGAAGCCACAACCAGGCAGTGAACCATGGCAACACAAATGGGACAATGACACACTCAGGACCTCAATGCTGCCAGTACATCAAGTGGCTGGGATATGGCCACTTTTGAAACATTGATGCAGTCGGGACATCAATGAGCTGGTGCATCGATGCAGGAGGACAACGGCACAGCCAGGACACCGACATAGATAGGACATTGACAAGGCCAAGACATCTACACAGAAAGGACAGCAGTGCAGCTCACATATTGCCTTGGTCAAGGCATCGACACAGGCGGTACAGAGGTGTGGCTGGTTCACTGAGGGAACTGGGACGTCGACAAAGATAGGAAAGTGGCACAACCAAGAAATCTATGCAGGTGGGGCAGCGGCGCAACGGGGACATCAAGGCAGATGGGATATTGAAATGCAGGCAACACAGCAACACAACGTCTACATTGACACAGATGAGACAGTGATGTGGAAGGGACACAAACACAAACAGGACGGCACTATGGCCAGGGCATCAAGGCAGAGGGGACCCAGACACAGTCACGATTTCTGCGAAGACGTGGACACGGGAGGGACATCGATGCTGCCAGGACGCCTACACACACGGGACATTGGACCACACAGACGTGGACACAGCTGAAACTTGAACACAGGTCTGGCCAACAAGAAGCACCTCGTTACCTGACATAAAGACTCCGCTGTTGTACGTGGGGGAGAAAAGGGAAAATGAACTGCAAAGTCCGTTTATATGAAAGTAATAACATCCATGACAAACTACCATTCCATTCAACAGTCATAGATCATTCACCACAGCTCACAGCCTTTCCTGCTGGCCTGCACTAAGGTGTTCTTCCCGAGATGCACTTGAGACAAGCAGAGAGCCACACTTAGGACATTTTGCTAGGTGACCATAGTGAGCCATAAAGCAAGATCAAACAAACGACAAAGAACTTAAAATATATAGAGCATAATTTTTGCTCTCATTGGTGCTAATGTAGAAATCGGGAATAAATGGTAATTAATGTATCTGTAGGTTTAAAAGTTATGAAACACACTTCTAAACTACATTGCAATCAACAGTTGTTGATATTCCACTGGAATCAATGTTTTTTTTCTGCCAACCTGCATGAAGGTGTCATGCCCAGGAATGCCCACGAGATGGCAGCAGTATGCACACTTAGAACAGTTTGGAAAACTACCATACTGTACCATCCATCAGTTTTCAACAAACTTCAAAGGACTGAAATTATAAAAAACACATGTGTTGCCCTCATAGCTGCTAATGTAGAAGTCAGAAACAGAAGGTAACTAGAAAGCTCTATCATTTAAATGTAATGAAAGACACTTCTCAAATAATGTTCCACGAACCCTCGGTAGATAATTCACTATCGCCAATGACTGTTCCTGCTGGTCTGCATGAAGCTGTTATTCCCAAGTTACACAGGAGATGGCAGCAGAGAGCCACACTTGGGACATTTCTCAAAGGGACCATCCTGTGCTAAGGCTAAGTTTTAAGAAATTCCAAAGGACTGAAATTATATACAGTATGTTTCTTTCTGTTAATATAGAAACCGGGAACAAAAGGTAACTAGTAAGTCTGATATTTAAAACTTACCAAATACGACTTTCGGCCAAGACGGAGGCATAAGTAGACACACTGAGCCTCCTCGCACAACCAAGATAGGGACAACAACAATTTAGAAACAGAGTAACAACCCGAACTGACAGAAAACTGAACTGTATGGAAGTCGGGCACCCAAGAAGTTAAATTAGACAGGTACATCCACACCAGCAGGAGGGGTGGAGTCAGGCAGCCAGGTGGGGAGAGGCTGAGGCACAAGGAGCAGTGGGAGTGGGCCCGTAAGGCATCCCGGGCGCGCAAGACCGCAGCGGGTGGACCCTGGGCATGCAGGCGGCTGGCAGACCCCGGGCTCGGGGTGGCAACCGACAGAACCAGCGAGGCAGAGATTGTGAAACGAGGCACTGCGCGCAACCCAGGGACCCAGCGCCGGGAAACAGAGCCTCGGGGCACTGACTGAAAACACCTGTGGGGGTTGAGGCACAGTGAGAGAATCCCAGCCCCACAGGAGAGTTGGTTGGAGAGATCCATGGGGTCCTAGAATGTGCACAAGCCCACCTACCCAGGAATCAGCACCAGAAGGGCCGAGTTTGCTTGGAGGAAGCGGCAGAAGGGGCTGAAGTCCCACAGAGAGTGGAGCAGGCACCATTGTTCCCTCTCAGACCTGTCCCTACATACAGCATCCCCCCCATACAGCGTCACAACCCAGTGACTGGGTTGGCCCATCCTGGCGAACACCTAAGGCTCCGCCCCTCATCCGTAACAGGCGAGACAAGACAAAAAAAAAAATGGCCCAAATGGAAGAACAGATCAAAGTTCCACAGCAAACACACTTAAGCAACAAAGAGATAGCCAACCTATTGGATGCACAGTTCAAAGCATTGGTGATCAGGATGCTCACAGAATTGGTTGATTTTGGTCGCAAATTAGATGAAAAAATGAAGGCTATGATAAGTGAAATGAAGGAAAATGTACAGGGAACCAATAGTGATGGGAAGAAAACTGGGACTCAAATCAATGGAGTGGACCAGAAGGAAGAAAGAAACAACCAAACAGAAAAGAATGAAGAAACAAGAATTTTTAAAAATGAGAAGAGGCTTAGGAACCTCCAGGACATCTTTAAACATCCCAACATCTGAATTATAGGGGTACCAGAAGGGGAAGGGGAAGAGCAGCAAGTGGGAAAGTTATTTGAACAAATAACAAAGGAGAACTTCCCCAATCTGGCAAAGGAAATAGACTTCCAGGAAGTCCAGGAAGCTCAGAGAGCCCCAAAGAAGTTGGACCCGAGGAGGAACACACCAAAGCACATCATAATTACATTAGCCAAGGTAAAAATGAAGGAGAGAATCCTAGAAGCAGCAAGAGATAAGGGGACAGTAACCTACAAAGGACTTCCCATCAGACTGTCAGCTGATTTCTCAAAAGAGACCTTGCAGGCAAGAAGGGGCTGGAAAGAAGTGTTCCAAGTCATGAAAGACAAGGACCTACATCCCAGATTGCTCTATCCAGCAAAGCTCTCATTTAGAATGGAGGGCCAATAAAGTGCTTCTCAGAGAAGGTCAAGTTCAAGGAGTTCATCATCACCAAGCCCTAATTTTATGAAATGTTAAAGGGACTTATCTAAGAAAAAGAAGATAAAAAACATGTACAGTAAAATGACAGCAAACTCACAATTATTAACAAACACGCCTAAAACAAAAAGACAAACAAACTAAGCAAACAACCAGAACAGGAGCAGAACCACAGAGATGGAGATCACACAGAGGGTTAGCAACAGGGGAGTGGGAGGAGGAGAGAGGGGGAAAAGGTACAGAGAATAAGTAGTATAGATGGTGGGTAGAAAATAGACAGGGGGAGGGCAGGAATAGTATGGGAAATGTAGAAGCTAAAGAATATACAATACATGGACATGAATTAAAGGGGGGGATGTGGGTGGGAGGGTGTGCAGGGTGGAGAGGAGTGAAAGGGGGGAAATGGGACAAATTTAATAGCATAATCAATACAATATATTTTAAGAGATAAAATAAAACTTACTAAATACACATCTAAATAACATTTCAGTCAACATTCATTGATATTCTGCTATAGTCAGCCGCTTTTCCTGCTGACCTGCCACTAACATGTTATTCCCAAAAGCCCCACGAGATGGCAGCAGAGATGCACACTTGGAACACTATACAATTTGCTTGGCCAAAAGGTTCTTTGATTTTTAGGTAAAGACACAATGAAAGAGCCTTTTTTCATTTTCACCAATAATTTCATTGAACAATATATTCACCATTTTGTCCCACTGCTTTCTGCAGTCTTTCAGGCATCTTCATAATTCTGTCTTCCCAAAGATAGAATTTCTATCTATCTTTATAGATAGAAAGATAGTTTTTATCTTTTGGCCAAGCCAATAAACAGCCAGTTTCAACAAGCATCGCAGCATTGAAATTATATACAATGTTTCTCTAAGTGCTCTTGTAACTGGAAAAGACACCGGCGTTCGGGCTGCCTGTCACTACCAAATCCAATAAGCAATGACAGTGATTGAATCTTTTATGGGCACTTTATTCAGATGGCCTGTGATCCGAGAAGATGGCGGGTTCATACCCTAACAAACCATCTTACTCTTTCATTCCCGGCCAGATCTTTTATAAGGGGGCTGGGGGAGGGCAAACAAGGTGTCAGAGAAAGCCTTTCAAATTCAACAGTTGCCTCCAAGGGGGAAGGGTGGTCGCTTGCTTCTTCCTAGTACGGATGTCTCCAGGAGGTCAGCTGCTTATTCTCAGGCACCAGGATGGGCCTGATCTGTAGTGACTGAAACAAAAACTTAACATACACATGACTTGCTAGATTGATGACTGTTTACCTTAAGCTAAATTTTCCCAAGTCTTAAACCCCTATCATAAATACTAAGTTAAAGATATATTTTTAAAAAAGAACTCAATAGCAACAAAACAGGTTAAAAAAATAACCAACCTGGGAATAAACTTAACAACAATGTACAGGATCTGTATGAACAAATTGGAAATTACTACTCCAAAACAGAAACTTAAACAAATGAAAAATATCATCTTTTCTGAGGTTAAAAAATGGGTATCATTGTATACCCGTTTACCAAAGTTGTCTATAAATGTGATATAATCTAGATTAACATAGAAAAGTGGTCCCACAGGAAGTGGTCACTTAAATTGAGACCTGAGACATATACCCAGGAGCAGTCTGGTCCCCGTTTTGTGCTCCCCACAGGTGGCTGGCCCTTCTGCCCTGTGAGGACGCACGAGAAGGCCAGGAGCCAGGGGGAGGGCACCCGCCCAGCCATGCTGGCCTCTAGACCTTGGACTGTGCAGCCTGCAGAGCTGAGAGTGGAGTTCTGTGGTGGCTGAGCCAGGCTGTTGTGCGCAGGGGATGCTCAGGCCGAAGTGCAGCTTTGGAACATGGCCTTCGACCACAGGCAGATGCTAATCTTTACAATGAGTCTGAAATCTCCGAAAACAGAAGGGAAAGTGGTTTCTTTATTGTGGTTATTTGTGGTTTATTGTGTGTTATTTAGAGTGGCTGTAATACTCTTTGGGGATTAAAACACCCTTCAGGATTGAGGCTCTCTAATACAAAAGTTGAACTACAAAACCAAAATGTTTCCACGCCCACTTAATTTGGGGTGCATAGTTCACGTGGGGCCTGGACAAGCGGAGCTCCAGGGCTCCCAGGGCAGAGGACAGGAAGAGCGGGACCGTGTCTGAGACTGTGCTTCCCTCCGTCCCCGTCAGGTTCTGGCGGGGTGCGGAATTCCCAGAAAGAGCAGCTTCTTCCCAAGGACAGACTCCAATCATAGTACCGAACACGCTGTGTGGGCCCTGGACATTCACTTTGGAGATCAAGGTGAACGCTTCACAAAAACAGCAATAACACTATAGACTCAAAAAAACGTGTTTTTTAAAAATAATTGCACCCATTTAAAAAATATTTACTGATTTTTGGAGAGAGAGAGAGGAAGGGGGAGAGGGAGGAGCATGGCCTTGTCGTTGCAGTCACCGAGGTATCAACGGTGGCTTCTTGCGTGCGTCCTGACCGGGAACTGAAGCCGACATCTTGGTGTGCCCGGACGGGGCTGTGAGCAACTGAGCACAGAGCCCCGGGTAAAAAAGGGCTCTTAATCTGAGTTTACAACTTGGAAAACATTTTTTTTGTGTCTGTGTCTCTCTTTGTGCCCCCCCACCCCCAGGTGTTGTCTTAGAGACCCCAGGACGCAGGACTGGGCACCTGCCCCCTGGAGGAACCAAGCCCAGAGTGGCTGAACTGGCAGGTGAGGGGCCGACCAGCCCCAAGGTCAGCTCCTCACAACTACCCTCTGCCTCCTCCAAGCTGCCTAGACTCGATTTCCCCCCCGAGATACGCAGTAGCGGTTACCACTTACCGAGAAAACCGGGGTCCCATAGAACTCTCTATGAAGTCTGGGAGCCTGCAACATGGAATAATGCCTTTGGTAATCTCAGTTAAAATTATGTATCAATTGCAATATGTAATGTTGCCAGTTAATATCGACTCTGCATTAGAATACAGTTGTATCATGAATTATACGGTGGGTTTTAGAAGCTCGGGGATCCAGTGACCAACCTCATTTCACCTTATTCTCTGTTCTGTTTGATAGACGCGGAAGGTTGTATTCAATCCTGGGTGCTGTCTAGAAAGCGGCCACGCGGGGGCGACAGCGAGCCAGCATTAGCCCCAACCCTGCTCGAAGCCCTGACTTCGTCCCTGAAACCCTGCTCCTTCAAGTTCACGGGTTCGTTTTTTTAAAGGTTTTACTTACGAATTTTTAGAGGGGGAAAGGGAAGGAGGAAGAGAAGGGGAGAAACGTCAGCGAAGACTCGGGACGGGAGAGTCGCATCGGGGTCGGGATTGCCCAGCGGGACCCGACCTTGGGGAGCGCCCGGGACGAGGGTTCAGCGGCCGGTCGCCGAGGGCGCGCACCGGCCTGCGCGCGGCCCGACCGCGCAGCGCCGAGCCTGGCGCTCAGAGGCGGAGCCGTCCCGGGGTCGTCCTGGACACCGGCGCCCGAGCTGGCCCGGGACAGAAGGCGCCCCGACCGGACCGTCTAGGGCCTGGCTGAGTCCACGCCGCCGCCCCGCCCGGCGCGGGGACCCCAGCCGCGGGTGGCCGCGGAGAAACCTGCCGGGCCGGCTGGAAGAGGTCCTGGAACAGACCAAATCGCACCACTGAGACGTGGATAGTTTCATTAAAAAGAAAGAGAAACAGGTCATAGGGTAAAACTTCTTCAATTAGCAGGTATTTATTGATGTTTCCAGCTCCGTGGGAGTTTCCAACAGTGAGGAATTTCCGCGACCTTCGCCCAGAATAGGAAGGTGTGGTGATTACAATAAAGGGATAAAGGGAGAGAAATTAAAGGCTTCACTAAGACTATATATAGAGAAAGAGTCTGGTTGAGGATTGACACTTGTTTTTAAAGATAATTCTGTATTGACTCTTACTCTGAACGATTTATGCAGCCGCTTTTATTTCCAAGCATCTGAGTGAAAATTCCAGTGACTTAGCCAACACTCGACCCGCAACTGCAAGCAAATGGGCCATTTCTGTGAGGTCCGGCCACAAACATTTCTCTTCCCTCCACATTTCCCTTCCTCTTGTGTTTATGCTTTCACATTTGGAAATGCTCTACGGCCTCAGGACACACCAGGCCAAGTTAGCAGAGCATGCAAGGCTGACCCGAAACACTGAAGCCAGCAAGTACTGCCAAGCGAACCACAAAGCAGGCTCCTCACCTGAGCCAGAAGTTGGCCCGAAAGAGAGTTAGCTGGACCGTGCTCTGGGAACAGGACTCCAAAGGACCTCCCGGGTCCTCAGAGAACCTGCTTTGCGGCCAAGGAACAGATTTTTGCTTAGGGGAGCAACAAGAAACTCCAAATGCAGCATTTTTATGACAAATAAGATCAGGCAATGCATTTTCATAGCATTACCTTATTTTATGTAGAGTGTGTTTGTTAAGAGTCTCCTGCCTATCAAATGGTTTCTCATACCACTTTCTGTACCAACCTTCAATCTTGCCAGAGCTCAGTGTTTTGCTAAATACTTGGAGATCATATTTCTGGCTGTTAACAAATACAAAGGTATTGCTAAGTAAAACTATCTAGATATATTAGCACCTCCTAAACTTATTTACGTTTTAAAAGAGGAATTCTTGGGACACACATTCAGCTCTGTGTATTTCCGGCACCCAGACATAACTGAGGCAAAGGCCACTTCACGACAGGGAGGAAGGCTGCCAATCCAAGTTTGCATTTTATGTCAGAGTCTGGTCTGAGGTCTTCCTAACTGACACAGCATTTCGGTTCTTTTTTCATGAGAACATCAGGAGGCAGGTGTTACTAGTCCTATTCTCCAGACGGGGAAAGAGAGGCCGAGAACCATCACGTAGCTTGGCTGCTCCCACTGCCGACAGGGGGCTGGGGACGGACATTCAACCTTGAGGCTGCCCTTTAGCAACAGGGGCAACACTAGAGCTGGGCTTCCTCTGTTAGGACCCCATACGCTGTCCTCAGGGCTCACCTCTGCCGCTGTCTTGGTCTGTGATGCTCAGATCCTTTGGGCAGGGGAGTTAGGGGTGGGGAGTGTTGAGGAGGAGAAGGCCTGCCCCCTGAGATGCTCCAGTTCCCTCCAGGATCTCTGACCCCGGCCCCCCTTTCCCTGGCTATGTATAGCACAGACAACTGGGAACTTTAAATATTTGTTTAATTTTATGTTTGAGAAAGAAGACATAGTATGAATGTTTGTTCTCCTTGTGTTTACACTAACAGAGTCAACTTTGAGATCTTGGGCTCTAATTACACTCATTTCTGTCAAACTCACTCCTCCATCTGCTCGGGGACTTACTCTCTGTGCTCCCTCCACACCCTGCCGCTCAGGTGACTGTTGTTGCAGGTTTCCACTGGGCCTCTCTTTCCTGGGCCACATGGGGCCTGAGGGCAGAGCCAGTGAGGGCTGGAACTCAGCTGACCCCGTGCCCTCACTCCCCACCCAAGATGGGACCCCACGCCAGGGTGGCCGAGCACCAACAGTGACAGGAAGCTGGCTCACAGGCAAATAGTCAGGATTGACGGGCAGTTAAATCTTCCAAGAACATTTACACCTAAAAAGTGCATGTATCCTGCCCTGGCCGGGTGGCTCAGGTGGTTGGAGCACTGTCCCAAACACGGAAAGGCTGTGGGTTCGATCCTTGGTCAGGGGTGCACGGGAGGCAACTGATTCTCTCCTCGATCTTTCTCTCTCTCTCTCCCTTCCTCTCCCTCTAAAATCCACACCCCTATCATCAAGTGACGACTTTAAAAAAGATGCACGCATCCCAATCCGTGGACTTTAAATGGCGGAGCTGGAGGCAAAGCAGCAAGAAGCAGGAGGATTTCATGTGGGATGTTTATCCCACTTTGCTTTGCAGTCACCGTATGCTCTGACTCCCGAGGTTCCACGGGAGGGTTTTGAACAGCCTGTTTACAGCTCGAGTCTTCCTCGCTGTTCTCTACTCGGTGAGACATCATCCGCAGGCTCTCTCTCCTTCAGTTCTTTAAACGCGGGTGTCTTTGTTTCTCGGCACACGTGACAACGCCAGATTGACAGGGTCTGACGAGAAGCCCATCTTGGGGCTCCCTGGGGAGTTTCAGTTGATTGCTTTCTGCCTGTGCGCGGCCCTTGGGCGCTTGATTCTTTGCATTTCTTGTAATTTTTTCTTGAAAACAGACATTTTAAATAATATAAATGAGAGCACTGGGAATCAGATGTATGGCCTCTCCAGGGTTCTTTTGTTACTGCTTTTTACAGTCGTAGTGGCTGTGGTCTGCTTTCTTAGGGCCTTCTGTAAACTAATTCTGGATAACCTACTTTCTTTGTCAGGCGAGGCCACCGTGGTCAGGCGAAGCCTGGACCGACTGCTTTATGCTCCGAGAACCCGCGCCTCTGTGGGCCTGGGCGATGGCTGGCGCGGGGACCCCGGTGCTGCTGCGCGCACCCCGCGCGGCCCGGGGCCTTGAGGTCGGCGGCGCTGAGCACCCAGGGCGACCCCCACCCCCACCCGGCCGGCCTCCCTGCGCATGCGCACTGTCCCGGGGCGCGGAGCGCCGCAGGTCCGCCAGGACGTCCGAGCGCCGTACAGCCCGCGGGCGCCTTATCGCGGCCTTTTTTTTCCTCCGGTCCGCAGCCCGCTGCTCGCCCAGCTGCCACCAACACCTCAGGCGGCCGTGAAGTTTAAAGAATGGCCTGTGTCTGGTTCCCACAAGTGCCCCGAGGGAAAGTGTCCCCGCGCTGGCCGCGCCCCCGCAGGTCGAACGCGGCGGCTCCCCGGGGACAGGACTCCGACCCGGACCCCCGCTTCGCTCCATGCGGCGGCCCCGGGCCCTCTCCGGGGACACAAGGGGTCGGGCTTCCGAGCTGCAGCGCGGGGCCGAGACGCGGAAAACGCCGCCCAGCGGCGGGTCTGCTTCGGCGGGAGGGCAGCTCGCGCCCCTGCGCGCGTCCGCGCCGCTCGGGTCCCGCGGGCTCGGGTGCGAGCTGCCCTTCTCCGCGGGCGCTCTCCCCGCGCGCGTCTCGGGCTCCGTTTCGTTTCTCCGAGCCCGCGCTCTGCGAAGGCGTGTGTTGCAGCACACCGTGCCTGCTGCAAGAGCTGCGTTTGACGTTTAAAATTTTCTAACAGGCGCATTAAAAAAGTAAAATGAAAAGGCGACATTCACTTTAATAATATAATTTCAGAACCCAAATGTACATACATTCAAGTCTGCTTACCATGTCTAGAGCTTAGCTGGTCACGAGCTCTTTTACTACACGGGTCTTTGACCTCAATTCCCTCGGCCACGGTGACGGGTCAGTGAACGGTGCCCAGGGTCAGCTGCAGCAGACACCATCTCCTGCAAAGGGAGCAGCTTACTCGCAAACTAGAGCAGGGTTTTTTTTTTTTTTTAATATATTTTATTGATTATGCTATTACAGTTGTCCCATTTCCCCCCTTCTCTCCCCTCCACCCTGTACCCCCCTCCCACCCACATTTCCCCCTTTAGTTCATGTCCATGTGTCATACTTATGAGTTCTTTAGCTTCTACATTTCCCGTACTATTCTTGCCCTCCCCCTGTCTATTTTCAACCTACATTCTATGCTACTTATTCTCTATACCTTTTCCCCCTCTCTCCTCCTCCCACCCCTACTGCTAGCCCCCCATGTGCCCTCTATTTCTGTGGTTCTGTTCCTGTTCTAGTTGTTTACTTAGTTTCTTTTGGTTTTGCTTTAGGTGTGGTTGTTAATAATTGTGAGTTTGTTGTCCTTTTACTATACATGTCTTTTCTTTATCTTCTTTTCTTAGATAAGTCCCTTTAGCATTTCATAAAATAAGGGCTTGGTGATGATGAACTCCTTTAACTTGACCTTATCTGAGAAGCACTTTATCTGCCCTTCCATTCTAAATGAGAGCTTTGCTGGATAGAGCAATCTGGGATGTAGGTCCTTGTCTTTCATGACTTGGAATACTTCTTTCCAGCCCCTTCTTGCCTGCAAGGTCTCTTGAGAAATCAGCTGACAGTCTGATGGGAAGTCCTTTGTAGGTTACTGTCCCCTTGTCTCTTGCTGCTTCTAGGATTCTCTCCTTCATTTTTACCTTGGCTAATGTAATTATGATGTGCCTTGGTGTGTTTCTTCTTGGGTCCAACTTCTTTGGGGCTCTCTGAGCTTCTTGGATTTCTTGGAAGACTGTTCCCTTTGCCAGTTTGGGGAAGTTCTCCTTTATTATTTGTTCAAATACGTGCTCAATCTGTTGCTTTTCCCCTTCCGATTCTGGTACCCCTATAATTCGGATATTGGAACGTTTAAAGGTGTCTTGGATGCTCTTAATCTTTTCCTCAATTTTTTGAATTCTTATTTCATCATGCTTTCCTGCTTGGTTGATTCTATCTTCCTTCTGGTCCACTGTATTGTTTTGAGACTCACATTCCTTCCTTTCACTATTGGCTCTCCTCCGCGTGTCTTCCTGCATCTGTTTTATGGTAATCTGCATTCTTTCATCTAAATTTCGTCCAAAATCAATCAGTTCCGTGAGCTTTCTGATCACCAGTGTTTTGAACTGCGCATCTGATAGATTGGCTAATTCTTGGTCGCTCAAAAGGATGAGTCCTGGGGGACTGATCTGCTCTGTTGAAAACATATTTTTTTTCCCCCCCTGTCTCTCCTTTTTTTTTTTCCGGTCTGGTTGCTCTAGTTACGGTGGGGGGTGGAGCCTTAGGTGCTCACCGGGGCTGGGCACCCCAGTCGCTAGATTGTGACGTTATATGTGGGGGCGGGGCGGGAGCGGGAGATGGAGCAGGGGCGGGAGAAAACAATGGCGGTAGTTCCGTTCCCCTGGACTCAGACCCTTGTCTGGGCTTCTGGGCCGCGAGTTCTGCCCTGGTCCACAATTGCTACCCCTCTGGGTCTGCCAGCCGCAGCTTGCGTACTCAGGGATCACCGCTGCCTTCTTGCACCCCAGATGGCTTTTGCGCCGATTTCGAGCCAAACCTTCCCCCGACCTCCGCGCTCCGCCGACCCGAGCCAGCCCCGCGCCCGCCCGGCTCGTCATCCCCTACCGGCCCGGATGAACGCGTCTACTTCAACTTCTTGGCTGCCCGACTTCCATTCAGATAAATCCTCTGCCGGATCTGGGTGTTATTCTGATAGTAAATTATTGTTGTAAATTATTGGTTTTCTAATCTTGGTTGTACGAGGAAGTACGGTGCGTCCACCTATTCCTCCATCTTGCCGGAAGTCGGGTTTTTTGTTTTTTTTTTTAAAGATTTTCTTTATTTACTTTTACAGAAGGGAAGAGAGGGAGAGAGGGAGAGAGACATCAATGTGTGGTTGCCTCTCTCTCGCCTCCCACTGGGGACCTGGCCCACAACCCAGGCCTGTGCCCCATCTGGGAATCGAACCCACACCAGCAGGGGCTGGAACAGGGTTCTCACAATGGGCTGTGACAAGACCACGCCTGAGCCACCGGCTGTGATCTGCAGGAGACCCGAGTCAGGTCCCAGCAGGAGGGAACAGGGTTGACAGTGAACACACAATACGATGTACAGGTGACGCGTTATAGGACCGCACCTGTAATTTTATTAACCAATGCTGCCCCGGCACGTTCAATAACATAAATAAAATTTATGTTCTATTTTAAAATTAGAATCAAACAATAAAGAAAACAGTTGAATGAAGAGGTTGTTTGCAGGGCTGTCAGCACAGCCTGTGACTCACCCGCAGACCAGCCACAGAGGAGAAGCTGTGACCACAGGGGTGGCTGTGCCCCAGGGCACTCGGACAGTGTCCAGAGAGACTGCTGTCATCTTGCAGGTGGAGTCAGGGATGTGCCTGCCCCCCAGCTCACCCCAGAAAGATCCTGTCAAAATAACAATGTGGAAGTCAGGGAACCCTGGGAGAGAGAAGCCAGCCTCTGTAAAAACCCCGCCCAGAGGGTGAGGCAGAGGGAACCCACATGGCACTCCCTTGGGCGAGCCCTCGGGACCTCTGGGGACCTGGCGGTGCCTGGCAGCCCCACTGCAGGACCCAAGGGGGCTGGACAGACACGGGGGGAGATGGACTGGAGGGATAAGTGGGGAATCGCGCTCCCCCAGAGCGTGGCTGGGAGTCTTTCTTTCGTCATCCGTGTGTGAGAAAGGCAAAACTAAAAATGAAACCTCTTCCCAGCGTTCACCTTTGTGGCCCCTCCACAGCTCTTCCCACTGACAGTGTGGCCAGAGCTGCTTCTGGTCGGGGACCCCGGGGGGACAACCTTTCCAGGTTTCCCGGGGCAGCACCCACGGGATGGGCCAAGGCACATTCCACATCGAAAGCCAGCCTGTTAAAGACCAGGATGGGGCGGGCACATCTGAAAATCCAATAGGCTTTACTAGGCAACTGATGCATCGGGCCCTTCCCATCGAGCAGCTGGAAGGGCCTCGGAGAGGCTGTACGACAGGGAAGACTCTTCCAGGCAGTTGGGAGTGGACCGCTTCACTCGGGGTGTGAACACACAACACAATACACAGACGACGTCCTATAGCAGTGTACACCTGAAACCCACATTTTCTTAGCCAGTGTCACCCCAATAAACTCAATAAAAATGAGAGTACAAACATGTTTTAAAAGAGTGGGTCGTTTCAGGCCGGTTCACCTCCCTTTGCAAGGCGGGGGCATTCCGGACGGATGGTCCTGAAAGGCCACTCCTGGGAGGGTGGAGCTGGGCCCCGGTTGGGGACTGAGCCCGGCCGGTGCTCAGCAGAGTGACCGCATGTTCTGTCTGTTGTTTCTTGTCAACGCTTCTCTCTCCCGACCCCTCAGGTCCCATCTGTCCCAGGTCCTGGGACACCCAGAGGATTGCCCCAGGGTACAGTTGCCTCACCTCAAAAGAAAAAACCGTGCTTTGGGGTGGACATCCCCTCTACCCCAGGCCAGGCACTGGATCAGAGGAAAAACCTCGGTTCCTTTGCCCAGAGGCAGCACGGCCCCTGACCCCACCCGAGCCTCCCAGGCTCTGGGCTAGGGCCAGCTTCTCCCCGAATTCTTCCTCAGAAACTGTTTTCAGTGGCACCCTTGGCTCAGCGTCTGTCCTGAGACCTCTTTCCTTATTTGGTCCCTCGCAAGAGCCACTGCTCCCCTTCACCTGGACTGACCACGGTGCCTGGTTCCTGTGCTGAGCTGACAGCAGGGGGCAAAGGACAGCAGGACCCTGGAAACTGTCCTTGGCTCAGCTGCCCCGGCCACCAGCCAAGGGCCCGCTGAACATTGAGCCCTGGGGGCACAGGACTTGGAGGGCTTGGGCCGTGGGGAGGGTCAGCCAGAGGAGACACGATGTTAGGGATGTAATCAGGTTAGTGGGCAGACCCTTCCAACAATAAGAAATGGGATCTGTCCTCCTGGGCTGGACGCTGGGAAACTCGGAATCACTGACTGGGCTCCAAACAAAGCCTGGTGCTATTCTGGGAAATCATGGCTCCCGTAGCCAACCGGTTGGTGCAAGGGGAGAAGCAAAAGTTGCAAAAACACAAAATAGTGTAGGAAAACACGGGCACATTTAGCGGCTGGGCCCAGGTCGCTGAGGTCACAGAGTGGACAGAGTGCTGTGTGGTGTTAGCATAGGTAGCGAGATACCGATAAAGGGAAAAAGCAAAGGGAATCAGACAATACTGAGAACAGGCAACTAGGGGCCCTGGCTGGTGTGGCTCAGTAGATGGAGCGCCAGCCTGCGAACCAAAGAGTCGCTGGTTCAATTCCCGGTCAGGGCACATGCCTGGGTTGCTGGCCAGGTCCCCAGTAGGGGACGCTAAAGAGGCAACCTCACATTGATGTTTCTCTCCCTCTCTTTCTCCCTCTCTTCTCTGACTAAAAATAAATAAATAAATAAATAAATAAATCTTACAAAGAAAAAATAGAATAGCCAACTAGGAAGCTGCAGCTTCACACCCACCCCAGGGAGTCACCCTTCTGTTTGCCACAGAAGGGCGGGGCATGGAACAATAAAGCAGAAGTGCCTCTCTGAGTGCATGCGCAGTGGGAACCAAGGTGGTGACCGTAAGTGGGGTGTGGGGGACATCTAGGCTGGAAAAAGGATAGGATTGGATGAGAGACGCTGAACCCCAGAAGACCGGGGAAATGGATTGGTTAGGGGGAGGACCCAGCAATGCCAGCCCACCAAAGCTTGGGAAGTTGATTCGTTATTTTAAAAAAGCATCTAGTTCTTCCCAAGCCTGAGATAATATAACCCAAGCTTAACGGAGCCCACCCGTTGGACCCCCCACCTCTGGGTGGACCCCCACCTCTCTCAGGAACACGCACTCACCTCGTTCTCTCGCAGGTTCTCTCTCCAAGTGGCCACGTGGGTCCAGCAGCTGCGTGGTCTCCCAGCTTGGGTCTGGGCATAGCCGGTGGGGGGACAGCTGGACCAACAGGCTACGCCAGCCGGATGAGGACAGAGACCAGTGGAGCCAACGGTCTGGAGAGCGGCCTTATTTCTGGGCCCAATGAAGGGAAGGATGAGCTTTCCCCAGGGTGGGACGAACACAGATGGGGCAGTCCGTCATGTGTGCTCCCACTGTCCCCAGGATGCTTTCCCTGTGACCCTGCGAAAGGATGTTATGTCCACCGGCCACACTGAGACCTGAGGAAGGGCCTGGCCTGGAACCCCTGTCTCTCTGAGGCTCACCCCAGAGGGGAGAGCACGGGCCTCCAGGGCCGGCAGCCAGCCCACCGCGGGTGCATCGGAAGGGAATCTCCACCACAAACTTCCTGGGGCTTCTGTGTCCTCAGACGCACGCCCATCAGCTGCGTTTTCAAGAACAGGCCCCCCCCACACACATATGGCTGAGGGCTTCTGAATGAAGCACATGGGGCAGAAGGCCCAGTGCCAGCCCCCCGAGGCCAGAGAACTTGAAAAGCAGCTCAGGGCTTGGAAACAGCCCCTGGATAAACACATACCCTAGTTCCCAGTACAAGAAACAGAGGAGATTTTGCAAGTGTTCAAATAGCGGGAGCCAGTGACCTGGCCGTAAGGTGAAGACTTTTTTTTTTATGCGAGACATGGAAGGCTGTCTGGTCGTTATTTAGAGAAGTTCACGAGGTCACAGAGTCACAGGGGCCTGGGGACCGTCGGGCCTATCACCTCCTCCTGTCCAGGCGGGAGTCTGCAAGGAGGCAAAGACAGTCGGAGTAGCCGTCACGAGGGAGCGGGGAGCCTTGGTGAGCAGAGAGAAACAGATCTCTGATCGCAGAATGTTTCCATTCTCCCTGACCCTCAGCGGGCGAGGTCGTTAACCTTTAGAGAAGGGCGGACTTGGGCCCCGGCTCTGTCACTCCTAGTTAATGTTAGACAAGTCACGTCCTTGTCTGTGACCAGGACACTGATCACACCATCGACTTCATAAAGTGGTTGTGAGGACTGAAGTAAAGGCGTCCATCAATCCGCACCAAGTGCCCCATACGTCGTGCATTCACAGATTACTAGGTGTGTCCGGCTGTCACCATGGCCACCCCCTCACTGTCCCTGCAGGGCCCCCGCACCCTGACCCCCACAGCGAGAGAGATGTTGTACATGGGACCCATCGAGGGCTCCCTCCTTCCTCCTACAATCCCTCTCGTGGGTGCGCAGTATTTTTATTTAAACCAAATCTGCTCAATTGTTTCCTTAGGATTTATGCCTAGAAGTCAGACCTCTGGGCTGAAGAGTCTATGATTTCTCTCCAAGGCCGCTGCGCGGCCCTAACAAATGGTTCCGCAGGAAGGCTCTGCTCACGGCGCTACAGCACTCACTCAGACTCTGACCCGCGCTGGACGGCTCCTTATTCCCCCAAATTTTCCATTTTCATAGCCAAAGAAAAGAACCATTTTTAAAAATGACATTACTTCTAACATTTCCAATAGCTTCACTTTAAACTACAAAGGAGAAAGAGCGTAACAGAGTGAAAACAAGTTAAGGTAAACAGCGAGAATCTCGGCTCTTGGGAAGGGGTTTAAGCCAGTCCTGGCTCATCACCACAATGACAAAGAAAGATGATTCATGGGAATTCAAGAACTTCCACTGCATTATCACTGTTTTTATTTAGATAAACATTTCAAATACCAAGCTAAGCTCCATGCTTTTAAGTCTTAAAAATGTTTTTTGATTCAAGGAGATATCAATTTTACCCACTTTGTCTGGTCCCGTTTCAAAACACTGCACATTAATGCTCCTGTGCTCCGTGAGCAGTGCTGACTGCGTCTTTGTGTTTTCAGTTTTTATCCCACGTGCCTTTCAGCACTTTCTTTCCATCAGTGAATTTGTTGACAGGAAGAGGCACAGGCACAGTCTTCACACGCACAGAACAGCTCCCAAGCATCTGGTCCTGGCCGAGGCCGTGGGTGGCGGTGGAGCTGCCGGGAGCCTGGGCAGAAAGCAGGGCCACTCGGAGAGCCATGACACGACACTCGGAGTACCTGCGGGGGGCGGGGGGTGGAACGTATGTGCTCACGACCTTTGCAAAAGAACCTTCATAACATATTTTGATGCCTACTCTTCTCTCTTGCCATGTAATTGGCTCAAATCTATGGAGCAGAATTACTCCCTCAGAATTCTCATTCCTGAACCTTCAAGACACTTGGAAGAGATCTGTCTTGACGATCGTAACACACAACTTCCCGTCTACACCACTTTCTCGGCCAGGCCTGTGGCAGCGACCCCACAGTGACCTGCGCTGACCCCTCCTCCTCGGGCATTTACAGTGTTCACGACACAGACGTCACGGCCGGTGTCCCACCTGATGTGAAGTTTTAACTCTGCCTGGGAAACCTCAGATTCCTTCTGAAACTGAAGTAAAGCGAAGTTCAAGGCAAAGACAGAGCTCCAGAAGAAGAGAGGCGGGCTAGAACCAGCCTTTCCCCCTGGAACCAGGCACACAGCCGACCCCTCCCAGGTCCCACATGGCCCAAAGCTGCCCTGGGAGAGGCCCTCTCTCGCCTACCGCTGGTGCGTCCACTGGTCACCTCCTGGTGGACACCCGACCTCTCGCCCCTGGTCTCATGGCAGAGAGAAGCTCTCTTGCCCCAGGCTGGATTCCACCAGCACCTAACGACCCTTCCCGGGTCCCAGGTGGCAGAAGCATTCTCTCCAACCGGCCTCACAGGTGGCCTCTCCTGGGGCCCAATGGCCAACCCGCAGAGACCAGGGGTCCCTGATGTGCCCAAAGCAGCCAAGCTCAGACCACGCCCCCGTCAGACCGGAAAACGAGCTGAGACGTCCAGCCAGCGAACAGCACCCGCACCCAGCAGCGAGGCTGCCCTTCCTCCCGGTTGGGAACGCCCACATTTCTGTACGCCTTTCCTCGTCACAAATACCCGTGACCCACTCCCCACCCCTGCTCTTTTCCACGCTGGGGAGGACTGTAGGCTAACTCAGCATCTGGCAGCTAAGGGTCCACAGCTTTGCAGCCACAAGAATGAAGTAAGGGAAACGTCACCCTGTGTTGGGGTCCCTGTCCTCTCCCGGAAGAGGAGTTTCAAAGGTCCCCCTGCAGCACAGGTCTAGCCGTCCCTTCAGCACTGACCACAGCGGGGCCCGCGTCCTCCTCCGGCAGAGCACATTCTACCTGCGGGCGGTGCACCCAGGGCTGGGTTCCCCTCAGCTTCAGGCAGGAATGCGTCGTCTGCAGGACGTCCACCGCCCGGCCCCTGTCTGCCACTCGGGCAGCTGGGTCTCCAGGACGGTCCTCTGTCTGTGGGTGGGGTTAGTGCAAGTGGCGCTTCCACAGACAGTGGGTTTCCACTGCCTGTGCCCCCGAGCAGGGGGTTGAGGCTCCTCGCCGTCTGCCTGGGGAGGAGAAGTGCGAAGCGTTTGCTCCTCAGTGTCCTCGGTTTAGGGAGGAGAGGGTTTTGCGATCTACTGGACGGCTGCAACCTGCTTGGCCATTAACAACCTACTTCGTCCCCCTGTCCCACTTGTCCCGGCCTACAGGCTTGTCTTGTGGTCACACAGCAGATGCGAGGACAAAAGGACAAATGCACAAACCTCGAAAATAGTTTTCTGACCACATAAGCCACAAGAGAGCACACACTGTATGATTCCATTTGTACAAAACTCTCGACAACTCAACCCTACCTTAAAACCAGAGTAGGAGTAAACAGCACTGTCCCTGCAAACTCTGAACGGAAGTGACCTGTCTGTCTGGTGGCGGCGGTGTGTCACATTTAGCTCCTCGGTCTTCAGAGTCAGAGACCTGGGTTCAAATCCCAATGTCATCATCACCACACGGTCCTGGGTGGGTGGCTCGGCTCTCTCCGCCTCA
Source organism: Phyllostomus discolor (assembly GCF_004126475.2). Taxonomy (NCBI): domain Eukaryota; kingdom Metazoa; phylum Chordata; class Mammalia; order Chiroptera; family Phyllostomidae; genus Phyllostomus; species Phyllostomus discolor. The sequence goes on along the minus strand of NC_040912.2, from coordinate 95,530,475 downwards.
GTTACTTCATCCAACGTGTAACTGGGAGAATGCATTTTAGATTTGGGTGAAGCACAGTAAAAATGCTCAATCAGTGGCTCTTATAACTATTGCTAAAATCATATTTACCTGAAACCATAGACAAAATAACAATATACATAATCTAATTAATTAGTGCCAGTCAGAATTGAAACTATGTATGTTTCTTTTTTCTTGTTTTTAGAATTTTTTTTTAAGATTTTATTTATTTATTTTTAGAGAGGGAAGGGAGGGAGAAAGAGAGAGAGAGAGAAAAACATCCATGTGCGGTTGTCGGGGGCCGTGGCCTGCAACCCAGGCACGTGCCCTGACTGGGAATCGAACCTGCGATGCTTTGGTTCGCAGACCAAGCTCAATCCACTGAGCTATGCCAGCCAGGGCAAGAATTGTTTTTTAAAAGATTTTATTTATTTACTTTTAGAGAGGGGAAGGGAGGGAGAAAGAAAGGGAGAGAAACATCAACGTGTGGTTGCCTCTTACACACCCCCTACTGGGGACTTGGCCTGCAACCCAGTCTTGTGCCCTGACTGGGACTTGAACCGGTGACCCACTGAGCCGCACCAGCCAGGGCTAGAGTACTTCCATCTTTTTCTTTCAGGAAGAGGCCAATCTCATTTTTTATTTAGTCTGCTTGCACGTTTGTAAGTCTTTCTCTGCTGAATAAAGTGACACCAGTGTTTGTGCACTTCTTGCCCATACCTTTGGTACGCAGCATCCCTGAACCCTGAGAACAAAAAGCATTTGTTCTGGCTACCTAGTAAAACAACACAGCAACTTCCACTAGCTCTGATCCAGGGCAGACTGCATTTTGTTTGAATGATCACACAACGATCCGAACATTTCTCATGTTCCTGAGAAGAGGCGTCCGGAGTCTTGCTCAGCATCTACTTCTAACGGGCAGACAGCCGATTGTCTCGTCTCCCGTCTGTGGGGAAGGCTACCCTCACATCATCCGAGTAGCAAGCGGCGGCACAGTGGGGGCATTTTACCAAGGGCTCCGCGTGGACCGTAACAGGACTCACCTCAGAAATGCCAGAGAAAATGCCTCAGAAAAACGTGAGGAAGGAATGAGACATAACCCCAACATTCCTGAGGGGCCCTGTTTTCGCCTCGTTTTGGCTTCTCTTCCCTTTCATGCCCTTTTCTTCTCATCCCCCTTCTTACGTGGGGCCTGATGGTTTGTCCTGAGAAAACTGGTGACTCAGGAAGAGTGGGCACAGCTTGTGGGCAGCTGGACGGGACGGGGGTGAAGGGAGCCGAGCTGCTGTGGGCGCTCGGGGGCTCTGCGGACCTGGCTTCCAGGGACAGCCGGCTGCCCCCACTCTGCACCCATGGCAGCGTGGCCCGTGGCCACGTGGCTGACAGAAACAGATCCGGGGCCCTCGGGCTCCCCCGGTGGACCTGGGTGTTTCGGAAAAGAAGCCGAGTGCCCAGCCGCCGATGTCTGCAGGAGAAGACGCATGTGGGGGGAGGGGGGGAGTGGGGAAAGACCCCGGGACCTTCCTTTCGCCCAGTCCAGAGCTCTGGACGGACCAGCGGCCCCGGGGCTGCCTGGCTCCGTGTGGGGTCACCGTGCCGTTGGGGGCGCAGAGCAGAGGCCGGGTCACGGAACCGCAGTGATGGAGGAGCCAGGCCGGATGCTGGGCCACGGGGAGATGGGACCTCTGAGTCCCAGTAAGTGTCAGGGACCGTCCTCGATGCCCACAGCTGGCCTGCATCGCCACAGGGTCTGTCCCTGCCTCCCAAAGCTGGGCTCCTGGCTGGCCCTGGCTTCCCGCAGTCCGTCACACCTGGGGTTCCCCAGCGACGGGGGTCCTGCCCCTTGGGACGGCGGGTGGGTGCCTGCGGCCACGGCTGGAGGAGACCGTCCAGCGTAGCTCACAGGTGATGATGGGTCCCTCCTCAGTGCCCACGACGCCGTGGACACCGGGGCTCACGCACCCACAGGAAGCTGTTTGTTCTTCTCTCGGGAGCGTTGGGACCCCCTCTCTCTGCTCCAGCTTCACTGCCTCCGGTTTGGCTTCCCGTGTTCTTGGGGGACCCCGAGCCCCCTTCGCCGTTGTGCCTTCTCCCCGTCCTTCTCTCCACGAAGCTGCTTCCTTCCTCCTCACCTGGGGTTGCGGAGCACAGATGGAGAAACGGACAGACGGCACCAGAGGTCCTGCAGGACGTACTTGGAAGGGAGCCATTGCTTCCTTCTCCGCAAACCTCCAGGCTGCGCCCCTCCTGGGACGCCCGCCCCCTCCCGCCGCCTCTGGGCAAGGAAAAATGTCTCACTGCCTCATGATGCCTCGCCGAGGCAGCTCGGTGTCCGGCGTGCGGTGCGGCTCCCACGGACGGGCCTCGGTGAGCAGAGCAGAGTGTCATCGAGTTGAGTAACAGGAACGGAGAGGAGACCGGTTCGACTCTTGCTGAGCACGCCTCCGCGGGGGCAGCTGTGGGGTCGGCGGCGTCGGGCTGGGTGCCGCCCCGTTACCCAGGTGCTGCGTCTCGTGAGTGTGTCTGTGGCGGTGAGCGCGTCACAGGTCGGCCCGTGAACTGCAGTGCGCCGCAGTCCCTCCTCTCCAACCCCCACACCCTGCGTGCGAGGGACCGGTGACCCACCAGGCCACAGAGTGCCCAGGACTCAGGGGTGGGTCCGTGTGCTCACACCCGGCGCCACCCAGGGAGGTCCGAAAAACACGGTTCCTGGACCGCGGCCGGGACCCGCTGGCTCGGAATTCCTCCTGCAGCACAGCCACACGCGACGGTAGGAGTCCCCGGCGTCATCCTGCTCTGAAGACAGGTGTGGGGCCAGGAATCCAGCCCGGTTTTCACTGTTTTCACCCAGTTTTCACCGCTTGTAGATGAACGAACTGGGGGAGGGGGCGGAAATGTTAGTGCCCGAGTTCCTTTGGCTCCTGTGGAAGTGAGTCTGCCCGCGTCTGGACGTCTGCCGTGCTGACCTCCGCCCCTCACCCCCCTGTGGAGGCGGCAGGTCGCCCCTGGGTGCTGCGGTCGCCTGGGTGGAGACTGCGCCACGCCGGATGCTGCCGCGGCGCCCTGTGTCCCCCTGCTCTGCCTCCCGCACAGGCGGGCGAGAAGGGCGGCTGGGGAAGGGGGCCGACCTCGCGGCATCAGGACCGGGAGGAAGGGGTGGAGGGGACACCCAGAAAGTGCTAGGAGGCCACCCAGGTGACGAGAGGGAGGGTTAGCGGGGGAGGCCCTGGCGGGTCTGGGAGAAGGATAATTTGAACTGAATATGGAACATTTCAATTCACTTTTGTTTTTGCCATTAATTTTTTTAAAAGTAGAAGTTACAAAAACATGCTGGTAATGAAGATTTATATTCATGAAGACGAACCACATGTCTCCGGACCATGTGTTTGCCGCTGACCAGCCGTCCTCCAAGTCTAAGCCGTGCCAGGCGCCCACCCCGTGGCGCCGCTGCCATGACTTACGGCCACCGGGGCTGGGGCGGCTGGGAACACGGGACGCAGATATTCCGAGAGGACCCACGTCCTGACCCGGGACCCACGGAGAGGGAGTAGCTTCGATGCAGCCAGTGACGTGCAAGTTGATGCGCCTGGAAAAGTGCTCTGCAGCTGCCCAGAGGCCCTGTGCTATTTTCAGGGGTCAGGTCACCGTCCTGGATGCTCGGAGACCAGAGACGCCGGGGCCCGGGACGTCCATCCATGCGGAGCAGGCAGAAACGGGGCTGGCGTTTCAGAGGGCCGCGGCCTCCCGCAGCTCCCGGGTGACGGCCCTTGAGAGTTGCCACGGGGTGGTCACCAGGTTCCCACTCACTACAGGCAGTCAGGGTCCGCCCGCTCAACCTGCGGGGGCTCTTCCGCTGGCCCGGCCCCCTCCGCCCAGTCAGGAGCCGCCAGGGCAGCTGCCACCTCCCCAGCTTCAGCCAGAGCTTCATCTGGCGTCTCTGAACCACAACTCGGGGCCCACCGGGAGGACGCCGTGCCGGCTCGTGGTGCTGGACCGTGACTGGAGCTGAGGCCACACAAAATATGGTCCAGTTTCACATTTCACGGCTCTCAGGAACGCTTTCCCTGAGCTGTTTATCCGTCACGGCGTGCCTCGGAGAGTGATGTCCATGTGGGTAAGCAAAAGCTAGAAAATTTGTCACATTTTAAAATTTTAGACAGTGGGGTCAGGAGGGAGAAAGAGAGGGACAGAAACACCGATTGCTTGCTCCCGTGCGCGCCCCAACCGGGGGTCAGAACCACAACCCAGGCCTGTGTCCTGACCAGGAACCAAACTGGCCACTTACGCTTCGTGGGACGATGCCCAACCCACAGAGCCGCACCGGTCAGGACGAAAACTAATCATTCTTGAGGTTACATTTTATTGCCAACCCCCATCATCTGCTTAACCAAAATTCTGTCTTTGGCAAATTAAAATACAATCTAAATTTCCTGAATCTGGTTTTTATACAGAAGTAAGGCTCAGCTGACATTTAGGCATCAATTCTTCTTATCACAGCAAAAACGACAGTGCAAACATTTGTAAACTGGCCCTGAGAAAGCTTTTCCACGGCTCTTCTCTGTCATGAACGTGAGCTGGCTCTGCTTTCTCTTTTCCTCAGTGAGTGAGTGTGGAGCACACACCAGGCCACCCACTCCAGGTTCCCCCAGATCCGCCGCCCAGATAATCCGTGAGTGTGCAAGACGTGAATACCCTGCAGTGTGGTCAGGAGTGTGGCTCAGCACACATGTGGCACAGGTAGACACCGAATCTCTCGGGAAAACGGGGTCTCATTGCACGTTCACGGGCACGGCTGACGGAAGCCCTGGGGGAACCTTGCGTGTGCGGCCAGCTGCCCTCCCCGCTGACAGGCACAGAGGACGGCCCAGGACGCGGGGCCCGGCCGCCAGCTCCTCGGAGTCTCTGGGCTGCTGCCCGAAAGTTTCCGTTTCTACTCCCCGAGAAGCTGGCGGAATTTTAGGGCTACGTGCAGCTCTCCAATTTATCCCCGTCTGGCGGCAGGAAGCCCGCGATTCCTGGAATTTGTAGAACAAAATGCTCCGAGGCCACTTAAGGTCCATCCGTCCAACCACTTTAGGGCAAGTTCAAAGTTGACCGTTTTCTTGGGAATCAAGCAGCCAAATCTTGAACAAGCTAATTGAATGTAAATCAGATAAAAGGCAGATACATTTATCTGCAATTATTTTTAAATAAGTTGACCATCTTGGAAAAAAACAGTGAATAACTGATGGTTTCACATGAACGGAAATGCTTTCAGATTTCATAAATTTCAGTAAAACCGAGAAGGATGGGTGGAAGGCAGAGATTTGCAATATTGTCAACAATAAAAACAAAGAGAAAAAACTGTGAGTGGGATTTTCAAAGGTGTCAGTGGTTGCAGAATGGCTAGGTATTTTTAAAGAAGTGTTTCCTTTTTATTCTTCCTAAAATTTTCTGACCTACTGATTTTTTTAAATGTTGAAACAACTACAGATTCATCCCAAGTTGCAAACGGAGCAAAGAGGGTGCTGTGAACTGCAGTAAACATCAGAGCCGGAACCCCGGGCCCTGGAACAACACGCGTGGACACACGTGTGGATCCACGCAGCCGCCACGACAGCAGAATGAGAAGTGGGTCCTCAAGACGCAGGGAGTGACTGCCGATGGCGCCCGTCCCACGCCGTGACATCCTCTGACGCGAGGACCGGAAGTAGACTCAGAGACCTCGGCTCTGGTCCTGTTCACGAGCTTTAGCCGTCAGCAAGCGCCCGCCACTGCCCACGGTTGGTTGTCACACGTCTTAAATGGATCAACGTGAAGTCGGTGGATTCCTTGGTGGATTCAAACAGCATAAGAACGCCAGGTGTCGTGATCCGCAGGTGACCAGAGGCCAGGACGCAGTGCAGGGAGCCCTGAGCCCCGGAGAGCCCTGCTCCCCCCCACTGACCCCCAGCCCAGCAGTGGCGAGCCCAGGGCAGCGGGAGGACACAGTCTTTACAAGAACAGAAGCGTGTAAAGACACCACCAGTTTACTATTTACAGAAACATTAATGTGGAACATGTGGCAGTTTCACAAAACATGGAGCTTGTGGAAACAGAAGGAGGCATAAATGATCCGTCACTCCTCGCAGAAATAAAAAGTGGAGAAAACCACCGATGCAGCTGTGTCTCTGCCCATCAGCCACAGCCGTGCAGGGGACTCGTCAGGGCAGTGGTGGTTCTGGGGAGGACCGGGCCCCCGCCCCGGGGCACGGCACTGTCCAAGGGACCGCACATGAAGGCGGGGCCGGGGGACTGCACAGCCACTGTGGAACTTTGTGAGCACGCTGTTGCCACTGCCCTCTTGTTGAGGGACCTCTCATCGCCAGGCCCTGGTCTCCGAAGAGGGCGCTTCTGTCCTGAAACAAGGCCGGTGTCCCTGCCGCAGGACACCCCATCGGGACTGAGCACAGATCTGTCCTCGGCGCTCATGTCTCCCTACGGAAGTCCCAGGGCCTGAGCTGAGCGGAGACGGGGCCAAGGCAGCCTCCACGGCCGGAGCTCAAGTTTCTGAAGGAGCAGATTTATTTCTCTAAAATTAGCATCTTTCCAAATTCGATTATAATCTGTGAAGCGTTCCCTGTCGCAGCCTGAGAAACAGCCGCTGAATTCCGGCTGCTGAGCGAGAACTGGCCAGCTCTTCTCGAAACCTCAGGAACTTGCGTGCGGGCACTGGCCTTGCCCCTCCCGGCACACGCTCCTGAGAACAAAAACGCGGGAAGGTCTCGCGCACGTTCCTGATGCGCACTCCGGTGTGGCAGCCCCGGGGCCGGCTAGTCGTCCTTTGATTAACGGACGGACCCACACGAGGACAGAGTTGGAGGGGCGCCCCTCCGTGGGCCGGGAATGCGAACGAGGAGTCACAGAGCTCACAGCCCGAGGGAGGCAGGCGGGTCCAGGGGCTCCCGCCCACGCCGCTCTGAACCACGGACGCTGACCCCGCGTTGGGTGCAAACCCCAGGCAAACCTCCTCCCCTCACCTCCCTCCCAGAAGTCCCAGGAGTGAGCGATGTCCAAGTGACACCCAGTGGTTTCAGCTGCTGTGTGTCGGAACGTCCTTCCTCTGGAGAGCGCATGTGTCTGTCCCACGTGCTGTGTATCCGTCCACCCTCCGGTGAACGCGTGAGCAGCTTCCACCTCGTGGCTGCTGTGACGGCGCCGCTGGGAGCACGGTGCATGGGCACCAGGGTGTTCAAGTCCCCCTTTCCCTGTCTTCATGCAGCGGCACACACCAGAGTCGGAGCGCCGCCGCCTCCTTCCGACCCTGGCCGGTGCTGTTCCTGCCGTTGCCGTCCTGGTGGGGGCGGCGTCCCCGCGGCTTCCCTCGGCATCTCCCTACAGCGTCATTCCACGCGCCTCGGCCGCTGTTTCTCTTCTTCGGGCACGTTTTCATTCACACCTTCCGCCTCCTTTTTAACCGGTCGGGTGCGTTTTCGTTGGTGAGCTGTAAGAATTCTTATATTTATTCTGAATATCGGTCCCTTTTTACAAAAATAAATTGCAAATACTCTCGCCCACTCTGTTGGTCGCGTCCTTGCATGTACGGAAGTTTTACTTTGTGATGGGGTCCCATCTGATTTTTTTTCTTTAGTTACCTGTGTGTTCGGGGCTCAACAAACCATTTTCAAGTTCAATGTCACGAATCTGTCGCCCTGGGTTTTCTAAGAATTCTGTCATTTTAGCTCTTATGGTCCACTCCGTGTTCATTTTTTTGGCCTGATGTATCATCACGAGTGTTTTCTTGAATGTGATTTCTTCCCATCACTCACTTACTTTATTTTTTATTGAATTAACTGGGGTGACATCCGTTACTCGTCATAAAGGTTTCAGGTGTACGACCCTGACACACACCATCTGTGTGCCTCACCGTCTGAGCTGACTGTTCGTGGCGCATCCGGAAAAGATCCAGCGTCAGTCCCTCGAGTGTGGATAGCAGGTCTCCCCAACACGCCATGTTGGAAACAATGTCCTGCCCCGCTGAGCGGTCTCGGCAGCCGGCCGAACAGCTCATGATTCAACAATAACGATTTCTCCATCCTCCTGGGCTGGTGTCACTCGAGTTTTAGATTGCGTTACCGAAGGCACAAGCTGCCACCGAGCTGTCACCGGGCCATCGCGGGCCGTCCCGTCGTCCTCTGCGCGACGTTGGAGGGATGACGCCGGATTCACATCTTCACTCCCTGGGCTGCCGGGATCTTCGGGATGTCTCTCATCTCGCTGTGTGTTTTCATCAACTTCAGGCTCACATTCAAACTTCCTGCCTTCAAACCCTGATCTGTTTTGTCAGGTGAAAAGTGCAGCAAGAAGAGGTAAACGGAGAATCGCAGCTCAGTTCCCACCCCAATACTTTTAGCCTCTTGTTGTCAGGAAACTCCTGGCAAAGAGAAATGCGAGAAGGCCCAGTCGATTGTTTATAAACAAAGCGTTTGGTGGAACACAGCTGTGGCAGGAAGCTGAGCTGCTACATTTGTGTCAGTTTATTCTGTTCGTGCAATATGTATCTATTAAATGCGTTTACATGCTGGGAAATGTGGGGCAGACAGAATAAAGAAACAAAACAGGCAAAAGTCTTGTTTGCAAGAAGATTGTGTTCTACTGAGGAGCCAATGTTTAATCAAAGGAAAAAAATCCCATTCTGTCTGCAAGAGAGTAAACACGACGCCTCCGTAAAGCAGGCACTTGATTCTGCGGGACTCGCCAGGGGCGTTGTTTATGCTGGTCGGTTGCCGGCTGACCCCGCCGCGGGCCCCGCTCGCCCGGCCGCGTTCCTGGCACTGCCACTGCCGAGTGGACCGAGGAGAAAGCAGCCAATTGTGTCATTACTGCTCATAAATTTTCACCTCTGCCGATCTTACCAGATAAAACTGATTGAGCAACATGTAAACACAAGATTTTTTGTGTGTGCGTGATTTTGCTTGCATGGTTTCACACAACTTCTTAAGACCCGAAAAATTCAAAACCTTTCTGCTGAATCCTCAGGGAGATTTGCTCTTTCGGGCAGATGCACTGGCCCTGGAGCACAGCCCCTGGGAGTCATCCCTTGCTCCTGGCCGCCCACACACCGAGAAGCACAAATTAGAGAGAAAACCGTGAGCCTGGGAGTCAGGAGAGCCAGAAACGCTACCTCTCATCAGTACCGAGACCGGCAGCGCAGGATGACCGACGGTCTGCAGAGCCTCCCGCCCAGATCAGTGCTGGGTGAGCAGGGCCCTCGTCTGCGTTGTTTACACCCGGCAGAGCTCCCGGCCCCTCTTCCCGTCCCTGCACAGCGGATGATGACTCAGGGGAAGGCTATGTCTCCACCAAGGGGTTTCCGGAAGGTCTCAGGGGCCAGGCCACCAAACGCAGCGCAGAGCAGCCCACAGAGGAAGACTTGCGTTCCTCCGGTGCTTCTCCAAGTCGGTCCTGGGAAACTGCGTCTCGCTCTCAGTGCCGTCTCTTCGTCACTCATCACCCCATTTCCACCTCATGCTCCTGCCCACGACTGCCCTCTCCGCCCCTCGCCCTGCGCTCCCACACTTGCCCCGGGAGCCGAGGGAGATGGCCGCCGCGGGCACATTCCAGGCCTGCGAGGCAGCTGCGCCCTGGCCGCCCTCGCTCCGGGAAGCCAGAGTGGGGAGTGGAGCCAGAGGGCGGTGGTGGGGCGGGGGCAGCCGCCCTGGCGTCTTCCACCTGCCGTGAGCCGGGCCGGGGACCGCAGGGGTCCCGGCGACACTGAAACGGGTGTCATTTCTGTGGGGACCCTGTGTGCGGCCCGGCCGACACCCAGAGCGGCTGCGACCCCAGCTCTCCATTTCACCCCGGCTGCTCGGCCACAGGCTCCTCCCATACATAGCGTGGACGGATCTCAACGCATTTCCTCTGCCAGGGTCAGGGTCGCCACCGGCTTTGACAACGACCTCCACAACCTTCAGCACAGCGTCCTCCCCTCTCCTGTTCCACCAGGTGGCGTCGTGCTCCTCAGAGGAAATGCCAAGTTCTTCCACGGGGCGTCCTGCCTGTCCCCCCGGAGCCGCGCCCTGCTCCGCCCGGGGGTGCAGGGAGGGGAGAGGTGCCCTCCCAGCACGGAGTCCCTTCCCAGAGTGGCCTGGGGACAGGGCGCCAGCTGGGTCAGCCTGCTGCCTCCTACCACCGGGCTCCGCGCTGGGAGGAGGGCGGGAGACGCAGCTGCCTCCGTCCCTGGGGGGAAGCCACAGCCACAGCGGAGCTGGGGTGATAGGGCTCCCACACTTCTGGGTGCACGTGTCCAGGGTGGAGCCTCCACCACTGGGAACCACTGGGCCGTCGTGGCTCAATGCCTTAGACTCACTGTTCTCACCAGGATGAATTCATGATTCTCCATTTCCTTTTATGGCATTAGGGCAATTCCAGAGGGTTTTTTTTTTTAAGATTTTATTTATTTATTTATGTTTAGAGAGAGGGGAAGGGAGGGAGAAAGAGAAGGAAGGAAACATCAGTGTGTGGTTGCCTTTCCCACGCCCCCTACTGGGGGCCTGGCTCACAACCCAGGCACGTGCCCTGACTGGGAATTGAACCGGCGACCCTTTGGTTTGAAGGCTGGCTCTCAATCCACTGAGCCACACCAGCTGGGACTCCAAAGGTTTTTAATGAGTTGTTCTTTATAATTTTCATCAGGGAAATTGTCCTTTCGGTGGGGAGAGGGTTCTCTGAGCTCCTTACTCCCTCATTCCAGAACTCCCACTGGCTGCTCTGGGAATGCGCCTTCTCATAACGCCACGAACGTGGCACGTGACGCCTGTCTCACACTGGATCTGCCTGTCAGCCGCCTCATCAGCTGTGACCATTATTAAACAAGCAATGAAATAAACTCTGTGTGGAACCATGCCTACGAAGAGATGTATCAATTATGTGGCAAGTCTTTAAAAGCATGATACGATCTATTTGGTCACATGGCTTTCACCAAAATCATTGTTGCGGGAGAGCTAAGTGTGTTTACACTGCTTATAAAGTGAAGTAAAATTACTTTTTAAAGTGCTTATTTCTATTGTACCACTGTTTAAAACTGTATCTTGTGCTCGCTCTGGCCGGTGTGGCTCAGTTGGTTGGAGTGTTATCCTGTAAACCAAAATGTTTCAGGTTCAATTCCTGATTGGGGCACTTCTCCCTGTCTCTCTCTCTCTCTCCCCGTCCCTTCTCTCTCTCTAAACTCAATGATCGTGTCCTCTGGCAAGGAAAAAAATAAAAATAAATCTTTGTGCAACAGCCTGTAAAAGTTAAACACCCAAGTGCAAAGAGTCTTCCGTGCATGTTTCTGAGTGCACAACCTTCAGCCGCTGCCGGGAGCTCCCGGGAGGGACCTGTACCTCTCGGTCTTGGGCGACACGGACCCCAAGAAAGGCACATTCTGCATGCGTCTGGGGGCTGAACTGCGTTTTGACTGAAAGAACAAACAGAAAAGAATTTAAATGCTCAAAAGGTCTCTAGATATTGTTCCTTCAGCAAGCAGTTCACGCCTGGGCTCGGAGGGTGTGCCGGCCGCCCGTGGCCCCGTGGCCGCGAAAGCCCGGCGGGGCTGAGGAAGTGCTGGCCGCCACTCGGCCCCCCGGAGTCCCCGGGGAGCCCGGGGCCTGGTGACGGCATCAGGTGGGCCTGTCTCATGTCGTCCCCGTACGGCCACACACACACACACAGCGCCCCAGGGCCGGCCAATCATCGCCTTCCCGGGGGTCTGCCTCCTGCGGACACGCGGGGAGAAGGGCCGGGGGTAAAATTCAATCACTCCGTCTGCAGCTTGCTTTTCGCTTTCCTCTTCCAGCTCCCCCACGCTCTATTTTTAATCCTCGCCCGACAACACACTTTACGAGCTGGAAGGAGAGAACACCGCATAAAGAAAATTAAGCCAGGATGTGGCACGGAACAATTCAGAGCAATCAGCTAAAGTGCTCTCGCCTGCACTGGGGAGCGCTCCTCCGGGGGAGCGTGCACCAGTGGGGCTCTGCTTCCCGCAGCGGCGGTGTGCCCCAGCCGCTGTCTCTGGCGTTTGGGTTCAAGTTCAGTATTTACTTCACGTGGGATCCATAAACCAGTCGGAGGGCCGTACAGTCTCCCAGCCGAGTTTACCACGACAAGGCTCCGATGACACTGTGGTTTTTCCTGCAGGTGTGTGTCCTTGCCGTGCGCCTGAAGCACGTCTCTGGTTCTCCGAGACGTTTTCAATCGGCCGCCCATCACGTGCTTGGTGCACGCCGGGTGCCAGCAGACGCCTGCTGCTTGGTGGAGGGTCACCGGGCGTGAGGTTGTCTGTGCCGCGCCATCCTCTGGAGACGGGCTAGCGAGTGTCAGAGGCTGCAAATTAACTCACAGCCAATGCCGCCGTGGAGGCTGCACCCCGGCCCCTCGGCACCGCGGGGGCTGGGAGACGTGGCCAGTGTGCGACTCAGCTGAGAGGTGAGAGGCTGAGCCACCGAACAGCAACGCTGATCGGCAGGTGACTGAAGGTGAAGAGAGTGACACCAGCGCCGGCCACCGTCTCCGCACGGGGCGGTCGCTCAGAGAGGGTCCTACCGGCGTTCTCGCCGTCACTCCTCCTTGTAGCTCCCACCCAGCTCCACGGGCGGCGGAGCGGGAATGGATGCGGGGGCGTCACGGAGCCCCTGCAGCACACGCGTGTCTGCCGGACACTCACGCGTGTGCCCTGGCCTCTGTGGAACGTGGGCTTCTAATTTTAGAAGGGAAGAGGGAAAAGGCGTTTTTAAAATACAGCCGCGAACACCATGTAGTTGAACCTGGATGCAGGTATTTCTCCCACACAGGAGCCTCTCGCCTGGCACCCGGCAGGACCGCCGTGGGCGGAGGCCACAGGCGGGGACCCTCCCTGCAGGCCTCGCGCTGGTTCCCCCGCCCCTGGCACCTGCCGGACACCCCCCTGGCATTTTAGGGGCCACTGAGGGGGCGACTGACTACGTATTTGGAAGACAAGCTCTGCCTATGATGCTTTGGGGCCCTTCTCTGACCCCCCTCGTCCGGGGAAGCGTCCAGTCCCGGCCGTCTCCAGAAGGACGCTGCGAGCACACGCCCGCTGGACAGCAGACGTCCAGAGTCTTCCGAGAATCACGGCGTGAAAATGAGGCGTGAACGCGCCCATCTCCTCGACGGAGAGTGTTGTCTGTGTGTGTGTGTGTGTGTGTCTCTCTCTCTCTGACACACTCTGCCAACCTGATGGGAGGGGGAGGCCTCGGATGTCAGTCCATACTTCCTCGTACCTGGCTGGGGGCTGGGGAGACGTACCAACAAATGTATAAATATTTGTTAAACTGAAAATAAGTAGAAACCACAGGAAAAAGTTACATGACAGACTGTGCATTTCTACAAATACACATTGTTCCGTTAAAAAGGTCCCAAATAACACTTGTTTTTTAAACTAGTTGTATATAAACTTAGGAAAAATATAGGGACATAGAAGAAAAATGTAAAAGACCAGGCCCGAACTCTTTGCGTTTTGGTGTACAAAACTGGCTAGCCCAAAATCGAGCTCAGGTTCAAGTCACAACAAAATTCTGAAGTTGGGAAAATTTATCCTCAGAACCTCTGTCCCCTGGCCTCCCCCCTTCTCCAGCTGGGGGAGCATAGCGGGGCAGAATCCGTGGAGCAGAATGGGGAGCCCAGAAAAGGACCCACACAAGGAGGTCAGCTGATGTTTGACGGAGAAGCCAGAGCAACTCGTGAAGGAAGAAGAGTCGTCTCAGCGAACGGTGGGAGACGGCGAGACGAGACGAGAAGTGGACAGGACACGCACCTCCCGCCTCTCACCCCAGTTCACTCCGAATGCTCACTGAGCCCAGGGCAGCACTCGGGGCCACTCGGCTCCTGGAGGAGGACGGGCTGGGAAACCCAGGCGTTCTGGGGTTTGCCAGTGATGTCAGACGCGACACCAAAAGTACAATCCACAAGACAACCTTTCCAAGTCCGGTGCCAGCCCACCCACAGGACATTTCCAGCGAGAAAGACCCCCAACGTCTGTGCCTTAGCCCAGAGCACTCCCGGGGGGGGGGGGGGTCAGAGCAGAGCCGCAGGGGAGGCCCTGGGTGGGGGCGCTCGCCGTGCCGAGGTCTCCTCTCCCCCACCAAGGGCAGCTCCTGCGGGCAGGTTGGGGGGCAGGGCCGGTGTGCTCCTGGGGAGGCAGGGCAGGCTCCAGCTCTGGCTTGGGAAGCAGCTGGCTGGCTGCCCGACTGCAGCCTGGTGAGGAGCTGGGCTCCCAGCGCGGCGGCCCAGCCTGGCAGAAGCCAGGGTGGGTTTTATGCTCCCCACACAGCATCGGCTCCGGCCTGACAGTGTTTCTCCCGAGAGCACCATCTGCAGAGGGAAGGATCCCCACAGGGGCCACCCTGAGAGGCACCCCCAGCGCGGACGGGGCTGCAGCTGAAGGTCCCCAGCGAGGCCACACGGAAGGGGGGAGGCAGGAGGACTCACAGAAGCAGCCCCCACCTGGGGCCCTGGGCCCGTAAGCAGGGCTTCCTGACCCTCCCCCGACCCTGGAGGTGAAGCTGGCCGAGACCCCACGCCCAGCGCTGTGCGCGGCTCCTGGCCAGGTTCCAGCCTGACGCAGGGATGTGGGGTTCTGCCCAGTGGCGGCTGCGGTCAGTGGAGGTCAGGAGGGGCTGGGAGCCTCCAGGCAGATGGACGCTGCTGACCGCTGAGGCCGGGGCGCGGGCGGTGTCCGTGCCCCCAGCACAGAGCAGGAGGCCGCATCCCCAGGCGGCTCTGCCGTCTGTCCACGTCAGCCACTGTCTGGGGGCACTTGCGGCACCGGCTCGCTGCTTCTTCCGCAGGATCATCGGGGGCAGCAGACCCGGCACGTGCCAGGAATTCCACTGCCCGGGGGCCCGTGTGGTCCGGTGGCCAGTCGTGGGCTCTGTGCATGGCACACCCCCGAGGGGGGGCGCCATGGGGCGAGGATGCGGCGTGGGCCCGAGGGGGCTGGGAGCTCACAGAAGGCCTGACCCACGTCTGCTCCAAGGCAGGGAGGGGGGACACGCCGCAGGGGTGTTCCCCAGACCACCCGCTGACACCCTCCCTCCCCGTGACCCTGCCCCAGGCACAGCTGTGAGTGGGCCAAGGACTCGAAGCTGAGCATCCTCTCCAGTGCCCCAGGCCTCTCGTGGGGTGGGGGGAGGACAGTTTGTGCTGAAGTACGGGTCCGGCCTCTCGTCCGCGTGTTACAGAGTTCAGACGGAGAGAGGGAGGGGGAGGGGGACAGGAACGCCGATCTGCTGTTCCACGTATCGATGCGCCACCGGCTGATTCCTGCTCGTGCCCCGACTGGGGAGCAAACCCGGGAGCTTGGTGTTTGGGGGCGACACTCTAGCCCACGGCCCGGCCCGGCCAGGGCTGCCGTCCAGCCTTTCCAAAACACACAAAGAAGGATGCAGGCAGACGGCAGGTTCCTTCACAGGAACAAGCTGTGAACGCCCCTGTGGGGCGTGGCCGCGTCCCCTCCCCCCAGGCCGACGTGGCCCCCAGAACGACCCATCTGGGCGGCGCAGAGCGAGCAGAAGGACCCCCCCAGGGTCACACGTAGGTGAAACTTACCTTTGAAAGCCGCCACGTGCCAGCAGGTCTTCCCGACGAGACCTTGCTGCCTTCCATCCGGATCCGCAGGCGCCCGTGCTCCGGTTTGTGGGGACAGCGCCGGACCGTGGCTCACTCCAGCGTCAGGTGTGAGCCTCTCCGCTCAGAGCTCAGGGCAGGTGTGGGTGCGCCTGGAAACTCGGGCTGCACGGGCGCCCCCTCCCGGCCGGCCTCCTCGGAACACACGTGGGCAGGTGCTGGGGGGGTGTGGTCAGGGAGGGGTGGGGAGCTGGAGGCCCAGGTGGGGCCCTGGGACCAGAGCCGGGCAGGGACCAAGGCCTCCTTGGGCCCAGCGTGGCACAGCCAGGGCTGCCGCACCAGCACCCCCACCCCCACCCCCACGGGAGCCGTCTCCCCTCAGCCCTGGGGACCCAGGGCCCCTACTGGGGGTGGTGGTGGGGCTCCCGGAGGAAGAACGAGCACTGGCCCCGGGGCAGCGTCAGTGGGACGTCTGGCGGTGCCCTCCGCCCCGCCCGCGAGAACCGCCGGCCCCCGTGCGGTGCTGACTCCGCTCTGGGACAGGCCCAGGCCCCCTCTGTCCTGAGGCCCCGGGGCCGCCGGGCTCCCGGTTTGCCTGGTGCTCTCCTCCGCACCACACCCTGTGTTCCTCGGCGCGCCCGTCCGGGGCCCCACGGGCGGGCGCTGCCACGCCAGCCGGGATGTCTCCCTCTTCACCGTTCTTCCCGGCACCCACAGGCGCCCCTGCCCCACCCCCGTGTGTTGTCATCCTCGCTTCCCCAGTTGTGGCCCAACGGCTGGGCCAGCGGCCAGGGGACCTGGCGTCTCCTCCTGGCGATGTTCGGGGCAGGCAGCCAGCCAAGCTTCCCGAGGTGGGCGGCGGGGTCATTAGGGCATTTACAAGTGGACACCCAGCGGCCCGGGGGAGTCTGTTGGCTCGTCCAGGGTGGACTAGTACGCAAACTGAACGTCTGTCTCCTTGAATCCGGGGTCGATACGCTTCTGGGCCTCTGGCTGCACGGCTGGTGGCCGGGTCTTTGTCCCAAACACTGTCCCCACCGGAGAGATGGACAGAGAGGATGGCCGGGGACAGGACAGGCAGACGGGGGTGAGGGTGCTCGCCGAGACCAGTGAGGTCGGCTTTAATGGCTGAATCTCAACAAAGGCAGAGGGCTGTTCTCCCCACTTCTCGTTCTGCCTTCTGCAGGGGTTTTCAACTTATTTTGAAATACGCAGTTAAAACCATAACAAAAAAAAAGACCTGTTTTGGTTTTCATTTCTGGTGCTGTTCCGTGTGGTGCAAAACCACTGGCTCCTAAGCTGTACTAGGCCTGCGGGGTCTTCAAAGGGGCCAGAGAGCCGCCGGGGCCCTGCCACCAGGCTCCCTCCGCCCCAGCGCGTCCAGTTTCTCAGCGTTCGGTGGCCCCAGCAGAACCCCGCCGGCTTTGCAGGCCGTCCGCCCCCCGGCCCCCCCCCCCCCCCGGCGCGCCCCGCCCGACTGGGTTTCTCGCCACTTTCCTGGGCGCCTTCAGGTTGTTGTTTAACAAGGAGGCGCGAGCAGGCTCACGCCCGCAGCCCGGGCCGGGGTGTCCAGGGGTGGTGGGGGGCAGTGTTCCCTGCCGCCGTCTCCCCGGCTTCGGCGCCGCGCGTTCGGTTCACCTGTGCGCATCCCTCCCCGGCTCCTCCGGCTGCGGAGGCGGTGGCCGCGGCGGGGGGAGCGCGGGGCGGGGGCCGGGGAGGAGGGCGCGGGGCGGAGCGCGGGCACCGAGAGCGGCGGGCGGTCCCGCGGGCGGGGACCAGGCTCCGGGTGGCAGCTGCTGGGCGCACCGCGCTCGGGGCTCGGAGCCTGGACTGCGGTCCCGGGAGCCGCGCGCCGCGCGCTCCATGTGGGCACCGCAGAGCCGGGATGAGGCCGCCCGCGCTGCTGCCGCCGGCGCTGCTGACCTGCTGCGGCTGGCTGCTCGGCCCGGTGAGTGCGCCCGGTGCCCGCCCCGCCCCGCCCCGACCCCCGTTTCCGACCCCGTTTCCGACCCCTCGCCGCCTCCTGGACTCGCTGGAAGCCGGACCCCGGTCCCCGCGGCGCGTCCCCCGGGCCGGGCAGCGGCCGCCTGCGCGCGCCTCGCCTCTCGGAGCGGAACGCGAGTGGGTCGCCCGCGGCACCTGTTTACGAGGCAGAGCGAGACGCGCGGTGGCCCAGGAAAGTTTCCTTCTGGAGACACTCCGCTTCGATGTCTTGTTTTTTTAAATCCTTGCGTGAGAGCGCCGGAGGAAAGGGTGGGCTGAGCAGAGAAGTTCGCTTAGAGCACCCGGTTCTTCTCGAGAACTCTTGCTTTTCTTTGAAGACCTTTAAGAAAGGGCAGAAGAGGTTGCGCACCGTGTTTACTGCTCGGTGCGTGCCGCAGCCGGAACCGCGCCCCTAAGGACTCGCTCCGGGCCTCGGGCTGAGCGGGTCGGGTCGCCGAGGCGGGGGTTCAGGGGCTGCGCACCCGCCCCCGCCCCTGAAGCTGCGGGACCTGCGGCCGGTCTCCGCGCCTGGAAAACGCTGGTTGGTTCAAAGGACCCGGAATTACTGTGGCTGGTGCTGCTTTAATTTCTGAGATGTCCCAGGATCAGTGCTCCGCCTTGTAAGGCGTTACAGTGTCTTTGAATACCTGAGCGAAAACCTGTTTTCCCTTTAAGTCAGTAGAATTCCCTAACCCTGACGTTTGCACCACCGCCGGCTCCTGGGAGGAAAGGCCGGCCTGCGGGAAGCAGGGTCCTGCTGTTGGGGGCTGTGCGGCCACGAGCAGGGGAAAACGAGCTCCAGGTCCTTTTTGTCTGTTTGTTCTTAAATGAGGACACACGTGCTGAGAGGTCCAGCTTTACGTTTCTCTTCCTGATCATTTCAGGAAATGTCCCTTGTTGGAACCTCTTTCAGTCCATTCTCAACAGCAGGACAACGGCACGTAGGTGGCCACAGTGTGTCCGAGAGGACAGCTTTCTTCGGTGAAAGCAGAATTCTGTCTGGACCTGGGGGGGGCGTCCAGCCAGCACTGTCAGCACTTATGGGGGGGCGGGGGGGGGCCAGTACTGAAGGAAGGGGGCATCCGACCTTCGTGAGAACAGAGCAGGATATCGCCCTGGAGGACGGAGAGCCCTGGGCTTGTCTTTGGCACCGGGAAGTGGCGTGACTGTCCACGCCCCCTCCCCACCCCCTTCCCCCACCCCCCTCCCCACCCCCTTCCCCCACCCCCCTCCCCCCACCCCCCCTCTAACCTTTCTGAAAAGCCCCTTCACCCTGAGGCTAAGGCTGAGTGTCCAGCGTGGCCCAAAGGCCCTGAGAAGGAAGTGCTCCTCCCCGGGGCTCTCCCCAGGGGGCAGGGGTGTTCCTTAGCGGAAGCCTGAGGGGCCTGGCGCCCCTGCGCCCCTGGCGGGCGGTCTTGTGAGCAAATCCGTGTTCACGGCGATCGGGTCGGGGCGGTGGAACGGGGGCCCGAGGACTGGAAGGCTGTGGGCTCGTGGAGAGGGTCCACGCTGGGTTCCACAGACGTGTTTGTGACACGTCTTCCCGCTCAGGGAGAATCCTGTCAGGTTCGTGTTTGTCTTACAATTCCCTCACAAAGGCACCGTGAAGTGTTTGGGGTGACCGTGCCAGAAGCAGGACGGCGGCCGCCTCTAGATGAGTGTTAGTTCAGAAGCAGCTTAAACCCTGTGGTTCGTTTGGTTTTTGTACAGAACTGTTGCCTCGCTGTCTTCCCATGAGGGAATTTTTCATTATTTCTATTTTTGTTTTTAAACCTCGGCCAGGTGAACAGCATTCACCCGGAATGCCGACTGCGTCTGGAAATACAGGAGGAAGAAACCAAGTGTGCGGAGCTCCTGAGGGCCCAGGCAGAGCTGCCCAGAGGTAAGGCGAGGGCTTGGCGAGCCGACACGCACACGGCTCCGGCCTCGCTCGGCAGACGGGTGTGGTACGGTCATCTGCACACCACCCCCCCAAAAAAGATCCATTTCCACTGCTTTTTAACACACTTCTGGCAAATCCCAGATGGAAGAGAAGGTCCTTCACATGAACCTTTTCAAAGAAAGCTTTAGTCCTTAGCAGAAACCCAGTCTCCATGCTTAGAGACAGCAGCAACTGTTACTGAAATAAATTCATGGGCCCTGTCGTGCTTTGCAAAAGCAACTCTGTTTCCTATGGGTTTTATCTGATGTCTTGCGTTTTCAGTCCTTAGTAACATCGTGGAGGGTTTTGGTCCAGTTAAGAACAGTGGGAACGTGTCAGGAATCGAACCGCAAATGAGATTTTTCTCCTCCTGAGGACAGACCGAGTGTGACTGTCGTGAACTCGCTGGTGCATCTTCTCCGGGTCAAAGGACAGGCGCTCTCAGCTCACACACATTTATTTTATATACTTGGAAGGTCCCGGGGTAACACCCAGAGTGTACACAGGAGCAGAAACCTTTTGTCCTTCAGCTGCCTTTTTCTCTGTTCTGTGCCCTTGATTATCCCCTTCAAGGGAAGATTCAGGCCAAGGCAAGGTGATGTGCTGGCACAGCGTGGGGTGCCTTGGCCCAGAGCCGCAGGCGTGGGCTTCGTGAGAGAGCCGAGGCACTCGGTTAACTTCGAGTTTCCTGGGAGCCACATGAGAACAAGTGAAGAGAGCCCTGGCTGATGTGGCTTGGTTGGAGTGTCGTCCCGTAAACCAAAGGGTCGCTGGTTCGATTCCCAGTGAGGGCACAGGCCTGGGCTGCAGACCAGGTCCCCAGCAGGGGGCGCACGAGAGGCAGCCACACATGGATGTTTCTCTCCCTCTCTTTCTCCCTCCCTTCCCCTCTCTTTAAATAATAGAATCTTAAAAAAACACAAGTAAGAAGAAACATGGGAGATTCATTTTAACAATACATTTCATGTATCTAAATACACCCGAATCATTATCATTTCAACCAACGACAGTAACGAATGTAAAACAGTAACACGTGGACTCGGTCGTAGAGACCCAGCGTGTGTCGGCCAGACCCGCCCCGTGGCTCCCGCACTGGACAGCGCCGCTCTGGACCGAGTGTCCCTCTTCCTGCCCACTCCCTCCGCTGACAGCGAGGCCTCGGGGCCAGGGCCCCTCCCGGCCACGAGGCGCCGAGACCCTGCAGCCCGCGAGGTTCTGGCACCGCGTCTGCTCGGACGAAGCAGCTCGGCCCCACGGCGGCAGGTCCAAGTGCGCGTCCTGCGCAAAGCCACGTGCTGACCCTCGGTCAGCCGCAGGATGGGTGAGATGTGGGTCCCGACAAAACGGCATCGTGGCCTTGGGGGTCCGTTCCCTCCCGTGAAACTGGAGAGGCTCGGAAGAGCGAAGGCTGAGAGCCAGCTGGTGAGCGGCGGGCCCCCAGGGCCTGTGTGGAGGCTCCGGGCAGGGGTCGCCCGTTGCGCCGTCGAGGCACGGGGAAACCGAGTCCACAGGTGGTGAGGGCGTGGGGGGCGGTGGGGGCGCCGACAGCCCCCGGAGGTGGGCGTGTGGCCGTGGGACAGGGCCGCTGCTCCTCGGGGCCCTCGCTGTCGGTCCGAGGAATCGCAGGCCCTGAGCTGCCCAGCTGCCCGTTTTCAGAGAACGTTGGAAAAGCAAACTTTAGGTAACACGTCCTGATCCCCGGAACGCGTGCCCGTGGCACGGAGAGAGCCCGGCAGGCGGCAGGTGGACGCGGCCTGGGAGCCGATGGCCCTCCGACCCCCACCCCGCCTGGGCCCAGGCCCCCTGGGTGGTGCTGCGTGCGCCCATGCCGGACCGGACCAGACGTGTGGGCGGCGGCGTCCTACGAGGAGACGCTGAGTCACCGGCCCGCCCGGAGCAGAAAGAAGGACACGGCGGCTGCGGGTCGGGGCCGTGGAGCGGCGCCCACCCTCGAAGTGCCGGGATCGCGTCGCTCAGTCTCCTGCGGGGACGGTTTCCGTCCTCGGGCGTTTTCCGGTGTGAAGACCCCGACGTCACTGTGGCCTCGGGAGCAAAAACGCCTGCGGAGGCCTCTCCGCGCCTTCCCTGAGTTCCCACCTTCCCGCCCGGCAGGAGGAGCCGGACGCAGGCGGCCACGCCCCGGAGGCGTGGAGCTGAGCTCCCACTCCTCCTCTTACTGCGTCCGGTCTGCCCAGCTGGGACGCCAGCAGGCAGCGGTGCCGTGTCACCGGGACGGCGGAAGGCGGGCAGCCCGGTCCGGCTGCGCGAGCGTCTTGCTGGATGGGCAGGGGTCCCCCGTCATCCCCGGACGTTTGCTCCCGGCATCCAAAGTGAGCTCAGGCGCTGCGGGTCTCCGTGGCTGCCGTCAGATTCGGCAGGGCTGAGAAATGGGTGCGGAAGAGCGTTGGACACGAGACACCAAGGGTTTTCAGCTCCAGTGAGGGGATTCGCGTGTCTGACGGACGAGGAGTCGAAAACAGACACGAACACAAAAGTAACACAGAAATCCAGACAAAACCCCCTTTCGCTTCTGAAGAGGATTCAGTGTGTGAGAAAGTTTACGGCTCTGTGACTTGATGTTGATTCACGGCCGAGACTCGCTGCCCCGGCCGGGACTCACGTGACGCATCTGGGCCACCGGCGCCTGCAAACACGGCTCCCTGGACGGCGTCCCCAGCCTGTGGCCTCGCTGCCCCGGGCCCCTTCCCCGGGTGGGTGGGGCAGACGCAGAGGGCAGGAGACGATGACAGAGCGGGTCCCGGGGGTCAGTGGGTGGTCCCCAGAGCTCAAGGAAGAGGGGACAGCCACGGGGCTGAGGGTGTGGCATCACCAGGCAGGGGTCTGGGGCTGGGAGTGTTTTTGGCAGAAGGTCCTGGAGGCAGGAGGAGGAGTGACCGAGGGCAGGCTGGACAGTTTGGCCCTGGAAGGAGGAGGGAAGGGTGGGAGGCCGGGTGGGATGTACAGGGCTGGGTGCCAGGGAGGTGGGCTCGAGCACCCCGGGGTGGGGGGGCTGGTGAGGCCACTGGAACTGTGGGCAGGACACTGACTTGCAGACACTCAGGGGCCCCAAGCAGCTGACCACACCGGTCCTCTGCTCTCGCCGAGGGCGGCACTGTCGGTGGCACCCAGGGGGCGGGTGTCGGGGGCCCTGACGGTCCCTGTTGGGGGGTAGGGCCGGGCGTCGCCGCACGGGGCCGTCCTGACACTCGGGGCCGCCGGCCGAGCTGCGGGAAGGTGGTGTGCCACAGCCGTCATAACACCGGTGGATGGATGTGCTGGGCCGGCCCCGGGAAGCCGCCCAAGTCCCCAGCATAAATCTGCCGAGCGTTTTCCTGGACGAGCGTGGACGGCCGTGGCGGGCTCCGAGTCCCCGCCGCGAGGCCTTGTCAGCGCCGCCGCCAAAGGTCACTGGGCACCAGGAGCTCGCAGGTCAGCCGGCGCCGCAGGGAAGGTCTTGGGGGTTTTTAGTGTGTTATCGGGGAACAGCGACCGTTCCCTTAAATCCTCGCCCGGGGACTTGTTCACCGATTCTAGAGATGAAGGGGGGAGAGAGAAACATGCACCGGGGATCGAACCCGCAACGGGGCGGCGCTTGAGCCCACCGAGCCACCCGGCCAGGGCGGAAGCAGTGACTGTGCGTGAAAGGTCAACAGCAGCAAACACGGCAGTGCACGCGTGTTCTCAGTTCTCCTGCACGGAGGCCGGGCCGTACGTGGGTCCCGAGGGTGCCCGTGGCGTGGCTGCCGGGGGTGGGGGCGACACGAAAACGCTCCCCTGCCTTCGTGCCGTCTGCCCGTCCTCGGCGCTGGCCCCCCGGGACCCCGGCCACGGCACCACGCTCGTTTCCACGTCCGGCGTTCTCTGCCCTCAGCATGTTTCCCAAACATGTAGGTGCAGCCGGGGTTTCTGTAGGCTCCCACGAAAAACCCTTTCGTTCGGGGAACAGCTTTGGTCGGTTCTGGGTTCGAGTGCTGCTTTCGTGGTAGTTCAAGTCCGAGAGCGTGCTCCCCACCTCTGAAACCTGCCTGAGCCCTCGCCCCCCAATAAAACCTTGCTACGCCCAGATTCCAGACCCTGGCGGGGTCCGGTTCCAAAGCGCTGTCCAGCGGCCGCGTCCCAGCAAACAGAATCCTGGCTGCACCTTGCAGTTCACATCTGGGGAGTGAGGGCGGGGCGTTCGCAGCCCCTGACTAGGCAGGTACTGGGGTGACCTGTGAAGCCGCGTCTGAATGCGTTTGGAGCACTGGCCGTGCCGTGGGGCCAGGGTTCCGCCTGTGTGACATCAGGTGTCAGCTGCAGGTGTCCAGGGCTCCCGGCCAGGCCGGGGCCGCTGCTGCTCTGGGGCCAAAGGCTCGGCCTGCCCGCTCGCCTGCGCGCCGTCCCCATGCCGAGGCCCCATGCCAGCTGCGCGCCTCACGTTGGGGCCCAAGGCCCTCGTGGCCGGCCCGGGCGCTGTGGGCGTGACCACCTGTGTGGAGAGGTGAACCCCAGTCACCGCAGCTGCCAGGTGGGCGCGGCCGCAGCTCCTCCAAGGGCTCCGTGACGTCGGGAGAGCGCAGCCTATTGGCTGGACCGCGTCTTCTCTCCTTTCTGTCCGTGGGGGCACTTAGGTCTCTGTCGCTCCCTGAGCTGTGCCCTGAGGTGGTCAGCTGCCCAGGCAGGGCTCCGAGTCTCCCCTCCGGACGCTGTGCCGCGCTCGGGCCTGCCGGGCCGGGCCTCCGCCACCGACCGCAGCCTCTCTGAACGGCTCCCAGCCGGTGCCTGGCTGAGCGCGAGAGGCTGCGCTTCCCTTGCGTCTCTCCGGCCAGTGCTCCAAGGACGGTGGTGTGTGGAGCCCACCCTTCGAACCACAGACAGCAGGAGCCCGCGGAGGAATTCGGGCCCCCCTGCAAGTGGCAGCTCTGCTGGGGTTCGGGGAGACCGAGACTCCCTGGGCACCTGTCGTCGGCCACCGGCGCAGGCTGCGGGGACGCCGGGGAGGACGTCCCCCCACCCCTCGGGGAGGGCGAGGCTGACAGTCGCGGAGCCCACTGTGCCCAGGGCCCACGCTGGCCTGCTCGCGCCCCCTCGGCCCCGGCACGGCGTGGTCACTTCTGCGGAGACTCGCGTACAGGGGAGGCTGGCGCGGGGCCCTGGGACGCAGCCGCTGGCAGCCGCCCGGGCGGGTGGACTCTCCATCTCAGCCCCTGCTCCTGGAGCTCAGGAAACGGGACCCTGGGTCCCTCCCGGGAGTGACAGCCTCAGGGGGCAGGATGGGGGCGTGCGCAGGGGGTCCCTGGGCAGGAGTCGGATGGGCCCTCAGCAGCCCGGGGCGGGGGCCGCGGGGAAACCATGAGTAGCCTCGTTTGGGCCGCAGGGTGAGCTTCACAGGGGCCCGAGGCCCTGGGGTGGGACAGCCGCCCAGGACGCGCTGGGCTCCGGGGCAGGGAGGGGTCCGAGGGCGGGCGGGTAGTGGACGTGGTCTTTGGACGCTTGGTGCCCGCTAGCTCGGGGTGTCTGCGGGGACGAAAGGCTGCTGTTCACAGAGGGTTCCGGGCCCCCGGGGGAGGGGGGGCACTGGCGGACAGACCTGTGTGCACCCGCTGTGAGCACGTGCAGAAGAGGAGGCGGCGGCGGAGGCAGCGCCTCCTCGGGGAGCCGGCCTGCAGCGCGGCCCTCGGCGGCTCTGAGGCCACAGCGGGCGCCGGCCGGCTGTGATTCAGCCCCCGGCAAACGGCCGGGCTCGCAGAGAAGGACAAAGCCGTTTTAAAAGGCATTTTTCCCGGCTCCGTGGGTGAGTCACCGCGTTTGGCTTTCAGTCCTCCACGTTGGTGACGGACTTGGGGGCTGGGAGTCGGAAACGGGTCACAGGCTTCGACGTGGATGAGGCCTCTGGAGCTGGGAGGGCGGTGGGCGTCTCCTCACTCGGCGCGAACCCCGACGGGAAAGCTGAGCAGGCACAGGCTCCCCCGGGTGCGTCGCGCTGGGAGGGGCTCGGCACACAGGCCGCCCACAGGCCTGCCCGCGGGGCGCCGGCTCCGCTCGGCCGCTGTCCCAGCTTCCGGGTGTTCGGTGTTTCCCACGAGAACTCGGAGCGCAAGTGCGTGCTCGTGAGGCAGAAGGGGGGGACGACTTCGGGGGCTCCGGGCCTCTGAGCTGCCCCCCCTCCTCCGTGCCCTTTGCTCGTGGCCTCCGTGGCCAGCTCGCACGTTCCCCCTCCCACCCGGGGCCGCTGGGGCCGCCTCTCGGCAGTTTGGATGGAGTCTTCCCAGGAAGGACGCGTCCTCACTGCCTGTTCCCACACACACTGTCCCCTCGGCTGCTCCGGTTCCGTGAGGCCCCCAGCACGTGCACCGTGAGGCCCGGCCTCACCCTTGGCGGTTGGCGGGGAGCCTGTGGGCTGCGGCACCATGTGGATTCCACGCGAATCAGCCACTTACTGGCTGATTCTCACCATGTTTTTAAAAAATTTTATTTATTTTATTATTTTTTTAAAGATTTTATTTATTTATTTTTAGAGAGGGAAGGGAGGGAAATAGAGAGAGAGAGACATCAATGTGCGGTTGCTGGGGGATCATGGCCTGCAACCCAGGCACGTGCCCTGACTGGGAATCGAACCGGCGACCCTTTGGTTCACAGGCTGGAACTCAATGCACTTGAGCCGCACCAGCCAGGGCTCAACATCAGGTTTTGAATGGGGAGTTGCTGGTGCTCTTTGCTGTTAAATGTGGTGGGAGGGGCACTGCCAGCTGCCTCTGGCCTGACACCTTAGTGCCAGAAATGGGGGTCCAGGGGGTCCGAAGCCCCCAGACTCAGACAAGGAGATGCCACGTTCTCACACCAGCAGGGCGGCAGTTTTCACGATTCTGTTGCCACGGAGCAGTGTGCAGTGCAGGCCGGGTCACCCGGGAACTTCCCACCCCAGGCCTGGGGGCTTCCCAGAGCCGACCCAAAGGGTCGAGCAGCTACGTGTGTTCTCGGTGATGTCGCTGGTGCACGTTTTCTCACAGAAAAGCAGCCTGCAAGAGAACTGTCCGACAAACAGGGTTTCTGTTGGCGGAGCGCCCACGCAGACCCTGCACCTGGGTACCCCCCATCTCCCTCTGTCCCCGCAGCCTGCAGCGGCGTCTGGGACAACCTCACGTGCTGGCGCCCGGCGGACGTCGGGGAGACGGTGACGGTGCCCTGCCCCGCGGTGCTCAGCAGCCCTCACGGCAGAGCAGGTGCTTGGCTGTGTGTCTCTGAGCCCCGGCGGCGGGTCTGCGTCCGGGGGCTGGGGTCTGCGTCTGGGGGCTGGGGTGCCGCGGCTTCCCCTTCGAGGGTGTCCCTCCCTTTCACTGGGCAGGTCGGGGAGCAGCCGTGTGTCAGGCTGGTTTTGGGGAGCAGAGGGCGAAAGGCGTCCCGCTGGGTCACCCGCCTGGGGCCGGCCGAGGGGCACAGCAGGCCCCGGGGAGAGGATGATGGGTGAGCGAGAGCCCCGTGTGTGGGCCAGATACGCAGACAGGGGCCTGAGCGCCACGGTGGTGCAGATGGGGGGCCGTGCAGATGGGGGGCCGTGGGCCCAGCACGGAGTGTACACACAGCCTCCTGGACCCCAGGGAGGGCCCGCCATGGGAGCCTGAGGCCCAGGACAGGGACAAGGCCAGCTCTGTGCTCCCTGGACCGACTCCCCAGCCCCCCTCAGCCCCGAGTTCCGAGCAGGCTCCTGGGGCACGGACCCCCATCTGCTGTGTCCTTGGGTTTCTGGAAACGGGGGCCCACTAATGGGGGCTGAGGCCGCCTCCCCCCCAGGCCCACCCCCTGCAGGGTCTCTGGGCTGCTCCCTGGAAGGGGGTCTTGTTTTGCTTCTCGTAAACAGTCCGGACTCTGGCGGCATGAAGAGATCCGTCTGCCAGAACCGAAAAGAGCCGACACGCCCGGTGTTCGGGAGGGCGGGGCTGCCCTGGGCAGGTGTCAGGGGGACTTCCAAGTCCTTGCGGCCGAGACCACTGGCGGGGGGTGGGGGGGGGGAGACAGGGACGCGGGGAGGACGGCTCCGCTCCGTCCCCGCAGCCCGCACGTGCCGACATCGGGACCGATCTTCCAGGGAACATCAGCAAGAACTGCACGGGCGACGGCTGGTCCGAGATGTTCCCGGATTTCATGGACGCGTGCGGCTACAGTGACCCCGAGGACGAGGGCAAGGTAAGGCCCCCAGGGCCCCGCCTCCGGGGGGCGTCTCGGTTCTTGGAGGCGCGGCTGACGGGACAGCCCTGCCTGCCCACAGGGGCAGCCCCGCGGCTGGTCGGCCACGCGAGCGGAGTGGTCCTGGTCCGTCCCGGCTGCAGGCAGGGCGTTAGCTGCTGGCCTGGGATCTGGGGGCCCGAGGGGCGGGTCCTGCTCACCTGCAGCCGGCGTCTGGAAACCTCCTGCCTAAAAGAGTCCTCGGGAGCCTCCCTTCTGCCTCCGGGGCCTCTCCACCCCCATCAGGGTGTTCGGGACGTGGGCCAGCGCGGGAGACACCGCAGGGAAGTGTCCCTGGCCCTGGTGCCAGCCCCCACGCTGCAGCGTCTCCGTCTCCGCAAACCGGGAGGCGGAGTCTGTCCCATAGTGGGTGCAGGGCCGGCTGGCTGCAGGTGGCTTGCCCCTCGTGTCCCAGGCCGGGCCTCGCAGGGGGTGTCCCCGAGGCGGGGCACCGTGTACCCACGTGGCACCAGGAGACGAGGCGGGGTGAGTGTGGTGGGTGGGTCCTTCCTCGGGGGACGTTCGGGGAGCCGTGGGCTCGGCCCCACCCTGGGCCTGCCCTCTGCCCTCCTCAGCCCCCGCATGGGCTGAGGGCCAGCCTGGCTTTGCTCTGCCTTGTCCCCAGGAAACAAGATCACTGTCCTCCCCTGGGCTGGCTCACATGCCCCCATAGCCTGGGTGGGGGGTGAGACACGGTGCTCTTCTGTGTGACGTCACGGGGGCCCCGGTGGGCGGTGGGCTGGGGCCATGGGGTGGCCAAGCGTGGGAGGCCGGGACACGCCTCACCGGGGGCTGCTGGAACCCGGCTCCTGCGCCCCCTTGTTTTGCACGACCGCCGAGTGGGTGTTCCTGTGTCACGTGTCTGTCACGCTCCCCTCAGTCCCTCGGTGGCAGAAGGGCCCCTCAGGGGGTCGGCAAGGGGGTTCGTGCTGCCAGAAGCCACCCGCTCGCCCCAAACACACGAGGAGGCCCCGCCCTCGCCAGGCTCCCCAGCCAGAGATCGGACTTGGGGCCCACAGAAGCGGAGGGCACTCGGGGCCCAGAGCAGGGAACCGCCCTCCTCCTCCTCCCCTCCCCCTTGCCGCCAGCTGTCCCCTGGGCATCCCTGCATCCTCACCGCAGCTGTGCGTCCCACTGCGGGGCGACCCACCTGTTGGGGTGGGGTCCACCGTGGTTTGTGCGCAGCTCAGGGCGTCTCCAGCTGCGGTGGCGCCGGGGCCCCTGGTCCTCCCTGGGCGCCCCCCTCCATGGGGCCCGGCCGGCCCCACTGCAGCCGCGACGTGAGTCCCACACGACCTCCCTGTGGGCAGCGAGCGGGGGCAGCGGCCATTTCACATCCTTCCACCCCGTCCCACGTGGCAGGTGCGTCTGCGTCAGCCCAGCGGTCACACCGCCGGGGCTTCTGGACGGACGTGCGGCCCGAGGCTCGGGGTGTCTGAGCCGCCCCGCCAGCCTGCTCGGCTGCCCCAGGTCCCCGTGGCGGGTGGGCTGCTTCTCCCTCGATCACCCCCTCCCCCCCGTGCTCTGACCCGAGGAGGCTGGAAGGCACGCTGGGTGTGGGGGCCGGGGGCCGGCCACCGCTCGAAGCCACGTCAGCTCTGTCCTCGGTCCCCGGGCCGTGCCGTGGGTGGCATTCCCGGCAACACCGTCTGGGAAACCGCTGGGGTCCCTGGGGTCCCCCTGCGTGAAGCACCCAGCAGCTGTAAGTTCCGACGCTCCTCCACCCGGGTCAGAGAGCTGTTTTTCTTCTGAACTAAACGTTTCGTCCATCCTGCAAATGTCGTGCATGCATGGGCCCTGCTCTCGGGTTAGAAAGTCAAAATACTTCGAGGCTCGAAAGTGAAGAAAATGACGGCACGAAACCAAAGTTACTCATTGTTCCTCCTGACTGCAGCTTCCGTGAGCACCGTGGGTACTCGGTTGTTCAGGGAAACCTTGGAAGATGAAACCTGGGGGTGTGGACGTGCCTGGGGGCCAGGACGGTCCCTGGCAGGACAGGCGCAGGCCGAGTTCCCCGGTGGCGGGGGCAGGGGCCTGTGAGGGGCCGTTCTCCTGCCCCTCGTGAACTCTCGCCCCCGGGGTCGGTCCTCACCTGGGCACCCGCTCACCGTCTCCCCGGGTCCGTGACTTTATGGGGTTTCCGGCTCTCACGCGGCCCAGCTCTGCCCCAGGTGCTGTGTGTGACCTTCGCTGGTTTTGAAATGAATCTCAGTCGAGGGGAAACACAACGACTCCCACACGAGCCGCAGGGGTGGCTGCGGACGGTCGGCGAGGGGCTCCAAGGGCCCAGTGGGGCCAGGAGGGGAGGCCCTGTGAAGGGAAAGGGGCTCGGACGCCGGTGGACGCCAGCCCCTGGGGCCGCCTCTTGGTTTGGACCCCGGGCGGCCTGGGAAGCCGCCGGGCTTGTGCACCGGCTGCTGCAGAGCAGCCCCCAGCGGCAGGCCTGTCCCGGGGGCGCCCACCCGGCGTCCCCCTTCCACAGGCCGGTGTCCCTCCTCTGCGTCCCCTCCCACCGAACCAATTGTCAGGCCCTCGCCCTGCGTACGGAGCACACTGTCCGCACACGGTCCGGCTCTGACCGTGGACACAGCGTTGACTCCCATTGAGAGGATTTACCCTCGCCCCCGGGTCCCTGGGGTGCCACACCACAGCCCTTCCCCCTGTTGTTCCTCGTCCCCTGCTGGGTGCTGCGGGGAAGCAGGGCGGGAGGGACCCCGAGACCCTCTCGGGGGCCCCCTCCCCATCACGGGAGCTGAGGCAGACCTCCACAAGGGTGTCCCCCAGCCTGGTGTCCTCAGCCTGCTCGCCCGCCCTCGGGCCCCAGGGTCTGCTGCCCCGGCTTCCTGACCCCCCTCCGGCATCGCGGGCTGTCTGCAGCCTCTCAGGCCGCACCCCTGCCCTGGTTCCCACCTGCGGCCCAGTGTCCCCCGTGGGGTCCCCCCGGGGTGCTGAGAGCCGCTGACGAGGGAAACGACTAGAGATTTAGCACCAGCGTAGTCTCTGTGGGCCTCGGGGTGGAACCCCTCCACCCGCGTGTCCGGAATCTTCCAGACGCACCTAGAAGGACCAGGGCTGAACCTGCCCTCTTGGCTGCCTCTCGGCCCCGAGCGTGACTCTCTGCCCTGGCTGCTGCCGGCCGTCTCGCTGAAGGACAGACAGACAGACAGACAGACAGCAGCCCCACGACGCGCGGGCAGCCCCGCGGGATGCCTCCTGTGTGATGCATTAGCTGACAGCGCTCTGAAGTAAAGAGCACGCTGCTATATTTAGCCGCGAGAACTGTTTGGCATTTTAGCCGTTTCATGCATCAAGTGGACACATTTCTTCCATATTATGCCATGCCCCTAAAAATACGTCTGCCCTCGCCTCTCAGCTCCCAGGCCCGGCCGTAACCCTTCCCTGCCACCCTCGCGCCTGCACGCACCCCTCCCCGACAGCAGAGACCACCCTCCCTCAGCGCTCGGCTCCAAGTCGGCGAGATTCTGCCGCTCGGCCCCCCCCAGGGCCCTTTGGAACGCGCCCCGCCCGCGCTGAGCAGCCTGGCACGGGGCGGGGTGGAGGGGGGGACGGGCTCGGGGACGGCGAGGGCCTGTCTCCGAGGAGCACGCTCGGCGCCCTGGGGCCCACGCTGCTCCCCGACGGTGGTCGCCGACCGAATTCGGCTTTGGAGCAAGGTCCGCGGGCGGCATCTCTGCACCGAACAAACGGCAGGAGGAGCTGCCACCTGGAGCACTGAGCACCGTGGCCTTCTTCACCCTCATGCTCCTCCTCCTCCGCCCAGACCTCAGTGTCCCCGGGGCCGTGGGCCAGGGGCCCCGGCTCTTCCTTCGTCCGTTCTGGTCGCTGATCCGCATCAGGCCCTGCCCCCCCCCCCCCCCCAGCCCCAGTTCGCTCGGGCAAGGGCCGCTGTGCCCCAGGGCTGCGTCTGCCTCCCGCGTCTGTGCTGCGGGGTCGGGTCCCGGGTCCGAGAGGAGGGCACGGGACACCTGTCCTCGGAGGGGAAACGGAGGGGGTTCAGCCGCCTGCCTGGCTGGGTTTCCAGGTGTCGCCGTGTTTCGAGATGACGGGGCTTCCGGAACCGGGGGCTGGGTCCCTGGGACGGCAGCGCCTCGTCCAGAAGTGGAGATGCCCCCTGCCTTCCCGCCCCCACGGCGGCTGCGGGCGGCTGCGGACGGCAGCCCTGCGTCTCGGGAAAACCTAGCGGACGCGGAAGAACCAGACGGAAGAACCAGACGCGACGCAGAGGCCGACGCCGTCCCCCGGGCGCGGAAACGGCGGCCACGCCGGGGAGGAGGCGGCAGGCCGTGCCCCGGGGCTCACACAGGCTCGCCCACTCGCGGTTGCTCACACGTGTTCCCTCTCCGCCCGACACGCTCCCCAGACTGTGAGGAGCCGCGGGGCTCCCGAGGCCGAGACGCCGGTCGGGGGCCCGGAAGCAGGGCGCCGCGTCGCTGCCGTCCCCGTCTTACGGGAGAAGGGCCGTCGGGACCCTCACACCTGCCCCCCTGACATCGCCCGCGTTTGACCACCTGGGGCCTGGGACGGCAGGTGTGAAGCCTCGGAGGTGGCGCCAGTGCTGTGAGGGCCACCTGTGAGGGCCACCTGCGGACAGAGGGCACCGTGGCGCGTGTGCCTGGACACGGCCAGCAGCAGGAAGGGCGGGAGGTGCAGGCGGAGACCGGGGTGCCCTGCCGACCCCCATTCGCCGAGGTTTCGGGCCTGTCAGCGTGTCTGCTGCTCGTGTCCGCGTCTGTGCTTCCGGGAGGACTGGAACATCTCTCACAAGGCGAAGCGGTGGGGAGCGGCCCCCCCCACTCGGAAGAGAGAACGGGAAGTGGACACAGGCCCACAACCACAGCTTCCGAGGGCATCTTCCAGCCCCTCCCGGCCGTCGGCTTTCCCCTGGAAACACAGCCGGGAGCCCTGCAGCCTCGCAGCCGAGGAGGGGGCGCACCTTCCCGCACCCCCACTTGTCGGACCTGCCCCGGGGCAGGCGTCGCAGCCCTTTCTCCGCCCCAACCCCTGCAGTGACCCCAGGGGTCAGAGGAGAGGAGAATGCGAGTGCACACACATGCACACACCTGCATGCACTCACACGCACTCACGTGCACATGCACACACATGCACTCACGTGCACATGCACGCACACGCACACACCTGCATGCACACACATGCACTCACGTGCACACACATGCACACACATGCATGCACACACATGCACTCACGTGCACACACCTGCATGCACACACATGCACTCACGTGCACATACACACACATGCACTCGCGTGCACATGCACACACACGCACACACATGCATGCACACACATGCACTCACGTGCACACACATGCACACACATGCACTCACGTGCACATGCACACACACGCACGCGCACGGGGCCCTTTCTCCCTGCAGGAACCTCCTTTGTTTCTCACTGGAAATCGGGGTCGTTACGGTTGGAGGGGAGCTTGGGGAAGATCGTGGGGTTTAGCTGTGTCCCTCGACCCCTCCTTTTTAAAAAAACATTTTATTTATTTATTGTTAGAGGGGAAGGGAGAGAGAAAGAGAAGCATCAATGTGTGGTTGCCTCTTGCGTGCCCCCTACTGGAGACCTGTCCCACAGCCCAGACATGTGTCCTGACTGGGAATCGAACCGCCGACCCTTTGGTTCCAAGGCTGGTGCCACACCAGTGAGCCACACCAGCCAGGGCCTCAACCCCTCCTGCTGGGTTTTCCTCTTTCTTTGGTGGGAATCGTGGCGTCTTCGGACTCCCGGGGTCGTCTGAGCATGTGTACATCCCTGAGGTTTGAACTGTCCGCGTGGAGCCGAGCGTTTTCTTGGTGAAAGACACGTGGACAGGGCGGCAGGCGCTGTCCCAGGTCCGGGCGCTGTGGGGACACGGGGTCGGCCGCTGGTCCCAGTGTGGGCGTGGGGGCCCCCAGGGAGCAGCCAGGGTCCCTGACGGTGGCAGGTCCACTCCCCACCTCCCACAGACCTGCCTTGCGGAAACCATCCACAGTCACACACAGTGAAAAGGCTCAGGTTCGAAGGGAAATTAGCACCGAACGGCGTGCAAGGGCCTGTCCCGGGGTTCCAGGTGGCCGGCAGCCCAGAGCCGCCCCCAAGGGCAGCGGCCCTGGGTCCCCGCCGGCCGCCCGCAGCTCACAGCGTCTCTCTCCGCAGATCACGTTCTACGTCCTGGTGAAGGCCGTCTACACCCTGGGCTACAGCGTCTCCCTGGTCTCCCTGGCAACCGGGAGCGTAATTCTCTGCCTCTTCAGGTAAGTGGTGCACACAGGCAATCCTGCCGGTATGGGGACGGGGGATTGTCGTCCGCTCACCACCCAGGAGCCCGTCGGAGGAGGAGAGCATTGCGGCCGGAGCCCACACCGCAGGGCACCGCACGGCGCTGAGCTGAGCTGGCACAGCGCGCGTGGGGCTGCTGCCCTGAGGTGCCAGCGCCCACGTTTTCATCCCGACATTCCCACTGCTTGTATGAGGAGAGAACACGGACCGTGGGTGGGAGTTCGGTCCAGCCCTGACGTACAAATACAGCCGCCGTGCAGACACGGTGACATCACAGAAGCGACACTCGTGTTCGAGGCTTCGGCGCTCCGCCGAGACGCGCTGTGATGTGCTCAGGGGCAGGAGGCGGGAGTCTGACGGCCCGGGTCCGGGCTCTGGGCCAGCCTGGTGGCAGCTGCGTGCCCTCGGACCAGTGACTCAGCCTCTCTGTGCATGTGCCAGTGGAGCCCCCGGGCACAGGGTGAGCCGTCTGCATTCTGCCCGTCTCCCCCCATGGCAGCGATGTTCGAGCCCCCCCCGCCCCCCCCAGCCCCCCCACCCCCACGACCGTTAGCCACCTTCTCCGGTAACTGACGACAAAGGGCATTTGTCAGGGTTGGGGGGAGGAGCCCTCCGTCCCCAAACAGAGGTTTCCGTCCAGGACACGCCGATAAGTACTAACTTAGGATTGAACCCGTGTCTTCAGCCTCACTAGCACGGACTGAAATGGACACTACATGGCCAGATTTAACAGGGTTTTGACTGCCACGTGTCTTATTTCTCTTTGCTAAGATATGGCTCAAATGCTGCCCAACATTGAGATAACGTCGACAGCGTAACAGACGGAAGGTCTTTGGAACCTGACAAACAAACCCCTAAACAGATCCACACTTGAAAGGACAGAAAATGAGCAAAGACTCGTGAAAAATACAGCGGAGAAACCCAGCAAACGAGATGGAATTATGCTTGTCCTTTTTCAGGCAGCTCGCCTGTGTCAGGGGGCTGGTGAGGCTCAGGAAGAGTCAGCCAGTTCCTTCAGCCCACAGGGGCCTTTAAAAACGTGGGCAACTTCTCTCACGTTCTAGTCCTCTAAAAACCATGCCGATACAAAATTAGTATTTGTGGTACTATCTTCTGTGCTTTACTCCGGATTTTTAAATCTTTGCGTTTTTCAAGATGAAAAAGAAAGGAAAAGCTCAGGCGGGTAGGCTGGCACCGGGTAACGTGAACTAGAAACATTTCCGCTTGTTTTCAAAGACAGAGCCGAACACACCACGTTCTCGTCACGGGCGGTTTCCTTGGATCCACCCCGCGTGGCGGATTTAATTGGCCGGCCCACTAGCATTTGGGAATATTATTGAAAATAGGGACGTGACCCTTCACAAGCTCGAACGGTTCTGTGAGCAGGAAACACAGCCCTCTGTGTGTGGTGTGTGGGCGTCGTTAGCCACCTGCTGGTGAGGTTCTTTTTTTTTTTTTTTTTAAGATTTCATTTATTTATTTTTAGAGAGGGAAGGGAGGGAGAAAGAGAGAGAGAGAGAGAGAAACATCAATGTGCGGTTGCTGGGGGCCATGGCCTGCAACCCAGGCATGTGCCCTGACTGGGAATCGAACCTGCGACACTTTGGTTCGCAGCCCGCGCTCAATCCACTGAGCTACGCCAGCCAGGGTGAGGTTCTTTGTTAGAACGGACGCGGCTGCCTTGGAGGTCCGTCATTCTGCGCTGATTCCGAGGGTCCCGGCCGCTACAAGCGGCTCCCAGAGCCGGCGCCCGGCCCTCGGCCGCAGACACGCCGGTCCCACCCACCCTCACTGTAGGGTGTACCCGGCGCCACTTCCCAGGACAGCCGTGCGGGCGATGGGCTCAGAGAAACAACGTGCCCCGTGGCCCCGCGACAGCAGACGGCACCCGGGGAGACAGTGCGTTGTGGTCTCCCAGCATGTGTCCCCACCGCAGCCCCATAAGGCGTCCGGGCGTGAAGTGACCGCGTCTTTATTTCAGGCACAGAGCGAGGGGGCGGTTATTACCCGAGTCCCGGAGGGCGGTGCGGGCTTGGTCGGCCGGCACACGGCCCGGGCGTCGCTGGGCAGCCCTGGCAGCTGCCTCCTGGGGTCCAGGCCCTTGGCACGGCCGCTCTGACTCTCCAGGTGCAGGAGTCACAGCGACCATCGCCCACAGCGCAGGCCGTGCCGGGCATCGCGCAGGTGTTTATAATGTAGTCCTTGCAGCGCCCCCGCCAGGTGAGTGCTCCTGGCGCCCAGGTTGGCCAGTTGGAGGAGGGGGCCCGTGCTCCCCGTGCAGAAACCGTCTGCCTTCAGAGCTGGCGGGTCTCCAAAGTCCCTTCTCGGCATCTTGGAAACACAGGTGGCAGGCAGCCCAGCTCGTCCGGTGGACGACCTGCAGGCAGGTGGAAGCCACACCTGGAGTTGCCTCTGGTGTCCCCTCGCAGACCCGTATGGGAGGCGGATTTTTAAATGATCCACCAGCAGTGAATACCACAGGGCAGCTCAGCACGCACGTCTGCCGGCAGCGAGCCCCCCCCCCCCCACTCGACAGGAAGACACGGGTGAGAGAGAGCAGGAAGGAGACGGGAGGGAGGGAGGAGAGGAAGAAGCGGCGATCTGGAGAAGTGAGGGCAGCGCAGCGCAGTGGAGAAGCCAGGAAACGCCGCAGCCTCGGCTGTGAGACTCGGCTTCTGCAGGAGGCGCGGCGCCCGCACTCGGGAGTCGGGGCTCCCACAGCGGCTGGGACCACGGAGGAGGAGTCGCAGCAGCAGCCGTAGAGTTACTGCCGAGACAGCGAGGAAACCCCCGGCACTTCTAACGCCTTCGCAGGCTGAGGCGCGGCGGGCGGCGGTGCTCAAACACCCTCGGTGGGCGGCGCGGGCTCCCCGGGGCAGCGTGCTGCGCGTCTCCCAACGCCCAGGTCAGGGCGCAGGGCCCCCACGGGCACCGCCCTGTGTCCATCCAGCCCCCCCAGGAGGCAGCCATCGTTCGGAGCTGTCACTGCGCACGGGTTTTGTCTCAGGACCCCACGAAGGGAACTCTGGTCTCCGGGCCCTGACTCGGGGCTTTGCAGGGAAATCCGTCCATGCTGTCGCACGTGCTTATCCCGTCCTCTCGCTGCGGTGCACAGAGAACTCAGTTTGTTTACCTCTTCGACTGCTCCTGGGTATGTGGCGGCTTTTGGTGTGGACCTGATACCCTGGAGCTACGAATACTCCTGTGCATGCTCTCTCGCACATAGGCACACGCTTCTTTAGACGTGTATGTGTTCACATGTGTACACATTTATAGCGATTCTTATATTTACATTATATTTACTGGTCATAGGCTATGCATAAGCTGAGTTTTTCTAGGTACCACCAACTACTTTTCCAACGTGACAGCACTGTGTGTGGGACTTGTATTCACTCTGCATCCATGCCACCACTTATTATTGTCAGTTTAATTTTTAGCCATCCACCTGGGTCTATAATAATATTACTGTAGAATGTGGTTTTGTATTTGTATTTCTCTGGTGGATAATGAGATATGTTTGGAAATCTTTTTTTTTTTGAAGTATTGTTTCAAGTGTTTGCTTATTTTTCTGTTCTGCTGTGTCTTTTTTTTTTTTAATTGATATTTAGGAGCCACATAGTAGAATCTTGTCAGATACAGGTACTAGAAATTTTGTCTCCAGTCCTGTGATTTGACTTTATACTGTCTTAATGGGTCTTTTGATCAAGAAAAGTGTTGATTTTTAAAAAATTTCATTTTAATCATTGTTCAAGTAGTTTTCTCCCTTTTTACTCCCAATTCAGCCCCCCCAATCCTCCCCACTTCCCTCCCATTTCCACCCTCCCCCTAGTTTTTGTCCATGTGTCCTTTAAGTTTGTTCCGGTGAACCCTCCCCATTCTCCCCTGAAATTCCCTCTTCTCTCCCCTGTGGTCACTGCCAGCCTGTCCTCTATTTCAGTGTCTTTGCTTATATTTTGCTTGTTTCTTTGTTTTGTTGTTTAGGTTCCTGTTAAAGGTGAGATCATGTGGTATTTGTCTTTCACCGCCTGGCTTGTTTCGGAAAAGTGTTGATTTTAATGAAGTCATTTATCATTTGTTTTCCATGTGCTTCCCGAGTCCTGTTTGTGAAATTTTGGGCATATTCTTCCGTTATCATCTAGAGAGTTTATTGCATTCACTTTTCCTAAGTATATGATCCATCTGCCATTTAGTTTTTTCAGTCCTCACCCAAAGATGTGTTTATTGATTTTTAGAGAGACAGGGAGACAGAGACAGAGAGAAACACTGGTGTGAGAGAGTGTGAGAGAGAAGCACAGAGCATCTCCCTCCTGACTGGGGATCGAACCTGAAGCCTTTGGTGTGCAGGACGACCTCCAGCCCGAGGAGCCACCCGGGCAGGGCTGCCGTCCACGTCTGTGTGCGGCCTGAAGTTCCGTTTGTCGTCTCCAGTGCACATGCCCCATTGATCCAGGGCGATTGGTCGGAAAGACCGCCTTGACCGCTGCACTGCGGCGGCGTCTCTGTGACGACGTCACAGGACTGGACGCCCTGTCGTCCTTCTGTTCGCCGCCCGTCCACCACTGAGCCCTTTTTACATCATTGTGACTCCTGCACCTTCCCCCGAGTCCTGGTGTCCAGCAGTGTGATCTGTGATAATTTTTTTTTACTTAATGATTTTGAGAGAGGGAGAAACATTGGTTTATTGTTCCACTTATCGATGCGTCGTTGGTTGCTTCCTGTATGCGCCCTGACCTCGGTGTGAGCCCACAACCTGGGGCGTCAGGATGACGCCCGAACCACCTGGAGGACCCCAAATTCCGTTTCTAGCTGTCTCCGGGCAGGGGTTCATTCCCGTGCATTGACCCGCTTCGGCGCCCTTGCTAAATCCGCTCGGGGGCTCTAAGCCGTGCAAACCCACAGGACGAGCGTTTGCTTTGCCCCGCCCAGGCGGCTGCACTGCACCCGGAACTACATCCACCTGAACCTGTTCCTGTCCTTCATCCTGCGGGCCCTCTCGGTGCTGGTCAAGGACGACGTCCTGTACTCCGGCTCGGGCGCCCTGCACTGCCCCGACCGGCCGTCCTCCTGGGTGAGGCTATGCCCCGGACGCGTCCTTCACGCAGGGGGCGGGGGCGGGGGCCTTCAACACTCTGGGGAACGAGCTCGTTGGCTGGTTTCTCTTGTTTTTTTTCCCTTTTTCATCCCCTGCTAAGAGCGGACAGCGAGGAAGAACAGGGAGAGGGCAGGGGGTGCCTGGGGGTGGGGTGGAGCTGGGGAGGAGGGCAGAGGTCAGGCCGCAGCTCGCTGTCTCGGTCGCTCGGGGGCTTCGGGGCTCCTGCCGCTCACCCTCCGAGGGCCTCTCCCTAAGGCCCGTGGTCAGCGCCGCAGGCCGGGTGTCCCTGCTCCCCACGCAGACGGGCGGCACTGTGTCCGGGCGGCTGTGCCCGCCCTGAGCTGCTGCCCCCGCCCTGTGACGTTCCAGGTGGGCTGCAAGCTGAGCCTGGTGTTCTTCCAGTACTGCATCATGGCCAACTTCTACTGGCTGCTGGTGGAGGGGCTGTACCTGCACACCCTCCTGGTGGCCATCTTCTCCCCCAGCCGCCGCTTCCCGGCCTACCTCCTCATCGGGTGGGGTAAGGACGCCCACCCTGCCGCCCTCGGCGAGCCCGTGTGCCCACGGCCCACTGGCGGTCCCCGAGAGCCTCCCGGCTTCCTGACTCCTGTCCCCTCAGAGGGATGCCCTTCAGGTCCCACCAGGAAGAGCTTTTCCAGGACAGCTGGAGGTTCCCGCAGCCGACACCTCATTCTCCGGGGACCGGGACCCAGGGCTGAAACTGCTCTGAGCCCCACGGCTGGAGCACAGCTGACGTGGGGGTCAGGGAATAGGCCCGGGAGGAGGGGCGCCGGCTGGCAGCGCCTGGCGTTGGCCGGGCCGGAAAGGGGGCCATACTGTGGGGCAGCCCGCCACGGCCAGGGCCCCCGCCCACTGCCCACCGGTCTGTCCCTGCCACACTGCGGGCACAGCACTCGCAGGCCCCGTGCGGTCAGGCCCGTGAAGGGTCCGGGCTCAGACGCGTGCTCGGTCACCCGCCGCCTCTGCCTGACAAGGCGCGGGTGTGACTGGTGTTTGGGGAGAGTTCCCAAGTCCCCTTCTCGTCAGAAAGCCCTCGTCCCCCCTCGGTGGTGCGGGCGGGTGCCTGCGGGGTTGTGGGTGACCAGGCGTGTCTCCACAGGCATCCCCACCGTGTGCACGGGCGCGTGGACCGTGGCCAGGCTCTCTTTAGAAGACACAGGGTGAGTGCCGTGCCCCCCCATCCCCCCAGATCGAATGATCCCGGGCCTCTGCCCCACACAGTCTGGGCTGCAGCCGCCCCCAAGTTAGACCCTCGAGTTACAGGATTTTCCTGGGCCTTCGCCTGCCCCTCCCCCGCTGCTGGGTTACACTGCGGGGTCCCTTCCCTCCTGTTCGCAGACTGTGACGTGGGGAAGCACAAAAGAAAAGAAAATCTCTGGATGGGGATGGATGGTGGCAAGGTCTCTGGGTGCACAGCCATTGTGCCTGGGCACGTGGCCATGGGGTCAGCAGGGCGGCGAGGGGGGCGGAGTGCCGGCCAGGGGAGTGGTGTTGGTCGGGGGTTGGCGCAGGCGGCCGCCCGCTGGCTCGGGGGAGGGGAGCCCACAGGCTGGTCGGCAGCAGGTGGTGACCGATTTTTCTCCGCTCTCTCCTGCAGTTGCTGGGATACCAACGAGCACAGCGGCCCCTGGTGGTTGATTCGGGCACCGATTTTGCTGTCCATTGTAGTAAGTGACTGGGGCAGGGGAGCGTGCATTGCTGTCGGGTTGGGCGCACACCTGGGGGAGGGCGGGCACTGCCCTGCATTAACTGCCACGGCCCGTGCCCCTCAGTGTGAGAGCAGAGCCTCACGGGAGGGCGGGGTGGGTGCTGCCCTCCTCCCCCAGGAGGTCCCAGCGACGGGACGATGGGGCAGAGCAGAGAGGGGGCTGGTGCGTCCCCCTGGTTGCGGGGGAGGTACCTCTGGGAGCCAGAGGAGGCCGACCCGTTAGGACAGGAGAGGGCCGAGCCGGGTTCCCGTTGGTCCTTTTCACTCTCAAAACTCACGCGTGCATGCTGCTGCCGCTGTGGGGATCCCACTACATGGTGCAGCTGACCACGGCGTCCAGCCCAACTGGGTGGGTGGGTGGGTGGGGGGTGGCAGAGGCAGGCTGGGCAGGGCTCCGGCCCTTTGTGAACTCGGGGCCCGTCCCCGTCCCCATCCCTGTCCCCGTGAGAAGGAGCAGACTCAGGGGCCGAGCCCTAGACGTGCACCAGGGCTGCACCCGCCCGCCTGCCGCGCAGGGGGGATGGGGGGCGGTTAGGGGGGTCGGGAGCAAACGCGAGCCTCTGCTCTGCAGGTCAATTTCGCCCTCTTCGTCAGCATCGTGCGGATCCTGCTGCAGAAGCTCCTGTCCCCAGACGTGGGCGGCAGCGAGCAGTCGCAGTACAAGTGAGTGAGTGCCGCGTCCTCCCGGCCGGCCCAGCCGCCCTCACGGCCTGGAGACCGAGAGCTGACGGTGGGGTGCCCCAGCCGGAGGCCCTGGCGGCCCCGCCGCACCTGCTCAGGGCCCTTCTCCCCGCCAGGAGGCTGGCCAAGTCCACCCTGCTGCTCATCCCCCTGTTCGGCGTGCACTACATGGTGTTCGCCGTGCTCCCCATCGGCATCTCCTCCAAGTACCAGATCCTGTTCGAGCTGTGCGTGGGGTCCTTCCAGGTGCGCGTGGGGGGTGCCCCGCCCCCGTCCCCCCACCCCCTCCCGGCGTGTGCGCCAGCCCCTGACGCACCCCCTCGTCCGTCCGTCCGTCCGCAGGGCCTGGTGGTGGCCGTGCTCTACTGCTTCCTCAACAGCGAGGTGAGCCCCCCCGTGGCGCGGGCCCACCTACGGCGGCGCGGGCGGTGGGGACGCCCCGAAGGGCCCCGGCGGCACCCAGAGCCCCCGCTCCTGCCGGGTGCGACCCACAGCCGGCACCTGTGGTCTCTCGGTCCGAAGGGCCAGGGCCAGGCACCGTCGGGGTCGCTCCTGCTGGCTCTGACCACCACGCCCCTCCCCCTGTCCTCCCTCTTCCCAAGCCCATTCCCGTTCCCCTGACGGGGCTCGATGGAGGGTGAGAGCAGGGAGGGCCGGAGGGGGCTGTTTTCTGCCCGAGTTCAGGCCCGAGCGCCGCCTCCCCACCCCCAGGTGCAGAGCGAGCTGAGAAGAAGGTGGCAGAGCCGGTGCCCGGGCCGGCCCTCCAGCCGGGGCGACAGGCTGCACAGCCTGTCCATCTCCAGGAACGGCTCGGAGAGCACCCTGCACTTGCCCCGCGGCTCCCGCGCGGCGTCCTTCCTGCAGACGGAGACCTCGGTCATCTAGTGCCGGCCGGCCCGGCCCCAGAGGGACGCGGCCACCGTGGGGCCCTCG
This sequence comes from Phyllostomus discolor, assembly GCF_004126475.2. Classification (NCBI taxonomy): domain Eukaryota; kingdom Metazoa; phylum Chordata; class Mammalia; order Chiroptera; family Phyllostomidae; genus Phyllostomus; species Phyllostomus discolor. The sequence goes on along the minus strand of NC_040912.2, from coordinate 95,488,047 downwards.
CTCGCCCCGTCCCCGGGCCTGGGTTCCTGTGGGACACACGGGGACTGAGCTCCAACATCGCGGCGTTCTGCGTGTGGGTGGTTTTGTCTGTTGCGTGTCACTGTGCACACGGACCCATCTTCAAAGAGAATGGGGGAGACTGGGGGACCCCTGGAAGGAGGTGTGCTGGCCCGGACTTGGGTCCAGCGGCTGCGTGAGGAGACGAGGGGCTTCTGAACTCAGTGTCTCTTCCCAGCTGGGAGCTGGGCCCCTGGAGGAAGAGGGGTTCCCCCCCCCGCCCGCCCTGCCCCACCCCGCCCCACTGCCCGCATGGCTCCCATCCCTCCCCGCCAGCCCCAGGCCTCACCGGGGCTGCCGCCTGTCTGCGGGGCACAGAAGCTGGCGGGGGGGCCCCTGAGATTGCTCCTGCAGGCGGAGGCGCCCCCCCCCCTCCAAGGCCACAGCAGCAGCGCCAGCCCTCCAGGGTCCCTGCCTCGGGGGCCCCGCTCCGCGGTCGTGGGAGGGACCGGCAGAGTCACTCCAGGCCCCTCCCCCCAGCAGCCTGTGGCCCCCAGGGCACCCCGGAAACAGGGCGTTGGGTCTGGTGGGAGCAAACCTGCTCGCTCCTCGGAGAAAATAATCTTTAAGTCGTTTCTGTTTCAGTGGAGAGTTATCGTGACATGAATAAAAACGGACTGTGCGTCCCTGGGCAGTGCTGGCCGACAGCGGTCCTGGCCGCGGCCCCTCAGGCTGGCTGCCCTGGAGGCAGGTCGGGGGTGTCAGGAGTGCGGGGCGCCGGCAGGCACCCATTTATTCATCGTTACCGGGCGCGGGCCCCAGACCGGCGTGTCGTGTTACAATGTTGTGGGTGTGTGCCGCCGCCGTGGGCGGGCCCTTCAGTAAATCTGGTTCCGTGCCCGCCGCCGAGTCGGGAGCCACTGCGAGGGCCCAGGGTCTCAGACTGGGGACACAGCCGGGCTCCTCGGCCACATCCCAAGGGAACTCCTCCCACCCGAGGGGGCGCCGGGGCAAGGACGCGAGGACGGGGTGGGCACACGGCACTTCCGTGGCCCCTGGAAACGGCCACGCCCCCCAGGCCCTCGGGCACCTGCCAGGACGCCCCCCTTACAGCGGCGGGTCAGTGGCGGGTCAGCGGTGCCACGAGCTGCCCCGTCCCAGGGTGGGGCCTGCACACGACCACCCAGCGCCACAGCACCCGGCAGCCTGCTGACCGGGGACAGGCGAACACGGGGGTGCCCATGAGTGCCCGTGCGCACGCCTTGCAGTAACCCCTCACCTCGTGTGCCACGAGCCGCTGAAGCGTGTTTCTGGTCAGGTTTCTCCACGCTCCACCGAAGGCTCCGTCTCAGGAGGACCGGGGCCCACGGCCGGGATGCAAGCTGTCCAGAGCAGGAGCTCAGCCAGCACCGGCCTCGGGGGCTTTCCCAGGAGCAGAGGGCGGGCAGGTGGGGGCAGAGGGCTGGACCCGGCCCCGCCCCGGCTCCCGGTGGTCAGCGCCGGGCCAGTGGGGTCCAAGGAGGAGCGGACAGGGGTGCGTGCCCGGTGGTGGCGGGGGGGGGGCAAGGAGTGGGCGAGCGCTGCGGGCTCTGAGGCCGGGGCCTCCTCCCGCTGCGGGAACTGCTGCACACCCCTTCTCAGCGGCAACGGCAGGTTCCAACAACCCCAGGTTTCCCGGGGCTCTGTTTTCGGTTCCGGGGGGTCCTCGAACCTCAGGCGTGACGGGCAAGCCTCACTCCGACAGGGGAAGGCTCTGCGGGCCCCCCCATCTGCCCGCGTCCCCTCTGGAGACGAACACTGGGGTGCAATCCCCTGGGTCTGTGCCCCCCCCCCCCCCGCCAGCCCTCCCTCTGCCCCACGGACCCCGGTCCTGCTGTCGTCGGGATCCCTGCAGGTGCCCACTCACCGAGGACGGTGGCCCGGGCCTCAGACGCCTGCACACGGGCTGCCCCGTTCGTGACGGCTGCGAACGCCCTTCAGTGGGACTTACTCTCGTCCCCGCACCCCCGCCCCATGAACGTGCGAGTCATCCACGAGGGCTTCATATCGGTCAGCCTGGGTGACCCCACGGGGCACATCCCCCAAGGGGCACTTCGGTCCAGGCCACCGTGGTCCCCTCCCTCCGACAGCACGTCCCCTCCCCCGCACAGGCTGCAGCCCCAACCCTGGGGGTGGTGAGCCGGCACCCCCCCCCACCCACGCACCCCAGAGGCCTCTCCTTCGCTGCTGGCTCTGGCTGAGCGCCACCTGAGCACAGTCGCACAGTCACTCCCTGCTCCCGGGAAACGGGGACGCGGCTCAGCAGAGGCCGCGGGGGGATTTAGGGCACCTTTTATGCTGGGGAGCGGCCTTTGGAAGACGGAGAGAAAAGGACACTAGCTTCCTTTATCTTCCCAAAAGGCTCAGCAGGGGCCGTGCGGCGGTGGGGGCGGCCAGTGGGTGGGCGCCTGGCTCGTGGGAACAGCCCGGCAGGGCGCCCAGCAGGCCTCTGGTGTGCGCCGCCTTCCCTGCCGCGCGCCCGGCCCCCGGAGGAGGAGGAGGAGGAGGAGGAGGAGGAGGAGGAGGAGGAGGGGGAGCAGCCGGGAACGCGTGCTGCTGTGCTGGGCTCAGACACCGTGGGGTCCGCTCGGCTGCTCCCGCGCTGAGTCAGGAGCCGCCACGTGCTGCAGGCTGCCGGTGGTCAGGTCCCAGCACAGCGTGAGCACGGACACAACCTCCCACCTGTGAGCAGGGCACGGCGCGCTCACGTCCGACCACGGAGCGACTCCCGCACTGCACACCCCAACCGGGAGCTGAACCCACGACCTTGCAGTGGAGGGGAGGGGAGGGGAGGGGAGGGGAGGGGTGGGGGGCTGCTTCAGCCCACTGAGCCGCCCGGCCAGGGCTCGAGTCACTTCAGACGCACGGACTTCGCGGTCTGGGTCACAGGCGACACGGCTTGGGCAGGAGCCGGGGGTCATGGGTCAGCGGCCACACGCGGGCCCAGCACCCCGGGTTCGCAGTCTGTGTCCTCGCCCGTCCGCCCGTCCGCCCGTCCGCCCGACCTTGGGGCCGCATGTGCCCTTGAGGAAGACAACGCCGGCCTCCGCCAGGAGACAAGGGCTACTCGGAGAAGCCGGGCCCTGGGTCGGTCCGAGGGGACGAGTGGGGCCTGCAGGCAAAGCCAGTGCGGAAGGGGTCGCAGTCGGCGTGAGCAGTGGCGGCAGTGGCAGCCGGGCGGGCGGAACCGCAGGCTGCAGAGCCGGACACGGGGAGCGTCTGCAGGGCAGGGGCAGCGCCGGGCACACCGACCGGGGCGGCCGGGGTTTGCACAGGACGTGCGGCCGCCGGGCCAGCGAGCTGCTGGGGGAGAGCTGTCACGAGAGTGTATGTTCCTGGTGAGTCAGCAGGCTGGCAACGCAGGGAGACTCTTTCACGGCTGCTCCGAAAGCCAGAGGGGACGTCCTCAGAAAAGGGGCGTCCTCAGAAAAGGGGCGTCCTGGACGAGGCCGTGTCTCCCCTGAAGTGTAGGACACACTAAAGATGTTTCCATTCAAAAACAGTGATTTATTTCTGGGAACGCTGACGTGACATCCCGTAAAATAGATTCTGTACAGAACATACGTTTTCTATGTACACAATATACACGCCCACGCGTGACGGGCCCCACGGGACGACGCCCCGCTGTCCCCCCCCTAGAGCACTTGCTGCAGGAGCCGCCGCAGCTGCCTCTGCTCGTCCGGCACCGGGGCCGCCCACTCGCTCTTCACGTACTGCACGTCCACGAGGCCCGAGGCTCTGGCCATCACCAGGGCCAGGAAGCTGCCGCTGGTTTTCTCGGGCTCACCCACGACGGTCAAGGCCACCAGCCTGGGGGCAGGAAGCACAGGCTGTGGGACCAGGAGTCTCCCGGGGCAGGGGGTGCAGGGGGGGGCAGGGTGAGAAACCCTGACCTGCTCACTGAGGCACAGTGCAAGGTGAGCTTGGAAGTAAACACAGTGGAGTCTACACCAACAGCTGGAAAGCGCATTTCTGAGTTAGAGGGCTGCGGGGCTGACCGCCTGTGACCGCCCCCGGGAGGACCGAGGACCAGCTTCCCCGACAGGCCCCTGCGCACACCTGGGTCCACAGGCCGGCCCGGCACCCTGGAGCAAGCCCCGCCCAGCGAGGACCCTGCGGCGCCTGGCTGCCTGCTACCATCCACCCTCCCTGTCTGGTCCTGCCGCCCGGGCCGGCTCGGGGGCCCACAGCCTCACTGGGGGGAGACAGGCGAGAGTTCAGCCCTCGTGGGACCACGGGCAAGTGGGTCTTGGAGAACTGCAAGCTGTGAGGGTTTCCACCACCCGCTGGGCCCTGCAGCACCGCCGGTCAGTTCCGGAGTGAGCACGGGCAAAGCCTCGCTGCCACACCCTGGGAGGAACGGGGTCGGGGCCGGGGCGGCTGGGGGCGCGAGGAGGGCACGCCCCCTGCTGACCGCTGTGGGTCTGGAAAACCCTCACAACCGGCGCGGAAACGCCCGGCAGCGCCACCTCGGCCGGCTCACGGCGCTGCTGACTCACGCTGCAGGGGCCCGGCCACCGCGGGCGGGCTGCTGACCATCGTGACTTCAACTCCGCCCGGAAAGGGGCCGATTCTCCCTCCCATCGGAACTCCCGCCTGTGAAACTCCACTGGTTTCCCGTCCTTCCTCACGGTCGAAGGAAGTAACTGAGCACTTCCTGTGAACGTTGCTTCTTTGGCTCCAACACTGCGGCTGACCGCCGAGGCAGGCGCCGTCTGGGAGAAGGTTCCGGACGCTCCCGTCTTCCCTCTGTGCCCCCCTTTCTGAGCTGCCCCCTGCTGTGCGGTGTGGCTTCAGCCCTGCAGGGTCTCCCCCCAACACACATGGACCCCGACCCACCGACCCCCGTGCTGGGGGGCCCCCGCCCTGCACAGGGTGCTGCTGTGCTGGGGGCCTGCTTGTTCCCCCAGACCCCGTCTCCTAAGTCTCTGCCGACCCGCACCCTCCTCCTCGGCGCGACCTTTCCTGCCCTGCCCATGTACAGCCCTGACCCCCTCCGTCCCCTCCCTCCTCGTCTCTCCCCGTCTCTCCCCGTCGCACTGTGGGACCACGGATGGCTCCTGTTGTGTTCGTCAGTACCTCGCCCCACGAGACGGGAGCGAGCACCGTGCCAGGCGCACAGGAGGTGCGCAATAAGTGCTTGTTCTGTTAACTGACGGACAGACTTTTCGTAATAAACTGCGTGTACGTCCTGTGTTAGAAGGTGAGTCCCAGTCTGGGTTCTGATGGCGCGTCTTCAAACAATGGCAGAGACGCACATGCCCGGCACGGGAGCCAGACGTCGGGTGGATCCCATCAGCCTGTCCCCCCCCCCATCTGCTGTCCTGCTGTCTGAGGTGCCCTCCGACCCCTCCCTGGGGCATAGGCCCCGCCCGGGGGCTGGGCTCCACAGGAGGGCGGCCGACATGGAACACTGACTCTCCAGAGAAAGGGCAGCGAACGCACGAAGTGGGTCAGGAGAGAACCCCTCACAATGGGAGCTTTCATAACTATTTCCAGTTCCGACTAATAAGACACGACGGAACTTGCTGGAAGCACACCAGGGCTCTGCCCCACCCCCACACGCACCTGTGCCCACAGCCAGGGTGACGGCGACCTCGGTCTCTGGGGCTCAGAGGTGTCCCTGGCTGAAACACGGGAGGCGCCCATCGCCCGGTGACGGCCGTTCTGGAAACCGGACGGAGGCCCTACCCCCCCGCCCCACCTTCCCCACCTTCCCCCAGTGCACACGGAGCCACTGAGGCCGGCCGCGAGCAGACCGCGGGCCCACAGTGAGCTCTCCGACCCGCACACTGCTCTGGATGGCACTGGAACCTGTGTACTCTAGTTGTTAAGGCATCACTCAAGTTTATCAATACACACATAACATGTCAATACAAGTAACGGCATTGTTTTAAAGCACCGAAACGCTGTGCACAAGCGGAAGGCCCACCAGCGGTGCTCCTGCAGGAAGGACGGGGTGGGGGGGGGCAGGGGGGATGGGGGGCGCGGGTCTCGCCCGACTCACCCGTCTGGGGAGACATGGTGCGTGGCCACGGGGCCCAGGTCGCTCTCCAGGAGGTCCCACACGTGCAGGCAGGATGCCTCGTCCCAGACGAAGAAGGCCGCGGGCCTGGTGGGGGACCACTGCAGGCCGGAGACGGCGCGGCCCCCGGTGCTGTGGTCCCACTGCAGGAGCGGCTGCTCGCGGGCCAGCTGGTGAAGCCGGATGCTCCCGTCGCTGCAGCCGGCCTGGGCGGGGCAGGGGGGGGGGTGCACACTGGGCATGAGGGTCTTTTCCTCTGTCGCCCAGTCCCAGCAGCCAGGGACGTTTCTCAGAGCGTTAGCTTTTTCCGGTTCATACAGCAAAAATTAATTTGCTGTAGCTTTTGTTTCCAGCACATAGAATTCTAACCTCTTTAAACCTGCCCTGGCAAACCACCAAGACGAGCACCCACCTCGGGAGGGCCCGGCACGCCTGCACCCGCCCTCCCCCGAGCGGCCCCTGTCAATGAACACAGCGGGGCGGGGGGGGGGCTGTCCGTTCCTGGCACAGCGGGACCTTGCCGACCCCGGCGTAGGGCGTGGGGGCCGGCCCCACGACAGGAAGTAAGCTGCCTTTCAAAGAGCCACACGTGTGCACATCGATAACACAGTTATATAACCCCTTGGACGGAAGAGTCCCTCAAACAAAACTTAGCTGGTTTACTAACAGACTGAATTTTCAGCTAAAAAGGGGCTTTCAAGTGCTCTTCACTCCATGTACCCGGCCCGTCACACACTCGGACGCGGTCGAGGCGAGACCAGCAGCAGCCAGGAGGGCTCCATGGGCCTGAGGACCGAGCGACGGATGAGCCGGGCCCCTGTGGGGCCTGCAGGGGCCAGGGGCCGGCACGGCCTGTGTCCTGTGCACTGAGCATTCTGACTGCCCTGGTCTGGGCTTCTGACCACGTCTGCCCCACAGGAGCCGGGGCTCCCGGAGAAACGGCTGCCCCAGGGTTTATTGCCCCAAAACGAGAGTCACAGAGTGTCGTCAGAAGGACGCCCCCGGGGACAGGCTGGGCAGAGCACAGAGGCGATGAGCCACCGAGGAGAGTAAGGACCATGTGTCTGCACTGACACACATGCCTCCTACATGCCTAACACACACACCTACATACAGAAGACAGCCCCCTGGTGCATGTGGAATTCACAACGAAGGGAAAGCCACCGCCTGCAATGACCCTGACACCAGATGCCGGCAGGGACCACACCTGGATGCAGGTGAGCATGTGACAATGCAGGTGAGCATGTGAGGGACGGCAGGACCCCTGTCCCCCCCCCCCCCCACAATGCCCATGCATCAGACAGGGAGGGTGATGGCCCCTTGGAGGTGGTCTCCCCCATCCGGGGACCCCGAATCTGGCCGTAAGGAAGCTTCCCCCAAACTCAGGCTGAGGAGCACGCCGTGCCCTTCCACGCTGTCAAGGTCACGAGAGACTGGGGGGCGGTCTGAGACTGAAGAGACGCAAAGACCGAGGAGACGCGTGACCTGGAAGCTACTTTGCGCACGAAGGACGTTACCAGGACGACCGGGACACTCGAGTCACAGCCACAAGTCGGGGGGCAGCCTGCCCCTGCACCAACTCCCTGATGACGCAGACGCAACCTTGGCCACGCAGGACGGGCGTCACGCCTGCCACTGCCCACCCAGCTGGCCACAGGGTGCGTGTGCACACGCAGAGGCGGCATGCGCAGGCGTGGCGGCGAGCGTGCGGCACACAGGGACCCTCCCTGCTGTTCCGGGACCTTCTCTCCAGGACTTAATTACGTCAGGACACAACGCTTTATGAAGGCCCCCGACAGTCACATCAAGACCCGTGTGGACGGGACCTGCAGTAGAACCCTCGGTGAGGTGAGCACACGGCCCACGCGGCCCACGCGGCCCGGGGCACGGTGAGGGATCTGCTCAGAAGTCCCCGCCGCCCCTGCGAGTGTCCCCCACCCAGGACCCACCGGGGACCTGCAACCCGACTCCGTACCAGGAACAGTGGCTCCCCAAACGGCGAGAAGTCGATCGTGCTCACGCTGACGGGCCTTGGGCCTCGCTGGCGGGGCCTGAAGCACTTGGGGGGCACCCTCAGACCCTGCCTGGCACCATGGCCTACAACACCCTGCCAGGGGAGGACAACGGTCAGTTACCGGGGCACTGGGCTGGGCCCGCGGCAGGCCAGCGCCAGCCCTCCCGGGACAGCGGGTCCACTCAGCACCCGGCAGACTCCGCCCCCACAAGGGTGTTGGTTGGGCAGCCCGGGGAGAGAAGGGCGGGCACGCGATTGAAGCTCTGGATGCTGCTCACCACGTTGGTGCCCACGACGAAGCGGTCAGGGTCCGTGGGCAGAAATCTGATGCTCAGTGTCTGTGGGGTCCCCCAGCAACCATCGCCTCGGTGGGCCAGGCTGGAAAACACAGCAGGGGCCACAGACGGGGCTCTGAGCCGCGAGGGCGGAGGCGGCACCTCGCACCGGCCGGGGCCATGGGTCAGCGGGGGCGGCAGGCCGCTCCAGGGCCGGGCTCTGAGTGCTGACCCGGTGCACCCGTCCCTGCGGCGCCCATCCCTGCGCTTTGGGGGACTCTCCGGCCACGTCTGAGCTGCTCCTCGGCCTTGCCCAGCCCCGGGGACTGTCCCCAGCAGCCGCCCCTCCTGCCCTGCCGTTCAGATGCCCGGCCAGCTCTCGGTCCCGCGGCAGCGTCCGCCTCCTGGCGGGGGGGTGTCCGAGGTTTCTCTGCCGCTGTTTCTGCGGGGCCTCGGGAGCCCAGTGGGGGGCCGGCGCGGTCTGGGACTGCGGTGCTGACTCCTCAGCCTGCCGCCCTGGTGGGCGGGCGGTGCACTGCGGGCACACCGCACCCCAGAGACCCGTGCAGGGCCTTGGTGCCAGCTCCCCGTTCAGGCGAGCCCCCTGGGCTGCGCTGTGGCCACCCGGCAGGGCCTGAGCTCTGGCTCCACACGGGGCCTCCTCACGCAGAAGCTGCCCGTCGGCTTCAACTCCCCCCGCCCCTCCAGTCCTTCCCGGCACCCGGCCAGGTGAGGCTGCTGCTGAGTTTGCTGTCCTTCCGCTCACCCAGCACATGTGTTTGTGCGCGGGGAGGCCACGCCGCCCAAGTCAGAACCCGGACTCTGCCCCGCCCCCGGGACAGCGAATGCCACTTGGGGCTGAGGATGGCCTCCCGCCCCCAGGGGCACAGCTGGGCCCCCCCAGGCAGCCCAGGTCCTGTCCACCCTCCTTCCCGGTTCCTCGTCTGTGTGTGGGGCCGGGCGGGAGCAGGTCCCCCTCTCAGCAACCCTGGGCCCCTGTGTCCAGTTCTCCCTCTGGCTGCAAGTCTCCCTCCCCACACCTGCTGCTACCCGGGCCGGGACCACCTGGGCCCTACGACCGCCTCCCCCCCTGCCCGCCTTCCAGGCTCAGTCAGGAACGGCGTCCTGTCCTGTCGCCGGCAAGCGCACCATGCAGGCCCTCCGCACAGCACACACTCTCGGGTCTGGCCACGGACGCCCCTTCTCTCTCGACGGCAAACCGCCTGGTACCACCCCAACGGTCACCTACTGCCCCTCTGACCAGAGCTTGCCCTTGGTCACCTGAGAAGTCACCATTCACTCGTCCCGCAGGCGGCCCTCCCAGCGCCCCCACACTGTGTGCAGGTCCTGACAGAGGGACTCGTGTGTGTGGCACATGCACAGTGGACGGGGAGATGGGCCACCACCCGGGGCTGCCCCCGCCTCAGCCTCCCGAGCTCAGTGGCTGATGGCAGAGGCCCCGGGCCGGGGAGGACACTCGGGAGAGCCGTGCCAGCAGAGCTCCCCCCGGGGCAGGCGGCCCGCGTGAGTCAGCCACTCCTCACAGTCACGTCTGCGCCTCCTCCCCTTTCCCGGCACGGGTCCCAGGGCACCATGGAGAAGACCCCTCACACACACAGGACGCCCACCTGAGGGCCCGCTGTGACCACCCGTCTGCACCCTTACAGGGGCCCAGGGGCCCCCATGTACACGAGGGACTGGGCTCGGCCACTAGCCCAGGGCCCCCTCTGGCTGGCTCTCCGCGTGTCAGCTGACTCCCGCAAACGTGGCTGACTCCTGTGTCAGCTGCACGGAAATCGGCCGAAGGTGGTGCAGTCTCAAGCCCGTCCTGCCCACAGCTCCTGGGCCATCCTGTCTGGGGAGGGGGGCGCGGCTGACCTCCTCTTGCACCCGGCAAACCGCGTGCTGCTAGGAGCCCCTGACTGCAGCGAAGGACAGAAGGGACTTCTTCCAGAAACAAAGTAGCACGGAACGTGGGCACCACAGCGGAACCTGCACGTTTCATGAGAACGTTCACGTCGTGTCACGCTACAGGACTACAAGCAGAAACCTGAACTTCTCAGCGGAACTCCCAGGTCCCGGTTCTGGTTCCACCTTTTGCTGCACGGCTGTGGGGACACCCACCGCTTTAATCAAGGACAAGTGGCTTCGGTCTGCGGCACCCGGGGGTGGGGGGGCAGCGGGAGGGGGTGGGGGGCTGGTCCTGTTTCAGGAGGGGCGGTCCTACCTGTCACTCAGGTGAGTCGCGGTGCTGTGCACCAACTTGATCCTCCCTCCAGGCAGTAACCCTGAAAACAGGGAAAGGAAGAAGGAAAGGCCGGTTCATGCAAGCCACACCCAGGTCCACCACAGTCGCCTGGGGCCAGGCTGAGGGCTGAGGCAGACAGAAGACCCTGCAGTTCACAGCCTCCGGGGAAAGGCTGCTGCAGTCAAGAAGCCCTTACACCTCAGACTTGATAAAATACAATGAGCGCAGAACACTAGGCAAAAAACAAGCAAACAACTGAACACACCTGAGGCTCCTCGCAGAAGCACACCTGCGAGCAGGCACCTGCTGGGCTCCGGGAAGACTGGGCCCCTCCCCCGTTTCCCCCACCCCGTCTCCGCCCGTGTCCTGACCCAGAGGGTGCCACGCCTTCCCACCACTCCCCTCTGGCCCCTGGCCATCCTCGGGGCCGGCTTCCTCTGTCTGTTCCCAATCCCATCCTCCCGGTTGGTAACTTCTGCAAAGGGAACTAGAAATTCATGCGTCTGGAAACCCACATTGTGTCAAGGCACTTCCTTAGGACCACAGCGTGAACCAGCTCGACACGCAGCTGGGCAGACACGGGGCTGTCGTCGCAGAGGGTCCCTGCGGCCGTCACAGGCGGCCAGTGGCCCTGCACCTTCCCACCGCTGCTCCCGGGAAGCTGCCCCGACCGGGCCCAGCGCCCTTGACGAGCACCTGTTCTGACCTCAGGGTGACGTGTCCCCGAAGACCTCACGCCCTGTCCACTCACCCTTGTGTGCTGGCACCCGGGACAGGGCTGGGCTGCTCAGAGAAGACTCGTCAGGGAACCCTCAGTCCCAGCCCCGAGGCGAGCCCCCTGGCCGGCCCCCCACCTGAGGCACACGCAGCAGGGACGCACACAGAACTCACAAGCCCCCTGACAACACTCGGCCCGAACACCCTCACACCCGTCTCGGGGGGGGGGGGGGGCTCCCTCGGCGGCTGATGAAGTACGAAATACAGAATTTAACATTTTTCAGGTAGCCGGCTACTTATTTTTCAAAGTGGTTCTTTGCTCCCTGTAGTGCTGACTGAAATTAGCTTTTTCACTTAGTAGTTACCTAGATCGCTCACCGAGCCTGCCGCATCCGCCTTCGGCAGCTCAACCACCACCTGAGAACAGAGAGAGCGTCAGCGCCCCCCGGGACGGCGATGCTGGCGGAGCACGTGCCGGTCTGGCCAGCCGGCTCTGTCTCGGGGGCTGCGGGCGTCACTGGCGGCCCTAGAAGGGCGGCCACCGCCCTCAGAACCAGCGTCCCAGAGCCAAGCGGGGCTCCCCTCCTCCGCCCCGTCCTGTCCCTCCGTGACTGGTCAGCGGCCAGCGCCCCGAGCCGCTCTGGGCCTGTGACCTGCTCAGTCCCTGCCGCCTGTCACTGGTGCGCCTGCCTCCCTGTCCCCACGGGGCCCGGCAGGCTCCTCGACACCCACCGGCCCTGACGTCCCCGTCACCCGCCCCCCACCCCTGCCCCGCTGCCGGTGCGCCCACTCACCCACACGTTGAGGACCCCGCTCTCGTCCAAGGAGGCGACGTGGAACGACAGGCCCGACATCTCTGACACGGAGAGGAGGGGTGACCGGTCGGCTGGGAACGCCGGGCCCATCGCACACGGAGGCGAGGGCGTGCGGCGGAGGGCCCGGGGACCACGTACCTTCTTGGGCTGGGAAGGGCGAGAGGACAAGACTCTGCTTCTTGCAGCCGGACGCCGAGACGGGCTCCACGGCGCGCAGCGGGCTGCGGTGGCTCGAGGGGGAGAGGAGGCCGTCTAGGGGAGGCACACGGCCCGCCGTGAGCGGCACGTCACAGGACGCAGCACACGCCACACGGGGACACACACGTGCTGCCGGGACCCCCGGGATGGACCACCGGGAAGTGACACGTGGCCGTCACTTCCCGCGTCACCGCGAGGCAGAGACCACGGGCCGGAACTGCCCACAAGGAGGGGTACGGCCGTCCCGTCTGCAGGCAGGAGGGGCCGTGAGGACAGACGGCGGGGAGAGGCGGTCCGCCCCCCGGGGCCCCCCACCGTGGGAGACCCTGTGAACCCGACGACACGGCGCGCTGGCCTGCAGCCCCCGGGGCGGGATGCCGGCAGGGACGCCGGGCCCAGAGCTCCCGTGAGAACGCCAGTCACAGCGTTCCGGCGAGGCCGGCTCCCCCCCGCCCTCCCCCTCCCCCCAAACCAGGCGCAGAACAGAAGACGCAAGCTCCGCCTGCTCCCTGCATCCCGGCGCCTCGGAAAGCAAACGCACAGAAACGCCAGAACCGGAGGCACAGAACAAACTTTACAAAAACAAAACAGCAAGAAACGCGGCGAGAGGTGGGGCTGAGCTGAGGAGAGGAGCTGAGAAGAGGACACCCCGTCTCGGAGGCGGAGCGTGAGGGGCAGGTTTGGGGCTGATGGGCAGCAGGTGCCCCCCATTCCCGGCTGAGGTCGGTGTGAGCGTCCAGGCCCCTCGTGTCGCCGGGCAGCTGGGAGGGAGGTGAGACGGGCACTGACGAGTGCTGCCTCGGAGGGAAGCACCGAGAGGGAGCTCCGGAAGGACAGCTGCTGCTGCTCAGCTGGGGGGGGCGGGGGGCGGCTGCCGCCATGAGCGGGTGGTTGTGGGTGTTTGGTTGTGGTCGGTGGGCTGTGGTTGTGGTGTGGTTGGTTGCGGTGTGGCTGCAGCTGCGGCCGCCTGGCGTGAGGGTTGGTGGGGTCTAAGCAAGGATCCTGGCGGGTCCAGCTGCTCTGGTTCCTCTCGTCCCATTGGTGGGGCTAGCTAAGCCGGGAGCACACGCACCAGCACCCTGTAAGCCAACCTAGAACCACGTGTCACTCCACCGACAAACCAGAATCCACAAACTCGACGGAGTGGACACAGCCGCCTGCCACCCGCCACCTGCGGGCACTCCTGTTCTTCCACCGGTCAAATGCCTCTTGGGCTGCGAGGTCAGACCCCACCTCAGGGCTGTGACCTGGACAATGAACGCCAAGGCCTTGCCGGCGCCCCTCCCACGCCCGGCTGGCCCAGGGACGCCCGCGGGCCCCACGGACCCGTGGAGAAGGTCGCCGTCCGGAACGTCCAGCAGTAGTCGCTCAGCCTGACGTAGCAGTGCATCCGTGCGTCCTCTCTGAGGTCCCACACGAGGACCGAGCCGTGGGCGGTTCCCGCGAACAGCAGGATGGCCTTGGAGGGGCTCAGGCAGCAGCAGGTGACCTGGGGAGACACGCGGACGGCCCTCCGTTCCCACGCGTCCCCGAGCCCTCCTGCCGGGAGCTGCGGGCCGCCCAGGGTCAGGTCTGAGTGTCGGCCTCCTAGTGGGGACAGCAGGCGGCGTCACACACAGCTGGGCACGCGTGTGCTCCACGGCCCTGCGAGGCCCAGTCAGCAAAGCCACTGCTGTCTCTCTGTTCACAACCCATGTCGCCAAATGTGTTCAGCCCCCCCAAACTGATACCCACCAAGTCACTGTTCTCCACGTTCTGGGGGAAATGGAAGGCTCTGAGGTCCAGGAGCGTATCCACAGGGCGACCTGCACGGCCCCCAGACCTCGGCCGGTGAACCAGGGGCCAGGACACGCAGGCGCCTGCGGACCGAAGGCTCAGTCCACTGAGAGGCCTCTGACCCGCCCAGGACCCACGCGGCACAGCAGAGTGCTCCTCCGTGCCCCGGCTCAACTCCCAGTGCCGACCGAGCTTCCCGGCGAACCGGTGCTTGGGGCCAGCGGTTCCTGGAGTCCGTGCAGACACGCCGGCACAGACAGGGCAGGGGTGGCCGCAGGACAGAGAAAGGACCCCGTCCCCGCCACCCCACGGCACCCCCGAGTCGTACCTGCGGCTCACAGACCAGGACCCTCTGAGGCCCCGAGGGCTGCCGGATGTCCCACACGCAGAGCAGGTGTCTGCCGTCCAGCGGCGCGGCGAAGGCCTTCCCGGGCAGACCGTGCACGGACACCACCGTGCGCCTCTGGGCCCGAGAGGCGTGCAGGCAGGACACGCTCCGATCTGCGGACACAGACGGACGGCACTTCTGCGCTTCGGTGACCTGCAGGCCCGGCCGAAGTGGCCCACCGGGGGGAGCAGGTGAGCCTCGGCGCACGAGGGGACAAACAGCCACAGTCGACCGGGAAACGGTCCTGGCTGCCTCGCAGTTAGTTTTGCTAGAAAGGGACCCTTCCAACTGGGCACAGCGAGGCCTGGAGCCAGGACACCGACCTGGGCCCTCAGGTGGCAGCCGCAGGGCCCTCCCTCAGGGGCAGCAGCCTCCCACCACCTCCCTCCCCTCCCAGCCCCCGCCGTTGTCCTCCTGAGAATGTCCCCGTCCGACCCGCGGCGCACGCTCCTCGTTCCGTCAGTTCACACTGTCTGACCCACAGCGTTTCTGTCTGTCCGTCTGTCCGTCCATCCGTCCGTCCACCACCGAGTGGCGTCACGTCCGGTGTCGGGTCTGGGCAGCGTGCCGGCTCTTACGCTGCAGGAAGGGCAGGCTGGTGTTCAGCGGCGAGGAGCTGGTGCTGAGGGGCAGGGCGCTGTCCTGCGCGCCGGGGGTCCCGGCCGGGGGCCACCGCCACACGGTCCTCTTCCAGCAGAACCGCCACCACCTTCCAAGACAAGGAGCAGCCTTAGCCAGCCCGGCACTGTGCGCCCTTCACGGGGAAACCAGGCGCCAGTCATCGCCTGTTCATCTCCGCCGCTCGACCCCGGCGGCCAGGGACTCCGACAGCTGGCACCACGCTGTCCGTCGGCCCCGCAGGAGAAGCCGAGGGCGGCCCCCCCCAAACGAAGGCCCCGGGAGAGCCCGTGCTGGTGGCACATGCCACTTCTCTCGGCAGAGTCTGCCGAGCCGACAGGGTGGGGAACTCAGCTGACCGGGGTGCGGAGAGGTGCCAAGAGGGGCCACCACCGACGGCCTCACGGCGGCCGAGGATGGGCAGTGAGCCGCAGCCACCACCGCCGTCTCGGGGCGTCCAGGGCACTGCAGACTCGGGCGATGTCCCCGCAGCACCGCCGGTCCTCTGTGCCCCTCGTCCCCCAGGGGCCCCCCAGAGCAGAGGCCACCCCCCGGTGTGCGCGCAAGCTGGGCCTTACAGCCCACACCCCGACCGAGACGCGGGTGGGGCCAGGGACCCGCCTCCCCACTGATGGAGCAAGAAACACCGCGGGTCTGGGGGGCTTCTCCCCAGAGAGTCGGGCAGGCGTGTGCCGGGGCGGTCTGGGCAGGGGGGGCGGTCTGGGCGGGTCGGCGGGAGCAGACAGCTGTGGACGCACACGGGGTGCCCCGGCCGCGCCCTCCCCTCTGCGTGCGTCTCGAGGACTCTCCAGGACCGGGTCAGAAGGCGCTCCGGTCGGCCGTCCCAGCGCCCCGACAGGCCCTGTCTGCCCGGCCGCTAAGCGAGGTTCCAGTCTGCGTTCACCTCGGGACGCAGCCCTCGAGACGCAGGCCGGGACTGGGGCGCAGCCGGCGGTGCTGGGGAAACCCGGGGTCCCGGCGGGGGCCTACCTGGCAGGCCGCCCGGAGGAAGCCGGACAGGCGGGGCGTGTTGACCTTCAGCACGTCCGCAGCACAGGGGCCTCTGCTCCCGCTCCCTGGAAAGGGCCGCACAACACGGGCCAGGTGGGCTCCCGGCCAGCTGCGCCTCGTTCTCCTCCGGGGGGCGGGCCCGGGGGCCCGGGGCGGGGGCACTCAGCAAACCCCGCCTCTATCGCTGGGCCTGCCGTGGTTTTCTCGGGCACAACTGCTTCCTGATGGGAGGAGACGCTCTGGGGGGTGAGCACACCTGAGACTCATGGAGAGTCATCGGCCCGTCACGCTGCCCCGACCAATTAGCTCGAACAGCCGCTGGCGCCTTGATTTGCTGAGTCTGGGAACAGAACCCGACTCAAAGGCGTCAAGTAAGACACGGGGGCAGGCACAACGAGGGTCCCGGCTGTGACGCCACCGACACCGTCACTGGCGACGACAACGCAGGAGCAGGCTCTGCTCCGCGCTCACAACCCTGAGCCAGTTCCTGCTGCCGCCACCACCGTGGTCGGAGCGCCGGTCGGTCGGGCGTGCGGTTTCTCGGGGCGGGGCTGCCCAGGGGAGGGGGGAGAGGGGAGGGGGGAGGGGAGAGGGGAGGGGGGAGGGGAGAGGGGAGGGGGGAGGGGAGAGGGGAGGGGGGAGGGGAGTGGGACACCCCGGGCCCGTCCTCAGAGTCCACGGCCATCGGGACGGCGGCCTTCAGCGCGCACAGAACAGGACACTGCGTGCGTGTGTGTGGAACCCGGCTCCGGCACCGGCCGTCCACACAGAGTCAGCCGCCGTGCTCAGAGTGCCCACCCGGTACGCCCTCGTCGGGCGCCGACCACCACCCCCGAGAGAGGGAAGAAGGAGAAAGAACAGAAACGCAGGAGCACGGCACGGAGCATGGCATGTCTCCACACGCAGGACGGAGCTGTTTACCCCCAGACACGGCCGAGCCTTCCCCCGGGTGCTGCGTCCACACCTCCCGCGCCTCCGTCTCCTCCGTCTGCGCGTCGCGGTCCACGCGGTCCTCGTTGCACTGCACGTACGCCTGGGGGCAGAGGCGCCGCGTGAGCACGGGCCTCGGCACCAGGGCCAGGCCTCGCCACAGAGAAGGAACGCTGAAAACCAGAAGTCGTTCACGGCCGTCTCCCTGCTTGGGCATAAGCATCTGCCACGTGCAACAGGCCCTCGTCTCCCGGGGTCTTGAAAAGCCCCCCCAAGTCGGCTGCGGATCGAGGAGGGGCCACGTGACGGCCAGTTTCCTGGGCGCTCATGCACTCGGCCAAACCGAGGTGCGGCCTCGCTGCACGAGGCGCCCGCTTCAGGGAAGAGCGCGTGTGCGCAAGCGTGTGGCGGGAGGGGCCGCCTCCCCCCTGGGCGTCTCGCTGGCTGACGGAGTGGACCCCAGCGTGTCACCTGATGGCACCGACGGGGACGGAGGGAGGGTGGAGAGACGGTCCCTGGCTGCAGGCTCTGGGAAGCGGAACGATCGCGATCACAACCACGAGGTGAAGGGCTGGAACGCAGCACCGCGGGCAGCCCAGCGGGCAGCGCGAGCAGAGCTCAGCTCAGTGCTCGTCGGGGGAGCTGGCACGGGGGGGGGGCAGGCAGGCGGCAGAGGCCGGCACACGGGGGGGGTGCGATGGCACAGAGACGGCGGGGCGAGGCCAGGTCACATCCGGGGAGCTGGGACCCCTGGGTGCACAGCACGGAGACCCTGCGTGGTGTCCGTCACACCCTCACTGGGACCCCGAGCAAGGGAACCAAGCTGACACTGGGCCCCCACACCACCGCACTCAGAGCGCGGGGGCGGCCGCTGCCTGTGGGCACGCCCTGCCCAGGGCCACACGCACACACATGGGATGGGGGTCCCCTCCGCCCACGTCCCCGCACACGCCCGAGCCCTCCCCGTGCAGAACGAGGCAGGGGCACGCGGACCTGCCTCGAGCTCTAGCTGCGTTTCGTCCCTTCGTCAACGCCTGCAGTACTGACCTGCTTGGTGTTCTTCTTCCCGAAGTTTCTGATGTACATGTCGTATTCGTTCACGGGTGGCAGATCCAAGAGCGAGAACGTGAACGAAAAGTCCAGGTCGATGAGCCGGAGCAGCTTCGTGCTGCGCACCCTTCAGGACAAAGCGGACACAAGACGAAGTTAAGCTGACTGAGATGCAGGGGGGAGCGGCTGGGGTCCTGAGCCCCGTGGCTGGAGGCCGCTGAGCTATTCCGTGGTCTCGCGGGGACCAGCGACGCGAGAACGTCACGGCCCGCGTCCCCTGGTTCTCAGGCGGCACTCCCCAGACAACTCAAGTCAGGACAGGTGTTCCGAGAGGCTCCGTGGAAAGCAATTCGCTTCGCTGCGTGGCTGCGCCCGAACCAGCATCCCCTGTTTACGCTGCCCCCCGCGCTGCGGCCCGAGCACGTGTGTCGGCTGCGCGTGCCCACCGCCCTCCAGGTGCAGGGGAGCCGGGTCCCACGGGCTCCACGTTGCAGAGTCTGAGGAGCAAACTGCCCTCCCCCCAAGCCCAGCACGTGCTGGCTTCTCCTCCGCACACGGGTGTCCCGTCCAGCCGCCGGGGCTGCTGTCCTCTGCTCCAGACGCCCCAGCACGGGCGGGCTGACCTTCGCTGTCACCCGCTGCCAGGTGGGCGGCGCCCTGGCGGCCTTGGTGCTCGTGCTCGGGGCTCCCACCCGCTCGGGGCGCAGTCGGCAGGCTTCCTTCTCCACACGTGCAGGGCCTCCGCCCACGGCCGCCACCCCCGCGTGTGCCTCCCACCACACGGCACCTCCAGCTGGCCGCCCTGTCACGGGCGTTGTCACGGACTCGGGCTGTGTACCGCCAGACCTCCTGGGGGTACACATTTTGTGCAAGTTTTCACAGAGTTCATTCGGGCTTTGCTGAACTTGGCCACCTTCAGTTTTACGGAATTGTGCCCTTCTCTTCCCCTGTCCCGTTCCTTCTTCTTCCCTCCTGTTTCTTCCGGGGGGGGGGGGGGGCGCAGACAGACGGGCAGTGCAGCCTCTGCCTCCCCCGAGGTCTCGGAGGGGCTCTCGCTGCGCCCACCGGTCGCTGAGGCCGGTTTCCACGACCACCGCTGATGGCTCTAAATGCCATCGGGCGTCTCCTCGGGCCACGGGTTGTGTCAGAAGTACGCTCCTTATTTTTCAAAGTCTTGGGCAGTTCCTAGTTGTGTTTTAATTGCTGCTTTCTAGCTTAATTCCACTCTGGTCAGAAAACATCCTCTGTATCTTTTCAATCCCATGTCCGGAGAGCACGGTCTCTTCGAGGAGCCGTCAGAATTCTCCCCAACAGCAGAGAGACTGCAGCTGCAGGCTCAGTGTCCGTGTGGTCGGGCGTAGCTTGTTAACCGCGCCGTTCAAGGCTGTGCTTCCGGTATCTCTCAGCTCCTGAGAGAGAGCTGCCCCGGACCCCACTGTGTCCGCGTGCGCCCCCGCACTGGTGGTGCCGTGAGGTGCGGCCTCGCTCCTCCGTGGCCCCAGCTCGGGCGCGCGCAGGGCCGGACCGCGGGCCTCCTCTGTGGGACCGACTCTGGTGTTGTTCCGAAGCGACTTTCTCGTAACCCTCTTGCTTTCCAGTGCTCTTCGGTGGAAAAGGTCACTAGTGACGTCGGCATTATTTAAGGTAGTGTCTGGCTGGAATACTTCTCCACTTTTTCCAGCCTCTCCGGGTCCCAACGTGGCAGGTTTGTCTCTGGAAAGAAGCACACACCGCAGGTCTCATTCCACAGTGTCGGCTGTAGCCACGATGAGACGCCGTGGGCACCTGGCTCTGTCTCTCCGCTCGGCCTGTGGCACCGCCGGTTTCCCCACGTGGTGTTTCCCGGGGATTGCAGAGGCTGCTGGCGGCACAGCGAGGACATGCTGTGTGTGCAGGTGAACACGCACCGCGGAGCCCAGCAGGTCCCAGCCGGACCCCCGCCCTCCGTGCCAGGACCTTCGTCTCTCCTTGCGGACCACCGTCTGACCCACCCCGTGAGCTCTTCTGTCCCGGCTCACTAGTCATGAAATTTTTGCGTCACCCTTTCACGGTTACCCTGGACGCGACAACAAGCATTCCCGCCTGGTCACGCCCACCCTGAAGGAGGCGCTGAGGTCTCCTGCCGGGGCCTCAGCCCCCGGCCCCCTGGTCCTCAGGACACGAGGCACGCCCTTGGGTCCCACAGACACCTCAGTCCCCACGCAGCCGCGTCAGCCCCGCCTCGCCGCCCTGGCCCGCGCTGTGCCCCGCTCCCTGGCCGAGCCAGCGCCTCGTAAGCCAGCTTTTCCTCTGCACTCCCGCCAACACTCGTGTGTTGTCAGTGTTTAAATGTCGCCTCTCCTGGGAGAGGAAACTCACCTCATGGCTGTCGGAACACCCACCTCCCTGACCACGTGCAAGACTCGCATCTTCCTGCACCCCCTGACCGCCGGGCCCTCGGGTGGGGGCCGGGCCCTCGGGTGAGGGCGAGCACGTGGCCTCCCTGCGCCTCGGGCTCGGGGATGCCGGCCGGCGGAGAGTCCCTGCCCCCTCCGAGCCCCGCAGCCTCCCAGCACCAGGCGGTCACCCCCGCGTCGCCCCGTCCACCGGTGCTCCCACGGCCCCTGTTTTCCCGCCTGGGTCTCCAGCCGGAGTCGCCCTCTGCCCCCGTTTCTCCCGTGACCCCGAGCTGTGCTGACTCACTGAATCACAAAAACAGCCAACGCGGCAGGAATTGTAACCCTCTGCCGTTCTGCGAGCACGTTTTCCCAACTGACCAATCACCTTTAAATTCCGTCAAGTTTAGGAGCCGAGCACCTTCCAGAAACTTATTTCTGCTTTTAGTCTCAGGACCTCTCTCTCTCCTCTCTCCTGTCCCCGGGAAGACCACCTGTGCTCTCTTGTCCGTCTCCCTCTCCACAGCCTCTGGAGCTGGTCTGCACGCACTCCAGCGCGGGTCTCTACCCCGCCCTCCCCGGGGCTCTGCCTCGGCAGCTCGGGCGAGTCCAGGCTGGAGCGGACCCGGGTGCTGAGCGGCACAGCCCTGCTCTGTTGGCTGGACAGCCCGGTGCAGAGACACGCGGTGCAGATCAAAGAGCGCACAGTCAGTAGTGAGACAAGTGACGTCTATTTTAACAAGTAAGTTGAAGGAAAAGACATGAAAGCTTCATAGTACCTTCCGCAAATCTCCCAGGACACCTACTTTTGCTTCACGGCCTGAGTCCGACTCTTTTGACGGTGTGAGGCGGTTGCAAAATCCACAAATATTCCACAGACAGGAGTTCTGGAAGACGAACCGTTTGCATCTGTACAGAAAAAAATTTTTTTTGTGAAACTGAAGTATTTCTTTCAAACAAAAAGTAAAAGTCAAGAGTAACGCAGTCAGAAGCGTGTTTAGGGACGACGGCCCGTGTGCCTGACGGTCCTTCAGGCACTTCACAAGCACCAGCTCGTGTACTCGGCCCTCACAACAGCCCTGAAGCATGCCTTGCCCTTGTTTTGTGGGCAGGCGTCCCAGCCAGCACGTGACAGAGCCGGGACCACCAAGGCCCCTGCGCCCCCTGCAGCAGCCACGACCGCTGGGCCCGGCCAGGCTGGCTCCACCGGACATGTCGCCGGGGGCAGCTCCAACGCTGCCAGTGACCAGAGCAGGTGAGTCCCTCAAGTGAAAATGAAAACATCACAAAAAATCACGTCTTAATGCGGGTCCTCCGTTCTTGTCAGTCGAGCTATGGAAGGCTATAACGCCCAGAACAGTGTAGGACGGGAGACATGAAAAGGTTATTCAGGTCTGCTCAGGGGACCAGGGACTCAGGGGTGACCCTGCCGACTCCTCAGCAGGGTGGGAGCACGTTCCCCGCCCACCCCCACCCCTGCCTGCCCCACAGCAGGGGGGCTGAGGGGGGTCCCGGAGGGGGCCCTGCTGGACACCACTGCCACCGGGACAGCCACTCGGGCTGCAAGGGCACGCTGCAGCTACACGTCCAGAGGCCACTCTGTGCGCTGGCCTGCTGCAGCTCGGCCCGGGTGCCCCCCGCAGGCACAGGGGCCGACGGACCCTCTGCCGGACCCTCCCGGGCCGCCACACCGTGCGTGGTAACTGCTGGTCACAACCAACCGTATCGGGGCCGTGATCTACTTCACCACACAGCTTACCGTAGCGCGTTACCCGACAGGGATTTTAATACTCTCCTAACGGGCGTCCTGTGGCGCTTTTTATATCAGAATCATAGTTTTTCCCTTTGTGTGATTTAAAAATATTTACTCCTACTCTTGTAAGTAGTGTTATCATAGCCAGATGCCAAGAATTTCTGAGCGAGACACATTTCTAATTTCATCCAGAAAACCCTGTTCCTCCGCCTTTCACCTGCCACTCTGGCCCCGGTCCCGCCGGCGCTGCTGAGCCTCCTTAGCGGGAACCCGAGGGCGGTGCCGTCACAGGGCACGGCAGCCGGCGGCCCCGCGCGGGGAGAGCTCCGCTGGACAAGGCCGGGGCCACCCCTGTCAGGGCATACATGAGAGAGAGTCCCCCGAGGGACGCGTGGGTGGGTGGAACGGCAAACGGGTGCTTCCCTCCCTCTCCCGTTAAAAGCAGCCAACTTAGAAAACACGACAACAACAAGAGCAAGAGCCGTGCTGCCGACGGGCAGGCCGGCGGCACAGGGGAGACACGCCTGCGACGGCCCTGCTCACGGCCGCAGCCCCCCCTCGGGGAAAGGCCACCGAGCCCCTCCGCAGGCGACCCTCACACGCCAGCGAGCGGCCCCCCGACCGCAGGGCCCGGCGTCCACGCACCCGTCTCCGGGTCCCTCTCGGGCTCCGTCCTGCCGTGCTTCAGCCGCGAAGCCAGCTCGCCGACCCGCTCGTTCTCGGCGTCGATGGCGTCCTGGACGTCCTGTATCTCCTTCCTTCTGGCCGGGGGGAGCTCTTCCGTCTTCTCTCTCGCTTCTGGCCCGTCGGTCCCGTCGTCGTCGTCGCCGTCACAAACCTCAAAGTCGTCTTCGTAGTCCTACAGGCGGCGACAAGGTTTCTGGGACTTGGAGGTGAACTGACCTTTGCCCTGGCTGGTGTGGCTCAGTGGATTGAGCGCCAGACTGCGAACCAAAGGGTCACCAGTTCGATTCCCAGTCAGGGCACAGGCCTGGGTTGCGGGCCAGGTCCCCAGTAGGGGGCATGTGAGGGGCAACCACACATTGATGTTTCCACCTCTCTGTCTTCCTCCTCTCCCCCCTCTCTAAAACATAAATAAATAAAATCTTAAAAAAAAGAACTGACTTTAGAGAAAATAGACTGTCGCCATCAGCATCGTGGTGGAGTGGGAAGACCCCTGTCTCTCCCTAAATTATAAGCTGGACATCTACAATCCGGCCAAGGCCCCTGCTCCCCTCACAAACACCCCTCAGAGAGCGATGCACCCTTCGCCTGCAGGTGGGCACCCAGCATGTGCAGGGCAGGTGGGACGGGGAAGGACAGGGAGTGTCCGAAGGCACAGTCTGTCGGCGGCCGTGGCCCAGCAGTGGAGGGTCAGGGTGCGCCCTCCACACCACAGCTGGTAGAGGGTGGGAGGGGCAGAAGCAGGGTCGCTGCCCAGTCATCCGGCCCCCCCACGACACCCCCACACCCACTGCAGTGGAGACTCACCGAAGGCCTTGGCTACGGCGCAGGGTGCCAGCAGACATAAGGAACACAGGAAGAGTACAGGGGCTCGCAGACCCCAACCCACCATGTCCCCCCACCACAGTGGCAGTGCCCCGAGACCGAGGCAGCCTGGACACAGCAAGGACACCCACCACCCCGGTCACCCAGTGCTAATTTTCATGATTGCAGTGACCCCCGCCCCCAACACACACAGGCAGGGGCAGGTACGCAGGTGGGAGAAAACCACAATGTGTGGCACAGCACCACCTAGTGGAAAACAAAAGAAAGTCCCCTGGTCACTGCGGGCCAGGGCCGACCTAAGTGCAGAGCCACAGCCAAGGCAGCAGGCAACGCAGACCGGTACCGACATGCCTGCAGAACAGACTGGAAGCCATGGAAGGCTGTGATTTCAGTGGCGGAATCCAGGATGGCCGCCAGGAAGCGGCTGGACGAGGGGCGCGAGAACTCAGAGAGTAAGCCCAGGGAGCTGGGGAACGGCAGGGAGGCGCAAATGGAGAGCTGGGCCAGCCAGGGAGCTGGAAACTGTCACGAGGAGGCAGACCAGCCCTGGAGCTGGAGAACTCGGTGCACGAGATGAAGGACGCAGAGAGAGCAGTGGACACAGGGCAGACCGCACGGAAGAGGGGACCTAGAACAGACTCGGGTGAAAGGAGAGAGAGCCGAGGAGAGAAGTAAGAGCCTGCCGCAGCCGTGGGACCCCACGAGAAAGGGCGGCGTGCGTCCCAGGAGCGAGGGCGGCGGGGGGGGCGGAGAGGCTCCTGAAACCCAGCGAAAGGAGTAGACCTCCGAGTACGAGGGGCTGACAGAACCCCTAACCGTCTCAGGGCAAAGACCTTCTCCAAAGCACTTTGTATTAAGACTGCCAAAAGTTAATGATAAAGAATTCTCAAGGCAGCCAGGGAGAAAGACAGCAACCCACAGGGAACCCCATCAGCTGTTGCTGTATTTCTCAGTGGACACGCCACAGGTGGGAAGACAGTGGAACGATACATTCCAAATGCTGGAAGACAGAAGCCAGCGGCCAGAAGCAACGAATCCTCTCGCTGTGACAGAGAAGTACAGGCCTCCTGGACGCACGGGGGCTGGGGGGGGGGGGGGTCGGCACCACACAGCCCGCATCCCAGGAAGTGCGCAAGGGGCTCTTCCGCCTGGGGCAGAGGGACAGAGGGACACGCAGCTCTAAGCAAGAATGACAAGGAGACAAAGCAAGAAACTGCAACCCTGTTTCAGAACAGGGTGTTAATCAACTACACACACAGGTTAAAGAAGACAAGCACTAAGAACAGCTCCAGCCCCTGCAGTTGGATAATGAACACACCGTACGGCGTGAGCAGGGGCAGGGAAGGGCTGGGCTTGTGCAAGAGAAGGACGGCGCTCTCAGAAGTCAGGGACCACTTCGTCTACGGGACATTCCACGCCGAGCTCACGGCAGCCACAAAACAAACACCCAGAGCCGGGACCCAGTCATTAACAAAGAGGAATGAAGAACATTGTCGCCGGAAACCACCGACCTGAGACAGCAGACAGAAGCGAGAGAGAAAAGGAGCAACGAGGCGCAGGGCCACGGCGCGTCCACGTGCCAGTGGCCCCGTGGACGTGCACGGCTGGGCTCACGGCCTGGAGCACAGGACCAGCTGCTCCAGGCCGCCTGCGCGGGGCCCAGCGGAGCCCCGAGGACAAGCACGGCCCCGAGAGCAGGGCTGGAGGGGGCGCCCAAGGGAGCGGTGCCCGGAGAGAAGCAGGGGCAGCTGCACCCCCATCAGACAACACAGATCGAGACGGAAAGGGCAACAAAGGACTGAGACAGACGGTTCCACTGAGGAAGGGAGCAATCCACCCAGAAGACACGGTATTTATCAGCAGAGACGCACCAGCGACCTTTCCAGGTGGTGCTCCCAACAAGGGGCCCACACCCCGAACACGCACAGAACTCATGTGACTCAGCAACGACAACAGAACAGTCTGCCTAAGAAACGGGCCGAGGACCTGGACAGACGCCTTCCGACGGAGACACGCAGGCGGGCAACGGTCATGGGAGAGGACACGCAGCGTCACCGTCGTCAGAGAGCTGCCAGTCGAGACCACAGTGGGACACGCCCCCCACCAGTCAGGGCAGCCGTCACCGAAAAGACAGCGAGGACAGGACGGGAGGAGGGGGCACCCTGTGCCCCGTCACTGGGAACGGGAGCTGGGATGGCCACTGCGGAGGACAGTGTGGAGGTTCCTCAGAAAACTGAGAGTACAGTCACTGTGTGATCCAGCAATCCCACTTCTGGTTGTTCACCCAGAAAGTGCCAGCAGACCCGCATGAACGCACAGGCACCCTGCCCTCGCTGCGGCGTCACCACGACAGCCAAGACTCGGGAGCAGCCCACCCCGTCGGTGGGGGGTGGGTAGGGAAGGTGCCTGACCCCGAGGGATCGCACCAGGATGCACTCAGCCCAGAGACGGCGACCTGCTGCCACTGGCGGCAGGGCGGACGGCTCTGGACAGTGCCGGACAGCGCCGTGCAAAGTAAGGGGAGTGACACAAAGGACGCAAACCACACGCTGTCACTCACGAGGGGACTGTAAAACGAGAAAGGGACAAACGACTTAGCACACAGAGAAACACACTCCCAGACTGCACCATGGAACAGAACGGTATCTGCCGGAGGAGAGGGGAGTGGAGGGGCTGGGGGCAGACGGGGGCGGGGGGGGCGGGGGAGCCAGAGACACACAGATGTCAAAGGTCAGCCTTGTCCCCCTGAAATTTGTGTCATGTCGTTAACCAGCATCACCTCAACAAACCCCTCTTGAAAGTGTTCAAATGTAAAAGTAAGAGTGAGCAGCCTAGGCAGCCCTCGTCACGGCCCAGGGGACGGCTGCTGACCGCAGCGCTGCCGCGTCCCGAGTCCATGGGACACTCAGTGTCTGTCCCTCTGCAAACGGGCCGCTCCACACGGCTGCACACGCTGAGTGGCCCCGAACTGTTACGTGCACCTTTCCTCCTGCCAAGTATGTGCTCACGCTCTGCACATGTGCGAGTGCACAAATGTGCATGCATGCATGCCGGCAGTGCACCTAACGTGACAGGTCTGATCGCAGCCTCGCTCGTCACACCACACCGGCGTGCACCGGGGGGCGTGCAGCAGACTTCCTCAGGTGTCGGACCGAGACCACACGGAAGGAGAGAGAAAGCTCTATGTTACTGTACTTAGGCTGAGTTTAGGAACAGATTATTTTGAGCCAAGAAAAATTTAATGCTTATACATACTTCAAAATCATCTTCAAACTGGCCGTATAGCCACCAGCTCCAACATTTTCTAAGTCAATGTCTTCCTTTTCAATTTCCTAGAGGTAAAAGTCAAACACAGAACAAAAAAGGTCAATCACAAATTTGAATCTTGCAAATACATTGAGAAGATATAGGTTTTCTGAGATTCATAGTAAGTTACTAACTTAAAATTGTAAGTATTTACAAAACTAACAATGTGCCTTCAAATTCTTTGTTTGCTAACTTATAAGTATGACCAACAAGAGGAAACAGTTTAATAAACACACCCTTTCTCAGAAACTTCTCTAATTCTGATGGCTGCAGAGAAAATCTGGTTCACAAGGAAGTTCCACACTCTGGTGCGGCCTCTCCCACTATAGTGGGCGCCCCGCCCCCCAGCACCCCGTGTCCGCACTGCCGGGGCAGACACACGCACACACCCGTGCGCCAGGCCCGTCAGGGCGCACTAGGTGGCCTCCACGCCCCGCCACCGCCTAGGTTATGTAGAACCGTGTGTGTGTGTGTACATGTGCAAAATGAAGAGACACGTAAAAACATGGCACACATGTTGTAAGTCCCGGGACTCAGAGGACCATCAAGGAGAAAATTCTCCTTCAGATGTAACAGAGGCCGAAACCCGCCACATTGTTCACAACACAGAAAAAAACAGAAAAGGGTTTGGTGACGAGACCCCGGCGCCCCGCTGCGAGGTTCCAGACAGACAGCCGCGGCAAAGACCACTCCGGTGACAAGACCACTCCGGGGACGAGCGGGAGCTGCCGCAAACACGAGGCCTGGGGGTGGCGCGGTCCCCCACTCCTCTCGCGCAGACACACGCCACGCCCCGCGCCCAGAACGGACACCCTCTGTCCCGGCACCGCCTGTCTGTCACGCGAGGTGGCTTCCCGGCCTCGCGGCTCACAGCGAGCCGCACGTCAGGTGGCCCTGCCGCGGGCGCCTGGCCCGGGCTCCCCTCCGGGAAGACTTCCGACACCGACGCGACTCCTCCCTCGCCACAGGCCTGCCCAGACTTCCCAGTTCCGCCTGAGACCGGGTCGGGGGTTCACACGTCCACCTGAGCTGCCTGCGTCACAGCGAAACGCTGCCGCGCCACCTGGGAGGGGCAGGGGGCGCTGCACTGCGTCCCCCGGTCCTCCGGGTCGTGCTGTCAGTCCCTCTGCCCGCCTTCCCGTGAGCCAGCGTCTGCATCGTCACGCAACGTCCCACCGGCCCAGCCGCTCGCGCCCGGGGACAGTTGCTGTCTGATGGCTTCTCGTCCACCTTCCTACTCGCAGTGTCTCTGAGTCCGGAGCGTCTCCTCCGAGCCTCCAGGGACCCAGCCCCCAGCCTCACCGCCTGCACAGGAGGCCTGTCCCAGGCAAACATCGGCGGGCCAGCCTCACTGCCCGGGGAGAGCGGCCTGGAGTCCTCACCTTCCTCCTCGCGTCCTTCTCTCTCCCACTGCTCCTCACCGTGGTCTCTGCATGCCTGGGGAGAAAACACGGTCAAAACCAAAGTCAACATTAAATAAAGCCTCAAAACCCAGAACATTTCACACGTCAGTGCAGACGCATGACATCCGGCGAGGTTCAGAGCTGCTGTGAGGGGCGGACCCCGCCGCGTGCCTCAGCGAGCTGCGAGCAGGCGGGCCTTCCTCGCGCTCCCCGGTCTCCCAGCGACCCAGGGCGCAGGGCGCCTCCAGGGGGAGAAGACTCTGCTTCCACAGACGCGCGTGTGAGTCTGCACCCTTGTGAGAGTTAGAAAACTCCTCCAGCTTCGTTATCAATCCCAGATGTCATTTTATGTTTAGCGTAATACTTGCATTTCCAAAAGAAAGACTGATCTTAAAATGTTCTATTTTTTAATCATATGCTCCGTGTTGGCTGGGACCTAAAATTAAGGCTTTCGAAGTTTCAAGCTGACTCTCCACTGCTGGCAGCTACTCACGGCCTCCGGTGCCGCACGGGGTCCAGGACACCGGGCCGAGCACAGCGCCCGTGCGCTCCGGCTCGTCGGCAGCGTGCAAAGGCCGGGGGTTTGTCCCCACCCACTGGGGTTCAGTGCTAGCTGTGTTCAAAGTTGCAAGAATTTGGACAAGGCATTTAGCCCGAGTTTCCCTAATGTGAAAAAGAATGAACAGACTTCCGGCCAAGATGGAGGCGTAGGTAGGCACACTGTGCCTCCTTGAACAACCAGAATTAAGGACAACAAAAATTCAGAAACAAAAAAAACAACCAGATCTGACAGAAAATTGAACTGTACGGAAGTCTGACAATCATTCATCCAGACCAGTAGGAGGGGCAGAGTCAGTGGCTGGCGGAGAGGGGTCGCAGTAGGAAAAAGCGGGTGGTTGGCAGTCCCGGGCCTGCAGGCAGCGGCTGGCAGACCCCGGCAGTGTGGGGTGGCAGGGGGCAGACCCAGTGAGGCACACAAGGCTGCTGGCTGACCACAGACACACGTTTGTGAGCAGATAAACCAGGCAAAACAGGCAGCAAGACAGACTGCACAACCCAGGGTCCTAGCGCCGGGAAATAAACCCTAAAAGCACGGATTGGAAACACTTGTGGGGGCTGAGGTGCCAGGAGAGATTTCACGCTTCACAGGAGAGTTCATTGGAGAGACCCACAGGGTCCTAGAACGTACATAAACCTACCCCCCCGGGAACCAGCACCAGAGGGGCCCTATTTGCTTGTGGGAAGCCACGGAAGGGACTGAAACATGAGAGCGGAGTAAGCACCATTGTTCCCTCTCTGACCCCGCCACCACATACAGCGTCACAACCCAGCAACGGGGGTTGCTGGGTTGCCCAGCAGCGGGTTACCCGTCCTGGTGAACACCTAAGGCTCCACCCCTCATACGCAACAGGCACAACCAGACGCCCCCCTAAAAAAAAGACTCAAATGGAAGAACAGATCAAAGCTCCAGAGCCAATACAGCTAAGTGAGCAAGAGATAGCCAACCTATCAGATGCACAGTTCAAAGCACTGCTGATCGGGATGCTCACAGAATTGGTTGATTTTGGTGGCAAATTAAATGAAAAAATGAAGGCTACACTAACTGAAATGAAGTAATATGCACAGGGAACCACTAGTGATGGGAAGAAAACTGGGACTCAAATCAATGGAGTGGACCAGAAGGAAGAAAGAAACAACCAAACAGAAAAGAATGAAGAAACAATAATTCAAAAAAACGAGGAGAGGCTTAGGAACCTCCAGGACATCTTTAAACATCCCAACATCTGAATTATAGGGGTATCAGAAGGGAAAGAGGAAGAGCAACAAGTGGAAAAGTTACTGGAACAAATAATAAAGGAGAACGTCTCCATTCTGGCAAAGGAAATAGACTTCCAGGAAGTCCAGGAAGCTCAGAGAGTCCCAAAGAAGTTAAACCTATGGAGAAACACACCAAGGCACATCATAATTACATTAGCCAAGATTAAAATGAAAAAGAAAATTCTGGATGCAGTAAGAAAAAAGGAGACAGTTACCTACAAAGGAGTTCCCATCAGACTGTCAGCTGACTTCTCAAAAGAGACCTTGCGGGCAAGGAGGGGCTGGAAAGAAGTATTCCAAGTCATGAAAGTCAAGGACCTACATCCAAGATTGTTCTATCCAGCAAGCTTTCATTTAGAATGGAAGGACAGATAAATCGTTTCTCAGATAAGGTCAAGTTAAAGGAGTTCATCATCACCAAGCCCTTATTATATGAAATGTTAAAGGGACTTATCTAAGAAAAAGAAGATAAAAATATGAACGGTAAAAAGACAGCAAACTCACAGTTATTAACAACCACACCTAAAACAAAAGCAAACTAAGCAAACTAGAACAGGAACAGAACCACAGAAATGGGGATCATGTGGAGGGTTAGCAACAGGGGAGGGGGAGGGGAGAGACGGGGGAGAAAGTACAGAGAATAAGCAGCATAGATGGTAGGTAGAAAATAGACAGGGGGAGGGCAGGAACAGTATGGGAAATGTAGAAGCCAAAGAACTTATATACACAACCCATGGACATGAACTAAAGGGGGGGAATGTGGGTGGGAGGGGGTGTGCAGGGCAAAGGAGAGTGAAGGGGGAAAATGGGACAAGTGTAATAATATAGTTGATAAAATATATTTTTTAAAAATGCAGATATATAAAAAAAGAAAAGGAATGACCAAAATGGCTGCCATAAAGAACAAATTAAAATCTCGAGCTTATATACAAGATGGTTGTTGATACACAAACTCTACTCTGTAACCTTCACAAAACCCACACAGAGCAGGTATTTTTCAGTGAAGAGCAGGTCCTGAAGGGCCCCCAGAGAAAGGTGAACAGGCCCTCCCTGCAGCTGGGTGCCGGCACCCGCACTCTATCTCCCACGGGGCCTCACTGCTCCCGTGGGCCCGGGGCTGGGGGACTTGGGGGCACGCATGGGTTTAGCGCACACACGTGGACCCCCAGCCCCTGCAGACGCTCCACGCTCCAGGGCTGGTCTGCCTCGCGGAGGGGCTGCCTGACCGACGCGCATGCCCCCGGAGCGAGTTCTGACTTTCTAATTTTGTGTGAGCAAATACAAAGCGGACGGGCACTCTGAAACCAGCCCCGAGCCCCTCGGGTGCACTTGAGACGCGGTCTGCAGGGCTGTGTGGGGCGCCCGTGAAGCACGGTCGCCGCTCCCTGCCGTTCACCGGCTCTGACGGGGCCCAGCGGAAAGCCGGCTACAGCGTCTGCGCGTGGCATGCAACCATCAACCCAAGAACGCGCGTCCCTTACTGGCCGCCAGTCCCGTCTCTTTCTCTCTTTGAGCTTCCACCTGGCTTTCTGTGTTCACCGTTCTGTAAGAGAAGAAATCCCACAACCACTGGTCAGTAAGTCATAATGAATGAACCGTCATTAATAAACTCTGTAAAATAAGCACAGGCTCTACATTTAACAAGAAACTGTGCCACGGGCATCTCACAACTGTTGTCATTAGTATTTTAGCGAGTTAGGTGACCATGGAAGGGGGTGACTAGAGAAAGGTGCGTGTATGAAAAGGCGATCGTGCCTGAGCTCAGTAAATAAAAGAGCCGCTTGCCAGTTCCACGTGCTTTTCAGGTAAGTAGGAGCAGTTCCTCCCCCTGCTTAAAGGGAAACTTTCAAACATTTGGAATGCGGCCATCTCACAGATCTATGCACCTGTAGGAAAAAAGTTAACCTCCTCTTACATTAATGAATTGTTTTAAATAAAAAGCATCAGAATGGGTCAACGGATGTGTGCAGTTGGGTTGAGGAGATGCGGGCAGGGAGTATGGCGTGGGGGGCCCAGGGCTGGCTGCGGACAGAGACTAGGGAGGTCGCCGCCCCCTCGGGGCGCAGGCCTGGGGTTCGCCAGGCACGGTGAAGAGCAAGCGGGGGCTGAGCTGCCAGTCTGAGGGCCGTGCACAACACGCACCCAAAGCCCTGGCGCGAGCTGGAGGCATCCAGAGGCCTTCTCTGACCTGTAAGTTTACTTCCAGGAAGTTATTTCTAGAAAACGATCAAAGACATACGTTAAGATTTTCACTGTGTTCATCAGAGAATAATTTATAACATCCCAGGAAATCAGTGACTGCATGTTCCGCATTTGGTTGCTTTTGAAGTAACCGAGGTTAGGCCCACAGGGCTGGACAGCGGCTGGCTGTGAAGTGCCCCGCAACAGAAAGCTGTCCCCAGAGGCCAAGGAAACAGCGGCCTGGCTCCGAGGCCACACCCCAGAGAGGCCGCCTGTGGGCTGGAGGGGCCGGGAGCC
The DNA here is from genome assembly GCF_004126475.2 of Phyllostomus discolor. NCBI lineage: Eukaryota > Metazoa > Chordata > Mammalia > Chiroptera > Phyllostomidae > Phyllostomus > Phyllostomus discolor. The sequence continues at coordinate 95,455,304 of NC_040912.2, read as the reverse complement.
CAAGCACGCGTGCCTCCCGGGGTCGTCTCGCGGTTGGGGTCACGGGTAACTTCCCTGCTCCTGCATGGAAACCTTCTCTGAAAGTACATGTAACAGGGGTAAGTCTGGCCTCGGTCTGTAAAGGCGATGGGAGTGGACCGGGAATGGACTCCGAGGTGCTGTCAGGAGAAGCAGGACCCCGGGCTGTGCAGCCCGTGCACGGGGGGGGCGCCTGGGCCCCGGAGCATGGCAGGGGACACGTCCAGCGAGGGCTGGCGCTGACACAGTGCTCCCACATCCAACTCCAGGCACGTGGGGAGCTGGCGCCTGTGCTCAGGGCCCTGCTTCCAGGACATGTGGGCCGGGGAGCGTCCAGGGCTGGACACAGAGGCTCATGGAGACAAGGGACAGGGCCACCCCTGGAGCAGAGGGGAGCAGAACCCCACATTCAGCAGAGGCGGGAGGTCGCTGGTGCTTCTGCTGAGACTGTCTCTTCGGGTCGCTGCCGTCAGAGACTCTGCTGACACCCTCGCCCTCCAACTGGAGGCTGGAGGAGGCAGCCGGGGGACACACAGGCCGAGTCCTGCAGGGAGCGAGAGGCAGCCCCGGGCCGCGGCCGGGCCCAGCCCTGCTCCACGCCTGCAGGCCCGGTAGGAGGCACCCTACACGTCACAGTCACTTCGGGGACAACTCTGTCAACCACCAGGCTAGCTCACAGCTAAGCTGCAGGGTGTATTTCGGTACCTGGAAGTCAACGCCAAGAAAAGTGTTCATTATATGATGCTCGCTAACCACTCCTGATGTGACGTCACCTACTCGCTGGTTCATCTACCTATGTGGCTTCTCCAAAAACAGAAGCACCACGGAGATTAAAACCTCTGTTTTGCTCACAGCTGTGTCTTCAGCATCCGCAATAGTGGCCGCTCACAACTATGAACAATGTCTAAAAAAGGGAGTTTGTGAGCCGTCAGAAGACTTTCCCGGGACGAACACGTGCCCGTGTTTGCAGGGGAAGGCCAGTGGACGAGCAGGGCACCCCAAGGTCCTTGCCCCGACCCTGGGGACGCTCTGCGTCGTCTTGGAGGAAGCATGGAGTCGCACCCCCCGTGGAGTCTGGACGAGCCACGCAGCCAAAGCGCGGACAGGAAACAAGACACACTGACGGGAACGCAGGAAAGCACGAAGCAGTCACAGTGATCCCTCTCACATGCGGGAGGAAGACCGGACCCTCTGGGGTCCATACTTCTGTGTGTGTTCTGTTCTGTTCTGCCGGCAAACTCAGACTGCCAACTCTGCTTGAAACATTTTCTAAATTACTCACTCAATTTGCACTTTAAAAAAATACCAGCTTCCTCTTCAGTGTTACATCTCAGACCTTTCTGATAGATTTCTGAGTATGTGTTAGAATATGTGCTCCCACGTCCGGGGTCAGGCATCTCTGCTGACCACACCACACGGGTGTGACCACGTCTGACGAGGGGACGTGGGACCCCGGCCCACCAGCTCGCCCCCGGCCCCACTGCGCGCAGACGCCCTCCTGCTCCAGGGCCGCTCGGGGCGAGGAGCCCCAGACACGCACCTTGGGCTCCCTTTTCCTGCGCTCTTCTTTCGACGACCTCTCCCTTCTGTCCGCACGGCTGTGGTGCCTCTCGTCACTAAAGTGGCCACCTTCCTCACGGCGCCTCTCTTTGTGCCCTGCGTCCCCTTCCCTTTCGGAGAGCGAGCTGCCTTTCTCTTTTGAGTGCCGCTCCCTTCTCTCCCTGGTACTGCTCTTCTCCTGATGCTTCTTCCCTCGGTCGGGCTCTCTGTGCTTCCGGTGTCTTCTCCCCTCCTCCTCCTTGTAGAGCCAGTACTTGAGGGGGTTGTCCTTGCTGTCCCCGTACTGCAACTACAAAGGGGCACGGCAGGAAGTGCCTGAGCAGGTAGGGAGCGCACGCGGTCTCCCGTGCACATTACAACAAAGACAGGGGGGCCGGCCCCCACTGCCCCCCCCACCCTAGGGACCTTCCTACACATGCACTCCAGAAGAAAAGTCTGCTGCTCTGCCAGCCCCCCCCCCCCCCACAGGACAGCACGACCCTGCAGCCCACCGCCCTCTCCCTGCACAGTGCAGCCTGCCTCACAGCCCGTTCTTGTCGGTCTGGTCACCCTCCCCCAACACCTAGGCGTCCCAGGCTGCACCTACACTCAGGCCCTCCTGTGGCACTCTCCACAAGTGCCCCTTGGGCTGTCTCCGTGGAAGTTCACACATCTGCACCTCACACACAAGGACCCTCTTAAGACCAGGCACCCTGGCTTAGGCATCCCTGCATCCCAGACCACCATGGATACTCAGTGATGACGTGACCACCATCTCGAGGTGGTGGCTACTGGGCTGCAGGTCGGGCTGCCCTGTTTGGGCTCAAACTCTTGGTTCAGGGAGCATCATCAACACTTCCCCACGGAACCCCAAACTGAACCTCCAGGCATGCCAGGTGGTGCTCTTGGGTCACTTGTTCCCTGGCCAAGGGTTCTGACTGCACAGCCCTCCCCCGCCATCTCCATCCCCCGCACTTCTCTCTTCCCGTGGACCCTGATGTCCCCAGGCCCCCACCTTGCTCATCTCTGTGGGATATTCTTCCCAAGAAAACATGTCGACAAGCCCCTGACCAAACTCCCTGGTTCAGTCTACTGCTTGCCTGCTGCCAGAGCAAATTCAATGGGGATTAAAGATTAAGTCCTAAAAATAATTTTAAGGGTCCAGGACAAAACATAGGTGACTAAACATCGGTGTGAAGGGGCTCTCTACCTCAATCACATCATAATTTTAAACTTGAAATGCAGAGATTCCACAAGTAAAATTCAAAACACACAGAGGTACCCTGACCAGTGTGACTCAGTGGATTGGTCCTAGTCCCACAAAACATAAGGTCACTGGATCGATCCCTGGTCAGGGCACGTGCCTGGGTTGTGGGTTCAATTCCTGGTCAGGGCGTGTACAAGAGGCAACTAATCAATGTTTCTGTCTCACATCGATGTTTCTCCCCTCTCTTTCTCCCTGCCTTCCCCTCTTTCTAAAATAAATAAATAAAATCTTTAAAAAAGACTTTATTGTGTAGTGACACAACGGTGAGCAGAGTTCATCTTTAAAGTGCCGTTAAATGCAAGACTCCACCAGGAAGGGCGCAGGCACACACAGGCAGGCACAGCATTGCTGTGTGTGTGTCAGACACCCGAGACCAGGAGGGCACGCCTGCCGCGGGCCTCCAGACACCACCCCCGACCGTCCTCCCGAGTCGTGCTGCTGCCCGGGACATGGTTGCTGAGACACTGGCTGGCACCCCGAGGACCCAGATAACTGCAGCCTTCGAGGGAGGCGCAGGGGGATGGCTGCGTTCACTCTGACCGGGTGTGCTCCCTCCCAGAAGTGATCCCAGGAGATGAATGCAGGGTTCACCCCCCATGTCTGCTCGGCCCGAGTCTCTGCTAGGAAACTTCCACCATGCCTCCCGTAACAACACGGCACCTGCCCCGCAGTGTCTGGGCCCGGTCCACCTACCTTCCTTTCCCGGTATCTTCTTTCTCTCTCCTCATCTCTTTCCGACTCCTCCTCTCTCCTCTCCTTCTCTTCAGCCCTTACTTTACTTACTACAAAAACAAAACACACTTTTCACATTCCCAAACTTCAGACATCGAAACAGCCTCCTAACACCCTGCCGCAGTGTTTACAGCACAGGCTACATTCCAAAATCATGTATTAACACAGGAAAACGTGCTCTCCAATGATAACACACTCCACAGCCTCAGGAATGGAAAGGCGGAGAATCTAAACTAAAAGTGGGGTAAAGGAGACAACAGTGGCAACTGCTACTGAGGCGACTGGGAAAAGGTAAAATTAACTGCCAGATTCTTGGAGGCACCAGCCACATGCACACACCCCGGGGTCCCCGTGTCCCTGACAGGTGCTCAGGTGTAGCACAGCCAGTCCAGAAACATGTGCCTGTCGGGCAGACGTCTCTGCCGGGTGCTCAGCTGCAAGGGAGTTGATGCCACCTTGGGGTGAGCAGGGGACCCTACTGCTTGCAGGCGCTGCGGAGGCGGGAGGCCCTGCGCCGAGGACGCCACCAGCAGCCATCGCAGCCACCCACCCCCACCGGCCACCAGGGTGAGAGGCCACAGGGACCAGCAGAGCCACACACAATCATTGAGGACACACACAGCCCCATCCAAGAGCGAACCACTAGACATTCACATTTGAATCCACACGGGCCAAAGTCCTTAGTCTTAAAATGAAGAGAATTAACATTTTACAAGATGAGGACTGCGTTAAACCCCCAGAAATCACCGAAACAAAGGTCATTCCTTCAAACAGCATTCGCTGAGCACTGACCACTTGCCTAGGACCCTGAGGTCCAAGAGATCAAAACAATGGGTCAGGGCTACCCAGAGGCACCCTTTGGGGGAAGCTGGAGAGGAGGGTGAGACAGCCAGGCTCCCACAGAGAGCAGGAGAAAGACTGGGGGTGGGGAGAGTCCCACGTGCTCTGGCCTGAGGACCAACGGTGCAGATGCCTGTGGGCCATGCTGCAGGAGCAGGGCTGTGGGGCTGTCAGAAGTTCAGTTCAGGGCGCTTGATGCTTGCCGTATTAGACATCAGGTACAGGATACACAGACCTGACATGCAGGATGAGGCCCAGCTGGGGAGTGGAACTGGGAAATCAGGAGCACACAACAGTATTTAAACCATGAGACTAGATGCCATCACCTGGCAGACCCACGAGTCTGCCCCTAACTGCACCACACCCAGCAGAGAGACACCACATGTTCCCACAGCCTCACCCCTGATGGGCAGGTGCACGGGCAGGTGCAGGGCCCTCGGCACAGGGGATAGCCCACGTCCACAGCCAGGCCCTCAGCCTTCCAGGTGGCTCTAAGAGCAACTACACATCCTTCTATGTCTTCCTTTTATGTTTATGTTGGCCAGCTGCATTTTCACTAGCAGCATGTACTATCTGTACAGTAAAAAACAGTAAAGAAACTTCCATGGGGGAGGAGGGAGGCACCTTTACCTTAGAATTCCTAGGGATCCAGATAAATAGTTAAATATTGCTTAAAATAAAATGGACACTTCTGAGGAATTCTTTTGTCAAACAGCATAATTTTTGTTTATCTATAATGTGGATTGAGATTTACTGGGAGAATTCATCTGAAATATGTTTCAATAGTAAAACTCCAGCAAAAGGTGAGAAAATTGTTACTCTCATCACTCGCTGAGATGAGCTCTAAATGCGGAAAAGGAAACCACTGTACGGAACGCACAGCTCTGCCGGCGCACAACTCCCCGCAAAGCTGAGCCACCTGCAAACCAAGGGACAGGACGGTGTGGGGAGTAAGTGCTTCAGAGGGGCATGCCCCACACGACAGGCCGTGGCACGGGAACCACACAGCCCTGGACACGCACCTGACCGCGTCCTGTGCTTGTGTAGGTCGGGGGGCAGCCTGCGTGTGTCCAGGCCCAGCAGGTTGTGGTGCGTGGTGGCCAGCCTGGGCTCCTCCCACCGTGCATGGTGCTCTCGGTCACGCTCTCGGTCCCTCTCCCTTTCCCGGTCTTTGCCTCGGCTCTGATGCTTCTCCACGTCCTGCTCTCGGGCCTCGTCCCTCAGCCTCTCTCTGTCCCCATCCTGGGCATCCCTTCTCCTCTCCCGAGGCTTCTCCCTGTCTCTGTTCCCATGGGGATGCTCTCTGGAGCTGTGGCCGTCTCTGTCCGCCACCCTCTCTCGGCGCTTGGTCTCCCGGTCTGGGTCCCGGGGCTTCTGATCCTCGAGGTCTGGGACGTTTGTGTCCAAGTCCTTATGTAACTTCTTCTCCTTGTGCTTCTTCTCCTCCCTGGGAGTCCCCGACTGTGCAGCCTAGAACAACAGAAAGGGAGGGCTTCTGAATGCTCAGTAAAGGGCCTTAGAAACCATTCCCCCCCAAACAGAAAGGGTGGGAGTCTCCACACCTGAGGCAGGAGTCACACTTAGCATTTGTCTGATTAGAGATCACTTACAAGACACACTCACACATGCTGTCAAGTTTGTTTTAAATCTAAAACACTACATGGATCAGAAAGAAAAAGAACGGACACTGAAGCTGTGTCACAGTCCCGAGACACAGCCCACCTGAGTCCCACTCTAAGAACAAGGACCCTTCTTATAAACTCTCAGGGGGTCTCTATTTCAACCTCCAAGCCTCCCTCCCCATACACACACAGACATACACACACCACACAGACACCACAGGGGTGCACACATACGGCCTGGGCTCTGAACCACAATAGGAACTGGAGGGCAGGTGAGATGCTGGCTGGGCTAGGAACCCTTTCCCCCCACAGACCCAGAGCTACTAACCTCATGGCTTGACCCCTGAGACAAAAATGCCCCTGAAATATTAAAAAGCAAAGACCAAAATAACAACAAAAATGCCTCTGAAATGAGCCACATGGAAGCAAAGTTGTGTGGGGCTGAAAGCCAGAAAAAACTTTCCAACCCAATTGGACCCAGGCTCAGATCTTTGAAATACATTACCCAAAGGTGTCTTCTGAGGTCATCTGCTTTCCATGTATCATCTTTGGTTCTTCTCTAAAAAGAAGAGTATAAAGTTAGCATTTTCTAGGTTTAAAATAACCAATTTTGCAAGCCCTAGGAAGCTGCTTTTCACTAGGCCATTTTAACCAATGACAATTAGTCCTTCCTACATGAGAAATTACTGTCTATCTACCAGAATAAAAGGTAATAGAAATTCAGATTTTTTTAAATTATTCACTAGTCTAAAATTACATGTAAATGATTACAGAATGTGTTCCTCTGGCTACTTCACAACATCAATGTCCACGTTGCTCCAGAGCTCAGGCTAAGCATAGAGCATGCAGCCCTCCCCTTCCCCATGTCACTCTGCAGCCTGTTGGCGCCTGACACTCAAACAAGTTACTCTGATTAATCGGGTGCTTCATTCCTAAACATGAGAGGTCAGTCAGGCATTTGAGGAAAAAAAACAACACAAGAAAGAATCAAGATAAACGAAAAAGGAAAATGACCCAAGAAAATAAAGAGAAATCTTTTTAAGACATCATAAAAGTTATATCCTTGGAAAGATCTTAAAAATGTTATAAGCACAAGTTAAAACATATGCTACACAAAGGAGCACTATGAAAACAAGAATTCTTAATATTCAAGTTAGCAACATAAAACATATAAGTAGATGAAACTAACGATAAAGCTGGAGCAATCTCCCAGAATATATACACATTGAGAGAGAGCGCGCAACAGCGCGACTCGTCAGTCCAGCCTCCAGTCCAACAGCTAAGCAGAGGCTGAACCAGAGTTCCAGAAAGAGAGAATGTTGAAAGTAGAAAGTGGGAAACACGAAAAAAACAGAAAATGTCCTCGAAGTGAAGGCAGACCCGCGCTTCTTTTTGAAAGCGATGATCAAATGACAATAACATCCCCGCCCAGTCCCACTGCTTGGGTCTGCAGCGAATACTGCTCAGGAGCTCACAGTACAGTGTTTGGTTTTCAGCTTTAAAACGCCATCTGCCAGCAAATCACGGGAAACTTAGGCTATATGATCACTTAGAATCCGAACCGGGACGGAAAGAGATCGAAGGCATTTGTGGACAGTAAGTGCAGAGTAGAAGGAGGCGGTAACGGTGCACGGGCTTTGACATCGCACACAGGGACAACTGCCCGTATGAGTCCCGGGGGCTCCGCGGTAACTCGGGAGACCTCTGGCCTCCGCGCGTCCCGGACCAGATTCCGTTCCGGAGCCAGGGCCGCCAGGGGACTGGACACAGGGGGTCTGGACCAATTAACCAAGTTACGCAAACTTCCCAGATTCCACCCCTCACCCGGGACGCAGCCCGTGTGCACCCACCTTCCCGGACTCCATCGCCGTTCGCAGGCCCTGGAGGCGCGCCGCGCTACGCGCCACAAGCGAGGCGGGGGTAGGAGGGGCCCGCGGTGTTAATCCCCCGCTGGGCCGGCGTCGCGGACTCCTAGCAACCGGCAGGCTCGCGCTGAGGAGAGCGGAACTACTGCTGGCCCGGCATGCCCCTCGGCCTTCCCCAGAGCGCCTGCGGATCCTCGACTCCTAGCAACCGGCAGGCAAGAGTATTGGAGAGCCGAGCTACCGCTGGCCTGGCAGACCGCGGCCACCCACAGGGCGTCTGCGCGACCCCGACTCCTAGCAACGGCAGGCAAGAGCAGCGGAGGGCCGAGCGATCGCTGGCCTAGGACTCCCCGGGCAGAAAAGGAGCCGGCACGGAAGAAAATTGGCCGCGCTGAAGTCTCCCGCCCTGTCGGGTTCCTAGTGGTGCAGCTCTACGTGCGAAACGAAGGTGGGCTGACCCGGCTGTGGGGCAGGCAAGAGCGGAGCTAAAAGAGGGAAATGAGGCACAGCTGCCGCTTAACCGGCTCCATTTTTAGCCTGATGGCACCGGAACCTGACTCGTTGGGAAGGTGGCGTGTCCAGACCTCGTAGATTGACCGTCGGTGATGGAAACAGCTATTCATCTGGATAAGGCTTTGCACTTTACAGATCATTTCCCGTATGTTGTCATTTGATAAAACACAACCTCTAAGAATGGTAGGAATCAATGCATTAAAAAAAGTAGTCGTTGGAAGGACGCCTTTTTACGCAACACTAGAAACAAAAGTTGAATTATGAAGACAAAATGTTCTGCATTTCGGGTGTATTTATCTCGTGCAGGATGGGACCTTGCCTGTCCCATTCCAGTGAGGCGCCTTGTAACTCACTCAGCTGTTTCCAGAGACTGTTTTGCATTTCATTAGTATGCAAATGTACTTAGAAAAGATTACACTTAATGTTTTCACACACCCACAAAAAGAGTAAACTCTTTAATCATGTTACAGTGCATCAATGAGCATGTCACCCGTAGTCTGCGCTTTTGAAATGGTTTTTCTGCAGATACAAAATTTATTTTTCAGACATCGTATTTTTGAGTTACATACTATTATGAACCAGTTTACGGTTTAATGGATCCATCTATGCGTTCCAGATACAAAAGCCATTTATTTACTCAGTTCCTTGTCTTAGAGAAATTAATAGGTCCAGTAAGCCTTTCATATTTAATATACTCTGGTTTTGAACATACCACTCCTACCCCTTTCATTTTCACTCATCAGCACTCAGGAAGAACATAAAAGGAAGGTAGGGAAGGTATTATCAGTGATGGCTATGATTTATTTAGGGACTGTCCCAAATGAGGCACCAAACTAAAACTCCATTTGGTAATACTTAATTCTCACAGCATCCCATGGGAGGTAGGCATGTTAGTTTTTCAGATTAGAAGACTGAGGGCCAGAAAGGTTAATTCGCTTGCCTGAGGTCACACAGGGTGGTGGATGATCTGATGCCAAGTCATTCTCTTAACCAGCGTCATCCTGTCAGCTGAGAAAACAGCTGATCCTGACAGTCATTGGCAGGCACACTGCACGAATGACCCTTCTCTCTCACCTCCCAAGTGCGATCACTAACTCCTGGCAGGATAATTATGTCTTGTTTATATTTTTTCATTCCAGCCCCTACCAATCCATCCTGCATGGCAGCCAGTCATCAGGCACATGAGTCTATTGTCACTCCCTGCTTCTATCTCTTGCATCACCAAACAGAGTAATCTAGAGTCACCCGAATGCACCGTAATCACAGGCTTGGCAAATGTTTCTTCTTTCTCACTGCCCCGCCCCCAACATACTTGCCGAATAAATGTCTATAGAGGAAGCTCAAAACAATCTCTCCTTAGACTTCTTAAAATGATTATTTTATAAATAACTCCTTAGCCAATCAATTACATTTTCTCCTGTAATATCTTCATTTAGATGACTTACTGAGGCAATGGAGAAGGGTCATTCCTGCAGTATGCCAACGGATGACTGTCAGGGTCAGCTGTTTTCTTAGTTGACAGAATGACAGTGGTTAATTTGAGGTCATGGGAACTACAGAGTGCTAGAGATAGACAGCTAAAAAACATAGTCTGTACTTGCAAAGAGAAAGAAGTATGCAGACAACTGTTAAATAATGTGAACGAGAGGCAGAGTGCCTCCCACCTATACAGTGAATCCTCTGTAGAGGTATTGGGGTTGCAGCTGGGACAGGGAGGGGTAGAAGAGGTAGCCGGGACAGTTGATAAGGGCCAGACTTAGGCAGGAAGGGATCTGAAACAAAGCAGAAGGGATTGAACCTAAACAGAAGGGAGCACTTTTCTCTGAAGCCGGAAAGGATGAGAGCAGAGGCCGCAACTTCAGCTTTGTTCTAGAACACACACAATGATGCTTTTCTTTCCTCTGAGAAAGCAGAGGCTTTCATTACAGAATTGTCTGCACTGAAGAGAAGAAAAGAAGTGACATGAGGTCACAGGAGAGTGAGGGGTATAAGGAATAAAACACCAGTGAGAACCAAAGTACTGAGTTGCTCCTGTTATTAGACTCAGTGCAGAGAGATGGGTTCTGCTTTGCTGACGTGATCAAACACAGGGAAGTGGGCTCGCAAGGGCAGCTGGGGCTGGGAGGCTGATTGGTGTATACCATGGACACTTCTCCCACATCTTTGACGTCCCTAAGCCCGCATGTCAAATACTTTATCACAGACATGCAGGATTTCTTCTTATGTGGCTTGTGTTCACACAGCCTTTATCTGTAGGATGTGATTCTACAGCTCTTCAGGGCAAGGCTCATGCTCCTTCCTGTGTTAACAAGCAGTTACTTGTTGTGAGATCATAAGTTAGCCATGAGTGAGGGTGGCATCTGAACAGTAAGCTGTTGCAGGAAGAGGGTTGAGACCATTTTACAGGGGTGGGCAAAAGGAGGTTTACATTTGTTCACGTGGAAAATAATAATGAATAACTACTAATAAAAGAACAAACTGTTTCACTTACTCAAAACTGTAAGCCCAGTTTTGCCCAAGCCCTGTAATTACAGCTTACATAATGTAGTTTGGTAAAGAATAAGAAAGACAAAACCACTTTCTTTTTGAGTTTTGTGCCCTCCACCTAAGCTGAGTGTTCTAAACCCTAGAACAAGGGTTTTGAGATACACACTTATGTCTCCATAGCAACATACACATATGCATACACAATTGCATATGGACTCATAGATGAGGAGAGGAGAGAGGTATGTGCATTCATTCAGCACCTGTTGTGCCAGGCACACTGCCAGCCTGAGGACATGGTGGTAAACATAACACAATTATTGCACTCAAGGAAATTAAATCCCAGTGGAATTATTAGAGTTTCCCAAAGTGACTGATGCACGCAAACGTGTCCCCAACATCCAGGTGAATTAAGTCTGATTCCTCCAGTCTAACAGCCGATTGCAGCTTAGTCTGTAGTTGGCAGTCCTCTTCACCTCACACAGCAAATGGTGTGTGGAACATCGCTTTTGTCCTGGAGACGCCAGGCTTTGTCCCTGCAGCTACTGCAATATGGCAGGGAAGAACAAATGTCAACCAAGAACTCAAAAAACATTAAGCATGCTGTATTTCTCTTCTATGGTCCCTGACCTTCCTAAAGGTGGTAATTCAAGGCTACCAGTAACAAAATTTGAAGAGTAAGGCGGGAGCGGGGGAAACTGGCCTATCGATATAAATTTAATTAAAATTTCCTTGGAATTTGTTGAATATACTGAAAAAAAGTTAACTGGAAATTACTGATTGAGTTTCCTGGAAAATAAAGTGATCAGGGATGTTGTGTTTCTCAGAAATCACAAGCAAGAGCTAAGCGAGTCCTCCCAGCATCGAGTGGGCCAGGACTGGCCAGGGCGTGAACCCCTTTCGCAGGAGTACATCCTGCCCTGAGTCGCCTCGCACACGTTCTCTGCGCCGAAATTCCTGCATTTTACATACACCTAAAGGGGACCCATCCAGTTGTGTTTATTTCATCTCTAAGATAGCTGCGATTTCCAAAACGAAGCACATCCTCACGCTGTGGAGTCATCGGCACGACGAGAGCTTTCTGGCACTGCACTATCTCTCACTCAGGAGCGTGTTTGGTTTGGTTTTTGTTTTTTCACACGTTAAAAGTATATCAAACAGCAACTTCCCAAACTCGGCAAGTGTTTGCAATATGCAGCAGCGCGCACTTCTGGTTCCACACCAGTCCTCCAGAGCCACGCCTTCGGCCGGATTCCCCCATTGCCCCGATGACCACAGGCACGCGACAGAGCCGCCCCAACGGCCAGCACCGCTCCGCAGCCAGGACCGAACTGGCCGCTGCCACACCACCAGCCCCACCAGGCCTCACGCCCCGCGGGCCACCGCCCAGGAACCCAGCGCGGAGCAGCCACACGCAAGCCCCGCCCACATCCAGGGGCTGGTCCGCCCCCCCCTCCCCGCCCCTCCTCCAGAGGACCGAGCCGGCCAGCCCGGCCCGCCCTGTGGGAGTGGGTGCCCAGAGCCCAGGACCGCGCCCAGCAGCTCCAGGAGCGCCCACCCCGCCCAGCTTGAAGACGTCCACGCCGACCCCGCCCACTCCCGCCGCAGCCTGCGCCCCGCCCACCGCGGCGATGGCGTCACATACAAGCCCCGCCCACCTCTAGGAGCGACGAGTCCGGAGGCCAGGACAGCGCCGGGTTGCTGCCCGAGTACCCACCCCGCCCTGCGCACTGACGTCGTACGCTGCCCGCGGGCGGAAGCGCGGGCGGGCTCTAGCGGCGGCGCCGTCCCCTCAGAGGGGCGCAGCAGCGCGGGTTGAGGCGCCTCGGCGGAGCGGGACGCGCTCGCAGCGCGGCTGGGCGCTGGCGATGAGCGACGCCGGGGCCCCGGGACCTGAGGCCGGCGCTGCGCGGGCCGAGCCGGCCGGCGCGGCGCTGAGCGTGGACGTGGCGGGGCTGCTGGTGCAGCTGGCGCGCAGCTTCGCGCTGCTGCTGCCGGTGTACGCGCTCGGCTACCTGGGCCTGAGTTTCAGCTGGGTGCTGCTGGCGCTCGGGCTGCTCGTGTGGTGCCGGCGGAGCCGCGGCCTCAAAGCCACCCGCTTGTGCCGCGCCCTGGCGCTGCTGGAGGACGAGGAGCGCGCGGTGCGCTTGGGGGTGCGCGCCTGCGACCTGCCCGCCTGGGTAAGTGCGGGCGCGGGCCCCGCCCCGGCCCCGCTCCCATCCCCGCCCCGAGCCCCGAGCCCGCTCCGAGCCCCGTTTGTGCCCAGGTCCGGGGTGCGCGCCTGCGACCTCCCGGCCTGCGTGAGCGAGGGACGCGGACCCCGCCCCGGACCCAGTCGGGTGCCCCGCTTACCTGCCGGGGCCCCTGAGCGCGCCGCCCTGCCCTCCCACCACGCCTACCTGTGCGGTCGGGGGTGCGGCTAGCTCCGCGACCGACCCCACTCCGCCTGGCTCAGGTGTCCGCCCCGCCCTGCCCCTCCCTTGCCTACCTGTCCAGGTCGCGTGTCTGCGCCGTTGTCAGCCCCCGCCCGCTCGCGCACCCTCGTGGGGTGTCCTGACCGCCGCCAGCCTGCCCCGAACTCCCCCCCCCCCCCCCGGGGCCGGGTGCGGCGTCAGGTCCGGCTCTCTGTCGGCGCGCGCCCGGCTCGCCGGGGCCGGAGTCCTCGCCTCTGCCGCGCAGGCCGCCGGCCCCCTGGGCCCCACCGTCCGCGTCGCGCTAGCTTTCCGCAGCCCCCGCACCCGGCGCCTTCCCTCTCCTCCCTCCTGCTCCTGCCACGTCGCAGCCCCTCGGCTGCTGCCCTGGGCGGGGACGGGGACGGGGTCGTGGCCGGGAGGCCGGTGGCACGGGAAAGGTGGGTTTCTGTCGGTCCCCGGGAGACTGGGGTGTTCTGATGAAGAGCCGCGAGGGGCGCCCCGCGCCCCGGCCCCCCGAAGTCGCCGCTGTGAAGATCGCGGAAAGTTCGGTTTTCTGCAGGCACCGCTGAGGGCCGCACCTCGGTGCAGGGTGAGCGGGACGCGGGGCGACCGGAGGGACTTTTGGCGCCGCCGCGCCGACTGGAGCCGCCGGGTAGGGACCGCTCGGTGTTTGCCGCGGGCGGTTCTCTGCGTCACTTCTTCAGGCCGAAGGGCCTCCAGCTCCCGCTCCCTGCGGCGTTCTCGGCCGGGCTCGCGTCTCGGGCTCAGGCTTGCAGGAAGTCAGTTTCCGAGATAAGCGCTGCTCCCTCTCAGGGGCTGGGTGTGCCAGAGGCCGGGCGCCCGCGGAGGAGCGCGGGCGTGGACGCGCTTGGGCGGGGCAGGTGGGAAACCACAGCCCCCAGCGGAGACGCCCTCGCGGGGCTCCCTGGCAACGACGGACGGACGCACGGACCGACGGACGGACAAATAGGAGCCCAGCTGGCTGGGCCTCGGGGGTGGAAGCTGTCAGCTCACAGTGGGTGGGGTGGGGTGGGGTGGGGTGGGGGAGCGCAGGGTCGGGAATCAAATCTCTAGGAGCTGGAAGGAGGCCGGTGTGGGAAGGGGAGGCCAGCGTCCCCGAGTGAGAAAGGCGGGAGGACTTGCAGGTGGCGTCTCGTGTCTGCGTCCCCCCAAGTTAAAGGATGCCAGGAGGTGGCTAAATTCAGAGCGTGGATGCATCGCCAAATCTGCCGGCGTGGTCGGGGCTGAGGTTCCCAGGAACCGATGGTGCTCTCACAGGTACTGGGCTCCGAAGCTGCTGGCGGCTGTCGACGGGCCAGCGACAGCCCTTGCGGGGTGCGCGCGGTTTTCGCACACTAAATGACCGGACGCAGTTGCTGCTGCTACACGGAAGGCAGGACAAGTGCTTTTTCTTTCTTTGAACAGAATAAAAGGGTGATTGGCCAAAGAGCCTCTTTCTGGCTTTCTCTTCCCTGTGACTTAAACTGATGGACCATGATGTTCATCCCATGGAGAGAGGAATTTATATTTTCTCCAAAGTTTTCCACCCGTTTGTTGATAATTTCTCTCTGTACTCATACCCTACATAGACACACTTACACATGCCTGCATGGCTGAGAGAGCTTCTGGACGGCTTCATGTGCATCTGGACAGTGGTCACATCCAAGAAAAGCACTAGGAGCCTGGGGTTTGAGGGAGATGATTTTATGCCTTTTTACACATTTTAATTGTACTTGACACAGTTTTTATACTTTGTTCATTTATCATACCCACGCGTTATTGTCATGGTAAGACCAGTGGACTATAGAGAAGACTGTCTGCTATTTCACTTCAGCCAGGGAGCAAAGCAACAGTAGAAGAAGCCATCTATAAGAAAAGTTAAGATTCCTCTATTAGTGTTTTGATTCTTACAGCACCTGTTCAGGCTCATGGGGTTCTGAACTTTGGGCTGGTGTTTTTCTTTGAATGAGATGTACGAGGTCTTTCCAGAAAGTATCCAGCCATGCAATATGAAAAACAGACATTTATTAAAGAAGCTACAAGATACATCGTACACAGGACAATGATGCACCTCAGTCCCCTTCACAGTAGGCACCTTGGGACTGCACATAGTTCTAGTTGCTATCAGCTGCCCCATCATATTTTCCTAAATCTCACTGATGGTCTGAAATCTCTTCTGCTTCACAGGTGATTTTAGTTTTGGGGAAAGCCAGAAGTCTTGGGGAGCCAAATCTGGGCTGTAGTGGGGCTGATCACCTGGGCGATTTGGTGTTTTTCCAAAATACTCGGCACGAGACGTGATGCATGAGCAGGCTTGTCGTGAGGAAGCTGCCAATCACCAGTCGTCCACAGCTGTAGCCTTCTGAATCATCCAAATAGTTTCTGCGGAGGAATGTTCAAGTTTAATGGAAAATTTTTTTTATTTTAAAAGATTTTATTTATTTATTTTTAGAGAGGGAAGGGAAGGAGAAAGAGAGAGAGTGAGAGCACGTGAGGGAGAGAGAGAGGGGGAGAGAGAGACATCAATGTATGGTTGCTGGGGGCTGTGGCCTGCAACCTAGGCATGTGCCCTGACTGGGAATGGAACCTTCGATGCCTGGTTTGCAGCCCGCACCCAATCCACTGAGCTACGCCAGCCAGGGCCAAGTTTAATGGAAAATTTGATGCGGATTTGTTGCTCTACTTGTTCATTTTGAACATGATAGCCACACAGTACACATGCTCACACAACAGCATCTACTGTCCCCACTGACTACTACAGTGAAGTTGTCACTGTTCACACATGCACATTCCAGTCCACTCTCCTTGGCTGCCAGGTCACACCCATGCCATGCAAACTGTTCTCGTCACAGTAACGGTGGCCGGGCTCCTTCCTTACAGACCTCCTGTTTGTACACATTCACATCGTGTGTTTAACAGCCATGAGTCAGAGCAGGGCTGGAAGCAGAGGAAAAGATGAACTCAGGTACCCACTTCCCACCCCACTTTTGGATATGTTCACTTACAGTTTTTTTAATTTTTACTTAGTCAAGTAAAAATGTACAGTGGATATGAAAAATGAGATATTAAAGAATATTATTAATACTTTGAGAAAAGTATATATGGTTTTGAGTTAACACTACTAGAATATGAGAAATACCTCTCACTTAACATGTGATGATTCTGTAAGACTTTGGTCCTGCAGCTTTAATGTAAGCTGTGTTGTTATTCATTCGTCACTCTTTTTTTTTTTCTCTTCACAAATGGAAAAGGCCTGGCAGGTTTGGGCTGATGGACTGAGGACTGACTTTTTTGTTGGACTAGTGTTTAACTGGGTGGGCCCTGTAAACTTAAGACTATGGGTAAAGAGTATTCTTGAGTTTTTGTAGAGATACATAAGAACAGTTTTCTATTGCTATTTTCATTTATTTGAAAAGTTAGAACCTGGTAGGGTGAAGTCTGTCAGTTTGGGTCTGGTTTTTCTTCTGCCAGTAAATGCTACTGCTGTGGCTCCAGATAAGTAGAGTGCCAAACCTGTCCTATACAATATTAATGTTACTCAGCTGTTTTGACAGTTGGTCTTTTGTTACTCTGATACTTTGATAATTGAGATTTAATGCTGTTGGTACTATCGTGTCCAAGTGTTTCTTTGGGGAGAGCTGTCTTCTTATCCTGGTTCTGGGAAGTTCAGGAGAATTTAACTGTAGCCAAAATTTAATGTATACTCTAAGAACCAAATGAACACAAGAAAAGAATACACTGTGGCCTCATGTAACACAGGGCAAATGTTTGCTTTTATTCTTGGTGTTAATCATTGACTTAGACTTTATGGAAATTGTGTGAGGACTTGTAACAACATAGTTGGTGTAGCTAAATCAGGAAGCACAGCTCAGCTATTTTAAACCATGGTTGCAACTTTAGCACTTAGATCCTAGCGAGATTATGTGCTTTGTGAAAAGGTTAGCTGACTGGGAAGGGGTTATGGATGCTCTTTGTTCATTTGTTTTTAAGATTTTATTTTATTTTTAGAGAAAGGGGAAGGGATGGAGAGAGAGGGAGACACACATGGATGTGAGAGATGTCGGGGTGCCTCTCACATGCACCCTGACCGGGGACTGATCCCACAACTCAGGCATGTGCCCTGATTGGCACTCAACCCGTGAGACTTTGCTGTGTGGGACAGCGCCCAACCGGCCGAGCCACCCCGGTCAGGGCAGGGTGGGCGCTCTTTGGATTTCTTGTTCACACGCACGCTGCTGCTGGGGTTCAGAGACGGACTGGCTGTGAGTGTGATGTTGCTTGGGCCATGTGGCCTGGAAGCTGCATTCAGTCGGAAGAGCGTAGCCCAAAGTTGCTCAACATACAGCAGCGAGTACCTGATTTTTAGTTTAAACTAAAAAACGATTTGAATTTAGGGTACCTGCATTCATCAGTTGTGTGCGTGGGTTTGGGTAATACCTACTTCTGTTTCATTTGACTGTTGGCCTCACTTTGCATTTCCACATGGGAGAACATAAAGCTAGGACTAGATATATGAACTGAGAATATGTGTAACATATATATTAAATTAACACGCTACATGAAATTTACAGAATCTAGATATCAATCTTGTGAAGAACCTACTGTGAAAAACCAACTAGTAATTTAGCGTTCTTGTTAGGCCTCGTGATGGTCCTATTTTTTTTTGGTAAGTTTTTATGATTTCTACATTGTTTGCAACATTTAACTTTGAATAATATCGCAGATGTTGTGAATATACTAAAAACCATTGAACTGCATACTTTAAGTGAGTGAATTGTATAGTATTTGAATTATATCTCAATAGCACTGTTAAAAATATTATAGACATTAGATTTCTTTTGAAAGTAAAGGAGTGGAGCCCTGGCTGGTGTGGCTCAGTGGACTAGTGCTGGCCTGTGAACCACAGGGTCCCCAGGGTGATTCCCAGTCAGGGCACAGGTCAGGACTGCTGTCCAGGTCCTCAGCAGGGCGTGCACAAATGACGAAAGTAAACAAGTAAATGTTTTTACCTCACTGCTGTTACTTAAACATTGTTATTACTTTAAACATTGTTATTATATAGGCCAACCAAGCAAATTCTAATTGAAGAACAATAGAAATCATGCTTCGTAGATATAAACAGCCTAAATGTGTGTTTTCTGAGTTACTGTAAACTCTTACCTTTGATTTAAGGTTATCAGTACATACTTATGTCTGTTTGAGAAATTTAGCTTACAGATTGGATTTATATTAGATACATTCTAATAAAGCATGATTTTAGGATGTACTGTTTATGGTTTTGCATTTTATTATGTTTTGTTTCCACATTATCTTTTTTAGTTCCCACAACTACCGTGTTGTGCCATGTATAATGTGCACCCATGTTTTTGTGCATGTTATACACAGGCTTATTATACCCATTATTATACCCATGTATAATGTGCACCCTTATTTTTCCCTCAAAAATTTGGGCACAAAATTTGCATTAAACATAGCAAAAATATGGTATGCTGGCTCAGCTGAATTTTCTTCCTGCATTTACAGATCCAAGGGGGGGTAAGGGGTCATCCTGCTCTCACACATGTCCTCTCTGGCAGGTGGATCAGGGCAGGGTATGCTGCCCCCGCCCCCCAGGCCCTGGTGGATCGGAGAGAAGATGGCAGGGGCTAGTCTGATAGGGAGCACAGAGACATATTTGCGGACAGTTCAGAACAGAAGGACGGGACACTCTGCTCAGTGGGAACAGTGGACTGAAGCCCAGGATTGGGAAATTGGGGGCAGGTTCCAGGCGGAAGCTCAGAGCCCAGTAGGGCAGGAGTGCCCCTCTGGAGGGAGCCGTAGGGGAGGGATGGAAGGCTACACAAGGCTTGACACACTCTGGACCAGGGCTGAGGAGTGGCTGTGCTCAGATTGGGGCCTGTGTTCTTGGGACGGACCCCCCCCCCCCTCACCGTCACCGGACCGCCCTGGGCCTGAGCACAGAAACTGCTCTGGAGGTGTGGGGTGCTCGGGGAGCGGAGGAGGGAGAGGTGGTGATGTGTCCAAACCCAAGCATGTGGAGTGAGATGATGGAAACTCCTGTGCTGTCAGGAGAGCGCTCATCTCCCTTCAGTTGCCAAAAACTTGGCAGCCGAGGCTGCCGCTGGATCGCGGTGCCGCACACCATTACGGTAACCGGAGCGCCGTCCTCGCTCTGCCAGCACACTGTTCTCTCCTGCTCGTAAGGACCCGTGCTGTTCCTTAGACACTGAGTCACCTCCTGTTCCTCTGGACTCGGGCGGGGCCCAGCTCTCACAGAAACAGTGTGGGTAGTTGTCTCTTTCATGGCAGTGTTTCTCCACCTGGCCTGTGTTGTCGGTAAGGTTCCTCTTGGCCTTTCTCTCTGCCATTGAGCTTTCTTCCTTCCTTCATTTTTCTTGGCTGTCACAAAAATCCTGTAAAATTTTTGAAGAAAACCATTTATTTTGGTGAGTTTTTCTTACAGTAGAGCACATTATAGGGAAGTCGTGCCACTTACGTGCAGGGATTAAAAACCAGCCTCTATTGATTCATCTGTTTCTCAGCCGGCATGTCTTAGCCCTCGCCGCACTCCAGGTGTCGTGACAGGTGCCAGGGGTGCCCACGTGAGCAAGACGAGGTCTTCAACCCAAGACCTCTTACTAGCTGGTAATGGCACAAACCTGTTTATGGCACTCATTTTAGTCATCGTATACCTTGGTAGTGTTTCGAAATGAAACCAATACATACTCATTGTTTTTAACCCAGGCAAACCGTTTGCTCAGGAACATGTGGTTTACGATGAAAAGTTTTCTAGAAACTTTTAACAGCGTGTGGAAACAGGAAAGGCAGCCCTTCCTCAGGCCTTCCCGTTGGTGCAGGGGTGTGACTGGGAGCACTTCGTATACTCGGAATAGCTCAGCTCTTCAGACCAATCTACTCTAAAGCAGAGGTTTTTACTGATGAAGAGGAACACTTTTGTGGGGCTTGCAGATCTCGCTGTGCTTAAAAGTGTGAGTGCGTGCTTTGCCCTCTCTGCCTGTGCTGTGACGGCGAGTTTCCTGAGGGACTGACCCTCTGAGACCCGCTCTTACCTGGTGCATTTGTGACGGGCCACAGCGGGCGCTCTGGGCGGCGGGTCCCTGCAGAGCACCGGCACATCCTGAGGGTGCCCACCATGTGTCAGCTGCAGTGAGTTCTTCTCGAAAAGAGCTCTATTTTCATGCCTGGGGACCAGCCCCGAGTTGGTGATAACCACACCGAAGGGCAGATGTGGAAATGCTAGCTTGTCAGGGTTCTCTGCGCTTTTTTTGGTATTTGTGAAACTGTCATACACGTTGGCCTTGAAGTTCTTTCATTTGTTCACTCAGTGAGGTTCCTCTTTCTGTTGCTAGTGAACATGCAAGTGGGTCTTTCTTTATTTCTGTGTTACACCTAAACCGCTTTTAAAACCGTGACTTTTCTGGTATGAGAAGACCGCACGCTCGTTGTAGAACATCTCACGCTTGGGGGGAGGACACAGAGGGGCCGAGTCGCCTGCAGCCCTGCTACCTGGAGGTGACCGCCGTTAGCACGCCGGTGACTTTCTGGACTTCTAGCGCGTGTGGATGCACGTGCGTGTGTTATGTCCACCTTCATTAGCGTTACATGGTGGACATTGTCATTCTCCTTCAGAAATATGACTTTGCTTATTGCGGCGTGAGCCATCTTACGGGAGGCCGTGCCTTATTTCAGAGATGTCTGATGGACACATTCCAAGAACGAGATGGCCAGCTGGTACGTGCCAAGGAAAGGAAAAACTACAGTTGAGATATGTAACTTTCTGCTCTTTTTTTTTTTCAAATATTTTTTTTTCTATAATATTTTGATGAGTTTTTTTAAATTTTTATTTATTTTTAGAGAGGGAAGGGAGAGAGATAGAGAGAGAGAGAGAGAAAGAGAGAGAGAGAAACATCAATGTGCGGTTGCTGGGGGTTATGGCCTGCAACCTAGGCATGTACCCTGGCTGGGAATCGAACCTGGGACACTTTGGTTCCCAGCCCACGCTCCATCCACTGAGCTACGCCAGCCAGGGCACTTTCTGCTCTTTTAAAGTTACGAAACATTATTTGCTTCAGCTATTCTATCAGATCTGTCCAGGATATATGAACTATTTTTGAACTTGTAAGTAGCATGATAATTTTAAGCCAAAGTCTGGCTTTGGAGAGCAGTGTTGTTTTGAAATTCAGGGTACATTTATCCAGATCTCCTCTCATGTAAATCAACTTCAGAAGAAAAGCTTTCCTCCCACGTGGACTCACAGCTTCAATGGCTTTTCTTCCTCTGTGAGCTGCTGCGTTGGGATATCACAGTTTTTTTCAGGAGGAATATTTTAAACTGCAGCAGCGCAGTGTCGTGGTGGCTGCTTTGCAGATCGCCAGGAAGGTTCCCTGGACTGTCACTGATCTGCAGGTCCCTGGCCGTGTGGCCAGCGTCAGCGCCCTGGCGCTCGAGTGGGCCCCTCCGGGTGGCAGCCTCCCACGGGAGGGCATTGCTTCGCAGGCGCACAATCGAGAAGCAGGCTGTGCGTCTGGTGGGTGCAGGCTCCTGCCTGAGACCCCCTCCCTGACTGTGTCTTCCCCGGGGTCAGCCACACCTTTTAGAGCCTTTGCTTCCTTCTCACTAGGTGGGCATTGGAATGAGCCTGCCAGTGGTGAGCTTCTGAGGCAGGAACGGGGAGAGACCCAGGGACAGGCTGCCGCTGGAGCCAGACCTGGGGGGGTGGGGCGGGGGAGTGGGAGTGATGCCCTGCATGGCCGGTGCTGCTCCTGCGTTCCCTGCTGCTGCCAGCCCCCTGCTGCCTGCATTTGAAGATTGTTAGTGTCTCAGGTCAGGTCTTTTTAGTGAACCTGAGGCACACTTCCAGGCACAGGTGTGTGTTGATTCTTCAGGTTTTCCTGAAACAAAGTTTCTCTCTAACACAAGGCTGGCAGCTCGGGTGTTCTTAGAGCATGTGCTGCTCTTGTCCTGGTCTTGCCTCATCCGTTCTTAGTTTGTTGGCTTTTGGCAAGGACCCACCACTCCTGCCTGGATCTTCTCAGGAAGGCTGGTGTTTGGGATTGATGGGGGAACCCTCCCTCAGGTGGGATTGGTGCGGGGGGGTAGGGGGGGCCCTCCCTGAGGTGGCTGGTGAGCCTGCTGAGGCTGGCCTTTGAGCCAGGCAGGGGGACCTCGGGGCTGCCGACAGGACAGGCAGGGCTGTGCTGGTTGGGGCCCTCTTGTTCCCAGGGGCCACTCAGAGTTGCTGTCCTGAGGGAACTGAATTCTCTCTTCCCTCCTTCTAAGACGACGGAAGAACTCATCCATGGAGCCAGCCATTGCTCCGAGTGAGAGTTTGGTCCTCCCTCCCTCCGTTCTCTCTTTCCTCCTTTCTTTTCTTTCTTTCTTTTCCCCTGAGATGAATGCCTAGAGCGCGATGCAGAAGTGAGCAGAGCTCAAACCCTTCTTGGAATGAGGAAGCATGTGAAGAAATGAACTTGATAGACCAGTTTACCGTTGGAGGTTTAATGAGACTGGGTTTCTACAGTGATCACTTGACCCACTGTCTTCTGAGTTTTACTTAAAAGTGATTGTTAATGCTCAGGTGAAGAGATACGCATCTTTCTTCGTATTTCCCAGACACTGGTTCCCGAATGCTAGGTTTGCCAGGAAGGGGACGTGTGTCTCACTGCAGCTCCCACACCCACCCACCCTGTGGCAGGCCTGCCGTCCTCGTCCCCCTGCAGCCGGGGGGCTCGGGCTGGGTCCCTGCGGGCATCGGTGCCTCGGACACGGTCTTCGAGGGGGTGCTGGGTGAAGACAGCTCCTTCATTTACTTTGAAGTTTTATGTCATTGTTTTCTAATGTTCAGAAGTGGGGAACACGGCTTAGTTAGAAATTTCAGCTCTGTATAAATTTGTTCCCTCCTTTATACTCAGCAAGGTGTGACGGGGGGACTTTAGGGCCCTCCGGGTCCAGTGCACGGACTCCCTGTGACTTTGAACAAGTGTGCTCGTTATCAGTCACCAGTCACGGGGAGCCCTTGGGTGTCCCAAGGGCTGCTGGGAGGGGGCGACGGGGGCCGTGTGCAGAGTGCCGGGCCTGCCCCGGACGTTCTGTCTTTGAATATTTGGTTTAACTTTCTCCTAAACAAAACGACTTCGGTAATGTCAACACCCTAGAGCCCCAGCTATGCCTCTGTTCTTTTTAAAGATAAGGTTAAAACGGGGTTTCTTGGGTAGTGTCAACTATTAAAAATAATCAAAGCTTGGACAATGAAACAATGATTATTTCTGGTTTGTGGAGACAGTATAAACACTTATGAAAACTTGTTTTATAACTGGACTTATAAAGGAGATTTAGTGGAGGGTGTTGCTTGTTTTTTATTTTTAGTTGAAAGATTAAGACTGGAAACCAGACGATATGTGTTCGTGCATTCCTATATGACTTAGGGACATGTTTTCTATTTTCCCAGCCTTTCTCTGTGATGTTTTTCCTACTTTAAATTCTGTTTTGCGGAACCTAAGCAAATGTTTATGAATATGTATTAGTGACAAGCAGATTTTCAGCTCAGTGAACAGAATTAAAATTTGGCAAATTTTAATAAGCAAAACAGATTTGCTTTCTTCAATTTTGATACACTCTTTCTCTGGCACCTTGAAGTAATCACTTCAAAATTAGAAACCTCGGAACTGTTGAGTGCCTCGCCATTCCACCACTGGGAGGTGGCTCGACCTTCCACCTCCGCCCTCCGCGTCAGTTTCGCAGTGGGAGCCAGGGGTCCCGTGCCAGGGCCTTATGCGTGCAGGTGGCTCCTGTGCCCCTTTCCTCTGGGGGTCCCAGCATGGGCCGGGGGTCCTGCGGAGGGGTACCTCCTCCACTGCTGGCCCTGCGTCCTTTCTCCGCGGGGAGCTCCGGGGGGGACGCCTTGCCTGTGGCCTGAAGTCACACTCTGTTGCCTGCTGGTCTCTACCTGCCCTTCAGCTTTATCTGTTCCCGTTCCTCTCGCCACCTCATCCAGCCAGAGTCCGTTGCAAACCCCGTTATTGTCTCTCAGGATGTTCCCTGTTCCCTGCATGGCAAACCCCGGCTGACTCTCTCACACCCGCCTGGTCTCACTCACTGCCTCCTCCCCGAGCCTCTCAGGGGCCCTTTCCAGGCAGCACCAGGCCCTCCCCCGGCCCCCCACCTCCCCGCTCCCGGCTGGCAGTCACACCTCTCCTGGCCAGTCCCCTGCAGCCCACTGCAGTCCACCAGCCACGAGCTGCCCGAGGACAGGCGTGTGGCCAGCGCGCACCGCATCCCTAGCTCTGGGCGCAGAGTCAGACCCACGTAACCTCCCGGAAGATTCTCTGCAGCCTGACGCTCAGAAAGAACAGTCTGCACACATGCAGTGGGCTGAGGGGTAGCCCAGCGACGCGAGTGCCATGGCAGGGTCAGAAGTGCCCCCAGCCGCGCTGTGTTTCTGTTCTGCTGCGTGACGCTGAGCGGGGAAGCTGTCCTGTCACCTGCAGCCACACTCCCCAGGGGACTCATGGGGCCGGGGCGCGCTTTGCCAGAGAGAGACAACCGTTGTGTGGCGTCCCCCTGGCTTTCAGGGCGGCGGGGCGGGTGGGAATCGGCCGCACCCGGCAGACCTGACCTGGGGCCGGGCAGTGACCACAGAGAGAGCCGCTGTGTTAGAGACGCAGCCGTGGTCCCTTGGGAACATGTCCTGCAGTCTAATCAGCGTAGTTACACTTTGCCTTTAAAACTGGCGTGTCAGGAAATCGTCCTTCCAAGTCGGATCTGGAGCAGATCACTTATGCTGTAAGAGAGCCTGGTTTCCAGTGTGGTTAAAATAGAGTTAATTTATGAAAACTCTGTTTTCATGGAATTTTAGAGTTGTTCATTGTGTAAGAATAGTGCTGTTAGAAAATTCTTAGCTTTATCTTAAACTACAGGAGTAACCCGAGAAGTAGTTTATGCTTCGAGAAGAAATTCAAACAAACAGAATCACGGAGGAAGACACCAAAGCCTCATCGCCTCCTTGTTAGAGTAGTTCCATACGTGTTCCGAGCAGACTTCTTCTGCATTTGTAAACATGTGCGGCTTACAAGTGTGTTTATATACAAACATGCATGCTGTGTTTTAATACTATGTGGCCTCCGTTAATAAATTTTTGTGGATTTGAAAATCTGGCAATGTCTCATATTAACAGACAGTAATTCTTGTAATTTATGAAGAATTTAACCCTGGCTGGCGTAGCTCAGTGGATTGAGCGCGGGCTGCGAACCAAAGCATCGCAGGTTTGATTCCCAGTCAGGGCACATGCCTGGGTTGCAGGCCATGGCCCCCAACAACCTCACATGGATGTTTCTCTCTCTCTCTCTTTCTCCCTCCCTTCCCTCTCTAAAAATAAATAAGTAAAATCGTTAAAAAAGAATTTAATGGAAAATAGAAGTGAATGCCATCACTTGATGGTATTTGCACATACAGATTTGGTACTGTACAGTGACCTGAAAACATACGGACTCACACTTGCTGGCCACTTGGTGAGGTAGGTGGCATGTCCTGGGTGGACAGAAGTTCTCTGGCGCTGGGACGGTGGGCAAGGGGCCGCCGAGGTGGCCGTACGATTCTGAGAGTCGGACCCTGACTCTGGCTGTGTGGCTCTAGGCAGACCTGTTGTAAGGCTGAGTTCCGACTTTCCTCGTGCGTGCCTTTTCACGCGGGGACAGCGATGGCTGTGGGGGGGGGGGGCGTGCGGGGGCCTGGAGGGGACTGAGCTCTGCAGCCCCCGGCCAAGCCACTGAGGGGCAGCCCTGTGTGAGTAGAGGGCAACTGGATTCCTCGCCCCGACCACACGCTTGTCTCTCCTGCCCTGTGCGCTCTGGCCCTGAGGTAAACAGTTTCCTAGAGTTCATGTTAATTTTTTAAAAGGTTTTTCAAGCCTGTATTGTACACACACATTTCCCTTCACCTCTTCTGAGATGAAGGGTGGCCAATCGTACATGGTTCTCCCCATCTGTGTTCTCACTTTACAACAGACCCCGGGAGCTGTTCCGCAGCCTCATCCCAATGACCCTGGGAATCGGGCAGGCAGCTCCTCCCGGCTGCTCCTCTCGCTGTGCTGTGCTGAGCTTCCTTGCTTCCTCGCTTCCTCGAGGGAGGGCTCTGCTGGTCCGCTGCTGGTGGCCTTTCGGTTGTCTCTGGTCTTTGCAGTTACGGATGGCGCTGCACTCTCGTCATTCTTACTTTTGTATCTGCTTTTATGATCGAGTCTCAGAAACGGGATCGCTGGGTCACAGGTGAATGCACATGCAGTCTGACATTCTTACTTAATTATCCTGACCCTTTCACGGGAAGGAGTGCGAATACTGAGTAAAAACCAGTCTTTAAATCCTTCTCTTCTTAGTCGTGGGTGAAGTGCTGCTGGGTCTGATAACAGCGTTTCACTGTGAATGGCTGTCCCGTTTGCCGGACTTGACCGGCTGTTCCAGGACTTACGCTGTAAGTAGCCTCGGGAGTCTGGGTGAGGAGGTCACTGCGGAGCACAGAGTCTTCTGCTCCTGGCTGTTACCGGCCCCTCGTGCGATGCAAGACGGCTGCCCGGGTTTCGGGCTTCACCCCCCACTGCCGTGTGCCTCTCGAGAACCTGGTGGGCTCGACGGGCTGGCGACTCTGGGCTTTTGTCCCCATCCGGCCACCGAGGCACCCATAAACTTGGGGTATTACCAGTCCCTAGTTGCAGGTCGTTGTAAGAATTCACGCCGGTAGCGTATGGGAACAGGTCAGCGCAGGACCCACACATGCATGCAGTGCGTGCTCAGCGAGCGGTCCTTGCTTCCATTCTTTCAGACGAGCAGACTTGGGTTTGATGACTCACTGTCCACACTGGTCTGCCAGGAGCTCGGTTCAGGGGAGATCTGTGACCTGCGAGGACCGGCTCTTCCGCGTCCGCCTTCCCTGGTCTCCTGCACCCTTTACCTGAAAGGCTTGAGGAGAGCTCAGCCCTGTTGACCGCCTTGCGCCGTGCTCGTCACCTTTGTTGGAAATGGGGTGGTCTGGTCTCCGGGCAGGTTTGCAGGCACGGCGATCTCCGCATGTGGAGTCCGGGCAAGGCCCCAGCCTCCGACCTCCGATTGGAAGTGGGCAGAAACCTGCTTTTCCGAAGCAAAGCACACGGGTGGGGCTGTCCGCCCTTTCCTGAGGGGCGAGGGAGGACAGAGCTTCTCCCAAGGAGAGCAGCTTCGGCCTTCTTCCCAAACCTCCTTCCCAAACCTCCTTCCCAAAGGGTTACGTTTTGACAGCCAGGAAAGCACCTGTTCTCCTCTTTTCCTGATGGGTTTCTTTCCACCTGTGCAAACGCTCGTGCTCCCCGGGGCACAGGTGGGGCTCTCTCGCTGGGAGAGCGTGGGAGACGGACCTGCGGCTGCGGCTGCGTTGGGCCAGTGAGGACCGCCGTGGGGACGGTGGGCTCCCGCAGGCTGTGCGTCTGGGTCTCTGGACCACGTCAGCGCCGACACGTGGGAAAGCGGTTCTTCAGAAAGGGACCCCCGAGGAGTGCTTGTTGGGGGTTCTGGAGAGCAGTGCACGTTCCCGGGACGGCAGGGGTGTGGATGAGGGCCTGGGGCCTCTGGTGACCTGCGACTCTCCTGCTGCAGAGTGTTGGGAGAATGCAGGGCGGGGGGCCACACGGTCCAGTCCCGCCCCCCCCCAACCCCCCCGCAGCCGTTTCCAGGCTTCAGGGAGCTCCGGGAGGCGCCGCATGAGCCAACAGCAGGCCTGCGGGGTGGGTCCCTCAGTCACGTGTGTGTTTTCCCCGTAGGTCCACTTCCCAGACACGGAAAGAGCAGAGTGGCTAAACAAGGTAAGGGAGCAGAGAGCGGAACCAGTGGGGATTCGGGGATGGGAGGCCATCCTTCCGTATTTGGGGGCTGGGATGTCGACACCGTGTGAACCCGCTTGGACTGGCTCCTGCTCCCGAAGGGCTCGGCCGCAGACGCTGCGCCGCTCCCCTCTCTGAGCAGTGAAAGCTGCCCTTGCTCCGAGAAAATCAGTGAGATGTCCACAGCTGTTCCTTTGACCTCTGTCTACTGCTCGGGTCCAGACGATAATCATGAGGAGGAATTCTGGGAACATTATGAAGAGGGAAATAATCCTAGAAATAGATAACTTCTATTACCTAATGTTTTAGAAAAGGTTCTATTTTTAGGTCACTGGACCCTGAAGGAGATCTGCTGTCTCCATATTTATGTGTCCTTAGAGCTGTGGAGTGAAAACCAACGTAGGCAGTGATTCCCTCACGGGTCAGGAAGTTAGTCCACCTTAAAGGAAACTCATTTTTGTTCATTGAGATCTGTACAGTTTTGGGATCTGTACAGTCGAAGCCACAGGGTCTTCTGGTTTTCTGGGTTTTAGGAATCATTAAATGTGCTGACATGGGTAAATAGAATGCTTTACCAGAATGACTAATTCCTACAACGTATTGGTTGATCAGTAGTTTATTGTTGTAACACATTTTAAAATTTAAAATCATGTTGATTTTTGAATAACAAAAAGCTCCCCCCTTTAATTTTCAAAAGTTCTGGCGCACTCTAAGGGCATAAACGTTCTTCGTGACGCAGGCACACTGTGTGCACGGCGTGTTGTTTCACCCGAGTTCCTTCTCCTCTGCAGACGGTAAAGCACATGTGGCCTTTCATCTGCCAGTTCATAGAGAAGCTGTTCCGGGAGACCATAGAGCCGGCCGTGCGGGGGGCAAACGCCCACCTCAGCACCTTCAGTTTCACCAGAGTCAACATGGGCCAGCAGGTCAGCTCCTCCTCCAGTGTCCTTGCGTGTGTGTGCCTGCCGCTGCGGTGAAAACCGAAGCCGTAGGTTGAGTCCTCTGTGTTGCTTCCCAGAGAGCACTGCTCCCTGGGCAGGCCTGGCGGGGCTTGTGCAGCTTCTCCGGGCGCTGCCCCTCGTGGGGTGCCCTTGCCTCGCCTGGTCCATCGAGGGTCCTTCCCTGCCCCCCTCTGTGCACTGTGGTCTTTCAGCCAGATCAGGTTCACTGCGTGGGGGGGGTTGGGGAGGGGGTGTGTGTCTTTCCACCCCTCCCTGTTCTGTCAGAATTAACTTTATGGAGTTTCCAGCAACCTGTTCTGGGGGAAGGGATGGGAACTTACTCTAAAGGTTCAGCAACTCACAGCAAGCCTAAGATGTTCACCCTCAGGTTGTTTACATCAACAAGTCTGGATGCAGGGCGGGTCCTGTGGGCCTCACTTTAGTTGCCCAGGGGACGGCACGGGTCCCTGTTGTCGCTGGAGCCGCATTCCCGCGCACCTCACGGCCCTGCTGTCTGCGTTGCGCTTTGCAGATGCTGTGGGTTTTGTTCAGGTTGGAGGTGTGTGGCAACCCTGACTCGAGTCCATCGGTACCAGTTTTCTGACAGGCTCAGAGGACAGTTAGTATGTCTTTTAATGAACGTATGCACATTTTTTAAAGATATATGCTATTGCATCCTTACTAGACTACAATATAGTGTAAACAGAACTTATTTATTTTTTAGAGAGGGGAAGGGAGGGAGAAAGAGGGAGAGAAACATCAGTGTGTGGTTGCCTCTTGCGCACCCCCTACTAGGGACCTGGTTCAACCCAGGCATGTGCCCTGACTGAGAATTGAACCGGCGACCCTTTGGATCGCAGGCTGGTGCTCAGTCTACTGAGCCACACCAGCCTGGGCTAAACAGAACTTTTGTATGCACTGGGGTACCCCAACTTTTATGGGTTCACCTTACTGACAGTGGCCTTCTGGCACTGGTCTGGAGTCGAGCCTGCAGGATCTCTGAGGCGAATCTGTGTGTGCAAAGGAGGTCTGCTGATTTCCGGTGGTACTTCTCGTGAAACTCTCAGAACTACTCAAGTAGTTGATCATGATAAGCTTCCTTTTTGTATTTTTTAAGTCCAGTAATTAGCAACAGTTTAAGGTGACTTTTCCTATTGAGGTGTAATTGACATTTAATGTTATTTTGGCTTTAAGGTAACATTGTTTCATGTGACCTAACAAATGCCTAGCACATTTTAGGACGCCCGCCACACAGTTCACACGCACTAGTGCTGGAGCACAGAGCCAGGCACCGGGGTCTTTGTGTCACCCGTTGGGGGTTTAATGCACGTGGCTGGTGTCTGGCTGGCCCCCAGACTCGTTCCCACCCACCCTGCCCAGGCCGCCCGCCCCCATCAGGGGTGATCTCTGTGTGGAGACGGCCCAGCTTCCCAGAGCTCCGCGGGACCCAGGCTTGTGTGCAGGCGCCTGCGCAGTGCTGCGACCTCCAAGTACAGCCAGGCAGCCGGGCCGTGGTTGTCTGTTGCTGCGAGCACGGGGGCCTGCACAGGGGCCCATGGGACATTTGCCCGCGCCACCAACTTGACTTCTGCAACCCGAGAAGGTGACAACAGGCTGTGACCAGTCAGAATGCTGTGTGACTGTGCAGCAGGAGCCAGAGCACTGCTTCGGTTTTGACAGGCGGCACAGGGAGTCTCTGAGGCATGTTCTCCTCCGGTCCCCTTCTTCTACAACTCTTTAAAAAACGTAGAAACCGTTCTTGGCCGAAGCCAACCTCCGCCTGCGTGCTCTGTGCTCATGTGGGTGGAGGTTTAGGGTTCTAACCCCGCCGGGCTGGCTTCAGGAAGACTTAGTTCACGCTGCCGGCGCCTGCTATCACGCGGGAGAGAGAGCGTCGCTGGGGACCGCAGGAACGGGAAGAGCGGGGCTGACCAATAGGGGAAGGCGGCAACGTGGCCGCACTGGCCTCCCACGGGCACGGGGAACTCAGCCGGGCACGGGGAACTCAGCCGCCGTCTGATGGAGGCGGAGCCCCAGGCAGGGTGCTGTGTGCACTGAACATCTGAGCTGAGTCCCTCAGGGCCGTTGGGTGTCTGTCCTTCCTTAGCTGGTGCTCAGACGCTGGGGTCGGGGTCGGCCCCCCTTCTTCTAACCTGTGATCAGAGCGGAGGGAGGACTCGTGGTCCGAGGCAAAACATCCAAGCTGCAGGCACCGAGCCCCACGCCCACGCCCACTTCCACTTGCCCACACGACGCGGCAGCTGTGTTTCTGGTGATCCGTCTGTCTGGGTGATCCGTCCGTCTGGCCGAGTCTGAGCTGGTGTCCTCGGGGAGAAGCCCGGGACC
Source organism: Phyllostomus discolor (assembly GCF_004126475.2). Classification (NCBI taxonomy): domain Eukaryota; kingdom Metazoa; phylum Chordata; class Mammalia; order Chiroptera; family Phyllostomidae; genus Phyllostomus; species Phyllostomus discolor. The sequence goes on along the minus strand of NC_040912.2, from coordinate 95,423,860 downwards.
CGGGTGTGGGAGCGCGGCTCTTGGTGAAGACCGAGAGCTTCACCCCGGGGCCTGCTGAGGGACCCCCACCCGGCCAGCGGGGGCGGGCGGAGCTGTCCCAGAGCGGGAGGGTCTCGGGTGGACGGACGGAAAAGGCGTCGTTGAACGGTGTTGTGCGTGGGCCCTCCAGGGGGAGCGTTTGTGCTGACCCACCCACCTTCGCTTTTCACAGCCCTTTGACTCAGACCCTGCGTCCCACGTCAGGGGTGGAGAGTGCCCACCGCTGGTAATTCCGATGCATTCAAAAGTCCCATTTTTGTGAAAATCTTAAGTAATGAAAAACTACAAGAAATAAAAAAACGGAAGGTAGTTGAGTTCCACGCAATGTGGTAGGACAGAGTAGAGGGGAAAGTGCGTGGGAAGAGGCCAGGGCTGCTGCGTGCCCTTGGTGCACCGAGCGCCCTGCGTTCCCGTGTCCTTGGTCCCACGGGCACCTCCACGGTGGAGGGTCAGAGGTCAAGCACCTTACTGGGCTGGCACAGTGGGTAGCAGGCTGTCCTTCATGTCGCCGGACGCCGGGGCGCGTTCTCTTCAGCTCTGTGCCGTGCTGTGAGGTTCGGTGGTTTTGTTGCTGTGTTTGCCAACCCTGTTTGTTTTTAAAATAAGCCACTTCTTGTTCAGCCCCTCAGGATCAACGGTGTCAAGGTGTACACGGAAAATGTGGACAAAAGGCAAATCATCCTGGACCTTCAGGTCAGGTAAGCTTTGTTTGTGTCCCGTCTGTGCCGTGGTCCGTGACGTCATGTAACCTGCTGTCACTTAGCTACGCCCCCGTGGCGGGGGCTGTAGTGGGCGCAGCTCTCCCCGGTGTCTGGTGGGGCTCGTGCAGATGCTTGATGAGGACCCACACTTGTTTGCTTCCTGAGTTCCTGACAGCCTCGATAACTGCCATTCACAAAACATGGCAAGTAAAAGAAATTAAAGGCACTAGAGGAGAACTGCAGATCGAATTCCTTACAACCACTGATGCCAAACTCCTTAACAAAACACTGGCAAACCGAATTCAGCAGCACCCTAAAGGATCCCACACCGTGGCCAAGCGGGCGCGTCCCTGAGGTGCAGGCGGCGTTCAGCATGGACACGCATCGGGGGGCGCCCGCTCGACGGAGTGAAGGAAGGACACCGTGTGGTCGTTTCTGCGGGTGCGGGAAAAGCTGGCGGCAGAGTTCGCCCTGTTCCACGGGCACGGCACTCCCAGAGCAGGAAGCACGAGGTTGCTCTCAGCCTTCGCGACGCAGAGCACACACCCTCCTCGGTGGTGGAGGACAGAGAGCTTCTCCTCCGAGGTCGGGCCAAGGCCGGGGGCCCGCCCTCACCACTGCAGTGTGGCCCAGCCCTGGAAGGCAGTTGGGACGGGGGAGAAATAAAGGCGTCCCACGTGGAAGGAAGAAGTGAGACGATCTCTGCTCACAGGCGACGCAATCTTCTGCGTAGAAAACACCGAAGATCCCGCAGAAAACCTCTTAGCGCTAATAAGAGAGTTCAGCAGCGTGGCCGGATACAAAATCAGCACAAAAACCAGTTCCAGTCTATGCGCTGTCGGTGTACAGTTCAGAAGGAAGTTTGAAAAACAGTTTCTTTTGCAGTGGAGCCAAAAGGAATAAAATGCTTAGGAATCGGTTTAGCTGAGGAGGGGACAGACCTGTGTGGTGTGAACACGAAGCGTCGCTGTGGGCCGTTGAAGACGACGCGAGGAAAGACGCCCGCGCTCAGGGTGTGGAAGACGGTGCTGTTACACGGCGGCCCGAGAGCAGCCGGCGGCACCGGTGCGCCCCCCACACGGCTGGGGGGGGCGGCCTCCAGAGCAGGGGAGTGTGCAGACAGCACCCACCACTCAACCCCGAGACGAGGGACCGGGTTCAGCCGCGTCAGAGGGCGCGAGCGGACCTTCCCCAGGGACGGCGTACGAATGGGCCACGGGCAGGTGGAGGGACGCTCAGCCTCACTACACATCAGAGAAGTGCAGATCGGCTCAGGTGCCAAACGACAGCACCTCGCTCCGTCCTGGTGGCCAGCCGTCCAGACGGACCGGGAGACAGCAGGTGCTGCGGCTGGGAGCGCGTTCCCTGGGGACGGAGTCCCAGAGGTGCGGGGTGAGGCCTCTGGGGTCGAGGGGGCGGTCAGGTCACACGGACCCCACCCACTGGGTGTCGACCTTCACGTAGGATCGCAGTGACTTCGCCAGTGAGGGACATGGGGCAGCACACGGTCCTGGCCCCAGGGTCCGGGGCTCTCGGGTTTTCTCAGGGCCGGGAGCCCGGGCGTCTCTTTGCTCGTGGACAAATGCCATCTAAACTTTGTTGTTTTCAACAAACTTAGTTGTTTATGAAACAAATGAAAACCGCATTCCATGACAACACTGCTCCAGGGTTCCCTTTGGGAAGGGACGTTCGTCACAGGAGCCGGGCTGCCGCCGGCCGCGGGTCCGGCGGGTCTGGCGGGAGCAGAGAAGCCTGCAGCCAGCCCCGACCCTGAGACAGACCCAGGCCGCGGGCCCCAGCGGGGTCTGCAGCCCGGGCTCGGCTGCCGCCCCGTTTGTTGATTGTTCAGGTTGTTTGCCTTGCAGGTCTGTGGCGAGGGGGAGGATGTAACACAGAACTCTCCTCTGCTAGTTTTGTAGGAAACTGTGAGATCGACTTGGAGATCAAGCGATACTTTTGTAGAGCTGGTGTGCAAAGTATACAGGTAAGGTTTTTTCAGATTTCATGGTCTCCTAAAATCCTCTGTGCTCTAGTCGGAAGGAAAATGGTGAGGGTTTCATTTCTTGGCAGTTAGAGTTCTCTGTGGGTTCTGCCCGAGGCCTTTCTACGCCTGTCCCGTGCCTCCTTCCTGCGTCGCAACTGCCGTGCCCTGCTCACTGTTCCACACTCTGCTTCCCTTTGCACTAGATTCACGGCACGATGCGGGTGATCCTGGAACCGCTGATTGGAGACATGCCCCTGGTGGGAGCCTTGTCCATCTTCTTCCTCAGGAAGCCGGTGAGTCACGTTTCTTTCGTCCCCGCCTTCCCGCTGGCGGCGAGGAGGCGGGCGTGTCGCGGGCGCACGACGCGCACAGAGAAGCGGCCTCTCCGTGGCCCGGAGGCGTGGGGCCTGCTGGCTCTCACCTCTGCAGGCCCCAGCGCGGCCCGCCTCTCCCTGTGGACGGGGAGGCTGTCCCTCGCCACAGAAGTGACGTGTCGGCCACAGAAAATTGAAAAACAGACGTTTTTTCAGTGTCGGGTTGCTGTATCGACATTTCCGCACCCACCGCTGGGTATGATTTACAGACACTTGCTCACCGAATCCTCACGCCCATAGTGAAATAGCAACAACACGGCTTCCTTTTCCTGACCGAGGGGGGACCCTCCTCTGTCGCATCACAGAGCCAGTCTGGGGGCCCGCTCGCCACCTGGCTCTGCCTCCCGTCCCCCTGGACCCCACGCACAGCCTGCCCATCACAGTGAGTGGACTGTAGTCAGTACAGCAGGCTTTTAAAAGTCATAAGGGTTCTCCATACTGAGCTATGTTCTAACACTTGGATAAACCATAATGTTACATTCCTTTACATGGTGAGATATGTGTGTTATTCCAGGTTTTTGTTATAAATGGCCAATACTTATTATTAACCACAAAAATAGGAGAACAGAGGTATCAGTCCTATGTAGGCCCCCCTCACCTTGGCTCCCGCGGCTTCCGGTTGGCCTCCTGCCTCAGCTGTGTCCTTGGTGGCCGTCACTCACCACTAGGGCCCCTTCCTGGGGTGCAGAGGGCTCCCTGGGGGTGGCCTCCCACTTGTGCTGTGGCATGGCTGGGTCACTGTCCGTGGCCTCATTTCCCGTCGTTGCTGCCCCAGGAGCATCCCCGCCGGCTCCATCGGCCCCAGGGAGGGGCTGTCATGCAGGGTCAGTAGCAGCCCGCCAGCCTCCCTGGCCCCTCGTCTGGTCCTCGTCCACAACGCTGCCTTCAGCCCCGTGTCCCCTTCCCAGGGCAGCGTAGCCAGGGCTCCTCCTCACGCCCGTGGCGCCAGAGAGCCCTGGGCCTCGTCTCGCGTGACCTGTCAGCTCTTGGAAAGCACAGTCTCCGTCTCCACACAGCTCAGTGTGTGTCTGAGGGAGGCCCGGCCCGTTTCTCAGCTAACTCGCCACAAAATGCTGTTTTGTTACCTTCGAGGAGCCCTCCCTGGAGGTACCGCTAACGTCTCGTACAGTTTAAAATCGGAATCTCTATCGTGCAATTTGATGTGAGGGACTTAATACACATTATCGTTGGGTTTGTCCAGACCAGACCGTGAGTGGTGCTTCCTCCGTGTCCTCGCTGAGGATTCCACGCACACGATTATTCTCATTTCCCTTCTGTTGCTTAAACATGGGCTGCTTTTGAGTATATTTTAACGACAGTAGTTCCCCCCTTACTCACGGTTTTGCTTTTCATGGTTTTAGTTACCTCTAGCTGACTGTGGTCTGAAAATGTTAAATGGAAAATTCAGACATAAACACGTCGTAAGTCGTAAACCGTGTGCTGCTCTGAGTGGCAAGATGAGGTCCCACATAGTCCCGGACATGCGCCACCTTGTCCAGTCACCAGGCCGCACACCGCCTGCCCACAGGTGACTCAGGAGCCGGCGCTGTGGTCAGATCGGCCACCACAGTGCTGTGTCCAGGCAGCTCCGACTTTATCTTATCCTTGTTTTAGTTCGCGTTCGTTACTGTTGCTCATCTCTCGCTGTGCCTCGCTCATGAGTTAAGCTGCATCGTAGGTACTTTTTTACACGCTGGGGAACATAGTCTGTGGAGGCACCACCCGGGGGTCTTGGACTGCGTTCCCCCCAGACTGGAAGGGCTGCTAGACACAAAGCATGGCGACACTCTAAAGCTGTTAAGGAACCTTCGTGCTAAATTTTAACTTACTGAAATACTGAGAAGTGAAGAGATTCGTAAATGATTTTAAAAGCTAGTATATTTAAGCATTAATAAGTATAAAAAGCTAATCTTTGACAAATTGCTGAGTATTTTAATTTACCGTGAATTTTTAATTATTTAATGAAGTGTGTTTTTATTGAAGTTCAGAATCCAAATACTCTCCCTTAGTGGATCTTCTAGGTGTAGTTACTTTAAGAAATAACATCAGCCCCAGCTGGTGTGGCTCAGTGGACTGAGTGCTAGCCTGTGAACCGAAAGGTCACCGGTTCAATTCCCAGTCAGGACACAGGCCTGGGTTGCAGGCCAGGTCCCCAGTAGGGGGCATAAAAGAGGCAACTACACAGTGATGTTTCTCTCCCTCTCTCTTTCTCCCTCCTGTCCTGTCTCTTTAAAAGTAAGTAAACTCTTAAAAAAGTAACGTCATCGTAACTTCCAAGCGAAGTTCTAGTGCTCCGAGAAGAAGGATGAGGCTCTGAAACGTTCAGAATCTTTCATGTCCTTATATGGGGAATAAAGTCACCAAGCACATGCCTCGGACAGAGGGAGTTTTTCAGTTACTTGCAGCTGGAAAATATGAGAACAAAATTCACGGCTGGCTGCCAAGTAATTCTTCTCACCCCAGTGAAAAATACAGTGAGAGAGACTTGTGGGGTTTTTTTTCGTTTTTTGTTTTTTTTTTTAATCCTGATGATTTAGAAGCGCAGTGTCAGAGACCCACAGGGATCCTTTACACGCGCCTCTGCTTGTTGATGGGTTTGGATCAGCTTCGATCCTGTGCGTGGCTGGGTGGTGGTGGAAGGCACGGCCCGGGGTCCTCCAGCCTGGTTCTCCCTCCTGGTTCTTCCTCTTCCTACTGTGGGCGAGAACCATTCATGTAACTTCCCTGGGCCTCAGTCCTCCGGCCTGTAAGGGGCGGGGGGTAGGGTGACAGTAACACCGACCTCACGGGATTAAATGTAGGTAAACGTCAGTGGATGAAAAACACTTGACCCGGGGCCTGGCAAGTACAAGTCCTCAGGTTTTTAAGAAAGGAAATGTTTTCCTCCGTGTGGGTCCAGCATCCCGGTGGGTCCTGACAGGGACCCCAAGTGCCGGTGAGCACAGGAGCTTGGACAGAGGCTCTGGTGGGGGCCGGAACGAGCCAGCGCCTGCCCTTGGTCGTGTCTGTGGAATTGGCGGCCACTCACCCCTGCTGCCTGGACAGCTGTGGGAGTCACCCTGGCACACACTCTTCTGGGTGTTCCAGCACCCTCGGGTCCTTTTCAGACCCATCCCAGGGCTGCTGCTGAGACAAGAGTGAGTCCGGGAGGCCTGTTCTGGAGCTTGCCCGGGAGACGCTCGGGCCGCTGCTGCCAGTGTGTCCACTCTGTGGGGTGCTCCCACGGCTTTGTTCCCTGCTCTGGGAGGTGGGGGTGGGGGGGCCCACAAGTTGCCCTTGTGCAGCGATTGTGAGGAGGGGTTGGACCCTGTCTGCAGCTGAGGCGCCTGAAGCAAAGGTGGGGCTTGACTGGAAAGTGAAGGTCGCCCGGACGGCTGCCCCCTGAAGCCCGTGCAAGCCTGTGAGGGGCTGCAGGTGAGTGCAGCCTCTGGAACCACGCCCGCCCCCCCCCTGGCACGCCCCACCCTCGCTGGGTCTCTCTTGCTGAGGCCGCTTCCTCTGGTCCACGTGCCTGAGTCACAGCTGCCCGCTCCCCAGAGGCGAGCCGCCTGCCTGCCCCGCCCCGCCCTGCAGGTACGGGCCTGGGTCGCAGGAGCGGGGAGGGTGCAGTGTTGGAGGAGGGCTCCCCGCAGCGGACCCTACACCCCTGCGGGGGGCAGCAGTGCGGGGGAGGTCTCGCCCCACACCACACCTCACTTCCCGTCCAGCCCTGGCAGCTTTGGAGGTGTTTGTCCTGCCAGGTGTTCTGGGAGTTCTTGAGTTTCTTGGATCTGTGGTTTGATCGCTTGCATCAGAGGCACAGGCTTGCTGCACCCCAGTGGTGGGGGCGGGCGCCCCGCATTGCCCTGGCCCGGGGTGCGTCTCGGGGCTGGTGTCCTTTCAGCGACTCTGCCCTCCTCGTGCCTGTGTCTTTGGCGGGTCTTGTGCAGGTGGGTTTCCATGTACTGACCCAGCCACACGGGCTCTCCGACGGTCAGGGCCTGGGATGGTGCCCTCCCCTCCCCGAGGCACCTCCTCTTCCTGCCGTGTCCCCGGCTGCGGTGGACCTCACCTGCGTGTCCCTCCCAGGGGCTCTGTCTGTCACGGTGGGGAGCGGGTCTTGTGTCCCTCCAGCAGCATTGCTGTCTCCCGGCCCCACCCCTGCGGCTGTGGGTCGCCCCGGTCCAGCAGGCTGTGCAGCCAGCCCACGCTGCTGGCCCACCAAATGGGCTGCACACACCCTGGGTCTGTGGACGTGAGTGGGTTGACGCTGGCTCACTCCCACTCACCGTGAGCACCCCGCCTGCAGCTGGAGTCGCCTCTCCCACCCTGTGGGGCTGCTGCCTGCGAGGAGGGGTTGCTGGCTGGCCGGGGGCCCCGTTGCCTCAGCTCCAGCGCTCAGCGGTGATGCTGTTTCCGGCTTTCTGCATCCCCCGGGGAGGCTGGCAGCCCCAGGAGCTTTACAGCACACGAAAAATATTCCTGACCTTTACCACCAGCCCAAGGTGACTAATTCAGAAACACCGGAGAAGGGTGGGAGCCGCCAGCCTGCAGTCGTCACGGACTTCCTAGGTGATTCATGTTCCGCACCACGTAATGAACGCTCTTAGGGTGCCTGGTGTGTAGTACGTGCTGCGGTACGCAGTGCCGTCGTCGAACTGCGGGTTCGGCTCCGTCCGTGCGGCAGCGCGTCCTGGGGGAGCAGAGAGGAGCCGGCACGGCCGTGAGCGTCTGTGAGAAGCAGGGTGCCGTCGTCGTGTCCCAGGGACACGGGACCCGGGACCCGCTCGCTGCTTGTCCTGTGTCTTGCAGAAGGGCCACAGCAGCCCGAGCTGGTTTCCTGCCTTTGGAAACTCGACTCCTGGCCCTTCAGTTTCCCGAAACAGATCTGAGTCACCCAGACGCAGGGGGGCAGGGGGACGGGCACTAATTTTAGCAGCTCGTCCCTCCCCGTGGGCTCCTCCCTGGCTCCCCGTGTCGGCTTTCCAGACTCAGCTTTCAAACCTCTCACACACACACACACACACACACACACACGTTCTCACACGCTCACACACTCACACTTGTGCACACACTTGTCCACTGCCCCCTCCGTTATCCACTCGGGGCACTTCCTGCCCCCAGGCTCCCCTGGTGCTTGGGGACAGGTCAGCTCCCCTTCCAGCCTGTGTCTTGCGTTCAGATTTGTCTTCCCGCACCAGGCTGGGTCCTGCCCTTCCACGAACCCTGTGCCCGCCTCCCCGGCGTGTTGCGTCTCTGGACTCGGGCAGCATTTAGACACGCGTGTCTGATCATTTTGATGAGGGTTGTGTGCGTTGGCCCTCCATCACTTGACAGGAGGTTCGTCATCTCTGGCCACGGCCCCTTCCAGGGGACCTGCCCTTTGACAGGCCCCCATCAGTCCTGGGCGCTCCCTCAAGCTTTCTGACTGAACCAGACGCCCAGGCCTGGCGTCTGCTGTTCCGTCAGTGTCCCTGGTTCTTCTCGGTGGAAGGCATCTGTGGACGTGATGTCCAGGGTTGGGAGGGGCGGTCACCCCGAGTTGCTCTTGCTTTCAGGCCTGTTGTCTTTGTGGGGGGTGTGGGTCTGGACTGCTATTAGCCATGTGCGTTTGCATCTCATTTCTCTTTGGCTGAGAAATCTCAGTCTCTGAGGACTTTTAAAGCTGGTTGCTTTCTCGTTTGGTCTTCCCGGGAGACGCTGGATTCCGGTTTGTGCTTGTTTATAACCAGCCACTTCCCGAGGGGATCTGAGCCGGGACAGTTCCTGCAGCTCTGTGGGCGAGGCGACCGTGCGGCAGCGTCTCTTCCCAGATGGAGAGCACATTGACTCTGTGCGGGATCCATCTTGGTGGGAAAAGCAGTGTTTCCAGTCGATGGCTTCTGCCCACCCACACCCACACAGCCTGCTGTGTGGGCGTCGTTCTAAGACGAACACCCGCTGGGGAGATGAGCAGACCCCCAGGTGTCGGCTGAAAGGGACATGTTCCTCCAATATCAGGGAAGTGCACATTGAAACAGGGGTAAAGTGTGCAGTTTTCAACTGCAAACTGGACGGAGTTTTAATTTCTTTTTGGTGAGGATATAAAAAAGGGACATTTTCTTACACTTTTGGTGGGAATATAAATCAGTACAGTATTTCTTTATGGTAATTAGGTAGCATAGTCAACATAACAAGTGAGCATGTGTCTTTGACCCAGACTTCCACTTCTTGTAAAGTCAGCTGCATGCACATCCCAGAACATGCGTGTAAAAAGATACTCACTGGCCCTGGCTGGCGCAGCTCAGTGGATTGAGCGCGGGCTGCAAACCAAAGCATCGCAGGTTCAATTCCCAGTCAGGGCACATGCCTGGGTTGCAGGCCACGGCCCCCAGCAACTGCACATTGATGTTTCTCTCTCTCTCTCACTCTCTCTCTCTTTCTCCCTCCCTTCCCTCTCTAAAAATAAATAAATAACATCTTTAAAAAAAAAGATACTGAATCTCGACAGAACAAAGAGAAATACAAGTGTTCCCAGTGCCCATCAGAGGGGGATGGGTGTGTAAATTACCCCACGCTTTTCCTGGGGAAACGACGACACGGCCACCAAACGGAACGGCAGGCGGCTCTGCAGGCACCCTCAGGACGGTGGCCGGGTGTGTTTCCCAGTGAAAAACAGGGTGCAGGGCAGTGTTCTGTCTGCGAAGAAACAACCGTGGGCGGCTCGGTTCGAGAACTGGACATCACGTGGGTAACAGCGTGTCCCCTTTTTTTAAACAGCTTCTGGAAATTAACTGGACAGGACTGACCAATCTTCTCGACATCCCCGGGCTGAAGTGAGTATTCTGTCGAGTGCTGTGGTCAGCCCGGGGGCGGCGCTGGGGTGGCGTCAGAGGCCTGAGCCCTCGGGGCTGGGGCTGGGCCGTCGCAGCAGCCGCTTCTGCCCTGGGCGCGGGGCCCGAGGCGCCGATGCAGTGGTGCAGGGCTGCAGGCGGCCGCTCCCCTGCAGCTCAGATGTTTCTGAATCGATGGGGCAGCCTTGCACTGTCTTATGAGTTCTTGTTTAAGTTTGGGTTTTATTAGTTTCCCAGGAAAAGAAAACTCGAACAGCAAATATATGTTCTAAGACTAGCCCTTTCCGGGTTCTTTTCAAGCTGCAGCCCCTCCTCCGAGGGGGGGGCGGGTAGTCCTGGCCCTGGAGCCGAGGGGTGGGGCGTGTACCTGTGTCATCGTCGTCCCTGGTTGTCCCTCCGCTCGCGTGTAGCCGTCCAGGGTCTGGGCCGTGAGATTTCCCACGTGTGCACTTACCTGGGTCCTTCAGCCTCACGTCCCTCCTGGGAGCGGCGACGTCCTCCTGGCCCTGTCACGGGAAGGAGGGGAAGTTTGAAATACTTTGTGTCACAAAGAAATTGAGAGAAACGCGTGTGAGCTGTTCAGTGGTGAACCGGAGATGCAGGTGTGAGGGAACGCAGGGAGCATCCCCTGGGATGCCGTGCACGGATCTGAGAGCACAGCCTCCAGGACAGGCAGCGTCTACGCTGGGGCGTCCCCCGCGGGCCTCCGCCGGGGCTGGAGGGGAGACCGTGCCCACCCTGTTGGCTCGTGGTACGCGGCTGCCGAAGGCGGTGGCCCCCGGGGTGGGGGGTGAGTCTGGTCATCGCTCTGTTCTTTTTGCCTCCCACCCAACAGCGGCTTATCAGATACTATCATCTTGGATATAATATCAAACCACCTGGTGCTTCCCAATCGAATCACTGTTCCGCTCGTCAGCGAGGTTCAGATAGCCCAGCTGCGGTTTCCGATACCAAAGGTGAGCGTGTCCCGTGACCACCGACAGGCGGGCGTGGAGGGCCGGTAGCGGCCCTGGGTGTCCCGGCCTCGCGTGGGCGGTGGTGCAGCTGGTGGGTGGTTTGTCCGCCGCCCTCTGTAGCTGGCGGAGGGCAGCGCGAGAGCCTGGCGTCCGTCCACTCAGAAAGCAGAGCTCTGGACGTGCAGGTCGACCCCGCCTGGTCTCTGCGGTGGGGGCAGAGGCTTTCTCTGAGACTGAGAGTCTGACGGGTGACACGGTGAGAACGCACGCCTTCCTGAGCTGGTTGCGTCAGGAACGTGACCCAGGACTTTTTACAAAGGGTCTCCGGGGGAGACTGCCGCCCTACCCAAAGGTAGCCGCACTGCCTTTGTTTGCCCTGAAAGAAGGAAAAGTATTTTTCGTTTATCCCTTAAACAACATTAGGAGCTGCGAACTGTGTGTGGAGTCTGAGAGTGCGTGTGCTTCAGAGTTTCCGCTTCCCCTCTAGGAAAGAGGGTGGCCCAGTGTTTCACAGGGTCGCCGTGAACCTCGAGCAGAGTGGCCAGCGCACAGCCCAGGCTCCCTGACGGGCCGACACTCCCACGACCTAGTGTCGCTCACTGTGGCGTCCAAACAGGGTTGTTCTGGGCCCCACGAGGCGGGTCTGGAGTGACGGCTGCCGCCCTGTGCGCGCACTGGGCCGCTGTGGGGCGTCTGCCCGGGGTCTCCGGGGGCCCAGCCACTCACGCCCCACGTCCTCACACGTCTGTTCCCTGTGCACCGTGTTCCTGGGTGGGGCAGACGGTTGGGCCCAGCTGGCGCTCCTGTCTATGGGATGAAGCGGTGAGCAGCCGGCCTCTTGTCCTTCCAGGGTGTCCTCAGGATACACTTCGTTGAAGCTCAGGACCTCCAGGGGAAGGACACCTTCCTTAAGGGGCTTGTCAAGGGCAAGTCAGACCCCTACGGCGTGATCCGAGTCGGCAACCAGATCTTCCAGAGCAAGGTCATCAAGGAGAACCTGAGCCCCAGGTGGAACGAGGTGTACGAGGTGAGGCTGCGTCCCCAGGTCCCCCCTCCCCGCTGTCTCCCTGGGCGGCGTTCACCCGGGCGGCAGCTGACGTTCTCTTCGCCGCACCCCCCGCCTGGAACGTGCCGCACCTGCTGTCCCTGCAGTTGAGGGCATCCTGCCGACACGTGACGCTTTGTGATGTTTTAGACTTCACGTGCGTGAAGCTGTCACAACAAACTGCACCGTTTTTCCTGGCTCGAATGTTCTGCGTTGTCATCCACACACAGACGTGTGCGGGAACGAGGTCGCACTCTGTCTGGTGCGTGGTCCTCCAACACCGCGGGGCGTCCGTCCTCGTCGGCAGACGCGGACGGGCCTGAGTTGTAACACCCGTTTGCTGGGTAGAGCCCATCTTTTCTTCGCCCCGAGCGGTCCCGGCTCTCGGGGTCAGCATTGTGACTGGCCGGCGCACGCGCAAGGCACACGTGTTCTTTGCGTGACCGCCTTTTCCCACCTGCAGCCCCTCGGAGTGGAGCTGCCGCAGCAGCGGTTCCGTGGGTCTGAACGCAGAGCCCCGCCCGCGCTAGTGCGGGTCCTGCTCCCCCAGCTGCTGAGCCCCACCCCTCCCGCCTCTGAGTGGGGCTTGGGCATCCGAGGGTAGTGTGTGCGCGGAGCCTGCACCGGGCTCTGGGCCGCCCAGTCCCCGTGCCACCGAGCTCGGCCCCCTGAGAGGCACCCCACCGGGAACGAGCCCAGCGGACTGCTCCTGGGTGGACCTGCGCTCCAGACGCGAGGGCACACGGTCTGACCGTGAGAGAATGCAGTGCCGCACGAGGGCTTCCCGCCGGAGGAAAGCACGTGGTGACGTTCGCTGTGACCGCCACACGCAGCAGGTGACGGTGCCGGTCACGGTGTGCAGTGACCCCGGGTTGTCACCGTTGCAGGCCTTGGTCTACGAGCACCCCGGACAGGAGTTGGAAATCGAGCTCTTCGACGAGGACCCGGACAAGGACGACTTTCTGGGGAGGTGAGTGTTCAACACGCTCGGTTTTCACCCGTCTCTTAAAGCTGCAGCGTGACCTCACTCCAGAAGTAGATCCGTGTCCGTGTCGTATGCGGTTTTAAATGGCTGCTGGACATGACATGTGTCCACCTCAGGCTTCCTAGCACATGCTTTGTTCCTGACGAGGTGCACGTGTAAGTAGGAGACGGAAGCTTCTAGATCTGGGTCCGTCACAGCAGCCACCCGGTGGATTCAAGTCCAACGGGACCTGGACTTCACCCCTATAGCTGTGCTCGCCTGCGTGAAGCGCTCTGCAGCCGTGGGTGGCTCAGGGCCCTGCACGCCCGGCCTCCAGCCATCGCGCCGTACAGCCAGGCTGGCTCCAGATGCAGAAACGGGGTTCTAAACATTATCAGTTTGTCGGGCGTTATTTTGGGGGGGAGGGAGTCGTAATTCACATTGAAAAAATAAGCATTGATTTGTTTACTTCAATGGAACAACCAGCACAGCTGGAGAAAGGTACCGGAGCAGGGGACACTGGACAGGTTTGGCCTCATCAGACCTGGCCTGCGTGTCGTGCTGTGACTTCAGAATTCCTTCACGGGACAGTGGAACGAGGAGCAAGGGAAAGATCTGAGGCAGTTCAGTGAACAAGATAGTTTGCGTTCGAGTGGAGCACTGTACAAGCCAGACTCTCCTGACTGCAGCTGGAGGGCGCTGGCCTCGCCTGAGACAGATCGTGGGGGAGGGGCGCGGGGGGCTGCGGGGCCGGCAGGCGCTCGTGCGGGGGCTCCCGCGCTGCCAGCAGCATGCTTCTGCGCCCTGACTCGCGTGTGCTGTCTCCCCAGCCTCATGCTCGACCTGACCGAGGTGGAAAAGGAGCGCCTTCTGGACGAAGTAAGTCCTCCAGGCGCCGGGCGGAGGGCGTTGACTGAGTGCCGCCTGCCCCGCCGTGGCGTCCCGAAACGTGGTGTTTGCCTCTCAGACGTGGGGAGCTTCGGCCTTCTAGTCAGAGCACGGGGGAAAGGAGTGTAAGAGCCGAGTCACAGGGCACGCCCTGGGTGCCAGACGCACCCGTGAGGATGTGAGCGCAGGCCGACTTGTTTCGGGCAGGCGCTCACTCTCCCCCGGGGCCAGGCGGCGGGCTGGGAGCAGCTGTGTGATGAGGAGCAGTTGATCGATTGCTTGATTGATTGATTGATTGATTGGCGATGAGCATTTTAAAGCAGAGTGGGCACCATGCCGTCTGTGGGCGATCGCCACGTGAAGGGTCTGTGAGAGCAGCAGCCGGCGTGGGTGGGCGGCAGGCAGGCAGGACCCTGCTGTCAGACCCTGGGTGTGAGAAAGGGGAGTCGGTGGCGGCTCGAAAAAGGTGGGTGCGCTCGGGGTGAGCAGAGCGTGGCCGGTGACCCGAGTTGGCTGCCTTCAGGGCAGCGCACGTGGTCACTCACCAGTGAGCACCCAGCCCCAGCCCCGGCCGGCTCTTCCCGCACTGCGGTGTGGGGCCGTCTCTGACTAATTGCTTTGATTTTTTAAACTGAAACAACTATTGGCAGTTTTGTTATCAGTACATAGTGACGAGTAAAAACCAACACGCTAACTTGTTTGACACTGAAATTCCGCACTTGGGCCCCATGTGTTGTTACCTCTGGGCCTCACACTCTAGCCCAGTCTGCACGTTGGAGCCGACGGAGCCGGGAGCCTTGCGTGTGAATCGGGGGTGAAAGCGACTCATGCACAGGGCTCTGGTGGGACTGACCCAGTAGTGTCTGTGAAGCGCTGGGATGGCCTTGGGCGGCGGCCAGGGCTGTGCGCGCCCAGCGGCGTGACCCGCATGCTCAGGGGCACGTCCGCTGAGCCCGCACGTCTGGTCCTCAGTGGTTCACCCTGGACGAGGTCCCCAGAGGGAAGCTGCACCTGAAGCTGGAGTGGCTCACGCTGATGCCACATGCCGGCCGCCTGGACCAGGTACGTGGCCTTGTGCCTGACCGCTGGCATCAGTGTCTCCCAGGGGTGCTACCCCTTGGCTCAAAACACTGTGGCAGTACTTTGCGTTATTGTGCTTAAGTCATTTCGTACTCTCAGAATTTAAAAAGAGATCTGCAGGTCATTTATCCCTGTTTCACGAGACCCTCACACACACGAGTGCAGGCGTCTGGAGGGCCACAGGCCGCTGTGTGCTCCCTGTGACGTGAGGAAGTCCTTCCCGTGTCCGCTGTCTGCTTGCACGCACCGGGTGGTGGTTCAGTCTCCCTCTTCCCGTTCTCGTGAGCATGGCGGGTGTGACCATGGGGCGGGAGTCGAACCCCGTTGGACATGCACTCACTGGGGCGTCTCCCTCCTTGCAGGTGCTCACAGACATCCGAGCCGACAAGGGCCAAGCCAACGACGGCCTTTCCTCCTCTTTGCTGATCTTGTACTTGGACTCAGCGAGGAACCTTCCGGTAGGTAGCGCTGTGGGAGCTCACTGGGGCACTGGTTTCCACGCCGCCACCGGCTCCCGTGGCTGCATCTTCCCTTCGCCCCAGCCGCGAGCAGCCGTGGAGGGGGCGGTGCGTCTTCACGTCCTCGCCACTCAGGAAGCTCAGAGCTGTCTCTGCTCCGCACGTTGCGTGAGGAGATGCCGACTCGGAGGGGTCTGTGCGGCTCCCTCGTAGCCAGGGAAGAAGGCAGTCTGCAGAAGGTCACTGAGTACCAGAGCCTGGCTGCTCGTTCTCTGTGTGGCACGGCAGTGCAGTGGGGCGCCTCTGAGGACAAACCTGTCCTGGCCGCCACGCGGCCGGGCGATGGGGTGGGCGGGGCAGCAGGGGGAGGGGCGGCGTGGGAGCGGAGCCTGGGCACTGAGGGCTGCCGCATGGCACACACCTGCTGCCTCGGTCTCCCGCCACCACGGCTTCCGCGGCCCAGAGCAGGCGCACCGCGCTTGCTTGCATCAGAGCTGTGACGGACAGAAGCCACTGTCCCTTGGGGAAGAAAAATTACACATTCTCGGGCGGGGGGGGCCTGCTGGGATCCCCACGCCGCAGTGCGCCCCCGCTGCTGGTGAGAAACCTTCTCTCTCTGGCTCCTGCGAGCTCCGAGTGCTGCGCACGGTTCCGGATGTGGTCCTTCCCGCTTTGCTTCACGTGGCGAAGGCCCGTGCGGTGGCAGGAGAGAGGACCCCTCCCGGCTGCAGGGGCTCCCCCCCCCAACCCCGATGGCAGATGCTCCCTCGTGCAGGTCGTCGGTGCTTGTCCCCTGAGCCCGTTGTCCCTGTGGACACACAGGGAGCACAGTGCCCCACTCGGCCCCTGGCTCACCTCGCTGTGTCACCCGGGCCGCCTGTCCGCTCTCCCCTCGCCATGGGTAGACGGCGCCCCCTTGGTTTCATGACACACGCACCTCGCCTCAGCACCTTTCCGGGTTTCAGCACTTTGTGTATCGGTACGCTTCGTTTAAAGTCTTTAGCAACTGAAACCTGACCAAGCATTTGTTGTTTTTCATAATAGGAACGTGTCCTCGAACTCTTAGCATGAAATTGCTTATATGGTTGACCCTTAAACAACGTGGGGCTTAGGGCTGCAAGCCCCAGTCGAAGTCCACAGAGCACTGCAGCCAGCCCTCCGCTCTCGCAGGCTCCCGGCCCCGACCAGAGACACGGGACCCCGGGCAATGCGGGCCTGAGCCATGTGAGCCCACCGGGACGCATGCTGTTCCAGGGTCGGCCACAGCCGTACTTTTCAGTGACCGTGTCTTTCCTGACCTTGATTCCTCTTGAAGTCATTACCTTCACCTTTGGGCCCCTCTCCCAACTGAAGTCTGGCTTTTTCTGTTACAGTTTACTTCATTATTATTTAGCCTTCCCACAGACTTTCTCGTGCGGCACAACTTCTTGTTTCCAACCACAGTAAGGCTTGCTAGCAGGCCCTCACCGTGCCGGGCGGGAGCGAGCCTGTGGCACGTGGTAGGTAGGACACACGGAGCAGGGCTGCACGGGGGAGCTGGCGAGAAGGAGGGCTGTACTTCAGAACTGGGTGTTGTATCACATAAGTTAAAATTTCAGTGATGTCACATAGCAAAGACTGAAAAAACAAAAAGCAGGTGAATTTATTAACCTCCCATTAAAGGGCACCTTGCACAGGCTGGGTGCTCTGGCTGCCAGAGGCAGACGACCCTCACGGCGCCTCGGCCCTGCTGGTGCTCGGGCTGCCCTTCGCTCTCCTGCTCACGGGCTCCTGCGTGCACTGACCACGGCCCCGTTCTCTGCTCTCTCCTCCCATCCCCACTTCCTAAGAGTATCTACGAGGGAAGCTTTGGGTGTGGCCACTTAAAAGAGAGGCGCGCGTCCGGACTGGTGTTCTGTGAAAACACCGCCTCGGTCTATAGAGCGCTGTTTGTGAGTCCCCGGGGTCCCTCCTCGTGCTTCCGTGGACACCGCGAGAGTGTGCGCGGGGGCTCGGGCGCGTCCGCTCGGGTGGAACGGCGTGGCATGCCCTTTGCTTCTCTTGCATGGTTCCCGTGGCCGCGTGTGCTTGTTTTGTGCCTGTCCCGTGACACGTAACAGTGCTGTGACTAACACCGGCTGCCACGTCTGATAATGAGATGAACAGACCGGTGAGTCACGAGGAAGCCCACAGAAAAGCAAAAATAAGAGTCCTCCTATGGTGGAAAAAGGAAGCCATAACGACTCATTCGGTTTTCTTGTGGTTCATCTCCGTGTGAGATGTAAATATCTCTTTGCAGGCTTTCAAAAAACTCCCTCCGGTCTGCTTTCTCCTCCTGGCCCAGAGGAAGTGTTAGAACGTGGCTCTCCTTGGAAGTCCCTGCTGTGCCCATGGCTGGTCAGCGAGGGCAGAAATGCACCTGTGGGCCTGGAAGCTGGCCTTCTCCCCACTGTCCAACCAGAGCTCCCGAGAGAGAAAAGGATGATTGAGTTTATGATCATTCAGCTTCCTTTAAGGAACTTCAGGAATTTCCTGGAGTGGACAATGGTGTGTTTCTGACCTTGCTCGGGGAGCTGACTTGCCCTCATTCTGTCTCCCAGGGCCTGGCTGTCGCACACAGCTCCCCGCGTTGCCCGTGGTGCCCGCAGGAGGCGGTTACTTTTCCTTGCTCTGGGGTGAGAGGGAGTCGCCGATGGCTCAGTCGTGAGTCTGAGTCACCCGTTCTTGACCAACTGCTGGTTTAGTTCAGCGATAGTGAGGTTCTCCAAGTTCATTTGGTCCCGGAATCTAACAGAGGCGGCTTTGCACTTGGGAAGAGCTCTCGTTCTGTGTCCACGTGGAGAAAGGGAGGTGGGCAGAACTCAAACTGCAGGTCCGTCCATCACCCCGCTGACAGAGGAGGAGAGTCAGGACGCAGGGCTGGGTGTGAGGCTCCGTCGCCCCGGCAGGAGGCGGGCTGCCGCCTCCCCACCTGTACTGGGAGAGCCCTGGGGGCATGTTGGCACCTGCTCTGCACCACTGTTGTGAAGTGGCTTCCGTGGTGGCGTCCCTCGGGTGGCCGCCCTCGCCAGAGGCCCGCATGAACCCTTCTGACTGGTGTCATTGCTTTGCGATGGGCCCTGGCGACATTGCTCGGTTACCAAACAGCCTTTTCCCCTCCGTTACCAAAGTCATGTGCTCTGCTTTGTGAGTCAGATGTTGGCACCAACAGGATGCTCTGTAAACTCAATTTGACCAAAGTCATTGCTTTTCAAAAATCCGTTGGTTTTCACTGTGAAGTTAGATCAGTGCTTTCTCAATTTCCCCCCAAGCCTTGGCCCTTCCCTGCTTCTAGGAAAGGTGCTGGACAGCCGCCCGCCCGAAGAGCTCCTGCCCTCTCCCTGCAGGAAACGCCCTTAATCGTCAGCTCCCTCAGCCGTTACCCCTGTGAGGGAGCACCACCCACCTCTATCCCAGACCGGAAAGGGCCCCTTTACAAGCCTGCTCAGCACCCGCTCCCCTCTGATCGAGTCTTGGGCTGGAATTTCGGAGGGATGCTGAGGGCGCAGCTTAAGCCTTCAGCTCCTAGGGTGACTTGTGTCTGTGGAGCACTTTCCACGGTCCTGTGTGGACGGCTCATCTGGTCTGTGGCTGTGAAGACCACTTTCTCAGACAAGGAGCCAACGTGGCGCGAGGGACTGAGCTGGTGAGCAGCCGGGCTGGGCTTGGACTCAGCCCGTGACCCAGAGTCACGCTCTGGGGCCTCCGGTCTGCTCCAGCCCACTCGCTTTGTTAAGGTCGTGATGCTGTGGGCGGGGCTTATCTGAGATGCGTGGTTTTCACACGCGGATCCACTTTATGGGAAAAGGTGAGCCTCGTGACAGGGAGACCTAGCACCTTCTCACTGTGAAGCACAGGTGGCGTTGCCGCCCCATTAATGGTGAGGGCCCAGGCGGAAGGCCTCACGCTGGGCCCCCCCCAGAGCACCTGGCTGGTCTGGCCCGTGTCACCCCCAGGCCTCAGCAGCTTCCACGCTGTCACACGGCTCCCTGCACCCTCTCTCCTACCCCACACAGTCCCTCTCCCTGCCTGCTCTGTGGTCACTGATGCACGCTACGATGATTCGTGCATTAGCACACGGCCCACCTGCCTGGAGAGAGCTTCCCCTGCCTGGGCTCCCCTCAGCGACGCGCCCAGGGGTCCCAGTGCCCGCGAGCCGGGCGGGCGGCTGCGGCGCCCACGGGCACTCAGTCCTCTTGGCTGGCTGTGCGATCTCCCCGCCCGCCCAGCCGGCCACAGTCACGGGAGGCTGGAGGCAGAGTGTCCCGTTCTTCGTGATAAAATCTCCCGTTTTTAAAAAAGTAGAAATGAAATTCAGTTTGTCATTTGAAGTTAATGACACCTAAAATGGTAAAGTCATTTTATGTGTCTGCCTTTGAAGGAGCTTGCCAAACAACTCAGCCTTTCCCTTTTGAGGCCAGAAAGTAACGAACTCACAGTCAGTAGAAGTAGGACACAACCCGTAACAACAGAATGTTGAAGCCAGGAGAAACTCTTGGCGATCTAAGCAGCCCCAGCATTTCCTGCATGGCAGAGAGCGGGGGACGCAGTGGGGAAGGCCCGTCCCTGCCGAGGTCCCTGCACAAGGGGAGCAGGTCATAGGAAGGAGAGAAGAGGCATCTGCCACTGCAGCATGGACTTGGCTTGAGAGTCATTTGGACACGTATGGCCCATTTGTTGGTACTTCAGGTACAAACTTCAGGGTGATTATGGGTATTTTAGGGGTTTGTTCAAGCAAAGGAGAGGAGAGAGAAGCCTTTCTTAAAGCATCACTACTGGACTTTGAAACCCAAAGATAAGAGGCACAGTAACCACAGGGGAGAAGGACATGTGTTTTGATATTTATAGATTAACGGGTCATTCTGAGATAAAATCTTGAGCATAGAGAAAAAGTAACAAATGATTTTTACTGTTTTTTTGTGTAATTCTTGGTGATTTTTGTTTAAAGATTTTGTTTGTTTGTTTGCATAACGTTCATGTCATTAACCATACATAAACTCCTCGTTGCATGTTTTATTAACCCTTGGTATATTCATTTTCTTCTGACTTGAAAGAGTAACCCATTAGAATTTAACGCTGACGTCTTGAAGAAGGCTGCAGCTCAGAAAGCTTTCAAGGTAAACAATGATTTTCCCTCTGAAAAGTTCGTGAAGACATATTGAAAGAGATGATGCCTTAACCCTCATGGGTTTATGACTAGTTACTAATTAGTTGTCATTGGAGAGAGCCTGCTTTTGTTACCCCAAAAACAGTAGTTAGAAGAATTTAAGTCAGCTTCAAAGATACATTTTATGAAGCTCCAATGTGATAAATTAGATATCTGTTCTGTTGACCTGAGTGAGGCAGCAGTATCTAAGGTGGTTGTAAATCATCTGTATTTTAATTGGATTTGAAATTGTGAAAATGGTAAAGTGGAAGTCCGGTTTGAAATCCTCACCACCTTTCGGAATATGGCTGGAAGGCACCCCTTGTGCATTGTGACTGTTTGTTTGAACATCACCTCTTTCAATATGCTGAGTCGGGCCGTCTCTGATTGGCGGCCGCCAAGCTCAGTGCTGCTGGGCGGGGCCAGGCCTTTCCGGAAGCTCTGCCTTCATCCAGTGAGGTGTATTGAGAACTAAGCTCCACTCCCAAACACCACGGACAAGCCTTGTCTGCCTCAACTGTTAGAGGTTTCTGATGACTTACAGTGTTTTTTTTAGCTTGTTTGAACATTTCAGGGTTGAATATGTGGACGAGGGTTTAAACGTCATTGCTTTAAGGAAATCCCATAGGAGGGATTCAGGAATGCTTTAAAATCAGTTTCACCCGGAAGGATAAGTTAAATTTCAGAAGCGAAGGAGACCAGTCAGGCCTGCTCCGACAGAGCCAAGCCCTCGTGCACTCGGTGCCGAGGAGAGGCCGTGGGGCCCGGCAGGGGATGAAGCAACAGCTTCCACTGAGGCGCCGGGCAGGACCGCACCGGTAGCCCCCTGCCCGTTTCTGCGTCATGGTCAGAGCAACGCTGGGAGGCCGGACTGCCTGGGCGGGAGTCCCCGCAGGGCCACTGCCACTCCTCCGCGTGGCAGGGTAGTGAGCCCTCCCCGTCACTCATGGAACGGAGGGGCAGCGTCTCCTGCCGGGGCAGTGAGTGAGGTAAATGGGATCGTGCATGGGAAGGGCTCCGTGCAGCCGGTCCAGTGTGTTCGTTTCAGTTGTTGCCACGTCTCCGCATTGAGGCCTGACAGCCAGGTTCTGGAAATGCTGTTGTGTCCGCCTTACGGACCTGAAAGCTGAGATTCACCCCGACGACGTGTGGCCTCCACAGTCCAGGGGGGGAGAGCTGAGGTGCAAGTGCGGGCCGGCCCAGACTCACTTGCCCGAGGCCCTGCGTCTCCGAGTGGCCCTGGTGCCTTTGGAGATGGCGTCGTGGTGGAAGACGTAGCGATTTAGGGCCCCAGACATCGTCTGTTTTAAGACACAACACTAGTTTACGTGCCACGAAGAGAGAAAGGAAGCGTGTCAGTTAGGGCTTGACGTGATAGTGTTTATGTCGCACACACTGCAGGAATGCGTAGGCGAACAGACGTCTGTCGTGGCGCTCACACGCGCAGCAGAAGGGGTCTGGGAGCAGAGCCAGCGGGTTGAGGAAGCGGCTCCCGCGACCTTCCCGAAGGCAGGTCCCAAAGGCGGCCGCCGTTTCCTTGTTTTTGAAGGTGGCAGAAAGTTTAAAGAGAAGGCGTGTCCTAAACGGGACAGATTCCCAGGAAGTCTCTGGGAATGAGGGACTGCTTCGGCAGAGAAGAAGTGAGTGTGTCAGTTAAGAAACACACTCGGCTTCTGAATCAGACTCAGACGGCAGTTGTAGGGTCGGTCAGCCAGACAGGAGAGCCCCCAGCGTCACAGAGTGTGGCTTGGGGCTCGGACCTGCTTACCCCCCCACCCGGGGGGCGGGGTGCTGGGGAGGCCCCTCCCTTCAAGGCCAGACTGTCAGTCGCCACACATGACCGCCAGGGAGGGTGGGAAGTAGAATCTTTATTTTCGGAGGACTCGTGCTCAGCTGACACCCAGGGTTCAGTATTCTCTGCCACCACAGTCTGCAGCCTTTGAATTTTTAACAGCATTTATTTCATTTTGCAGAACTCACTCACATCATAAAGATGAACCAGAAAATAGATTATTGCAGTAGGTTTGGGCTAGTAATATTTTATTCAAATAATCATATGAATTTGATACTTATTTTTGTCATTGCTGCAGTGTTGAGGATTGACTTCAAAGTTGTTACTAAAAAAATGATGACCTTATCATTAATTTCCACTAACATATTTAACTGTATCTTCTGTGGGGCTCAGTTATAAATAAACCTCATGTCCCATATATGTTGTGTTTTCCTGTGCTTTCTTTAATCAGCTCTCTGTGCTAAAGTGTGCTTCTTACCATTTTAAATTATTTACGATATCTGCTTAGTTCAGCGTGACTCTAGATCGACATTTGCTCTGCCGTCAAAGTTACCAAGCCGCTGGCAGCGAGATTTGATTCTTGGTAACTACATGTTTGAACAGAAGATGCTAAGTTAAAAACGTAAAAACACATTTTTGACATTTTGTAGTGTTTTTATTATTCCAGAAAGAGGGCTGTTCTGAATCATAAACCCTTTTACATTTGTCCTTGCTCACGGTTTTCTGTTCATTCATTACACTTCATTTTGTTGTCCTGGTGAAATGAGTTTTGAGAGTGCAATTAACATGAAAAGATATTCAGAAGATTTCATTTTTCCAAAGTAGCTTGCTCTAAAAATAAAAGACTTTAACCCTTAACATTTGCACATAAATAGACGTTTTCCTGGTGTATTTCATGGGAGAGGTAATTTGGCTTGGAGTGTGCTTAGCAGCCCTTCCCCCGCTACCCGGTCTCAGTCCCTGTGACTGAGGACTGAGGAGTGAATGGAATGACTGTCAGTCCACACCAACAAGTTCGTTTTTAACAGCCCGTTTCAGGGTGTCCACTCACTGACTTGGTCCGTTTTCTGTTTCTGGACAGTCAGGGAAGAAGGTGAACAGCAGCCCCAACCCTCTGGTGCAGATGTCCGTTGGTCACAAGGCCCAGGAGAGCAAGGTGAGGCTGGCCGTGTGCTGGGACGTGCCTGTCACCCGCGGGGCGGGCGGCGGACTGCTGGTGCCCACGTTGCTCTTTCGTCTGCTCGAATCAGCCACCTCACGGAGCAGCAGCTCCTTAATGTGGAGACAAAGATACTGTTCACTTTTTAAATACCATCAAAACTCACGAGTATGCTTTTGCTTGACTCCATTGGTAGATGAAAGTTTCTTTGAATGTTCTATAAATATTTTGTCTAAAAGATAGCCAACTGTGCTGAAAGCGCATAGAACTCGGCACCAGCAGCTCTGCCGGGGGTGGAGGGGGGCCCTTGCCGCGGCTCGGCATGTCCTGCTTTCTGACGCAAGAGAAAGCAAAGCGTTCCCAGGACAGTGTGAAGTTCCAGGCCTCTGTTCTCTTGCGACTGTTGGGAGCACAGCGCTGTGCAGCGCTTGGCGGCACAGAGGAGGCTGCGCCGGGGAAACCTCCGTCCCAGGGACTCCACGGCCGCCTGCCCGTGCACTCGGAAAGCTTGGGGCTCTGGGTGTGGGACACGTCCCACGGTTAATGCATAATAGTGCATGCTCAGTAAAACGTATGTCTTGGAGTTTAATTAAAGCCGTCCCAGGCTTTCAGACACAGTGAAGGAGCAAGCACGGAAAATATCACAGAGCTGATTTTTTGGTATTTCTTTCAGATTCGGTACAAAACCAACGAGCCCGTGTGGGAGGAGAACTTCACTTTCTTCGTCCACAACCCCAAGCGCCAGGACCTTGAAGTCGAGGTATTCTGCCTGCCGCCCGCACACAAGGGCCTGCACGTGCTTGAGGGTCACCTTTCCCGGACCCAGCACCCGAGCTCAGTGGGCCTCTGTCAGGCCGGGCCCTCGGTCTCTCGGGCTCTGTGGTGCTGCGGACTTTCTTTCTTTTTTTAATTTTACACTTTTGGTTGGTTTCGTCACTTCCCCAGGGTGTACCTGGGCACCCTTTTGTCAGCCTTGCTGACCTTTATTAGTTCCGCTGGCTTGTCTGTGGCTGCGTCGGGACTGTCGGTGAAGAGTAAGGGCATCCTGCTTCTGTGCTTCCCCTGCCCCCCGGCCCCCCTGCCCCCCGGCCAGTGCTGCTGACTCCCGGGCCTCGCCCTCCTGCCCTGCCGGCCCCGAGCCTCTCGGGAGGGCACCCCTTGGCCTCTTCCCGTCTTAGGAGGAGACTTAGGGCTTCACCATTATGCCTGAGGTCTGAGGACGTTTCCTTCTCCGGCTCCTAGTATGCCGATGGTTTCGGCACGAACGGATGTGGAATTTCATCAGAGATTTTTTTCAACAGTGAGATGATCACTGGTTTCCCTAAGTTTGTAAATATGGTGACACACATTGATTTTCAGGTGTTGAACCTTGTGAGCCCTTATTTGGTTTGCAAGGTTCGCCATGAGAGAGTCCCACGAGGAAGCCTGTGCTGAGGGATAAGCTCCCTCAGTTGTGAGGTCCTGTCCTTCCTGTGCACTCAGTTTCACGCACTAAACCCTCGTTAAGGGTTTTTGCGTCTGGGTTCAGAATGGATTGGTGAAAGTCGTGTTCTTTCTCGTGCTCCTCGCTGTGTGATGGGGCAGTGACAGAGACACGTGATGTGGGTACACTGTAGCATCACTGGGTACAGTGTTCTGACTTCCTGAGGAGGCTGCCCACTGTGTCACTGTGTTCATCGGGGAGGAGGTGGCTGGAGCGTGCCTGTGGAAGGCCGGCCCAGACCCTCCCGCCGTCTCCGCCTTGCCCGTGGCGCTCAGTGTGTGCTGTGGTGTTCCGCAGGTCAGAGACGAGCAGCACCAGTGTTCGCTGGGGAACCTGAAGATCCCGCTCAGCCGGCTGCTCACCAGCGACGACATGACCATCAACCAGCGGTTCCAGCTCAGTAATTCAGGGCCGAACAGCACCCTGAAGATGAAGATTGCCCTCAGGGTGCGTAGTCTCCCACGGGTGGGCAGGGGTGGGCTGCAGGGGCGAGGCTCGCGGGCACTGCTGCACAGGGCTCAGGACAGGGTGGATGGTGGTCAGGGTGTTGTCGCAGGGCCGGGACCGGCAGGAAGGTGCCGTCCCACATGGCAGCGTTTCCGGGTTGCTTGTGCCGCCTGTGGAGTTCGTTACACCTTCCCGTGAAGGCCATCGGCCGTTTCTTATCCTTTGGCCCAGAAACTTGCTGTCTGGGTCAACAAGGTCTTCTGCTAAGATTAAATCCTCAACAGTCCTTCAAAAGAGAGGATTGAATAAAACTCTACAAGGTGGTGGAAATTACAGGAAAACTTTTTAGGTCCAAAATAGACAATAAATCATTTGTAAGCACCTAAGGAAAAGTTGAAGGTAAAACTGGAGAACATGAGAGAATGCTAAAACTCACTAATTTTAAAAATGCACATTAAAATGGAGAATGATCTTTTTAAAAGAGCTAGGACAGACTTAGTGCATGGAGGGGGCAGTGGAAACGGTCTCCTGACTCCTAGCCAGGACCCTGGCCGTGCACAGCCTTTCCGAAAGGACTGCAGTGTCTCCAGGTGGCACGTCGTAGGGCCCCTGGGACCAGGGGCCTTTCTCTGGGAGTCTTTTCGATGCAGCGCACCAGGCAGGGAGGCCCTGAGCAAGAAGCCACTCGCTGCAGCTGTATTTGGCAACAGCGGGAAGAACTTCGGGCCGTCACCGTCACCTCAGAGTGCATGACGGGCTCATGGAGCACAGACTCCGCTCAGTGGGACGTCGTGCACTTGAAAGCAAATATTAAAAACCAGCAAAGTGATTGATCTAGGTACTCTGGCAGCTGAGGACACGTGCTGCCCCCCATTGATGCTGGGCATCTGGGGTGACCTTGCTGGGTAGAGGGGTCCTTGACTCGCATCCTCCCGCAAGATTGCTGGTGGAGACCACCTGTGCAGGTGAGGGGCTCTCTTCCAGCAGTAACGGGAGCCACGACCCTGCAGTACTGCCCGCTGGTGGAAGAGGCTGCAGAGAATACACAGAAATGACTTTCACATCGTAAAAATGATACTTTGATTACTTAAACTTTCCTTTTTAAAAGCTTTATGTGACATTGTGTTACTTCAGTAATAGAATAGCTGTACAGACCAGATTGTTTACAATGCTTTGTGCCAAGTTTTAAGGAAACATTTATGAATAAACGTATCAGGCTGTTTCCAGTGTTACTGGTTGTAACTGCATTTCTTCACACCTCTAGGTACTCCACCTGGAAAAGCAGGACAGGTCTCCGGACCACCAGCACTCAGCTCAAGTAAAGCGACCCTCAGTGTCCAAAGAAGGGAGGAAAACATCCGTCCGGTCTCAGATGTCTGCGTCGCCAGGCACTGGTGACAGCAGCCCGGCCCCGTCCACACCCGTCATTGGGGGCGCTGCGAGGCCTGGACTGGAGGAGAGGGCCCCGCCTGTGGAGGCCAGCCCGCAGGGACCCCGGGACCTGGGCCGGAGCTCCTCCAGCCTGCAGGTCGGCGCCGCCGGCTCCCCCAGCCACATGTTTGTCAAGGAGCCCACCCCCAGCATAGCCTCGGACATATCGCTGCCCATCGCCACGCAGGAGCTGCGGCAGAGGCTTCGGCAGCTCGAGAAGTAACTAGACGCACCCTTCGCTCTTGCCGCGTCACTGCGCGCCCCGAGTGCTGTGGGGGCGCTGGCTCACCGCAGCTAAAGGAGCTTGGGGGCGGGGCGGCGCCCTGGCAGAGTTTCCCGGCCCCGGCTCATTTAAGGGTTGGAATGAGATGGGGAGTGAACACAGGGGCTCTGGCGCTCCTGGGCGCCTGTGCTCAGACCAGAGGCAGAGTCGGAGCCGGCCTGCTGCCCCAACCATGGCGATTGGCGTCCGCTGTGCGGGGTCAGGGCTCCCCTTCTCCCCTCTTCACTCAGTGCCCGCTGCTGGCCCCCAGCTGCTGCCTGTCCGTCTTTGGACGTTCGTGTTGGCCTCTTAAAACCCCGTGATTCCCAGAGGAAAGAGCAGTCTGCAGGCACCAGAAGCTTCCGATGTTAGCCTTCCCTCTCAGCAGAAGGAGGCTGCCCTGGAGACAGCCCTTTCTCTCTCTCGGTGCTTCCAAGAGGAGTGTGAGGAGCAGCCGGGGGGCAGAGGCGAAGCATGTGCTGCTGGCGTCGGGGCGCAGGCACACGTCTGTCCTTCCCGTGTCCTTCCCGAGGCCGCGCTCAGGATGCTTGTCTCCTTCGCATGTCCACTCCTTTGGGAGAAAGAAATCAGTCTCTCCTCCTCTCTTGCTCTAGAAGGAAACAGAACTTGAATAAGAAACCACTTTTTCTGAGGAGCTGGCTTTGGGGAGCCGCCGAGAGAGTCTTGGGGGACACTGAGCCAGGCAGTTGCTGCCCGTCTTAGGGTCTGTGCTTAGACCTTGAGAGAGAAATCAAAGGGGCATCGCGATGTCACCAGACGTCCTGTCGGTGCACCACAGAGCCAGGGATGGGTGTGGGTTCTGAGGAAGGGCACGTGGGTTTGGGCAGCCCCAGGCCCAAAGACCAGGCCCAGAGCACCAATGGGTGGAGCCGGGAGTCCTCCCTGCCCCGTGTCACTGCGGCCCCACATGGAAAACGGCCAGTGTTGAATAGTTGAGTCGCACTTACCCTCCACGGACGCAGGAGTGGGACGGGTCGCTTTACGCTCCGGGGCTCGAAGGTGTCCAGGTCATCCGATCCCCTCCAGCCCACACGCGTGAGAGTGACCGAGCCGTGCTGTGGCGGGGACGCAGGGCCGGGGCCAGGTCTGGGGCGGCTGTGACCCCTGCTCTGTTTCCTCAGCGGGACGACGCTGGGACAGTCTCCGCTGGGGCAGATCCAGCTGACCGTCCGGCACAGCTCGCAGAGAAACAAGCTGGTGGTGGTGGTGCACGCCTGCAGGTAAGCGGGGCCCGGGCCCGGCCTCCCCCGGGCGGCCCCTCGGCTGCCCCCTGCGCTGCGGTCCTGGGGTTCCTGGGGTTCCTCGGCGGCTCTCCTTCGCTCCCCCGGCCGGCTCACGCCCTGCACGACCTCTCGGCTGCTGCGCAGCGCGCCCTCGGGCCGTGGGGGTCCAGGTGGTCGGTTGCGTGGAACTGGATGATAAACGTGTTTGCTTTTTTAATTTCTGACTTTCAGAGGGGAGGGAGGGGGAAAAAGATGAGACAGGCATTGATGTGAGAGAGAAACATCGGTCGGGTGCCTTCTGCATGCGCCTCAACCGGCACCGAACCCGCACCCCGGGCCTGTGCCCCGACTGGGAGTGGAACAGGCGACCTTTTGGTTTGTGGGACCGGACGCCCTTCCGTCTGGGGGCGCCTGCACTGCACCCACTCAGGCCGCACGGACTCGCCGGGGTCCCCGGGGAAGACGCAGGAGGGCCTGCAAGGCCCGGGCGGGCAGTCCCCCTTGGGGACTTTTTCCTCGTGAACACTGTAGCACGACGACGACGGTGCTTGAGGACCGGCTGTAGCACCTGTGAGTGTGGCTCTCGTTGTCGCTGTCGTAGACCCTAACGTCTGCTGTTCTCCGCTTTGTGCTGCAAGGAACCTCATCGCCTTCTCTGAAGACGGCTCCGACCCCTACGTCCGCATGTACTTGTTACCGGACAAGAGGAGGTCGGGGAGGAGAAAAACGCACGTGTCGAAGAAAACACTGAACCCCGTGTTTGACCAGAGGTAGGGACTCGACCCAGCTGACTGTCCGATTGAGTGAGGGAGGCCCGGTCGGAGCCTCCCAGGGACTGGCGCCCGGGAGCCCGCGCAGGGCCGAGACCGGAGGGAGCACGGCCCGCGGGGCAGGTGCGAGCGGGCTGAGACCCAGGAGCGCCGTGGGTTTCCGGCAGGAGCCGTGGGCCGTAGACCCGGGTGGGGAGACTGGTGGGAGGAGGGGAACAAAGGAGTTTCAAATCAAAACTGAGGAGATTAAAGTACATAATGTTTTCAAAAGTAATGATAAATCTGCAACATCTTAAAATACAACATTTGTGTGAGAAACAGCTGGTTTGCAAAACAGTTTGAAAATTAGTGAAGAGAGCAGCATAATTGTCTTGGGTTTTCTCGAACCCCTTTCACGGTCCAGCCTCCGAGAGGCCCCTTTCTGCCCCTGTGGCCAGTCTTGGGGGGCGGCACCCCCTGAGCGCCTTGAGGCCCGGAAAGAGCCTCCATTTGTGCAAGCTGGGGCCTCACTCTGCCGTCCTCTGTCCCGAAAAGCCACCAGCATTTTGGGAAATGGTGAAGTCGAGTGGTTTTGGTCTCTCCTGATTCAGTCTTCATCTCCAAAGGTGCTGCCAGTCCTTGGTCAGGTTCTCGGGACAGGCGCGCACCAGGTCCCAGGGCAGGGCAGGGCAGGCACCCTGTGTTCCCGCTCAGTGGCAGCACGGACGACTCGGAGCCCCCAGGCTTGGGTCTCTCGCTGGGGCAGCTCGGTGGGAGGCCAGCCACGCCCCAGCCACGTGCCTCCCAGGCCCTCAGTCCTGCAGTCTGCCAGAGACCCCGTGACGCGGGGGCCACACACTGGCGGGCGTCAAGGACTTGCTTCCCCGGAGGCACTTGAGTCTGTGGCGTCTGACTCTAGCCACGGGAATGCACCGTGTAGACGGTTTCCCGTGGGGAAGCAGGTCGCAGAGCACTTTGGGTCAGCTCACCTGGGCTTCGAAACTGCTCTCCTTTCGTCCGGGGGGTGGGGCGGGGGAGCCAGCCTGACTCCTGGCGAGCAGAACACCGTGTCCACGGCCCACATCCTGCCTGCCCCGCCCGCACGTGGGGGAGCCGCGGGCCGGCGTCTTCTGTTACATTCAAAACCATGGAAAGTACTTTGATGTCGTGATTTCACGAAATCTGGTACCCAAACACCTAGCCCGAAAACCCTGTTTTACGGTGACAGACAGACACACTGTAACGTTTGGGGGGTCTCGTGAGCGTGAGTGTCCTGTTCGGTCACGATGGGCTGCAGCGAGGTGACGGGAGCTGCAGGAAGGCCCTCTTTCTCCCCCAGCTTTGATTTCAGCGTGTCCTTGCCGGACGTGCAGCGGAGGACCCTGGACGTGGCCGTGAAGAACAGCGGCGGCTTCCTGTCCAAGGACAAGGGGCTGCTCGGCAAGGTGAGTCGGAGGAGCCCGTGGTGGTGGGCTCCCGCACGGCGCGAGAGTTCAGCAGCGCCCCAAGTGCGTGTGGGGTGGGTGGGCTTCTCGGGGACCGGTGCGTGCTTCCTGGTAGAGCCGCGGCCCATGAAAGACCGTGTCAGCCGACACGCGTGCGCTGTGAGGATGGTGTTTCGTTGTTTTCATGTTCGATGTCAGCGCATTAGTCACCCTAACACCATGAACTCGTAGTGGAAGAAACGAGCGTTTTTCAGGGACCGCAGAGAGAGAGAGCCCGACGGAGGGCTGTCCTCCTCCACGTCCACCCCCCCACTGACCACTGTGCTTGACCCGGGCACCTCCTGGGCCTCACTTCTCTGAACTCTCTCCGTCTTGGTCCCGCCCACACGCAACTCACCTGTGTTCCCTGGTGAGAGGCGTGGAGGCGAAGGGGGGGAGAGGCTGGGGTGCAGGTGCCGTTTATGGGCGGTCCACGTCAGCTGTGGGCTGTGTGGCCCGAGAGCCTGTAGCCTTGACCCCCACTGACATTTCGCAGCGACTGGACGTTAAGACTGATGGGCTCAGGAAGGACCTCCTGGCCAGGACCGACCCCTGCCAGTTCAGCGGTGCTCCCTAGGGTAGAGCTCTGTGGAAGACGAGAGGCTGGAAATAAAGGGGAGCTGCACACGGCAGCCGGAGGGAGGCGGGAGGAGGCTGGGGAGGTCGGGGAGGGGCAGAGCCGAAGGGGCGCCGTCGGCCCGCGCTCACCGACGCCCTCTGACCCGCAGGTGCTGGTCGCTCTGGCGTCGGAGGAGCTCGCCAAAGGCTGGACCCAGTGGTGAGTGTCCCCCACAGGCGACCAGCCGCTGGGCGGAGAGCCCCCGTCTGCTTGCTGACACTGTCCCCCTGACCGCCTGTCACCCTCCTCTCCCCGTGCCCTCAGGTATGACCTCACGGAAGACGGGACGAGACCGCACGTGGTGACGTAGGCCCCGCGGGCCCGAGGCGCTGCTCCCTGGGGTGTCGGCCCCGCCCCGCGTGCTGGAAGGCGCCCCCACCCCCCACTCACCGACGCTGTTTTTATACTTCCTGTTCTTCGCTGGACATGCCTTACTCGTTTTATAAAGCGTGGACACTTGAGGCGTATTTGGCCGATGGTATCGTCCAGTGTTGTGTGTTGGACCCCTCCAGCGAGTCGGCAGCCGTCACAGCCCACAGCCGGGCGGCAGGCACCGCTGGTGGGGGAGGCTGGGTGTCCGGGAGGGGGGCCCGTGTGTCTGCTTCGTGGTCGCCGTGTTTCGCGTGTCACGGGGGCACGCCGTGCCGTGTAAATAGATGCTATTTTTTATAATCTCTACATGCTGGTTTGGATTCAGAAGAAAATGGCTTAAGGAAATATATATATTTTCTTCTAAATTCTTATGACAGATAATCATTTTTGTCTTCGCAGGAAAAAGTTCTCAGTGACTTATTTTGTGCCATTTATTTTTAAAGAGAAAAGCTGAAAGATTACGAAATATTAGTATATTTCTGCCCATTATCAAAGAAAGAAAGTATTAAAACTATTAACACTTTTGTGACTACGAAGATGCGTTACTGAGAAGCCGGGTGCTCGTGAGGGAGGACACTGGGCAGCTGGGCCGGGCAGACCGTTCAGGGGTCGTCCCGGCTCCGAAGTCGCGGTGTGCTGCTCCGAAACAGCTCACACAAAGCGGAAACGCCGAAGTTTTGATTGCGTGTTATCACTTGTTCACGAAACAGTGCAGCGACACACAACTGTGGTCTTTCTGAAACGTGACCCAGATGGTCAGGGTCCGCGCGAGGCTGTTGTGCAGTAGCCACGAGCGCTGGTGCTCGCCCGTCGTGCTCGTTATTCCCGGCCTGTGAGGGGAGACCAGCTCCCACTGCCCCCCCCACCCCCCGCCCGAGGGCTGTGAGGTTGGCCGGGTAAGCAGACAGGGACGCGGTTTAGCCGATCGCTGCTGCGCCCGCTCGTCAGCGTGGCACAGGCGAGCGCAGGACGGGCCGGAGCTGGCTCTCGGTTCCCTTGTGCCCTCTCGCCGGGCCACCCAGGACCCAGGGTGCCAGCAGCTGGCGTTCGGGGGCGACTCCGCTTCCTGGGTTTCTGAAGCTACTTCCTGCCAGGACTGACCTCGGTGTCGCAACATCGTCACACAGTTTCTACTTTGGAGTATATTTTTCTCACTAGACGATTAAAAGCATGCTTTGTATCCCTCCGAGTGTCTGTGGCCATGTCCTGAGCCGCGTGTGCCGGTGTGAGGAGGACGCACGCGTGCCGAGAGCGTGCCGAGTGCGTGCCGAGTGACGCGTGCCTTCGAACCCGAGAACCTCCGGAATTCAGGGATGCACCCACCGGGCACAGAACCCTGGGACTGAGGTGCGCACTCGCACTGCAAAGCGCCTCGTGGCCCCGGGCTCGGCTGCCCAAGCGCCTGCCACCCTGCACACCGCTGCCCTTCAGGGGTTTTGGCTCTTCCCCCTTTGCTCCTGCACCGCGAGCGGGTGTGTGGGTGCTGGAGCTGCCTGCTTCACGGCGCATTTCAGGTTGTCGGAAAGGCCCGTCTGGTCCCACCGTCCCCTGTGCGGAGTGCAGGGGAGTTTCCAGGTGTCCCGGTATAACACGCGAACGTGCGCGCACACAGGGCACGTGACGGGTATTCTGGGAGCCCGAGCAGGACAGGGCATTGCTCAGTCTCGTTGCCTGCCCGTGACGTGGGATTTGTTGGAGACGCTTTTAACGTCAGGGCCGTGGAGGGGATCGACAGGGCAGAAATGCTCACCGGGATTCAGCACCAATAATTTCTGCCAACATCTTAAAACTTTCGGCTGTCGCAGCCGTGCGCTTCCACCATTTGATGTGTGTTTTTACTTGGTGGATTGCTTATCTTAAGCAACTGGGTGAAATAAACACGACACGAGGCAAAAAGCCTGCACGATGCCTGCTGGCCCCATGACACCCGCCTCCTGCGAGTGGCTGCCTGCACGTTCCCAGGCCGCTCGGGGTGGGGGGAGGGGAGGAGCGAGGGAGGATGGTTCTGAGGCTGCCGAACACCTGCCCGGGTGACTCCGACTGACTTGGTGGCAGGAGTGTGCACGGGGAGGCTCTCGTTTCCCCGGGGAAGCGTAAGAACCACTGGGGAGGCCCGGCCCCGCGCTGCAGGGCCCTGGTGATGGAGGATGCCTCGGGTCCTCCGAAGGTTCGTTTCCAGTTCCTCCTGGTGGGTTCACCTGGGGAAGGGGACTTGGGCTTTCCCACACCGAGCCAAAGCAGTGTAGGGACGTTTGCTTACCTGAGTTTGAATTCCCTTGAGGTTGTCCGTGTGGGTTGCTAGTCCTGTGCCTTGAAGTACAGAGGTACAGAGGTGGTGTTTTCACACTCCAGATGAAAACAGGCCCCTGTAGGGTTGCCACTCTGCACTGCGAGAATGCCTTCTACAGGCGCCCCGAGTCCAGAGCTCGGCCCTGCCTTCTCAAGACCCTGGGCCGGCCGCAGCTCCATGTGTGCACCGGGGCTGCGGCCGGCACCCCGCCCTCCTCTGGGGCCCCCGCTGCCGGGGGGCGGCTGCGGCGGGTGCTCTGCAAGACGGAGGAGGTCCGCTGTGTCAGCCGAGGTTCCGTGACGGCACACATATGTAAGCAATAAAACTTTCGTGTTGGCTCATTCGTGACTTGTCCCTCCTTGTCCTTTGAAATGAGAGTTCTAGTGTGGGGCCCCGTCACCTGACAAGCGCATGCGGGATGCTGTTCATTTTAGCTCTCTGTGACTGCCTCCATTTCCAGAAGCACCACCTCTGGTGGCTGTGGCCACTCACTCCTCTTTCTCCACCATAATCAGATCCCTATCCGCCCACCTCAGACTCTGGGCTTTGGAAACCACTCTTCTGGAAGATAACTGTGAGTAGAAGATGCGGTCTTCGCATGCGCTTTACAACCAGAGCACCGGCAAGTAACGAAACGGAGGCTGTTCTGAACACGGAGGGGAAACGCTGGTGTGTCCACTGCCGAGGTCGGGGCGACTGTCACCTTGGTCCCCGGGCGCTGGCTCAGCGGGGCCGTCACTGAGCACCGAGAGCAGCAGCGGGAGAGCTCAAGTTACTTCATTTCAGGGGCCACGTGAGGAAAACAGAAGCCGCCACCTAAAACTCCAGCTCCCCAGTGGCTTCTAATCGGGGGTTTTAAAGGAGAAGAATCTTGAGTCAGGGGCTCGGGGTCATGGGCTCTGCTGATCGGTCAGTCCTTGTCAACTTCAGAAACTTGTCTTCGTCTGACTTATGTCACTCTTGGCAGCACCCTGTCCGGGGCCTCGTGACTGTGGCCAGGTAGTCTTCCTGCTTTGAGTTCTGCAAGACATCTTAGGACTCTGAGTGCTGTTACCTTAACAGAATAAAACAGAGCTACAAGTCTGGTGCTTAGCAGGCTACACTCTTCTATTGTCTTAATAAGCAAAGTGTATCTATCCAAAGTGTTTTGTTACATCTTCCCCGCCACTTGCCCTACAGGCAGGCCTCCAGGCTCCCGCATAGGACTGGATAACATGCAGCTAAGAAGGGCTAATTTAATAATTTTAAATAAAAGCTAAATTCTAGTTTACCTAGCCTTTTAGGATGTGCTGTCAGTTTCAACTTGAGTGGGCCCCGCCCTGGGCCCCTTGCCCACCGTCCATGGTTGCGTGTCCAAACCTTGTTCCTTTTCATGGCTGAGTGATACTCCAGGGTTTGGATACACCTCCACTGTTTGTCCATCTGTCTTTTGGTGGACGTTGGGTTGTGTCCACCTTTTGGGAGATGGTGAGCTTGTCTCGTGTTGGGTGTCCGGCTCAGGAGGATGCCAACAAGGCACCTTACTCCACAGACGGTCCTGGGTTCAGTGTGACCCGGACGCATCGGCATTTCTGACTGTGCGCTTGTGTCCCTGAGACTCCTCCCTATTTTCTGAGATTGAATTCTAACCTTTATCATGGGACCATGTGGGGGGCTAATACCAATGAAAAAATATACCCAACTCTGCCCCTCAATCGTCTGACCTAATTGGCCTGGAGAAGGCTTAGACTTCAGACCCTTTTTTTTTTTTAAGACTTTATGTACTTATTTTTTAGAAAGAGGGGAGAGAAAGAGGGAGAGAAACATCAGTGTGGTTGCCTCTCATGGACCCCCTACTGGGGAACTGGCCTGCAACTCCGGCATGTGCCCTGACTGGGAGCTGAACCAGTGACACTTTGGTTCGCAGGCTGAAGCTCAGTCCACTGAACCATACCCGCCAGGGTGTAGGCCTCTTATTATATGCAGCTCAAGATACTCTTAATGGGCTGTGACTGATAATGCTTTCCCCTGACCACCTGTCTCCCTCCTTGAGTTACCCTGCTCTGGGGTGGTCTCCCCCGGAGGTGCTGCCCTCCCCAAGGGCCCAGGAGGAAGAGGAAGGTGGATAGCTCACTTTTCCCCTTCAGTCTTCCCAAGGTTGTCATGTTAGGAGGCACACACAGATTCCTGACGGAAAGGTGGGGAGTGGTGTTGAGGAATCACAGCCCAGGGAGGTGAAGGAAGAACACCAAAGAGCTCTGCTCTGTGTGCACCCAGCTCACCTGTCTCACCTCACTCTCCCTTGAGTCTGCTTGCACCGAGGCGGGGCAGACAGAAGGAGGTGCACCTACAGCAGACACCCAGCCCCCCCATCCTCTTCCCCCTCCCCCTGTTCCCCTCACGGGGTCACTCGATCTGGGGCGCAGCAGTTGTCCTGCAGAACCTGTTGGCCCAGCTCACAGAGGTAGGGAGGCCTCTGCAGGGTTCCTGGAGGTGTGGGCCTCAAGCTTCCAATTACTTCTGCTTTTTCCTTAATTGTTTGAAGACACTCACATGTCCCAGTTCAGACTTTTAAGAGATGGTAGTGTAAAACCACAGAAAGGAAGGAAATGTCGCCGCAGCTGCCTCCTGGTTAGCCAGGAGCCCCCCTTTCTCGAAATCTGTGACTCAAGCCGTGGGCAGTGTCCTGTTTAGCTCTCTCGGTGGCCAGGGACAGCCCAGCCCCACTGTGCCCCACCCCGTGGCTTCCACCCAGAGTCCTGAGCAGTGCTCCTTCAGATCAGCCCTATATGAAGTGTATAAATTTCAAGCTAGTGGCCAGCTCTTGTAGCTTGTTTCCCCAGCCACAATTACGATCAGGTTACACACTTCGTATTTTTTTATTCTGCAGAAAATATTTCTGGAAGGGTATTAAGGAAAAGGATAACAGTGGTTTCCTTTGAATTTGAGCCATGTGACTGACTTGCCCAATAAAAAAATAAACAATTTTTTTTTCAAAAACTGAACTTTACACTTGGTTTATTGCCAAAGGTATTATTTTAGCCAGATTTATGCCCTTTCGTGTATATATTGCCAACAGCTTCAGCCTTAGTTTATGTTGCCTTGCCATGGGGTCTCGTTTTAATTCTATAAAAACCTTTTCTCATGACCACATTGTAAGGTGTTTTTTGTTTTTGTTTTTTTAATCCTCACTTGACATATTCCCCTTGCTCTTAGAGAGAGAGAGAGGAAGGGGGAGGGAGAGAGAAATCGGTGTGAGAGAGAAGGGTCACAGGTTCTATTCCTGATCAGGACACGTGCCTGGGTCACAGAGTAGGTCCCCAACAGGACGGGTGCTTGTGAGAGGTGGCCGACTGGTGTTTCTCACATCCATGTTTCCCTCCCTTCCTCCCCCTCTCTCTAAAAGTAAATAAAAGTCTTTTAAAAAAAATAAAAAATGTATCAACGAAAGTGCCTTGAAATGAAAAAGTAACTGATATAGTTAATAGCACCTTAATGTATCTGGGTAAAGGACTTTTGGTAAACTTCCTGGAATCTGACAAAGTGAATGATTTCAAGTGACTGGATAAGAAAAATCTGAAATTCAGATTGTTTCCAAGTTTTTGCTTTTAACAAAAAGTGAAGGAAAGCCCATTCAAGTTATTAACTGATACAAATGGAAATAATAAAAATGAATGATAGTGTGTGATTTTTGGTATTTAAAATATGTTTAAGGAATTGTGTGATGTTGCTGTTAATTTATTTTCTGTGCCCTTATTTATGTGAACAAGTTTTCTCTATATCTATAAACATGAGAAATCAGAATATTCAGCCTGGGAAACAAATTGATTTTAAAAAGTCTCAAGCATAGCATTAAGAGGTGTGCTTCAAAAAATTTTTAGTTTCGAATTTAATCAATACTTATAATTTATATGGTTTTGACTTATTTTTATCCCTGACACATGAAAGTTGTCAAACATACAGCATTATGGTCACAGAATACTAAAACATCAATTTTTACACATAATATTTTGCTGGAGACGTGATTCACAGGTCACAGCAAAAACACACTACATTAGGAGTAGATTCAGAGGGAGACACGGGTGTCCCCTTGCGGGAGTACTCAGATTCATTGCATATATATAGACTGACATCACAGCTTTATTTGAAATCAGTGTTTGTAATTATGTCAAAAAACTGCATCCGTTTAAGCCAACGGAAAAACTAATTTTAATGTCAGGGTAAAAATTCCAGGATCCGAGCTCGGGTGGAAGAGGCGGAGTCGGAGCGTGGGGCAAGGTGCCCGCGGGACTGGGGCGTGCGGGCGGAGACCAAGCGCGGGGTGGAGCGGATGGGTGGGGCTAGACGCGGGCGGGACGCAGCGTTTGGGCGGGGCCGGGGTGCGGGGCGGGGCTTGTGGGCGGGAGGCGGGCGCTCTCAAGTGGCCCCACCCTGGTGCGCCCGGCTCTCGCGAGAGCGATGCCTGGTGACGCGCGGGCGAGAGGAGCGCGTCGCGCGCGCGGGCGGGCGGTTTTGAATCTGGTCCGAGCGCGGGAAACGGCGGTTCCCGAGGACGAGGTGAGCTCCGGGAGTTCCGGGCCGCCAAGGGCTCGGGGCCAGGGGCCGGGAAACGGCGGAGGTGGGGCGGGTCGAGCGTCCTACACCGCGCGCCCGGCGTGGGCCGCGTCCGAACCCTTGGCCCGGCCGGCGTCTCTGAGGAGGTGCGACGGAGGCGGGCACAGGTGCCTGGGCGCACGACTCCCCAGTCTTCCCCCGGGACTGTCCCGGAGAGGACCAGCCCCGCTTTGTGCTCAGGGGAGCCCGCTGTCAGGCATCTCCGTCCTGAGGTGAACGGTTTGCCGGGGTGGGCTCTGTTCCCGGGAGCCTGGGGCGCCACCCGCAGGTGGTGCCCGACGTCGCGTGCGGGAGGGGAGCGCCGGGGAGCCGCCCAGGTCCGCGCACGGAGAGACCCGCGCCGCGGGGCGAGCGCTGGGCGGCTCGCGGGGCTGGCGGCCGACGGCCAGACGCTCCCCCCCACCGCGCGGGCGGTGCAGGGCCCTCGGCCGGGACGGGGGCTGCGCGCTCTCCGCGAGGGGCTCGCCGGTGAAGGCTCGATTCCTCGGGCTTGGTCGCACCTTTCGGCGTGTTGTTTTCCGAGCGGGGAGTTGGTATCAGCCGCTGTTAGTCATCAGCCGCGGGCGCCTCCCCTGCCTGGCTGGGGGAAGTTCGCTGCGAGCCCCGCCAGCTGAGCGCGGAGGGGCCCGACCTCGCTGGTGTCTACGTGGGGAGGTTACTTTCTCCTCTGGTTGGTGCGATCCGGGGCCCAGTGTTGGACGTGGCTCCTCGTCCCCCTGACTATTGCCTTTGGTACCAGTGGTTTTCCATATTGCTCCGTGTACAACGGAACAGGTTTCCGTTTCATACGTTTCTTAAGGAAGGAGTCCTGTTGCATGTAGGAGGCGCACGAAAGTAGGCTGGTGGTGCCGCTGTGGCCGTCTTTGCAGTTACTACAGCTGCTGTAATAGTCATAACTTACCTGCCCTTTTCCACGCAGACGACGGAAAACCCAGCCCTGGATGTCCCACCCTCTGGCTCTGACTTTGTCCTTGGGGGGCACCTCCCACCGGGGGCCCCACTAGGGCAGGTGGTGTCCCTGGAAACAGGAGGTGACTCAGCCCCAGGCCTCCTGGCCGGCTCCCTGGGGTGGGAGCTGTGCGCAGGCTGGGCGCGCCTGTGCTCCTGCTAACGAGCTCCCAGGCGACCGGGCTCCACAGTGGAAAACAAGCGGGGGTGTGGGAGGTCTTCAGGGCTCCCCGCAAGCAGTCTGCCCTGTAGGCGCCCGCCTGCAGAGGACCGGGCTGGGTCTGAGGGGCATCCTGCTCCTTCACAGGCAGTTTCCTTAACAGCCGGTAGTAACGCAGTGTCATGTTGATGCTATGAAAATAAGACACTTATTTTCTATATATAACTTGTCCTGTGTCAGAATATTGTTGGAAACTGCCCACTGTAAGTGGTAGAGGGATTTGTTTGCAGTTTTGGGTGTTGGTACCAAATGACATCTTGGAGGAGAAGATACATTTGCAAATGCAAGTTTCCTGTGCTTGTGCTTTCCACTAGGGTTACAGACTAAATGCCGGAGGAGACACAGTTTCATCTGTCATGGAAAAACGCGAAGTATTTGTTCAAGCGGTGTCTAAGGACCTGATCGGAGAATTTTTGCAGTTTATTCAACTTGATGTAAGTTTTATTGTTTAGCTTTGTTGTGATTTTGACTGTTAATGTAAAACATTTTTCTAAAATTATGTTCATAAATGAAATATCTCCGTGAATCCTGAGGGACCAAGTTTAAGAAAATAAGCTGTGTGAATACAGACCTGCTGATGGACAACTGCCCACAAACTGCCTTTCCTGCTTTCTGTTAAGAGCGAGGCTGTGAAGGTGCTAAGTGAGGTAGTGCACTGTGCTTCTGTTTCCTTAGTAAGCTTTCATTGCTCTTTTCTGCGTGCATGGTGGCACACTGAAGGAGACAAGACGTTTCTTTTTCCTCAGGCCATTTGCAGTGTTGTGGGTCTAGGCATGGACATACAGCAGAGAAGGGGGCAAGGGCGGGGCAGGGGGCAAACCCAGCCATGGACTGCTTCCCATCCGCACACAAAGGCCGTGGGAGCTAAGCTCTGGAAGGTCCACAGAAGGCACGTTGCGTTCGAGCGTGAAGGTTCGGCAGGGGCAGGGGGCAGAAGTGTGGGGTGAGGAGGAGGGCAAGGGCTGAGCCCTGGCTTTCTTTACCCTGGGAAGGTGTCGAGGCTGCACTTGTCCTGAGAGGCATGGCAGCTCTAGTGCCTTGCCTGCAAGAGAACAAAGAGGGAGAGAAAGCGAGTGGGGAGGGAAGGGAGAGACACAGGAAAGTCAGAGCTGCCCTTTGGGAGTACCTCTTCGGCTGCACGAGGGAAACAGACGGAAGAGAGGTCCAGGAGAGGCCGAGAACGGGGCAGAGGCCGAGCCCTTCCTCATGGTGGTGGAATTAGGACGTGGAAATGGGAAGGTGTGGGTGTCGTGTGGGCTGGCCGGTGGGGCGTGCCGGCACCATGGGTTGATGGGACACAGGCCAGCGAAGGGCCCAGGAGGGTCCCTGATTTCTAACCGTAGAGCCATTCAGGGAGGTCTTGAAATCTTGTACGCGGGCAGAGGCAGGTTTTGGGGAGGCGATGGCTGAACTTGGACTTGGACGTGTGGAATGGCTACCAGGGGAATGTACACAGGACACGTTCCGTAGGCAGATGGCAGGTATGTCTGAAGCCCAGGCGAGGTCTGGGCTGGAGACAGACTTGGGTGTCACCAGCTCCAACAGAAGGTTAGTCGTGGGAGTGTGGGGCGTGCCTGCGTGGTGGGATAAAAGAAAAGGAGCCCAGAGCAGGACCCCGAGGAACCCCGGCGCCTCGGGCACTGACTCCAGATACTGCGACCTTGGGCAGAAGACAGGTGCTTGGCTGGTGGTCACGTGTGAAAATCAGATTAGTGACAACTTAGAATTAGAGAGGAATCTAATAAATCTGTTGCTAGCAACATGCATGAAGTTATTTTTCTTTTTAAATAAATGAGCTAATAATATGATTTTGTATTATAAAACGATGTTCAGTGAACTTAAAAATAACCGGCAGAAACTGTAGGCAGTGCCTCATCCTGGAGGTGTCTGTAAGGGAAAGCGTGGAGTCACGTGAGTGTCGGGCTCAGCAGGAGTGAGGTGATCCGTGTGAGACGGGCAGCGCACGAGTGCCTCACAGTCCCGGGTGGCTGTCGCAAGCAGTGCGCTGTAGTGCTAACTAAACCACAGACTAAGTTGATGCGAAGCCACGCCAATATTAATTTAAAGTCTAAGGGCAAAAACTAGCGGCATTTGGGTGGCAGAGTCACCGCAGGCCTCCCTGGTGTCATGCTGCCGAGGCGTCCATGGGGGTGCATTCACTCCTTCCAGCTGCCGGTGCACATCCGGTGCCACAGCCCCTGAGCTGTTCCCACTGCTCGGCTGCAGACCACTCTGCTCATGGAGGCTGCGTCAGCATTGCCCCCGAGTCGTCAGCGTCAGCTTAGGAGGAGCAGGGTTTACTGACACTCACCTTGGCACCTTGGTCACCATGTAAACGTGAAAACACGGAAATGAAGACATGCAGGTTGCACACCGCTCGGTTGTGTCGAGTTAGTTGTGGGAAATGCCACCTCGGAGGTCAGAGTAGTGGAACTACCGCGGTTTCACGTGGTCGGCCTGACGGAGAACTAAAGAAAGGACTTGTTTGAGTCAGGTGGAAGCCTGCTGGGCGGGCTCCCCAGTTCCCGTCGGTTCCGCTGCAGCATGCGGTCCTGAAAACCACTGCTCTGCAGCTGGGCAGTGAGAGCCAGAGGGCTGCGGGGGCCATGGGCTTCGGGGTGGGACACCCAAGAACTTCACCAGTGATGTGTTCAAGAGAAGTAGGGATCTAATGAGAAAGTAACGGTTTTATACTCACGGAATCACTAGGAGGTACGTAAATACTACAGTAAATGGGACACTTTTCCTTGACAAAGATCTGAAGTTTGCTGGTGGAAATGGGTGGCTGTGCTCCCTGGGACCCCACCTGCGGACTCGTGTGTGTGTGTGTGTGTGTGTGTGTGTGAGAGAGAGAGAGAGAGAGAGAGAGAGAGAGTCTGAGTGTGAGCAGGCACAGAGAAGACAAGTGTAAAAGTGGCTGGGAGGGTGGGCACAGTGAAGAGAGGCCCGTGCTGGGAGGTCATTGTTGGGGGAGCTGGCGGGAGCACGCAGTGCAGTGGAGGGCGGTGTTGCTCACACCTCCTGTGAGGTCCCAGGAGCTGGCAGGTGTCTGGGGGGTGGGGGTGTTAATTTATGTGATTTTGTGGCTCTGCCCAGCAGGTGCAATTTTCTGAACTTACCTGGTGACTAAATCCCACATAAACAAACCAGAAATTTGCCTTTTGCTCGAATTATCCCCTTGTGAATTGATTGTGTTGGAATAAATTTATGTTTCAAAGCAAGGGTGATGGGGCAGAACTGACCGGTGTGGGGAGTAGGAGGGCTCTGGACTGAGGGGAGTTTTTCTACTTACTATGCCTTGAGTGTCTTCCCTACACCCTGCTCTGCTCTGGTGGGGACTGCGGTCCAGCACACACAGAGCAAAGCCTCTGCCCAGGTGGAGTTGATGCTCTAGGGTGGAGGGAGAGGAACAAGACAGGTGTGTGCCCCACTGAAACAGGGTAGAGGGTGGGAGTGACAGGTGGCTTTGGCCAGAGACCTGAGTGGGCTGTGGGGAGGTTGGGGGACACAAAGACCGGAGGCTGGGTGCACCTGGACAGCTCAGGAGTGGACTCAGCGAGAGGAGGGGTGCGGGACTTGGAGCAGAGAGGGTGCCCTGCAGGAGAAGCTGAGGGCTGTGCAGAGGAACCCGGAGTGCCCCACTCTCTGCTTGGCTGCATTCTTCTGTGGTTCTTCGTACTTATATACTCTTCTTGAGTCATCTGAGGGTCAGTTGCAAGCGTGTGTTTCATCACCCCTAAATATTTCCATGCACCTTTTCCTAGAACAAAATTATTCTCATGTAATCACAACGAAATCCTCAGACTTGGGAAATTTCACACCGTTACCTGCAGCACATGTTCGGTATCGCACGTTGGATCCAGGTGTCATCACCTGTTGGTTTTCCGTAACCCAGAGTTCCTCACTCTCACTTTGTTTTTCATGACACTGGGCAGCTGCTTTGAGGCACATCCTTCTGTTTGCATTTGTTCAATGATCTGATTAAATTCATCCTATGGGTTTTGGCGGGGGCATGCAGTGAAGGCCCTGATACTGTGTTTTTTTCCCCAACCCTGTATTTCTTCTCTGTGTATCCATTGGCCGTCTGTACTGTGCTGGTGCACTAGTTATCTGTATGCGAGTGTGCATGTGCGAATTATCCGTGTGGTCCCACTGATTCTTCCTGTGTTCATGGCCCATGTTCATTACTGTCACTGGTTTGGTGCTCAGATTGCCTACGGGGAGTCCCTCTAAGCTGGGTGGTCTGTGCTTGGATAATGGCCTCTATTTGCTAAGTCCCAGAGGAGGTGAGGTCATCTGCTCAGAGTGACGGAAGTGGTGGTGGATTGGTGATTTTTAAGGGCAGTGAGAGGCTCTGGAATAGGCTTCTTGGCTTATGGGAGAGAGTGATGCTTACAGCTGAAAGGAAGGTGGGCGTGGAGGGCTCATGGTGGCTGGAGACCAGAAACTGAAAGTGCAGTCAGCCAGTGGGGCAGCACTGTCCTGCAGCCTGATCTCAGGCCAGCAGATGGTGGACATGGGGATGGCCGACTTGAGGGAAGGTTTTGCTGAGTGGGTGCAATTTTAAACGCCAAAGATTAGGGTGCTCAAGCTGAGTAGGTGGAGGGGGACCTGCTACTTTCTGCCTGGTGACCGTGTACTTTTCCT
This sequence comes from Phyllostomus discolor, assembly GCF_004126475.2. Classification (NCBI taxonomy): domain Eukaryota; kingdom Metazoa; phylum Chordata; class Mammalia; order Chiroptera; family Phyllostomidae; genus Phyllostomus; species Phyllostomus discolor. Next base: position 95,379,655 of record NC_040912.2, on the reverse strand, counting down.
TGTAGGGATGGGTTTTGAAAAGTATGGCCAAACACCTAAACTTGCACCTAAGTTATGAAAGGAAGCTTTTTTCAAAGGAGAAGGATATTCCTTTATTCACATGCTATATGAAAAGGACAGAACTAATATTTTGTGTTTGAAATGTAATGCTTGCTATTTATCTTACAGGAAGATGCTTCCAACCCTTTCAGCCTCAGTGAGTTACTGGATGAATTGTCACGGAAGCAGAAGGAAGAGCTATGGCAGAGGCTCCGGAGGCTGTTAACAGACGTGCTGTTGGAGAGCCCCGTGGAGGGGTGGCAGGCCCCCTCGTCCCAGGGCGAAGACGGCATGGAAACGGACCAGGGCTCAAAAACGGTAATGTGGGTCTTTCGGGAACAGAATGTTTCCCTTTTCTTTGTTAAAAGGTACTTGTTTATTGTGTATACTTGTTTTAAGTTAAGAAAAATTTCGAGTTAGAAGTCAAGAGTATTTGAAGCTTGTTTAGGGTAGTTTCACCCTTTGGTGAGCCTACCATTGTAACCTACAGTCGGTGGAGGCAGTCGTTGGTGCTCTGCTTTTTGGACAGCAGACTTGTTTGGGTTCAGCTGCAGTTCACTGTTTAGAATAAGCTACAAGTGTGGCCTGGTTTTTATAAATCTGGTAACTTACATTTTCTTTAAAAATTGAATTATACATTGATTTTAACTCATACTTTGATGTTTTTTTAATTTACAGAAAAGAACCCTTGAAATAATCCATGCAGTCACATCTGTGATTCTTGCTTCTGTGTCTGTAATAAATGAGAGTGAAAACTATGAGGCCTTACTGGAATGTGCTGTTATATTAAACGGTAAGCTGACTCGGTGCAGTGTGGCACCCGTAGAAGGCGGGCGTCCGGCCACACTCTGTGGGAGGCAGCGGTGCTGAGGCCCAGTAGTGCAGTCAGGTGCTACTGCTTCAGCCAGAAGAGGAGCGGAGGAGTGAGCTTGCAAGGGCTGTCCTGAGTAGCTAAGGTGATGCGAGCTGCAGGCTGGCTTTTCAGGTGGTGCAGGTTCGCAGCTGCACCGAGTTTGCCGCACCGAGCAACTGACTGCTGCCGTGTGCGGGCTTCTCAGGGGAGTCTCCCGTGACCACCGGACCAACGTAAGAGCTTGTTAAGGGGAGACAGTCTGATTCTAAATTTCTCAGCTGGTGATTACTGCCAGATAGTTTAAATTTAACCAAATGTTTGTGACATTGAACTTTTTCCTTTAAATGTGCTACAACCGTGACCTTAGGGATAATTATTGACTCTTAGAGTTTTTCTACCGTAAACCTTCAAGGTTCAACTAAACTGTGAGACTGTGGTCACACTTTAGGAGGAACACTAGACCGAATTAATGAGGAGATGTGAGTGTAAAATACTGTATGAAGCTATTTTATAGATGTAAAAGTAACTTAATGATCTTTAAGAAACATTTCCCATGTACCTGTGCCCCCGCCATGTGGCTCTGAGGAGCTCCATGTGGTGCATCCCCTTGACAAGGCCGCCCCACCCCTGCACCTGCGCAGCATCTCTCGGCCTGCGTGCCTGTGTGGTGTGCTCCTGCGTTCCAAGCTCTTGCTCTGAGGTGATCCCTCGTCAGTCTCAGAGTGGCTCCCCAGGGTTTTGTGAGTGTTACCACCAGTTTGGTTGTACCTTCTCCATGTAACTGGTAACCGTTTGGTTAAATAATTACTGCTGATATTGCAGTTCCCAACTTTGCGTGAATTCAGGAATTTTACGTTAGTATAATGGCATTCGGTTATCTATGGCTTATAATTATGGGTGCATTATTCGTATTTTAGTAATTAAGATCTTCTGCTAATAAAAGCACTGTAGTTTTTGTATTCGTTACAATAGTTGCCTTTACTGTATTTCACCAATGAGCCAGAATTGGAGGCTGGCGCATTGAGGGGTAGTTACAGCGGATTCACCGTCAGCAGGCCCTACCCGGCACTGCTGTGAACTGTCACGCGCTGTGAGTGCCCTTGCACCTGGACGGCCTCCGAGCCCGCTTCTTCGGTTAGGGTCTGGCACTCTGCCTTCCCGTGCTGCTTGTATAGCAGTAGTGAAACAGTTTTCTAATCGCCATCGCTTGTATCCTGTAAGTGACGTATATAAGTCTTTGGCAAGTTAAACATAAACTGTTATTTCTTAGCAGACCTCTTGAGGTCGTAGCACTCTAGCCGAGCGGTTTTCACCTGGCGCTGCAAGCATTTTTAAAACAGGCAGCACCTGACCAGTCAGGGCCACGGGCCTCTTGCCTTAGATTATCAGATTGAAAAGTGACAACAGCCAACATACCAACAGTCCTCCTGGTGTGACTGAACCAAAACTGTAACTTTTTTTGTCAGAGTGGCAAAAGTATATTCTTGGTGTGCCGCAGAACTTCAGTGATTAGTTTCCGTGCCACGAGTGAGGAAGGTTGACCGTCGCTGGGCTGCACCGTTGAGCCTGACCCAGGGGTGGTTTCCCTGACCGGCGGGGCAGTGACCGGGCTCTCTCTCAGGTATCTCGTACGCACTGCCGGAGTCTGAACGAAAGCTGCAGCGCGCCATCCAGGGCCTGTGCGTCACGTGGTGGGAGAAGGGCCTGCCTGCCAAGGAGGACATGGGGAAGACCGCGTTCACCTTGCTGCTGAGGAGGAGTCTCCAGACGAAAACGGTACGTGTGCTCACTCACATGCACTTGACTTCGAGAGTGAGCGAGTTCACACCAGTTAGGAACCATGTGTCCTCGTGAGTGGTCTGACCCCTGTGGCCTCCCCATCTTCCTTCCTGTCACGTCACGGTCTCAAGGTGACTGCTCCACCTCACCTTCTTGTGCGAGCTCCAGGCAGCAGGGGAGTGGCAGTCCTGAGGCAGGAGGCTGGGACGGCCTTCGGAGGCAGGCTCCATGCCGGGCCTGGACCAGCTGGGCTGTGCGCCGAGGAGGACAGAAGGGGCAGGAGTCGTCTGGCAGAGCCCTCCAGCCCATGCAGTGCCACTCCGGGGGTGGCAGGACGGTGGGGGGGGGGTTGTTTGAGACTCCAGCTGGGCCTGAGCACCAGTGGACAGTGTGTTTGAAGGCTGGGTGGTTTCTCATTCTCTAGTCTTTGGTATGCAGTTCAGAAACCCAGAAAAAGAACATTTTCCTCTGATCAAGACAACAACACTTATGTTCGTCTTAGAGAACTGGGTGATTGGAGAAAAGGGCAATAAGGAAGATAAATTCCAGAATTCCAACACCTAAGGTGGCCATTGTTATTTTAGGGACAATGAGGCACTTCTCTCTGATGTTCCTCACCTCATATCTTTCCTTCCTTGTGGAAGATTTCTAGAAATGAACTCCGTTGGTCAGTGAGTTTGAACTTGGAGCCCTTGATGCACATTGCCAACAGCTTTCTAGAAAGTTCGGGCCTACTCACATGCCTGCATCAGAGTGAGAGTCTCCAAGGAGCAGTCAGCTGTGTGGCAGGACCCTCGGCTGGCTCCCCGACGTTTCCCGCTGCCCCAGGAGCCGTTGGGAAGCCCTTGTATGAGTCAGAATTTATCCTTAAGCCACACCGATTTGTCTTTTTAAAGTCTATTTTCCAGGGGTTTTTTCTTTGCTTTTAAATCACATCTTCGCAATCTGCATCTGCACTGTCCACTGCAGTAGCCAGTGGCCATGTGGGGCTATTTAAATTCACTTTAAAATGTTGAAAGCAAAAAATCTGGTTCCTCGGTCTCACCGGTCACGTTTCAGTTGCTCTGTAGCCTGACAGGCCGGCGGCCGGCGCACTGGGCAGCGCGGACTCAGGCCTCCTCCCGGTCGTGGGGACTGCTGGCGGCCTGGGCGTCCGTGCCTCGGGTTGCTTTTCCCTGTTTCAAAAAAGCGTTCTCTAGAGTTGCCGGTGACATTTGCAAACTTTTAAATCTGTTTTCTCTTGACTAGAATTATCATTATTTATGATATAAAATGTTCTTATTGTTAATTTGAAATGTGGCCTTACTATTTATAAAAAGCTAACATTTTTTCCCATTCTTAGGGTGCAGATATAAGTCGGCTTTGGCATATTCATCAAGCTTTATATTGCTTTGACTATGAGTTGGAGGAAAGCAAAGAAATTAAACACATGCTGCTGGAGTGCTTCGTAAGTGTGAATTATATCAAGAAGGAAGAGGTAAGTAGGGTTTTCTTTTTTGGTCTGTTAGCGAACTGCTTTCCGGTGGATGGTTCCTCTAAGTTCACGTGCTTGCTGCCAGTGCCGTGCTCAGCTGTCGAGGGCTGCTGTGCTTATTGCACGATGTTTTCACTGCGTGGCAGCCCTAAGCAAACATTTTACGAGTCACTGCTTATTTCATCTTTAAATCAGATGGTGACGGGGCTGTGTTAATCCTGGGGGCACTGTGACTGCATTTTAAATTAAGATTAAAAATAAGGCTGAGGAAGCACTTCCCTGTGGATGAGATCAGACCCTCTGTCTGACTCTAGGTTAGTGGGCGCACACTCACAACTGTCAGCACACAGCGCTCTTGATTTCCTCTTCCTGCCGATCCAGCCAGTGCGGAGAGGGGCTCTGCCCGAGGCTGCTGAGCACATGAAGTGTGGCCCGTTATACCACGGCCTTAAGTGTCAAAGACACAGGAATTCAAAACTTAGTGTAAATTATACCAACACATGGCCACTCTAGTTTCCTCCCTACTCCTATCTCCCATCCCACTCTGGGATTTCTGAAGCAAATCACAGACGTCCTTTTAAAGTGGCGTTTTTAAGGGGCGGGTGGGAGAGACTCAGCCTCTGTGGCGAGTGGTCTTGTGTGGAAAGCTCTGACTGAAACGTTTGTGTGACATGCTGGCCTTCCTGCCCTGTGGGCTCCCGGACGAAGGGCTACAGCTGTGTGGCCTCGTGTGCCCATGCTGAACAGCTGGGTGGGCCCATCTGCTCTTCTGCCTGCCCAGGCTCGGTTCACGACTCCTCCGGGGCTCCAGCCCGAACCTCTGGGGCCGGAGGAGACAGGGAGGGGAAGAGCCTGCTGGCACTTCTACTTAGCTCCGCCCCTCCCGGCTGGTGAAGTCACTCGTCCAGGTAACACTGTTGGATAGGGACACAGAGGAGGCTCAGAGATGACACCTTCTTTGGGTTTGGGTTTCAATTAAGAAAAAAAAATAATTAAGGTCCTCAGAAACTGCAAGGTGAAGTGTTACAAAACCACACATACTTTCTCAATCTTAAAGTAACAGTATGAAAAAAGAATGCAAAATGTTCCATTAATAATTTAATATGTTTGTTGTATATTTAAATGGTAATATTCTGGATATATTGGCTTACATAGATATATTAAAATCAGTTTATTCCTTTTCACTTTTATTGATGCGGCTACCAGAGAATTAAAAATTAGAGTGGCTTGCATAGTTCTGGGATGGTGCTGTCTTGAGGTGTCTGTTGTGCCTTGACTGGGTTCCCGGGCTGGGGTGCGAAGACAAGTGCTTGTGTGCAGAATGCAGCCTTCGTGTGGGACGCTCGGCCTGTTGGGCTCACATGGGGGGAGGAGGAGGAGGAGGAGGAGGACCTCCGATGCAGAAGCTCCTACCTGGAGAAGCCACCCGAGGCCTCACAGCTGGTCGGTGGTCTGCCGCTCACCGCAGCACCCATCCCAGCCTGCCAGGGGCAAGGGCCCTGCGCCAGCCAGTCTTGACCATACTGACCAAGACCTTCGTCTTTGGGCTCAGGGCTGTGTTCTCATCCCTGTCCGTGCATTTCCTAAGGGCCGGCCTTGATGAGACCACGTTGAGCCTCAGTGTTTCTTACTGTAAAGTGGGGACAGCCGCTGTGAGGTGATGCTGGAGAACCTATATACACAGTGTCCAGCAGGCACCAAGCTCGCAGGAAGGGCTCTGGCTGGGCTTATTGCTGTTGTCACATGTCATCCTTTGAAAGGACGCTGGGCATGTAGCCTGTGCCTTTAATCTCCAGGACTGTTAGGAAATTTGGGGAGAGGAGAGGAGTAGGGAGTGCGTGCAGACACATAAACCTTGTTTCCACTGGCTCGTACGTAGCAGTTGATGGATTGCACCTGTCTGACTCGTGTGTGCGTGCAAGTATGTGGCACAGACACGAATATACACCTGTGAATGTTACGACTCCTTTTAACTGACGTGCTCTTTTATACTGAAGATATCTAAACTTATTTTCTAATCAGTCATTGATTTGCTTAGGTCAGTTTTTCGTCATTCTGGGGAAACAAAAACACCTTGTACTCTACTAACAAGTTATTGGTATTTCCAGTAAATACCAATGTTTTAAAACTGGCCTGTGGCATGTGTGGCCCTCCTGCCCTTTGTGTGCAAGTATGTTGCATGTCGTGGCATTCCGTGCCAGTGGCGGGGGAGCAGTGAAGAGCTGCTGTTCCCCGGGCACGTTCTTGGTAGGTGTGAGCATGCCTTCTGCAGGGGCGAATGTGCTTGCTTTTGAGGTTCATGTGTGATCCAGCAACGTGCACATGAGTCAGCATTGTGTGGTGTGGGTGTGCCATTTGTGCTGGGGGCCTGTATGTGTTTGAAAATTCTAGCTTGGCAACTTCGTAGCCTCTTAACTTTGCAAGTCCTCAGTTTTCTCGTTTATTAAAGATGAAATGAACGAAAGCTGAGTTCCATTCCCACCCCAAGACACGAGATGCAAGCATTCTCTATCTTAGGTTATGTAGACACCCGTGTCAGCCAGGTGGAAGCCAGATGCACGGACCAGTTCGCTTACCTGCAGGGCAGTGTGGTCGCTGCCTGTGGTCTAGCGAGGGAGGAGCTCAGCGTGCCTGCTGTCCCCCACCCTTGTCCTGCTGACCCGCTGTCCCTGCGAGGTCTCCCTGCCGTCCCCACCGTGAGGCGCTGCTTTCCCAGCTCAGCGCCCATCTGCTTGTTCCACGTGGGCTCCCTTCGCCCTCCAGCATTCCAAGCTTGCTTGTTTGCTTCCTGGGAACTTTCTCTTTGGTTTCCACTTTACCATTGTATCCTGTTTTCTTAATTTATAGGGAAGAAGATTTCTTAGTTCTCTCTTTAACTGGAATACAAGTTTTATTAAAATCATCCATGGGACCATTAAAAACCAGTTACAACAATTACAGAAGTAAGTAATTTTTTTAGTATTTAAAATTTTGTTTTATTGTTTAGGCTATTACAGTTGTTTTATTTTCCCCCTTTGCCCCCTCCCCCCGCTGCCCTCTTCCCTCGGTCAGTCCCCACACCATCGTCCATGTCCATGGGTTGTACGTGTGTCTTCTGTGTCTAGTCTCTTCACTTTCCTTCAACCAGCCCCATCCTCCCCTCCCCCATTCTGGTAGCTGTCAGTCTGTCCCTTGTTTCTGTGCCTCAGATTCTGTTTTGCTCGTTAGTTTATTTTGTTCATTAGATTCCTCTTATAAGTGAGATCATATGGTACTTGTCTCTCATCAACTGGCTTATCTCACTTACCACAGTGCTCTCCAGCTCCATCCATGCTGTATTGAAGGGTACGAGCGCCTTCTTTCTTTCTGCTGCGTAGTATTCCGTTGTGTAAATGTACCCTGGTTGTTTAAAAATTTTTATGTATTTATTTTTAGAGAGAGGGGAAGGGAGATAGAAAGAGAGGGAGAGAAACATCGATATGCAAGAGATACATGGATCCATTGCCTCCCCCGTGACCCTAGCTGGGGACCTGGCCTGTGTCCTGACTGGGAATCAAACCAGCGACCTCTCAGTTCACAGGCTGGTACTCAATCCACTGAACCACACCAGCCAGGGCTGTACCACCATTTTTTAATCCACTCATTTACTGATGGGCACATAGGCTGTAACCAGCACTTAGCTATTGTAAATAATGCTACTATGAACATTGGGCGCTCAGGTTCTTTTACATTAGTGTTTTAGATTTCTTTGGATATATTCCCAGCAGTGGAATCACTGGGTCACAAGGCAGTTCCATCTTTAGTTTTCTGAGGTAACTCCATACTGTTCTCCACAGTGGCTGCCCCAGCCTGCATCCCCACCAACAGTGCACTAGGGTTCCCTTTTCTCTACAGCCTCCCCAGTATTTGTTGTTGATTTGTTTTTGGTGGCCATTCTCACCTGTGTGAGGTGATACCTCATTGTGGTTTTAATTTGCATCTCTCTGATGGCTGGTGATGCTGAGCATCCTTTCCTGTGTCTCTGGGCCCTCTGTGTGTCCTTGTCTGCTTAATCATTGGCAACTACGTTCTCCCACACAGTAGGTTCCCTTTTCATTTTGATGTTTTCTTTAGCCATGCAGAAGCTTCTTATTTTGATAAAGTTCCATTTGTTTATTTTTCCTTTATTTTCCCTGCCATAGGAAATATATCTGCAAAAATATTGCTATGTGAGATATCTGAAATTTTACTGCCTATGTTTTCCTCCAGGATTTTTTGTGGTGTCATGACATATATTTCAGTGTTTTATCCATCTTTAGTTTATTTCTGTGTGTGGTGTACGTTGGTGATCTAGTTTCATTTTTTTTGCATGTACCAGTCCAGTTCTGCCAACACCAACTATTGAAGAGACTATCTTTACTCCACTGTATGCTTATGCCCCCTTTGTCAAGTATTAATTGATCATGAAGGCGTGGGTTTATTTCTGGGCTCTCTGTTCTGTTCCATTGGTCTGTGTGTCTGTTCTTATGCCAGTACCAGGCTTTTTCGATTGCAGTGGCCTTGTAATTCAGATTGATATCAGGTATTGTGATCCCTTCTACTTGGTTCAGCTTTCTCAGGATTACTAAGGCTATTGGGGGTCTTGTTTTTGTTCCATATACATTTTTGAAATATTTGTTCTAGATCTGTGAACTATGCCATTGGTGCTTTAATAGGGATTGTGTTGAATCTAGAGAAGCTTTGGGTGGTATGGACATTTTATTGATCTTAATCCTTCCAATCTGTGAACATGGTATATGCTTCTATTTGTATCTTCCTCAGTTTCTTTCTTCAGTGTCCTTTGGTTTTCTGAATACAAGCCTTTTACCTCCCTGTTTAAATGTATTCCTGGGTACTTTATTATTTGTTGTTGTTGTTGTTGCAAGAGTAAATGGGATTTTTTCTGAGTTTCTCTTTCTGATAGCTCATTATTGGTGTATAAAAATTCCATCGATTTCTGAATATTGACTTTGTGTCTTGCTACTTTGCCAAATTCATTTATTGAGTCAAGTAGTTTTTTAGTGGAGCTTATTGGGTTTTGTATGTACAGTGTCTTGTCATCTGCAAGTAATAGGAGTAAGTATTACATCTAATATTTTGTACTCTCTTAACCTGGCTTGGAAAGACTCTATTTGACCTGACTTTTAAAAGTTATATTGATCTTTCAGAAGCTTTAGAAATTATCTCTTATGTTATTATGGTCTGCTTTGTAACTGGATATTTTTTTCCCTGTGTAGGAAATCATTCTTTTTCAGTAATGACATTAAGACTGAGATGTTGATTTGTGGTAGTTCTTTAAAGAGGTGAATTATTCACCAGTTAAATGTGAGCCTCAGTCGTAGTGAAGCCTGTCTCACTGGCACGACTGCTACCGTTTGAACCTTGAGTTTGCTCCCCATTCACTGTGCACTGAGCCGCGTCACTTGGTGGCGAGAGCCCTGCAGGGGAACGTGCAGAGATGCACACCAGCCTCGTGGCCCACTCAGAGCCGAGCGCTCGAGGCACAGGGTTGCCGTCTGCCGGCTCCAGGGCCAGTGCTGAATCTGCCCTGGGACCGGGCTCTTAGGCTGCCTTTTAAAGTGGAACCCTCAGACTCTGGAGCTGGGCTTGTTGCTGAATTTCCCTCCACAGCAGCTGTGTCGGAGCCGGGTGGGGGGTTGTCCTGAAACTCTGGCCGCAGAGCTCCTGCTGTTCCCTAGAATGCATCCTGCGTCATCGTTTGCAGGATATTTGGGCTGAACCAGTCAAGTCCGAACTATGATTCTAAAGTCAGCTCTGCTAGTTTAGGGAATTAGTAGCCTGCAAAGTTTTAAAATGTTTTTTAGTTTAAGAATTTGGTTCTAGGCTTATGTTCTCATAGTTTCACAGAAAACAATAAAGTTCTGGGGAAGCCTTGACTGAGAAGGAAGAAAATAGTTTGATAATTGAATTCCCCTTCTCAAAACTTTCTCCTTCTACTACCTGCTGCTGTAGGTAGCTAACAAATTTCCACAGTTATTTTGCAAAGCACTCCTCTCAGCTGAGGTTCTTCTTCCCTGGGGTAGGAGAGTACCTGAAATGATACATGTAAAAAGTATAATTCTTTGCATTAAATTTAAAAATTTTTTTTAAATAGATCTTTGATGGTGCACATTGCAGAAGTTTATTTCAGAGCTTGGAGAAAGGCTTCCGGGAAAATACTAGAGGTATTTTCATTTTATTAAATGTTAACACTTACTTTTATTATATTCTCCTTCTAAGTAGTCATGGAAGAGGTATTCAAAACCTGTATAGGGGCTCTCTGTCCATATTGACAGTGTTTTGGATATATTGGGTTAAACAAAACATACTATTAAAATAATTACACCTGCTTCTCTTTTCTGTTTTTTGTGTGGCCACTTGAAAACTTAGACTGACATTTGTGGCTCACCTGTCTCTGTTGGACAGTGCTGCCTGAGGAACTTGGGTCACTTCTTTGGGTGACATTGTTTTCAAGGATTTAAAGATACTCAATTTAAATATGGCTGGCCTTTACTGACAGTACAATATCTATATTATGGAGATATGGCTATATATATATGTATATATATATATACTTCACAATTCCAATCATATATTCAAAGGTCCTTCTGGAAAAAATTAAAAAAAAAGTTTTTTGCTATCCCTTACATTTTTCTTATGCTAGGTTCTCAAATGTGTTTTCTTCTCCACTGACAGTAAAATTTTTACTTTAAGTCAGAAAGGGGCCTTTTCTTTTGGGGAGTGGGCCCTGAGTTGGTGGGAGGGGGCACGGTGGCAGGCTGAGGGGGAGGGGGCCTGGGATTTGGAGCTGGTTTCTGTCCTGCTGTCCTCCCCCACTTAAACTTGGCTTATGTTACCAGGGTTTACCGCTGGCTTCCTCTAGGAGGAGTACTTACTTCTATCAACTTCTAGAATAGATTTATAGTGATAATTTGGGAGGAAAGGGCAAAACCAGGGCATTGTTATGCATTTTTCACATTGTTTCATTACTGAATGAAACTTGTTCACAGGAAGGAATATTTGTCCTTTTTTCTAATAGTGGTTTAAAAAATAGAAATTCATAATTAAGAACTTAATTGTTTGACTAGAGCTGTGCCTGATTAGCACCAGCACCTGTAGTTCTCGTTGCCTCCCGGCCCCCTGTCTGCAGGTTCGCTGAGCAGGCTGCAGGCAGGCCGCACCAGGGCCTGGACCCCAGTGTGCTGTCCAAACAGGCACACTGCACTGGCATCGTCCGTAGCAACATTACCGATTGCAGGGAATTTTAAAAAATAATTAAGCCACGTTTACATTTCTCAGCTTTGTTTCCAAAATGTCTTCTTATTGTTTTTTTTTTGGAATTGGGGCCCAGCACGCCTCTGAGAGCATCTGTCCTGCCCTCCTTATCATTTGTGACCCTACGCCACTGTGTGCTGCAGAAACCGGCTCATAGTCTCTTTGTCGCCGGTGTTCTGTAGTGGCCGCATTCTGGTCGTTGGCTCTGAAGGCTCAGCTTGTGGCACAGACACCTGCTGGGTGGTGCCTCGAATCTCAGTTCATCACACGTCTGGCCGTGTGTGGTTCCCACGTGTGGTGTTGCTGGGATTTGTTAGTGGCTTCAGGTGAGGAAATATTTTCAAAGATAATGGTGAAGAGCTTAATATCAGTGGGAAGCTCTCCCTGTGTCTTCCCTAAAGCCATGGCATCCCGATGAACAGACCAGATAGTTCCCGGGGCTTTGGGCTGCTCCTGGCACTGGCCCTGATTCAGTCGCTCCACTGGAGGACCTCAGGGCCCTGGCTCCCCACACTGCGCCCTGCACAGCTCTGCCCGTCTGTGGCAGCCCCAAAAGACCTTGTTGCAGTCAGTTTGGAATCCTGGACCCGCTTAGAGGTAGGTCAGTGTAGTTCCAGGAGGCTCTGAGGTTGTCAGACGAGGGAGCCCAGCATCATTCCATCTCTGAGCCCTGCTGCTTAAACTGCCATTTCTCACAAATGAGTGTCTCACAAATAAGGTCGAGGAGGCCAAGTGTTCTCTCTGGTGAGAATTAGAGAGGTGTACACTTGAGACACAGAGGCTCTGATGGCAGGAGATGGACGGTGAACAGGTCAAACTCCGGTGCTCATGCTGCTGCTCTGCCTGCCCTGCTGTCTGCCTGTGGGGCGCACACATCCCAGGGTCACTGCAGCGTGCTTGTTCTCGCAGGTGATCGAAAGCGACTGCATCCAGGACCTCATGTACCACGGGATCCACCTGCCGCGGAGGTCGCCGGTGCACAGCAAAGTGCGCGAGGTGAGCCGAGCCCTCAGCACTCGCTGCGCCTTCTTCACCTTGTGTCTTGTCTTTCTCGTTTTTAGGCCGTTGTTTTCTGTTCCGTGTACAGGTGAGGTTAAGCCTTCGTGGGCATCAGTTGTAGAGATTCTCAGAATCTTGAAATTGGTGCCCGGCAGTTGTACCCAAAGCTCTAGTTAGGGAGGCAGAGGAATGCTGTTTCAACATCCGAGCTGAAGTCAAACCACCCTCATTCAAGTCTGTGATGTAGAAATGTCCAGAATCATCGCTTTCTAACTGCCACTGCCACTTTTTTGTTGGGGGGGGGAAGATGATAGTTGAGATTATTTTTATTATTTACTTTCATACATTAAATTTCCATTTTGGTATTCCGCAAATCAAATAGAATGATGTTTTATTAGTTCCTCTTGGTAAAATTTCGTGTTTGAAAGGTCATTTCAGACCTCAAATCTGAATCCCATCCGTACATCGTCAGCAGTCTGACTAAAGAAGGCCTTGGGGTCAGTGCCCGTGTCTGCTGTAGGTGCCTGGGGACCCTGGGACCCTGGCAGGGGGGTTGTTACTTTGGGCAGCTGACTGACAAAAGCTACCTCTTTACTTTTTTGAATAGTGAAATTGTATAATGTAAATATACTAATTATATAAAGTTTGAATGGATGAGAAAACATTTCTTTACGTGATTGATGGTTTAGTTTGGATTATCCAAGGATCAGAGCCCAGAGATGAGAACCCCCCCCCCCCCCCCCCCGACCCCAGGTTGGCTTCCGTAAGCTGCAGGTCACCGTGTGGTTTGGTGTGGCAGGTTCAGTTTAGTCCTAAGGAGCAGCATGGAGTTTAACCACGGTCGGTGACATGGGCGTGGCACTTTGCTACCAAATGACTAGACACTTTTTTTTCATACCCGGTTTTTCTGCTGTGGTGTCTCAGTCACTAAGATAGTGTAAGTGTGGACATCACTATTTGGTAAATTTATGGAAAACTGCACAGAATGAAAAGGGAGAATATTAGATTGTACTTTCAAATGAAATGTATTCCTGGACTCTTAAGTAACTGTTCTTGCTGCTTATAATACATAGTTTTTTCCTCACATCCTTTTTTGGATAAATATTTATATGATAAATTATTTTATTGATATATTGAAAGAAGCTTCAGGAAATGCTTCAGAGTCATTTGAAAGTAAAAATCCCCATATTGTTGATGAAAACTTCTAAACCTAGATAATAGTAATGGTCACACAATTCCGTGAGTACACTAGAACCTCCTTAGTTGTACACTTTAAAAGAGTGACTTTTATGGTGCGTGAATTATATCAATAAAGCTACTCAAAGATATTTCTATGGCCCTGGCCATTGTGGCCCAGTTTGGGGAGCATTGTCCTGTAACTGAAAGGTTGAGGTTTCAGTTCCCAGTCAGGGCACTTGCGGGCTTGAGCCCCAGTCTGGGAGCAAATAGGAGGCAACCACTCACTGTTCCTCTCTCCCTCTTCCTTTCTCCCTTCCTCTCTCTCTGAAAAGCAATGAAAAAAAATGTCCTTGTGGGGAAAAAAAAGTTTCTGTGAAGCAAGTCTATCCTGATGCCTAAACTTGATAATACTATACACAAAAACAAACTATAGACTCATATTACCACAATCGGTAAAAACTGCTAAATGAAGATGAACAACCAGAAAAAATAATCCTCAGGCTGTAGTTCTTTTAGGGTAAAGCTGATTTGAGTTCACTTAAAGTACAGGTTGATGTTTTATAGCCTGTTTTACTTTCTTTCTTTCCTCTTTTCACTGGTGTAATCTTAGTCCCTAGAGCTGTGAATTCAGGGAGTGAGGCAGACTTGACTGGTGTTGGGGACAAGAGTCTGTGCCGAGTGGCGGGAAGATTCTGGCTGGAAGAGAAGGGAGAACAGAACATGAGTGGGAGAGCCCTCCGTTCCTGAACGGCCAGGCTTGGGGGGCACTTGGGCTGGACGTTCAGCCCCTGCTGGGGAGGGCCGCGCAGCAGCGGCACCGCCTGGGAGGCCCGGCATGGCCTCGTTCATCGGGTGTCTGCCGCTGCTGCACTTTGACCCAAGCAGAGGCGTGCCCCGCTCATCCCAGAACCCGGACGGGCTGTGGAAGCCACTTGGCCTGACTCCTTTTCCGTTCCACCCTGAAGACTATGAGGGCGCTGACCTCCATGTGTGCCGTCAGCTCCCTCCACCCCCCGCCGCGCGGGCGCTGTCTGCGTCCCTGCCTCGCCGCCCTCGGGGAAGAGCTGTCCCACTGGGGTGCCTGTCGTGGTGGAGGGAGCCCACACTGGGTGGGTTTTTCCAAACGGGGTCTTAGATGCTTGCTTACAAAGCAGCATGACCTTTGTCTTCTTCTTTTCTTGGCTCCAGGTGCTGAGTTACTTTCACCAACAAAAGAGAGTCCGGCAGGGAGTGGAAGAGATGCTCTACCGGCTGTACAAGCCCCTCCTGTGGAGGGGGCTGAAGGTGCACAGGCTCAGTGGCCTCTCGCGTGCAGATGTGCTGGTCTCACTTGGGGGGCTCGATCCCTGCTTCAGAGCTGCTGTGCGGCAGTAGGGAGAGGGCTGGGCGCTAGGGGCTTTGTGAAATTTGGGGTGAATGTTTTATTCTTTTAGTAAAAGCGTTTCTCAGGCCCATTTAACTGGGAGTCTGAGTTGGTATAGTGCTGACTGCCCAGAAGGACGGGGAGTGGTCATGCTCAGTAACCAGCAGGGGGGGGGGGGTCTGCAGAGCTGGGCTGGGTGTCTTGGTCCCTGAACACCCCCTGCTGTGACTGGGGAGGGGTCACGGTGCCTTAACAGTGCAAGGTGGGAGTTGAACAAGCAAACAGTCTTTTTCTGTCTATCAACACTGAACTGAGCTTGGCTAGAGCTAAGCAAGGTTTTACTGTGTGGTTTGTTTAAATGTTGCCATTGTCTTTAATTCATTGGTAAGTCTGTGCTGAGATGCCAGGGGCTTTGCTCTAGGAGCTCAACACTGATGTCCTCAAATGTCATCTCTTTGGGTCCTGAAACCACCTTCTTTCATTATTCCAGGCCAGAAACTCCGAGGTCCGCTCGAATGCAGCACTGTTGTTCGTTGAAGCATTTCCTGTTAGGGATCCAAACTTCAATGCTATCGAAATGGATAGTGAAATCCAGAAGCAATTTGAAGAGCTCTATGTACGTATTCACCTAGTTGAGCTCCTTATACCTTCAGCTCTGCCTGGCCTGGTCCCCTTTATCTGCCCTGCCACCCAAAACTTGCCACAGGTTTTTAGATGTTGACATTTTTCAGGGAAATTTGTTCTCTCCCCGGTGCCTTATGTGACATTGTGGACCCATAGTGTCCTTTTCTCTTCCCTTCATCTCCTTTGGAACATATTATTTATTACTTCATACACGTTTTATGTGTGTTCTCAGCTCCCCAGCAGAGGTAGTGTAACACAGGTTCAGACACCCCCAGGTTTGACCCCACCTCTCACTTCACAGCCGTGTAACTTAGGGCAAGTCTCTTCTCTGACTCCTCACCTGTGAATTTGAAGAGAGTGGTGCTGCCCACCGCGGAGTGGGTCCCATGCACGAACAACGCCTGGGCTAAGGCAAGCCTGAGACCTTACCTGATGCGAGTGTGCCGCAGATGACTGAGTTTTCAAATGAGACGTCTGGACATTAGGGTGGGACATTGATTTCATGGGGTGTCGAGGTTCTTTCACAACAGAGCCTCTCTACACAGTCCCTCAGACAGTAGCAGAGCTAGCCTCAGAGGCCCTGCCGTGGGCGGGGTGGGTGAGTCAGCCTCCGAGTGGTCTGGATGCCCCCTTCCAGCACTCAGCTGCGGACATGGTGCCTGCTCAGATGGCGTGAGTCTGCGTGCCCCGTGTTTCTGCGATGTGGAGTGTCTGACAGGTGGTGGACGTCCAGAGTGCCCATGTGTAAAGCAAATACTGATGCAAAGCAACCTAATTTAAGATTTTTTCATTTAAGCCTTTTTCCCCTTCCTACTTATAGAGCCTTTTAGAAGATCCTTATCCGATGGTCCGTTCTGCAGGGATACTTGGTGTTTGTAAAATAACTTCCAAATACTGGGAAATGATGCCTCCGACCATTCTTATCGATCTCCTCAAGAAAGTAACCGGGGAACTGGCGTTTGATACAAGCTCAGCCGATGTACGCTGTTCTGTCTTTAAGGTAAGATTTTAAGTTATATGAGCAGTGCTTATTGTAGAACAGTTAGGAAATATACGGGAAGAAAAACTTAAAAACCATTCATAATCATACATAGATACAGCACTATTGACATTTTTGTTGTGTGAACAAAGTAAGGCTTTACAAACCGAATTAAAAGTACTTTCTGCGGCCCTGGCCAGTGTGGCTCAGCGGGCTGGGCATCGTGCTGCAAAGTGAAGGGTCGCCGGTTCAGTTCCTGGTCAGGGCACGAGCCTGGGTTGCAGACCAGGGGGCAACTGGTCCCTGTTTCTGTTGCACGTTGATATTTCTCTCCCTCTCTTTCTCCCTTCCCTTCTCTCTAAAAATAAAATCTTCTTTTAAAGGTGTTTTCTACAAAAATTACTACTTGAAATAGTCTTTAGTGGGTGTGTGTGGAATGGGCACATCATTTTAGAATAGGAGCTGTAGGCACTAAAATTTTCCTAGGTCATTAAACATTAAAATTGACTTTTTTGATATACTGTATATACTTTTCATAAGAACCTGCAAAACTCCTCCCCTCGTCCATGGTCTGTGGTTAGCAGGACATGTCCATTCTCACTTCATCTGTGGCCCCATCCTTCGTCTCCAGCAGTTACTTTGACGCAAATCCCAGACATTGTATCATCTCACCTGTAAATATACATTTGAGCTTTAAAATACAGGTATCTTTTAAAAATAAAAAATCCTCTTTCCTAATTACTGGAAAGAGAAGGTAGGAGGGTGTATCAGCCTTCCGACGAGTTGGCGCCTGGCCTGAGCTTGGACGGGTCACTCGGCCGTCCGTCTGGCGAATGCGGCAGTGGCCTCAGGTACGTGTCTGGTAGACGGGTTTTCGTGGAGGGTGGAGTCCGGAGATGCAGGAGCACACATGGGGGCTGTGGCTGTGGATAAAGGGTCCTTGGGCCTTCGCTCTGGGCACTGCTGGCTTCGGAGCCACTCCACCAGCAGTGGGTCTGTGTTTCTTCCCACTCTAAATACTGTTTTGTAGCTGCTCTCATCTCATCTGAGTGAAATAGTGGGTGACGCTTGTCAATCATTGAAACTGTACGAATGCATTAGAAGTATGTTTTTATAGAAAATATTTTAGAAATGCGCTGTGTTCTGCAGGTGTGTTTACCTGCTTCACCAGCAGTGCTAGTAAAGATGGAACTACATGGTTTCTTACCTGAGCTTTTTAAGTTTATGTTCTCGTTTGAAACGTCACCTTTTTCTTTTCCTGCAGTGTCTGCCGATAATCCTGGACAACAAACTCAGCCACCCACTGTTGGAGCAGCTGCTGCCAGCGCTGAAGTACAGCCTCCACGACAACTCGGAGAAGGTGCGCGTGGCCTTCGTGGAGATGCTGCTGAAGGTCAAAGCCGTGAGGGCCGCGAAGGTGGGGTAAATGGTTCTTCTTACAATGACTCTCTGAAATTCACCTTCAGAAAGGTGGTTTTGTCACAGCCTAGGGTGTGGGCACAAGCTTGCGTGTCCATCAGTGTGAGGTCGGCTGCAGGGCCTGGGGTACGTGTGTGCGGTGAACTGATGCTGTGTGGCTGAGGAAGTGCCTCTAAGGTAGAAGAGTGGAGGCAGGTGTAGACGTCAGGTGTGTAAGGCGGGGCACACACAATGTGTATGTGCTCGGGTGCACCTCACACATGCCCAGAAGACGTCAGGGAGTCGGTGACAGTCGTCTGGGTGCGGGGCTGGGTGTCTGGGGACGGGTTCTGGGGAGGCCATATTGCTGCATTGGGTGTGTATTGTTTCGTGTTCTTCGAATTTGGAACTGTGAATATTTTTATGTTTAAAAAAAGTATATTTTGTGTGGCCTGCGTAGTAAGAATACCCTTATCATCCCCGATCCTGCTGCCTTGGTACTTTTGTTGCTGATCATGTGACGGTGTGGTCTGTTTCTGGACTGGTTCTGTCTGGCTCACCTGCCATCCGTCCTGGGCCAGGCCGCAAGCCTGCATGCTGCAGCTCCCCGGGCCTGGCGTGTGAATGAGTCCCCAGCCCTTCTTTCAGAGCCCTTTGGCTGCCTGGGTCCTTTGCATTTCCATATGCGTTTTAGAGTCACGATGTCCGTTTCAACAAGAAAGCTGGCTGCAGTTTTGATTGAGTTTGTTCTAACAGCCTATTAAAACTACAGTTCTGAATCTGAAAGGGAAGCTTCTGGCTTAGTGTTGTTTGAACTGGAAATCTGTTTGCACAGGATTATGGAGGTGACGGCTGGTGAGGGTATGGAGAGGGCAGTAGTTTTCACTTTATTAATGGGTCTCCTCAAAAGAACAGAAGAGACAGTAAGACAGACAGCAGGCCTGTGACCCCAAGTTTGGGTTTTTGTCTTAACGAGGTGCTTCTCTCAGCTTGACCTTAGCTCTGCAGTGGCCGGCAGGGTAGAGAGTGGTTCGTTGGTGAGGTCTCTGCAAAGGTTGTGTTGGGCACACACACTTGCTCTTGAAAATCAAGGTCAGAGGCTGGTGGGCCTGTGGAGGGGCATCTAACAGGAATGAGTGTCTGGCTGATGGTCCACCAGGTCGGAATGACAGCCAGTTTCCAGTCCTGCTTGCGGTACTGGGGGTATGTTCACAGAGTCGGGATCTCCTGCGTCCAGCATTGGGGGAAGGAGAGTTACCCTTTCTCTTCACCTCCATGGTGAGACACACAGGGCTGAGCTCAGAGGGGCCAGAGCTTGTCTCACTCTGCAAGGCCCTGGGCGGGAGGACTGACCCAGGCTGATAGTCAAAGGCCCAGGGGTGGGGGTGTGGCAGGGACCCAGAATGTTACTGAGAATTCTGGGACTCGGGGGTGATCGTTAGGGTCAGGTCCTTGAGAGTGGATGTACTGGTGATGGCACCTCCACACACAGGTGAGAAACTGTTCCAAGTGTGAGTATTTGCACAGGATTACCAGATGATAAGTGCTGGAGTTTGGATTTGAATATTTCACCATGAGGATCAACTTCCTTTCTATTGTTCTGTGATATGTCCTCTTGTCTTGAATTTCCTGCTTAGAAGTTTGGCCATTCTCTGTGGGAGCAGAGCACTCTGGTGCTTGCGAGCCAAGGGCAGTGGTTCCCTCTGATTGCCAGTTATCTGGCAGCAGCTGAGAGCGGGGCCGGGCCGGGCCGGAGGGGGCTGGGGGTCCTGGGGTAGGCTGGTGCTGGGGGTGCAGTGCCTTGTGAGAGGGGCCTTCATAGACCCATGGCCAGTGGTCTGGCAGCCCTGGGTGTATCTCCCAGGGTAGGAGATGGGGTATCCACTTAAGCTTTTTTAAAGATGTTATTTATTCATTTTTTAGAGAGTGGGGAAGGGAGGGTGAAAGAGAGGGAGAGAAACATCTGTGTGTGAGAATTACCTTGATTGGTTGCCTCTCGCACTCCTCCAACTGGGGACCCGCCCGCAACCCAGGCATGTGCCCTGACTGGGAATCGAACCAGTGACCTTTTGGTTAGCAGGCTGGCACTCAGTCCACTGAGACACACCAGCCAGGGTGGTTTAGGAAATTTTAAATGGTTAGACTGATAATCACAGCCGTCATTTGAATTAACTATGCGTCAGCCGTGGTGTTAATTATAATTAATCCTCCCCACAGCCTTATACTCAGGCACCTTATTTGTCACTGCTTTTTAAAACACGGATTTATTCATTGAATTTCTCCAAAGAAGTGTCACAGATCCTATAGTCATTTGAAATTGTTTTCAAGACTATATAGCTGCATTAAGTTTTTTTAAAATTCTTTAATTACAGTTGAATACAGTATTATATTGGTTCAGGTGTACAGCACAGTGGTTAGACATGTAGCTTACGAAGCAATCAGCCCAGTAAGTCTTGTACCATCTGTAGCTGCTGCAATATTGCTGACTCTGTCCCTGTGCTGGACTTCATACCCTGATGCTCTTTTGTAACTGCCAAATGGATTTTCTGGAACATAAAAGTTAGTTCCTTTTTTACTGTGCTCTGGAAATTTTGCTCAAAATATTTTCAAGATTATAAAAACAAGTGATGGGTTCTCTTGTACACATGCTTTCCACAGTTTTGGAAAATATGCCCCATGGAGCATATTTTGGTTCGACTGGAATCGGATTCCCGGCCTGTGTGTCGGCGCCTGGTGAGCCTCATCTTTAACTCTTTCCTGCCCGTGAACCAGCCGGAGGAGGTGTGGTGTGAGCGCTGCGTCACACTGCTGCAGATGAACCACGCCGCCGCCAGGAGGTTCTACCAGCACGCCCATGAGCACACCGCCTGCACCAACATCGGTACTTCCTGCGCGCGCTCCTCTCTCTCTGGCTGCACTCCCCACGGGGCTTGGCTCACGGTGCACGTGCTCGCTGTGGGTCACTTCAGGGCTCCCTGCTGTAATGCACGGCTGGTGATTTCCCTTAAACAGCACTTGTAATTATTTGGGATTATAACTTTACTATTAAAAGGTAATTTTGTTGAAGAATACTTAAATTAATTATTGTCTTAATCATTTAGCAAAGCTGATACATGTGATTCGCCATTGCTTAAACGCCTGCATCCAGAAGGCCATCCGAGAGTGCCGGGAGGAGGACGAGGAGCGGGAGAAGGAGAACGTGAGTGTAAGTAGGGCACCCGTGAGGCGCCCCGGGCCGCTCTCCCCTCCTGTCCACCACCCTAGACATATGTGAGGGTGGGGGCCCAGGGCAGGCTGCCCCAAGGACCCCACTGTGGCTGGAGTTAAGGAATCCAGGGCCAAAGCCACGAATAAACTAGGTCACCCCTTTACCAATTTACCACCCAAGCCCAAACTTCGTGTTTCTCACTAATTGGCACCCAAACTCAGAGGGACTTGTTTATGCACACACATTAAGTTTGTCTTTCTCCTGTTCATCTGGTTTTAGACCAACTTACTATTAGTCCAGCCTTAAGAACGCAAGGGAAGTGGGGGAATTCTCCCCAATCCCAACATTAGGAATGCTTTTTCTCTACTTACTCTTTTAGTGTGACATTTTAACCGATTATTTTAGAGGATCATAAAGAATTGTTATATATCCTTTGTGGTTCCTTGTGTAGTTTGGGTAGTATTTGATACAGAGCAATTTATTATTTGTAACACCATGTCCCAAATTTTCTTTGCTTTAAATTTCTTTGTTTATTATGATTCTACCTGGGGGCAGCATACCTGGATTGGATTCTAGGCATTACTATATTTTAGTTATGTGCCGGCTCTCTTAACCACTGCCGTAAAAACATCTTTGAGTTAAATTTGTGGGACTGAGTTGCGTTTAGAATTCTCTTTTAAAAGTAATTTATCAAAGGCACTGCTGGGCTGCTTTTTCTTCCGAATCCAAAGTGACCAGTCAGAGCACATGAAGAGGACGTTTAAGGCTTAGACAAAATTACTGCCAGAATTATTGCAGTCACTGTCTTAAGCTTGTAATCACACTTGTGTGCATACGTACATGGAAAGTAGAACCTAGGGGTAGTTCTGGGGTGCTGAACGAGGTTAGGAAACGGGTCTTGAGAAGAAAGGCGCCAAAGACCACTCCTACTCTGGCTGAACTGCAGCCCTGTGTGCTGGCCCTGGGCAAGCCCCGGCACCAGTCCGTCCGGCCTTGCTCCTGCCCTGTGTCCACCACCTCCAACCCAGGCTGGCTGGTTGCTTAGGGCTCATGTGTGGCTTTGCATGTTCACTGGTCTCAGGCTCTCCAGCTGCGTGTCAGGAGGAGAGTGCTGCTCACACACGTGCCCTTGGACTCACGCCCTGTGCAGCCTCCTCCCCACCTGCCTGTGCTCTGTCCCAGTCAGGATCACAGATGTGGGGCAAAGAAAGAGGAGAGCGTAGAGTGGGTCTGCATTTCATTCGAACAGTGGACCCTGAGCACAGATTCATCAGTTCATGGGCCTCTTGAGCCTGGATTTGGGGGACCCTCAGCTGAGAGCATTCGGGACTGGCCCTGTATTCAGTGCTGGTAGGTTCGGATTCCTCTTCAGGGCTCTTCTCTCCATGTGTGGGCTGGGTGGGCAGGGCTCTTCAGGGAACCAATCCCGTCGCAGCAGATGCAGCTTTAGAAACCTTAGCTGAAGATGCCAGCAGGGCGAGGGGGCCCCAGCACGTGCGGTGGGCGCAGCAGGGGGTGGTGAGCAGACATCGCTGCGGGCAGAGCGAGCATCTGGGCCAGCCTGGGCCAGCCTCGTGCTGATGGTGCAGATGGTGCCGATGGTTGTGCGAAAGAGCAGGGGCGTGACTTAGGAGGTAGCAGTTGAGACCGTTCCATTTTTAAATATGGGAGGAATCCTTCAGCCTCATTATTAAAAACCGAGATGTTGATGAGAAAGCTTGCATTTTATAACGTTTTAAGTCATTTTCGGTACCATTAGAAAACACAGGGTTTTGAAATAATGTATTTTCATTATAAGCTATGCTAGAAACTATATGACATAGTTCGTCATATAGACACTGTCATTCTAGGAATATAAGACTAAAAGCAAAAGTTTTTGAAGTGTTTTTTTTTTCATTGCTATCTACAAAAATCAAAGATGTTTCTGCTAAAATAAAAGGTTGGCTTCCTCTTGAATGAGGACTCATTCAGGCACTTGGCACATTTTTGTAAGAAGTGATGGCTTTCTATGAGACTCTTGTGATAAGGCTGTTGTGCTGAATATCAGAGCAGTAAAAAGAAAAATTAAATACAGGATAAAATTTTGTTCATCTGGCATTTGTATTCTTACAGTCAGACTTTGGCAGTTTCATTGCTTTTTGAATTTGACTGGCCATACCTCATTCATAGTATTAAGTGCTCACTGAAAAGTGTAACTACATAGAAACTACTTTTGTGTTTTCTGTGTGCGCACATTAATCAAGTTTATTTCTCATTACATTGGAGTAGGTAGCACATAAGCCGATCCCCTTTCAGGACATGGTGTCAGCTTCCTGCAGGTTCGCAGACTGCCTGCTGCAGTCACCACAAGGCTCTGTTGGCCCGTCTGGGTGGGGGCCCTTGCCTGTGCAGCTGGCAGCAATGGCAGAAGGGGATTTATCAGAGAGACTGTGTGGGTCAGGCCGCACACATTGAGGTGACAAAGAGCAGCAATCATTGCTCGCTGCCAGCACACACTGGGACAGCACGAGTGGGCATATTATTTTTAAAGCGATCCAAGGACGCCCATGATGAGTGGGGTCGGTTGTTACCAGCCATCACACCAGAGTCTGGCACTGCCCTGCCGGCCTGGGGCACAGGCGTCTAGTCACCGAGTCAGTAGTGATGACACTGAGTAAATCAAGGTTTGTCACCACCCCCTGCGTCCATTCTGTTCACAGTGAGCCCTGTGGTGGGAAGCACCTTCCTTGAACAGTCAGAAGATAAGAGAAAGAAAAAGCACACTTCTTACTAACTAGTGTGCTATGTCCCTAGATGGTGACAAATTTAAGCGTTTTGATTTTTAGAGTTTTAAATTTATATAAATTGTTTATTGAAAGGATATAGGGTCATCCTGATTGATATGGGTATTCAATCAGGATGGGGGATAATACCCAATACCTGATTGGGTATTATCTGGCAAATTGAAAGGTCACTGGTTCAATTCCCTGGTCAGGGCACATGCTTGGGTTGTGGGTTTGGTCCTCAGTTGGGTCAGGAACAAGAGGCAACTGGTCAGTGTTTCTCACATCAATGTTTCTCTCCCTCCCCTTCCCTCTGTCTAGAAATAAATAAATTAATATTTAAAAAAAAACAAAAGATGTAGGGTTGATTTAGAATGTATTATTTCTTGGGTGAGCTTTCAAAAATGTATTTACTGACTTCTGGCCAAGATGGAGGTGTAGGTAGACACACTGTGCCTCCTCCCACAACCAAAAGAAGGACAACAACAAATTTAAAAACAAAAAACAACCAGAACTGAGAAAATTGAACTGTATGGAAGTCTGACAAGCAAGGAGTTAAAGAAGAAACATTCATCTAGACCAATAGGAGGGGCGGAGACGGGCAGCCAAGTGGAGAGGATTCAGGGCAAGACTGTGGCTGATGGGCCCAGTAAGGTGACAGATTGTGGACTGGGCAGTCCCACACTCACGTGCAGATAAACCGGGAGGAACAACTGGGGGGCAAGACAGACCACACAACCTGGGGTTCCAGCTCAGGGAAATAAAACCTCCAAGCCTCTGATTGAAAACACCTGTGGGGGTTGAGGCAGCAGCAGGAGAAACTACCAGCCTCACAGGAGAGTTGATTGGAGAGACCCACAGGGTCCTAGAATGTACACAAACCCACCTACCCAGGAATCAGCACCAGAAGGGGCCCAATTTACTTGTGGGTATTGGGAAGTGACTGAAAACTGGCAGCGAGTGACATTGTTCCCTCTTGGACCCCTCCCCCACATACAGCATCACAACACAGATGTGGGTTGGGTTGCTGGTGAACACCTAAGGCTCCGCCCCTTACTATGTAATAGGCGCGCTGAAAGAAAAAAAAATGGCCCAAATGAAAGAACAGATCAAAGCTCCAAAAATACAACTAAGCGATGAAGAGACAGCTAACCTATTAGATGTACAATTCAAAACACTGATAATCAGGATGCTCACAGAATTGATTGAATATGGTCACAAATTAGATGAAAAAATGAAGGCTACGCTAAGTCAAATAAAGGAAAATGTACAGGGAACCAACAGTGACTGGAAGGAAACCAGGACTCAAATCAACAGTGTGGACCAGAAGGAAGAAAGAAACATTCAACCAGAACAGAATGAAGAAATAAGAATTCAAAAAAATGAGCAGAGGCTTAGGAACCTCCAGGACAGCTTTAAACATTTCAACATCTGAATCATAAGGGTACCAGAAGGAGAAGAAGAAGAGCAAGAAACTGAAAACTTACTTGAATAAATCATGAAGGAGAACTTCCCCAGTCTGGCAAAGGAAATAGACTTACAGGAAGCCCAGAGAGTCCCAAAGAAGTTGGACTCAAGGAGGAACATAGGAAGGCACATCATAATTATATTTGCCAAGATTAAAATTAAGGAGAGAATCCTAGAAGCAGCAAGAGAAAAGGAGGCAGTTACCTACAAAGGAGTTCCCATGAGGTTATCAGCTGATTTCTCACAAGAAACCTTGTAGGCAAGGAGAGGCTGGAAAGCAGTATTCCAAGTCGTGAAAGGCAAGGACCTACATCCAAGGTTGCTCTATCCAGCAAAGCTATTTTTTAGAATGGAAGGGCAGATAAAGTGCTTCTGAGATAAGGTCAAATTAAAGGAATTCATCATCACCAAGCCCTTATTATATGCAATGTTAAAGGGACTTATCTAAGAAAAAGATTAAAAATATGAACAGTAAAATGACAACTAACTCACAGTTATTAACAACCGACTCTAAAAAACAAACTAAGCAAACAACTAGAACAGAACAGAATCACAGAAATGGAGGTCACATGGAGAGTTATCAGTGGGGGAGTGCGTGGGGAGAGAGGGGGAAAAGGTACAGAGAATAAGTAGCGTAAGTGTTAGGTAGAAGATAGGTGGAGGTTAGGAATAGTATAGGAAATGTAGAAGCTAAAGAACTTACATATATGACCCATGGATATGAACTAAAGGGGGGCAGTGCAGGGCGGAGGGGAATTAAAGGGGGGATATGGGACAAAAAATGGATTTACCATTTAGAGGTTGTCAAATAAAGAATAAACTCCCAACATGAAAATAGACTTGATATTCTTTACATTTCTGTTTTAGGTCTAGAGTTCTGAGAAGTGCTTTTAAACATAGTGCTGTTGTCATGATAGTTGTTACGATCTGATTCTTTCACAGTAACGTCATTTGTACCCTAGGTTCTGGACAAAACCCTGTCAGTCAGCGACGCTGCGTCCATGTCGGGTTTGTTGGAGATCGTCGTGATTCTCTGGAAGAGCATCCACCGGAGCCTGGAGAAGAACAAGGAGGCCAGGCTCTACACCGTCGACAAGTTTGCCTGTGTGCTGCCCGAGTACCTGAAAGTGTTCCAGGTGAGACTGCACATCTGGAAGCAGGCGGGCTGATCTGACTCTGGAGCAGAGTTAGCAGAAGCGCCCGACATGCCAGTCTCGTCTGGGAAAGGAGGGGCCGAGCCGGCTCTTCCCTGGGGGGAGGTTGGCCTCTGGCCTTCCTGAGGGCAGAGGCTCGTGCCTTTCAGTGTCATGTCCCCAGCACCCCGGGAATGTTGAGGGTAAGCTCCCGGTTTTTCTGTCTCTCTGAAGGTCTGTGACACTGTTTTGGAGTCCAGTTTGCTCTGCTGGGAATTGAGAAAGAGGAGTGTGTGAGCATGAAGATGCAGTAGCGCCTAAGCTGTGTGGGCAGTGTTCGGCATTTGACTCCACACTGTGAGCGAGTGTCTCTGGAGTATTTGGGCTGTGTCCGCCCTCGGGGCAGAGAGAACCATGGGTATAGCAACGACTTCTTGCATGAGGGAGCCTCCTCATTTCTGTACTTCCGAAGGGAATTTATGTTTCAAAAACAAATAGTCAAAAATGCAAACTATTCCCAATTATAAAGAGAACATAGTCTAAATGAGGCGAGACCACAGGTCTTAGGAACTACGTTCTCATGGAAAATTTACTCTCAGCTCTTCTGCGAGTTGTGTTTCTGTTCCTGACACGGCTCTGGGCTTCGTTCTTCCTCTGAAGTGCAAACTCTCCTGTCCGGGAAAGTAAGTAACATGGGCTGCCAAAGTCCCTGGTGCTTTTGAAGCACAGATAATCCCACGGGACTGAGAAACCAGCGTGGTCTCAGGAGATAAGCTCGGGCACCCACAGGACACGGGATGAGATGCCAGAGCAGAGTGGCAGGGGTACCTGGGAACCTGAGGGAGGCGGTCAGCTCGTTCCCTGAATTCCAGGTAATTCTGGCCAGAGAGCTTCCCTCCCCGCAGCAGCTCGGGGTGGCGTGGCCGCCAGTGAGTGAGCGAGTGAACGGTCTGGAGCGGGGTCAGCAGTGATGGCCAGTCCGCTCTTGTGACACGGAGAAAAGATTTCCCTTCTCTATCAGGGGAGGGGTGAGTGCACTCTTAACTGAGTGCCAAGTTTTGCAGGTCATATTTTGATGTTGCTTCTGTTTCTGTTTCAGGTATATTTTCAGGAAAATTGGGGGTTTGTTTTGTTTTGTTTTTTATGTAGGACCCATCATTCTCCACAAACCAAGGGTATTTCTTACTGTGTTCTGCTGCTGTGATACAGATAGCAGTCGTGTGGCTGCAGTTTATTCAGTACTTGGTGTTCTGGGCACTGCAGAGGGCCTGGCGTGGTTTGCCGCCCTCAGCTCTTCCCAGGGCCTTGCCTGTTTTGCAGGGAGGAAACTTGCTCCCTCCCGTGAGCTTCTGGAGTCTGATTGGACTGGGTGTTGTGAGGCAGTTCCCATGCCTGCAACATTTTCCATCAAGCTAACCTGCCTTCCTAAAGATACTCTGATTATTTTATTTAAAAGTTTTTCTCTAATGAGTTTCATTCTCTTGAGTTTTACCTTCAGGATCCCAGGGGCATGCAGGTGACTTTTTTCCTTTTACTAGTGTTGTTTTTACAGTAGAAGCGAGGGCCTTGACAGCATGAAGCCTTGTAAGTTCTGGTTACTGCTGTAGCCCCAGGCTCTAGCTTGGTACCTGGTATGCATTAGGCACTTAGTAAATATTGGCACAAATCAGTGCAGCACACGGAGCAGTGGAGTAGCCTGTGTGCTGGGAGAGCAGTCACCGAACGTGAGGCTTCCTGCGCGTGTCGGGGTCCCCACTGAGTGCAGCGGTTTACTCACGCAGCTCCTGCTGAGCCCCCTTGAAAATGGGAAGTTTGGAAAACGGGAGGCTGTCGGGGCATCCCAGTGTTTAAATACCCTTTTGCTTTGTCTCCCTTTAATGCTTTCAGGATGACCGCTGCAAGACGCCTTTGTTTATGCTGATGTCCTTCATGCCGCCTTCCGCCGTGCCAGCGTTCAGGTACACTGTGCAGGACAGCCGTGAGGTGGGGGCCTTGCCACAGCCGTGCTCAGTGACGCCCCAGGCCCTGGAGCTGCCCGGGAATCCTGGGGAGGCTGCATGGGGCCAGGGGTCTCTGGGCCTTCAGTCGGGGTACTTGTGCAGCCTCACACGCTGAGGCACCAGACCGTGCTCGGGCTGCTGCCCCCGGGGCGCATCGGCCAGTGTGGCCGACCCCGGGAATGTGGCCGCCGGGGCTGAGACGAGTTGTGCCTGCAGGATGCACATGCACATGGGAGACACGAGTGCACAGTGTCTCACCAGTGGTTTGTTTGTTGCATCCGAAGTGGCACTGTGGGTACGTTGGGCTAAGTAAGATGTGCCTGTTCCTCTTCATTTAAACGTGGCAGCTCCAAAATCTGAAATGACACAGGGGCCTGCTTTGTGGCTCACATTGTATTTTTTATTCGACAGTGTTACTCTAGAGTGCTGGCTATTAGCTTGGGGAAAATTGTTTATTTTTATTTGTATTGATGGTGTAATTAATGTTTTAAAGCTAAACAAGCATCAGTGCTCCCAGTTAGGAGCCTTTGCTCTGGAGGCTGGCAGAGAGAACACGGGAGTGAAAGTGGGGTTCACGTGAACATCTCGGTGGTGGCTTTGCACTGCACTCTGGGATGTGCTGACGCTTGGGCTCCGCAGCCACTTCCAGACCCGGCAGTTGGTGTGAGCGCTTTGGCCGTGTAGGGACGGTGGGGGACGGTGTGTTTGTTCCAGCAGGGAAGAAGGTCCTGTAGCAGGAAGGACTTATGTGTCCTCAGTTCTTAGCTTCTTTGTCTCCCTCCCCTTTTAGGGAAGGAGGAGGTTGTGTTGAAATAAATGTTGGCTCTGACTTGCTGTATTTGACATTTTCAGCTGCAGTGTGATTTCCACGTTAAGAAACCAAGAGGAAGGAGCAGTGGACAGGAGCTACTCCACTCTGTTAGACTGTCTCTGCTCCTGGGGACAAGCGGGACACATTTTGGAACTCGTCTGTGACTGGCTGCCGGAAGAGCCACCCCAGAGAAAGGTGTGCTCACGTCACCTCTAGGGGGAGGGGGCTTCGTCGGAGGAGATGCTTTCCCGGACACGTGTGCCAGTTTGTTACATTCTTTCTCTCAGACGCACTCGGCAGCTAAGCGGAAGGTGCAGATCCACGACCCACGCCCCGCGAAGCCCCAGCTGGCGTTGGTGTACGTGGAGTATTTGCTGACCCACCCGAAGAACCGAGAGTCCCTGCTCTCCGCTCCCCGGAAGAAGCTGAACCAGCTTCTGAAAGCACTTGACACGTCAAAGGTAACTTGATAGAGCAGATACGGACACCCTAAAGGTTAGTGACCTTACGTGATAGTGGGAGGGATAAAGTGAGGTCTGAATTTTTCATGTTCATCGCGAAAGTTCTCCCAGCTGGAAAGGCGTGGAGAGCTATCTAGTCTTCTCCCTCCATTTGCAGATGAGGACATGAGACTCAGGTGACTAGTAGGTGTAGGCAGTAGGGCTGCCTGTGACTTCTGGGAAGAGTGGGGGAGTGTCCCTGGCACAAGCGGCGTTTCCTCCTATGACGTGCTACAGGGATGTCCCCTCCCTGCACGGCACCACGAGCAGACACCGCACTGCTCCTGGGAGGCTCACGGTCAGGAGTCCAGGCTGGAGGGTCCTCTCCTTTTCCCGAGCTGGCTGGTCTGTCCCGACAGGGCTGTCTGTGCCCCTCACTAGGGCAGGTTGGAATCTGTCCCGGGGGAAAAGCTTCAACGTGTGTGTTCCTCAGGCTCTTGAAGCAAGAACTAAAAGGTGATTCTCTTGTCCCTCAGTGGGGAGAGTCTGCGGGGGCCGAAGGAGGGAGACTGTGCATCTCTCATGAAGCCTCGCTGTGCTGCAGAATCACCCCTGCGGCTTGGCCTCCCTCTCCTCGTGCAGCTGGGTGCCACTGCTCCCCACTGCCCTCGCCCGCACATGGGGTGGCGGTGCCTTGTCAGTGGGAATGTGGCCGCAGGTGTTTCGTTTTACAGGTGGATCTGGAATCGATTCTGCAGTCACCTGGTGGGAAAGCCGAGTACTTCACCGAAGCAGCCGCCCTGCAAGCCTTCAGCCTGCACTGTCGTCTGAGCATCCACCTCCAGCACAGGGTGCGTCCGTCTCCACCCCCTTCCCGGTGCCACATCGGTTCCCTTACTAAGTCGCCTTTCTGTTGTTGGACAGTTCTGCTCAGAAGGAAAAGTGTACCTGTCCGTTCTGGAAGACACTGGGTTTTGGTTGGAGAGCAAAGTTTTATCTTTTATTCAAGATCAAGAGGAGGAATATCTGAAGCGTCACAGGGTTGTTTATCAGCAGATTATCCAGGTTAGAATTTTTTTTATCCTTACCTGAAGACATGCTTAATGATTTTAGAGAGGGGGGGAGGGAGGGAAAGAGACAGGGAGGGAAACATCGACAGGCTGCCTCTCACACACACCCTGGCCTGGGACTGAACCTGCCACCTAGCCGTGTGCCCTGACCAGGAATCAAACCTATGACCTTTCAGTTCACAGGACAATGCTTCAACCAACTGAACCACACCTGCCAGGGCTCTAGGGTAGAATTCTGTAGAGCACAGAGACCTTCTTCCTTATAGGGTTTGTCAGGTGTTTCAAGACTTTACTTTCTGTTTTAAAGTCATAACTTCAGGCGGTGATGTTGCTCTTAATACTTACAGTGGCATCTGATTATCAGTTTACCCTTTCCAAAGCATAAACTGCGTAATTTCAGTGTAGCTTTATACATTGCCTGTGATAGGTGCTTGGGGTTTCTGGAATTACAGCCCATCAGCCTTGGCTGGTGAGTTACGTCCACGCATCTGTCTCTCTTACAGACCTACCTGACTGTGGGCAAAGATGTCATTATGGTCGGCCTCGGGGACTGCAAGTTTCAGATACAGCTTTTACACTGGAGTCTTAGAATCATGCACACAGGTACGCATCCTTTCTTAAAGGATCACAGGACAGTGAACAGTCAAGACCAGTCCCTCTCCCTCCCTCGCTCTGCTGGTCATGACTTGCTTTCAGGTGACAAGTAGGTGGTGTGCACTAGCTCACACCAAGGACTTACAGGCCGACCCAGCAGGGAGTTTGAAGTTGTGCATGGCATCAGACGTCAGTAAGCCCAGAGTTTCTGATAAGGTCTTGGGGCTTTGCTCACTGGGTTTGCTGACTATCGGGTGAGTTGGCCATGTGTGGGCTCCGGCACTGGCCACCAAGCCCTCTGCCCCTCCCTGCACTCAGAGGCAAAGATCACAGAACGGTGCTATGAATCAGGTTGTTTGATGCCCCCCAGGAGCAATGGGAAGTTGCTGTTACCCCAAGGATGGGGCCACTTCTAGGCACTAATACCCCAGTGCCACACTGGCCACGCACTTGGTACTAAGTGAAATATCTTCAGTGAGAGAGGGAGGGGCTGGACACCTGGGCCCAGGCCCCATGGTGGTCTGCATCACCCATCTGTGGACCCCAGGTCGCATTCTCACCACCCCCATTACGTGACAGCAGGAAGAGTGGGTCTGTGGTCACAGTCAGGTTCAGAGGAGTGCTGCTGGGCCGTGACCCCCCACCCAGCCCAGCCCTGGGCAGCCACGCCCTGTGCAGTGCTGGTTCTGAGCTGTGGTCACTGTACATCCTGCTGCTGCGCCTGCTCCCCTCAGAGATGCGCAGAAACTAGAGAATTGGCTGAGTTCTCAGAAGCCAAGGTGTTTGCAAGAAGAGATGGAAAGTGAGATTAGCATGTAGCAAACAACGTTGTGTTTAGGAAATTAGACTTAGGGTGTCTGCAGTGGCTTGGCTGACGTTGGCCACTTGCAGTCACGGTCGCGTCCCACAGACCTGGGTCTTTATCCTCATGCCTCCGCCACCGAGGGTGGTGCCCCGGCTGCAGGGCTGCGCCGCGGTTCTGAGTGCGCTGCCCTGAATGAGCCTGTGACTGCAGGTCACGCGTCATTGTTTAAAATATCCACGGTTACAGACTACATGGCAAGTAGAACAGACAGTGCTGCTTTTAAAGTGTGGTTTCTTTGTTTAACTCTTTATAACTCCTACTTTCTATTATGAAAATAGCATTTTCAACTTAAGGTTAATTATTGAAACACTACAAATAATTTGCATTTTTTTAAACTTTACTTTTCACTTAGGAATTATTTTCTCCCCAGGCTAAATCTATTTTTAATATTTATAAAACTTACTTTCCTGAACAGCTAACTAGAATTTTAGGTCGTTGGTGTTGCCGGTTCCATCACACAGAGGTACCAGTTTTCGGGCAAGGCCCTAAGCCAGCAGTCCTCACCTGGGGTCCCCAAGAAGTTTTAGAGCATGAAACATCTGGCTGTTGAGCTGGGCACTGACCTCTCGTCCCTTAGACTGTCAAGTAAGAAACGACAGCCAACACAACAATAGCCGTCTGGTGTGAATGAATCAAAATTATACCTTTTTTATTTGTCAGATAAGCAAAAAGTGTATTGTTTGGTGTGCTGCAGAGTGTTAGTCATTAGTCTGTGTGCCGGGAGGTGGGAAGGTTGAGAACCGCTGCCCCTAGGCTACTGCCGCGGCCTTGAGCAAACTGCAGTGACTCTGTACTTGTGCAAAGGTTTGTGTCTGCCAGGGTTTCCCAGGGAGAAGCACTGTGGTCATCACTGTAGTGCCACCACAGATGGGATTGTGCTGAGCCGTGTAGCACTTCCGACCCAGAGTCCGCTGCTCACTGGACTAATGACACATTTTAATTAAAAACCCAGTCACCGCATGTTATTAACAGTGAAGCACAGCCTTTTCCAGGCTGAAGGGTGCAAATCCCAGAAGAGATGGCCTTGGAAGCCAGTCTCCAACAGGGATGGCCGTGGGGACAGCGACTTGGGCCGACTGTTGGATGGGCTGTGTGACAGCACTGAGGAGTGACAGTCCTCGCAAAAATAGCGCAGGTGGAAAGGAAGGTGACCTTTCTAATAAAAGAGCCAGCAAATACAGGGCTTGGTCTGAGGTGGAAAAGTCAGGGCAGGCTGACAATAGCCAGGGCCCCTGTGTGGGGCTGGGGGAGGGGCCGGGGGACCAGGAGGGCCTGCCTTGGCCTGCTGGGGACCCGGAGCGGCGTGCAGGCTCAGGCTCACAGGCGTGTCGTCCGCTCGCAGCCCGCCAAGCGGTGGCCTGTGAGCCTGCTCGCTCCAGGGAAGCAGGAACCTGGTCTGTCCTGTCTTTTCCACGGGTGTGAACCCCCGTGTGCCTCCAGGAGTTTGTCATGTTACTAAAGCACTGTCTGTGTGTATGGTTCCAGGGCACACGCTGCTTGGACATCATGAAATCGACTTGAACTAAAATTTTCAGCTTCTAAGTAAGGTTTTTGTCAGTAACTGAAGGTGCCGGTGAAGTGTGTGGTGCCCCCCGTGCCCTGCGGCTGCTGTGGCTCTCCTGTTGCCAGGGGCCTGCACTCCCCACGCTGGCCGCTCCCAAGCTGTTGGCCCCTCCTGTCAGGGGCTCGGCGTCCCCTCTGCCTGCTCCTCTGAGGAGCAGTGTGTGGGACTGACTGCTCCTCAGCTGCGCCCACCACCTGTGTGGGCGGTGTGTGCCCTCTGGCCACCTTTTAAATAGTCAAAATGACTAGTTTCTTAAAAGTTTCTGCTATATTTGCAAAGACTTTAGAAACTTGATGGATTCTGGTGGTGCCAGAGAGTTCTTGAAGAGTAAATGCCACTGGAACACAGCTCTTTATGTTATTTACTTGAGCACGTAAACTTGGGTTTGGGTTTAGCTTCTCGCCTGTCTCGAGGGAGCTTACGCCATCCAAAGTGGGGGTGAGTAGAAGATCTCTAGGAGGAGTGTAGGGTTGGACTCACACACGGACAACCTTGTCCCAGATTAACCTAGCACCGTGCGGGTGGGGTTCGGGAGAGG
This sequence comes from Phyllostomus discolor, assembly GCF_004126475.2. NCBI lineage: Eukaryota > Metazoa > Chordata > Mammalia > Chiroptera > Phyllostomidae > Phyllostomus > Phyllostomus discolor. The sequence goes on along the minus strand of NC_040912.2, from coordinate 95,345,244 downwards.
GAGGTGACCAGCACACTGCAGAGCAGGTTAGAAGTGGAGCGGAGTCGGCCTGTGCGGCTGTCAGAGCGCGTTTCCAAAGCCCCCGGGCAGTCGTCCAGGCTGGGGCTGAAGAGCCGGCGCTGATTCGGTGTCGCTGTTGCGTGAGAAATAAGACACCTTCTCAAATCCGGAATCTGAGGCACCCCATGTCCACCTGTGCCATGAGCCCGGTTCTCAGTGCGAGAGTCAGAGGCACTGCTATCAAAGCTATTGGTTTTGTATCAGAAGGAACAGGTTTTATTTATGTTAAAATTTATATTAATCTGTTCAACCTGGTATTGGCTTCCAGTAACTACCTCTTTAAAGTTAGCTTAATACACATACGTTAAGTGGAAATGTGTAATAATGTCAACTGAGTTCCATGATGAGGTAGCTGACTTTTCCAATTTTCTTTCTAGTGAAAGGATTCTTTTATGTGTCGTTACTCCTTGGCATTCTGAAAGAGATAACTGGAAGTTCCTTGAAGCAGAAAACAGATTCCGACGAAGTGGGAACGCTGTTTGATATGGTCCAGAAGGTCTTTCAGAAAATGCTGGAGTGTATGGCCTGGAGCTTCAGGAAGCAGCCGGAAGAAGGCCTGCGGGTACTCACTGCCTCACAGGGCGGTCGTTGGATGTCTGGGGGACGTGCTCAGCTGACGGGTGGGGCACCTGGAGTGGGCCTGCCCACCTGCAGGCTGTCGGCACTCGCTATGTCCTTGGGCTGTCGGGTGAGGGGCAGCACAGTGTAGGGGATCGCCACCAGGTGCCAGCCTGCAGGTGTGCTTGCCAACCTGCACAGCATGGCACGCTGGCCTGTGACATGCTAATATCTGCACCTGGGCGGGAGGTGGGGGTGGGCCAGGAGCCCAGGTTTGACTGTCAGGCGTTCCTGCATGGAGGTCACGGGACAACAGGGAGAGCGCCCCCTCCCAGCGGGGCAGGAGGCAGACACTGAGCTGCAGAAGGCTCCTGAGTACTCAGTTGTTGTGTCACAGTTTTCCAAATGTGACATGTTTTTGAGAAGGCTAATTTTGATGACTGTAGATGACAAGACTTTCCCTGATGAAATGCTAATGTTTGCCCTAGCTCACCCTCCCCTCCTGTGCTAATAAGCTCCTCTGGTGGGGCACGAGGCACAGTGCGGGCGGGACCTCGGCTCCCTTTGCTGGCTGGGGGCCGAGTGACCCGGGCGCCAGGTTTGCTTGGCTCCTTGGACCGTCTTGTCATTGGAGAGGCCATTGCTTTCAGGTAGTGGTTAAAAACAGCAGTGAGCTGCCCTTTCTTTAATGAAGGTTTTTTTAAGTGCCCAGATGGGAGGAGGTTTATGAAATGTTGAAGTTTCCGTTTTATTCTGTTCTTCGCTGACAGAGGTAATTGAAGGTTAGTGGACGTGGTTTTCCTGGCCCCGTCCGTGTCTGGGTCGGCCTGACATGTCTGTTTCTGACGAGAAGGCCCGCGTGTCTGGTCTGTCTGCGCGGCTCGGCTGGGCCCGGCCCTTCGAGTTCTCGCAGGTCTGTCAGCGCTGGCTGAGCAGCGGCGTCAGGGATGCTCCTTCACCTTTGCTGTCTGCCCCGATCGGCAGCTTTTGTTCTTGGGGGTGTTGCCTCCACTTTGGGGGAAACAGTGGTGGGCAGCGGTTGTGAGTGGGCGTCCACCCCGTCTGCCGTCTCCCGGCCGTGGTGCTTAGCCATGTGAGTCAGCAGCAGGAAGGGGCAGCGGCAAAGGGCAGGTGGATGAGCGACCCCTGCCCCGGGGGAGGGCGGCCGGCGAGTCTCCTGCTCCAGGGCTGCTGCTCACCGCCCGCTGCTGGTGTGTCTCTCGCAGCTCCTCTACTCCGTCCAGACGCCTCTGCTCGAGTTCATAACAGCGGTGCAGTCCTGGCACGCGGACACGCCCGTTCACCACGGCGTGCTCTCCACCCTGATGGCTGCCTCTGTCGTCGAGATAAGTCACCGGCTGCGAAAGGTGAGGTTCGTGGTCCCGAATCTGCTGTGTGTCTTGTTGACTATACCAGGTGCTCTTTTCTGCCAGTAGTGCCTTTTGTGTTTTAACAAGTATTTGAAGAACTCAGTCTAGTGGGGGCTGTGCTTCTCCAGCCGCTGGACCTCACCGGTAGTCTGTACTTTAGAGTCATGTGACTAGGAATGTAAGCAAGGGATGTCCTCATTCTTGATTAAAACCAAACGAGTCCTTTGTGAACATTTCTTTTTGCCATGGTTAGAGATTTAAGTGAGCGAATAACATTTCTTAAGATTCCTCTCTGCTGAGGAGGTGACCGTCGTGGAGTGTGGTGAGCAGGTGCAGGGCTCCTGACACGTGGCTGGGGTCACGCATGCGTGCCCCTGCGTCGTGGTGGCATGCATGTCACTTCTCTTCCCTGAGCACAGGAGACCCGAGCTCCGAAGGCAGCTGGACACGTAATGTGTTCGTTCCTCCTCCAGCGCACTGGCTCCTTTCCTCGCAGTAGCCTGTTCTATGGATCAGCCCACCGGGCGCTGTAAAATCATCACGATCAGGCTGACAACTGAACTCGGAACAGGAAGTGCTGCTTTTCCCTGGGGGGTGGGGGGTGCGTTGAGGGAGGCATGAAACGGGCTGAGGACGCAGGTTTCCTTGGCAACAGGAGGCGGGACCTGGCGGGACTGCCCCGACAGATACAAACGTAGATGTGCGTTATGTCGGTTTTGTGTTGTAGAATCACGGATAAGAGAAGTTAACTGAATTTTAGATCATCAGTAGAATTTAAGTCCCTCCTTAGAACTTGAAGGGAGGTCATTTGTTTTAAGAAAGTAATTGCTCGATTATACATAGAATAAGGACTGGAACTTACTTCCTCCAGTGCTAAGCAGTCACAATGGTAAATAAATCAACGATGGCCCATGGGCTGAACCTCGCCTGCCCTCTGCTTTTGTGAGTAGTTGTCTTGGAGGACACCCGCCCCATTCTTGACATCTTGTCGGCAGCCACTCTGTGCTGCGAGGGCAGAGTGAGTAAGTGTGAGGGTCAAAGGACACCATATGCCAGCCACTTGAGAGAAGTTTGCTGGGCTCCTGTCGCATGTCCTCACTGATGGTGTCTGGCTGGCTGTCCTTGGTGCAGGTCGGCACTGTGGCTTTTCCCTCTGTGAGTCTGGCAGCTCCGTTGTGAGGTACAGCCACCCCAAGGCTCGAGTCTGCCCGAGGGTGGACCTCTGGGTGGCGCTGCAGCACGGGAGGGCCCCACAGAGGAGACTCGGGGGGCCCGTCGGGAGTACCGACTGGTCGGTGCGTGAGAGGGGCTCGTTCCCCGAGGCAGGCAGAGGCGGTGGTGGGCCGTGGGAGGGCCACGCTTCATGTGGGGTTCGTCACCGACAATGGGCGGCCTTGAACTCACACGGTGCTGACAGAGGACAGAGGCCTGGCTGGGCCCGTCAGGGTGCAGACCAGCAGTCCTCACTGCCCCTCCAGGGGACACTGGCTGCGTCTGCCCCGTTCTCATTTTCACAGCCAGGGAGGGAGCTGTCACTCAGGACCCTGTGGGCTGCTGGGCTTCCCTACAGCCAGGGGTTCTCCTGTTCAAAATGTGGGTAAGTTCAAAATGGGGAAAACCAGGTCTGGGCTGACAGGACGAATTGAATTTGTTTAGCATATATAAGACATTGTCTACGGAAGGCGACAGAAATCTTGTTGAGTGACGTTGTCTTTTCTACTTGCTCTAACTAAGTAAGACACCCTGTGTGTAGTAATAGGTTAATCAAAGTTATTCTAGAAATTTCAACAGTTAGTGAAGTCATTCTTTTGAGTTTCAGGAAAGCTTTTCTCAAGTGTTGAAGAAAATCCAAAGCTATGTAAAATAAGTTGTCTCAGTCTGTCAATAAATTATTGATTTGAAATTACTTTTTTTTAGGTTTCTGATGTAGAAGAGCTCACCCCCCCAGAGTGTCTTTCAGATCTGCCCCCGTTTTCAAGGTGTTTAATAGGAATAATCATAAAATCTCCAAATGTGGTCAGGTAATAACTTTTTACTATCCTGATACTCCTGTTGTAGCTGCAAACACTCAGAGTTTTCTCCATTCCTCTTACAGAATTTCTCAGAGCTGTGGTTTTTTTCTGTGACAGAACATTCCACAGAATAATCTCTCCTTTTATCAGTGAATAAAAATATTTACATTATGCTTATAGAGCCTTTCTGGGGCTGTGTAAATGTATATAAAGTAGAACTTTTCTAATTTTCTGTAAAATATAGTCACCCAAATAATCTCTGGTTATGCTTCTCGTAACTAAACTCCAGTGAGAGGGAAACATTTAAAGTGTTCACGCGGTAAAACACCTCTTACTGTGTGAGCTCCCAGAACGTGACCAGGTCAGACACCAGTCTGGCTTTCATTCGACACACAGCTTGCATACTCCTCTGCAGCCCATGTGTCACTGGCCTGAAGTCCTAGGCTTGTGATGTATTGTACAGGACTGATGATTTAAAGAAAGAGTAGTCTTGCAGATACCTGGTACTGGTGAGATTTAATGGCAGGTAAGTTCAGTGGAAGGTTTAAAAAGCATCATTTGAGCAGCTGTGAATTATCTTTCAGTAACATTAAGTTTTGGTTGTGTGTGTTGTGAGTCGCTTGCTTCACCTGACCAGAAGTCCCGTTCCGATTTGAGTGTCTCACCTGTGTGGTTTGGCATGCTTACGTGAGAAGTGTGGGCACTGGGATTCACAGCGGTTGATGAATCTGACCTGCATTTGTCTTTCTGTAAAGTGTTTGAATGTATACTCGTGAGTAATTTCAGATGTGTATTTTTTGCAGGTCATTTTTAGATGAGTTGAAGGCATGTGTTACTACTGACGATATCGAAGGAATTGTGTGTCTCACAGCTGTCGTGCATATTATTTTGGTTATTAATAAAGGTTGGTTAAATTTCTCTTACGTTGCCTGGGCTGTGGCTGGGTCTCCCTCAGTCAGACCTGGTAGGGACATCCGGACCCTCGGCTCACGCGTGTTGCGTGGGCCCCTGCTCTCTCACTGGTCTGTGTGGCTCCCTCTGCTTGACCAGCTCACCAGCCAGTGACCCACTGGCCTGAGCTTCTCACTGCTCCTCTGTCACCTTCCCACACGGGACCCATTACGTGTCCCTCCTGTGCCTCAGAATTGATTTTTTCTGTGCACTTGTCGTTTATTACCTATGTTTAAAGATCTGAATGCATTTTTGCTAGTGATGGTATGTGTTGGTGTTAATATTTACTGTATCTGCTGATTAGCCGTACCCTTGCCTGTTGTGAATATCCTGGCCAGTTGAAATCGTGCCGGGGAAGTGCCTGGAGAGGCCTGCCAACCCCTTTCCTCAGCAAACAACACAGTAATGCCCTACAGATGGATCACTGTGCCTATGTTTCTGTTCAGTTCCAATAACGTTGAAATCATTTTCTAAGATAATGTGTCACACATAGAGTGCTGCTGTTAGACACACAGAAACAGGCTCTCCCCAAACGCCTAAAACATCTCTGTCTGCAGTCTTACAACAACACTTTGTAGCTGGTTTGCCTGGGGCAGGCCTCAGAAAAGCCTCCCCACGGTGATTGTCGCCGTGGAGATCTGTGGGGATCTGGAGACCGGCAACTCGGGGGGGTGGGGGGCGGGGGGGAGTGTGGATGGAGAGTGGGTTACCGGTGAGCACCTGGTATTTAATAGGCATTTAAATATTGGGTTGGCCAAAAATACATTTTTTTTCCGTAGAATATAAGGCACATATTAAATGTTCACCAATAACTTCATTGATTTGGATATTTTGAGTGTGTCGGCTGTCTCCCATGTGGTAGAACGTTGATTGTTCTCAGTTACTGTCTCGATTTGATCGCTGTCAGCTTCAACTGGTCTACCTGACTGTGGAAGCATCGTCCAGTGAGGAATCTGCACAAAACCTCACGAACTGCTTTTGACACGTTCGATCAGTCACAGCACTTTCTTCATACACTGCACAAATTGTTTTTTGTGTATCAGTTTTGTTTTTACCTTTCTTGAAGTAATAAAGCATAATATGCCAAAACGTTGCATATTTATTCCATCTTCAATATTAAAATGGCTGCACAAAAATTGCCAATTTTGATAAGTTCTTTTTGTAATGCATGCTGAAACAAAATTGTTTTGCATGAAGTTAAAGACAACTAAGTGCTACTAAAGCCATCCTACGGAAAATACCAAACAAACTTTGCAGCCAGCCCAATATTTGCCTGCCAGGTGGTGACGGCACTGTGGTGGCTGTCGCTCCGATGGAGGCACGGGTGAGTGTGCACTTGCTGATGGGCAGACTCGGGGTGCGTTCATCGGAGCTCTGCCCCAGGGCTTCGAGGGGCTTCGTTAGCGCTTGGCCCTCCCTTCCCTGGGAGGGGACCGTTGCCGTCCATGCTCGGTGAGGGGTCAGCCCGAGGCACAGACCTCTGTCAGACTGGACTGTGCTTGTTTCGGTGGCAGAGAGGTGTACCTTGTGTGGTCGCGCTAAAACCATGTTTCTGCCCTTAATACAGGTAAACATAAAAGTCCAAAAGTGAGGGAGGTTGCAGCCACTGTTCACAGAAAACTAAAGAAGTTCATGGAGATAACCTTGGAGGAGGACAGCATGGAAAGGTAAATCGCCTGTCATGCCGCAGGGTGACGATCCTTTAAGAGCTCGTTGTTCTGTGGGCACGTTTACCACATGTGCTCACTTCGCTGCTTACAGCCAGAGAGGCCCTGAGGCCCCGGGAGGACTCACTGGGCATCCTGTCCCCAGGGGCAGGGAGCTGGGGGAGCCAGCGCTGGAGCCCTCTGCCACATCCTGCTCAGGTCAGGGAGCTGCCAGCTGGACAGCACCCCCTGAGGTCTTGTGGGGGCAGTGGCCCCTGGGAACTTGGCAGGGGACCCACATGCTCCACAGGGATCAGGCCAGGAAGAGAAAACCCCACTGTCCAGGCTGAGCACCGTGCCTCAAGGAAGCCTTGAGCTGGGCACCGGAGTGGGGCATTGGGGTCTCCTTCGCTGTGAGCTAAGGAAGCGTGTTCAGTTTTATACTTCATCCTAAAAACTACCGAGTATTTTGCAACTGTATACGTGAAGGAGAAACCCAAAGACTGGAGCTTTCATGAAATTGTTTTATTTCTAGACAATGTAGTGAAAAGGGAAGTGGCCCTCTGATTTGGGGAAAACTGAGGAGCATTTGTGTATTTCAGGAAGCACATGGCAGCGTAAACATCTTCACCGGGCACAGATGCTGACTGTGGCGGTCAGAGTCGCCCGCTGTGGAAATGACAAGTTACCGTCACAGGGCGTCAGTCTCAGAAGTCCAGGCACTGCCAAGGATTTCTGTGGTAGCAGTGACATTTGCAAGGACAGTGTTGGGGGTGCAGAGCGGTGTGTCCTGTTCTGAAGATGCGAGGAAGGGGGGATCTCTGCTCCTTGCTAGGAACCTCTTCCATTTCCACCTGTGCAGTGTCAAGGCGATCGCTTGAGTGTGTTAGTTACTGACACATGGAGAGGAAAAAGGCCTCAGAAGTTCAAAACTCACACCACTTAACACTCGGGAAGGAAAAGGATTTTAACGGAATTTAAGTACGGGCTGCGTAATGGTGTTTGCCCCATTGTTTCAACAACTGTGTGGCTAAGCTGATGCACGGGTGGAAAGAAAAAGTTCTTCCCTTTAAAGAGGACACATCCAAGAAGATGAATAGGTAGGGACCGTGGAACACTGGCTTCTCTCTTAAATGTGCAAGAAGCACATTGGAAAATCCAGTGTCCAAAATCAACCTGATGGGAGATGAACCCTAAGATTTAAGACTGTATTTTTGGAATGCTGACTCCTGCTGGAGGAAAGATGTGAAGGCAGCACCTCGAAGTCTTGGGGACCCCTGGGTCCCTCAGTACTGCAGGCTCCAGAGCAGACACCAGCTCTTTCTTAGTGTGCAGACTTGCCTTCTCCGCAGCAGGGCTGGCGTTTGGTCAGCTGGTCTGCGGGGCACCGAGTGCAGCCACTGCTACCGCCCTGGACCGCCTCACCAGCATGGCGCCCCATGAACCGGACGTGTTTTCTCAGGGGCGCCGTGCGGGTGCCAGCGTCGAGCCTGTGCGCCGCTTCTGTCAGGGGTTTGTGAGTAGCAGTGGGGTCACGACCAGAGACTGTAGAAGTAGAAGTGTTCTCGAGGGTCGTGTCGCCCTGTGAATGTCTCTCACGGGGCCCGTGAGCCGTACCCGTGTTGCGGGCACTCGCCACTGTCGCTCGCTTGTGTGCAGCCCCAGCCTTGGTCTGTCCCTCCGCCTGGAGGGAGGCAGCGCTCCCTGACCGAGCCAGCTCTTGCTGCTGTCGAGTGCGGGTGCACAGTACGGCGTCACCCTGCTGTCTGCAGTTTCAGTAGTCTTTTTATTTTTATGGGTTTGGGGCCGGCTGCTTTTCACGGCTCATTCAGATGCTCATCTGTCGTCACCAGGCATGCACGCCACGTAAGTGAGGGTGCTTCTCTGTCAGTACGCTGGTCGTTGTTCTCCCTGTGTCCCCCGTGGCCGTGGCCGTGGTTGTGTGGGTGCTGTCAGCACAGGAGCACAGCCTGCTGTGGGCCCGGGGCGGCGTGTGGAGACCGGCTTCTGGCCTGTGTGTAGAGACAGTTAGACTCAGTGGGTGAACACGTCACCAAGTCCAAATGTCTTGTCACACACGAGAGGAAGCTGGCCCTGGGTTGAATTTGTCTGAGGTTTGCCCATTCCAGCTCTAACATCTCATTCGTTTTGTCCTTTAGTAATACTCATTTCTTTGGTGGACATATTACATTCCACGCAGGTAATAGGAGCACGAATAAATATAGGAATAGCTGAATGTTTTTAGTCTGAGGCCCTTTGGGTAGTCAGAAGCCTGGGTTTGAACCCACCTCTGCCCTTATCCACAGTTTGGTCTTGGGCCAGTTGGCCCTTGGGCCTTGCCAGCCCAAGGGGCCATGGCACTGGAGGCTTGTGGGGGTGGCTCAAAGCCAGTCTGGACTCAGGTCAGCTTGGACGGCTCATTGCTCTGTAGTTCACAGCACTTCTGTCAAGGGGACCTAACGTTTTTCCCTTAAGTATTTTCAAGTTTAGGCTCACTTAAAGGAGATAATGGTTTTGGGTAGTTAAAAATAAATCTGAGATCCTGGGGTGTGTGTGACTCCCATGCGTCCTGCTCCTGGGTGTGGCAAAGGGTGTTCCCTCTTGGCCACCAGGGAGCTTGGGTCTGGCTGACACCAGCCCTCATGGACTGCCCTGGTCTCTCTGGGCCCTGAAAAGCTGACCCAGTGGGCGAGGTCTTCTCTGTTGCTGAGACTGCAGGACCAGAGAGTGGTGGGGTCTCTTCAGGGGCAGAGGCCCTGCTTGCTGCTGTGGTGGCATCTTCCCCGTCTCTGCTCCCCCCGAGTGTCCACAGGGCACAAACAAGAACCACCACACACAGGGTGGCCCAGCAGCTAGAGAGGAACAGTCAAAACACCCACTGACACAGGAGCGCTGGGGGCCAGCCCGGCCACTGACAGTGAGTCTTTCAGGAAGAAATCACCTGTAGCCCCAAAAACGTGATCTAGAACTACACCCTTGACTAAAACTGTCACCAGCACACAGGAGAGATGCCACTGTTGAGAACCAGATCGTAGGTGATCTGAGGGATCGCGCCAGAGGAGTATCTCAGAGTTCAGACGAAGTCCGAGAACAGAAAACTCGGTGGGGCAGGCAGGGGAGAGGGGAGTGAGGTGTGTCTGAAGGTCTTGGGACTGAGCCAGGGGGCGAGTGTCCAGGTAAGAGGGGGACCTTGTGGGGAAGGGACGAGCTCATGCTGTGGGTGACAGAGAGGGAAGTGCGTGCGTCGTGGTCGCATTGGCTACGGACCTGAGCAGGGGTGCAGAGCCTCACAGACGAGGGTGGGGCGTGCCGTCGGAAGCACGGCCAGTGAGCCTGCCTCTCATTCGTGCAGAGGGGTCCTGGGGGCCCTGAGCTGCTGGCTGTGGGGACGGTGACGATGCTCCCTTACTGATGGGGCATCCGCTCAGACACAGCCGTCTCCTTCCCCACTTGTGTGCAGGGACAGTCGTGAGACGGTGACAAGTTGCTTCTACCTCCTTTTTAAGTGTGTTCGGTTGCAGATCCATTTTTAGATTTACTTCGTGAAAATGTACGTTTGGATAATTTGGTTACTTATTCCTGTAGCCAACTCTTTCTTTCCTTGTGTTTCAGATTCCTCTACGAATCATCATCAAGAACTCTGGGAGCATTTTTGAATTCATAACAGAGCCAACATCTTTGATTATGTAAAAATAGAGAAAAGGAATTTACAGGAAATGAATGTGTATTTTCCTAGTGTTTTTAATGTTAATACCCCATATAATAGAAAAGGTGGGATTTATTTGGGAAAGGTATGAGTAGGAAGCTCAGACTTTCTTAAATGTTTGCCCAGTGCCTGCAAAATAATATATTTAATGTAAAGGACTCCAGAAACCCATGGTGCAAAGCAAAGGAAAGATGCCTTTCTCACAAACCTGGTGGTTTTAAAAATGATTTATATATATATGTAATATTGCTTGTAAATGGCAATAAAGCAATGATGGTGCCTGTCTGTATAATTTAAAAGTACTAGCCTGAGTTCTTCCCTTTAGGGACAAGGGTTGCATTCTTGGGGAACCGTCTCCTACCAGGAGAAGGTGAAGCGGCCGAGGCCACAGCCATGTAAGGGGAGGCCACATGCAGGGGCCTGGAGCCGCCTCCCTGTGGTTGAGACAGGCCCTGCGGCTACAGACGGGAGCCCTTCAATCTGAGGCTGAACTACTGATATTTTACCTTTTCCTCCTGAGAGTGTCCCGTTGCACCTGCCCAGGTTAGCAGGAAGTCTCCCCATTCACCCCTGAACCCTGTTGTCCTCGGGTCCTACATCGTGGCTGGTCAGCACCCTGGGGCCTGGGAGGCCACCCAGTGACAGATGGGAAGTGAGTTCCTCAGTCACATGCTCATCCTGTCTTCAGCTCCCTGGCAGAAGAGCAGCTCAGTGCCCAGTTTTCAGGCCTCCGTTTCTCCAGGAAGTTAAACAGACTGCTCTCATGCCGTCGCCAACAGCAGGCTGCAGCCAGTCCATGCAGAAACCTCGGGTGTGCTGGGTTAAGGCAAACAGCAAAGCACTGGGTCCTGTCGGTGGAAGAGCTTTTGATCTGGGGCCGCATGAAACTGGCACGCCTCCAAGTCCTGAGTGTTCCCGGGGAGTGCTTCTCAGGTAGGCCAGGCCAGCTTCCATACGCCCACACAGCCCACCAGGCAACACGCAGACCCTGCCACTGTGGGCCTCACTGGCGGTGTCCTCGGTTGGCCGTGTGATGTGCTCTGGCCGAGGCACTAGGTGGGTGAGGCTGCAGCTGAGTGCAGGCTGCCTCGTGTGCACGTGACGACGTCCCCGTGTCTTCTCCAAGACCCTCAGCACGCTGCAGCACTGCTGCGATGGGACCCCAGCCCCATCTCTGAAATTCCAGAGAAATTGCTTTCACTATTTTAAAAACCAAATAATACTTTACATGCAGTGAAAAAATGTTGATCTTAAGCCAATGGTTTGATGGGTTTTAAAAAAATGTATCCAGCCCTGGCTGGCATGGCTCAGTGTTTTAAGCACCAGCCTGTGAACCAAAGGGTCGCCAATTCGATTCCCAGTCAGGGCACAGGCCTGGGTTGCAGACCAGGTCCCCAGTAGGGGGTGCAGGAGAAGTAGCCACACATTGATGTTCCTCTTTTTCCCTCCCTTCCCATCTGTCTAAAAATAAAATGAGTTATTAGGATCGTGCAGGGACCTCAGCACTCGATGGGGTGAGGGAAGAGGTGTCCACACAGCTGGGCCCCGGTGCTCACATGCTCTCAGGTTCCTGTGTGGGAGCAATCAGGGACAGAGGGGCTCTGGGCCCTGGGAGAGGCGACGGTGAAGCAAACCTGTCCCTCTCCTCCCCAGTGTGTCCAGCCCTGGATTTCTACTCCGGCCGTGCACCGGAACTCCCCTGCTAGACTCGGGGCCTTCTGCAAAATCCGTGGGCGACTGCCCAAACTGGTGCTTTGGGGCCGAGATGGCAGAAAACGTCCTCCGCCACGTGGATGACGTCCTGCCGCACTTGCAGTTACCGACAGCTGACGACGGCGATCAGGCAGGAAAAATGCTCTGATTCACAATCCGTGGAAGAGGGAGCCGGTGCCTGTGCGGCCTCTGAGGGGCACCAGTCCTGGCGTCGTGGCGAGCAAACGCGTATCCGGGCCAGATGGGTCTGACTCCGTTGCAGTTGTTTCTTGAAACATCACGCTGTTCGCCTTCAGCCCGGAGGAGCCTCTTCAGCCTGGTTCTCGGGCAGCTTGCACAGGACGCCAGCACCCCTGGGAAGGGTCATGCAGGGAGCGTCCTGGTCCCCGGGTTCTGAGACAGCCGTGGGACGTTCTGGCGTGGCTGTGCCATCCGGTCTGGCTTCCCGCTCGGTGTGGCCTCCTGAGCTGTGAGACCTGGGCCGGTCATGTAGGGTGCCGACTCCAGTTCTAAAGTCTGCGTGATGCTCCCCCTCTCCCCCCAGCAAGGTGTCGAGACGAAGCCCCTGAAACAGGAGGTGGCACACATGCTTCCCTTCCTGGTTTCAGACATCCCTGCTGCGCCCTGCAGCGTGTGCCGTGTGAGGAAGCTCGTGCTGCCGATTCACACGTGGTGTGGGCCCCACGGGGGCACCCGGGCTGTCACTCCTACTTCACAGCGGGAGTGAGAGTTGCTCTCCACCCGTCCCCAAAGTCACCTGGCTCTCCAGTGCCGCCAGGTGGGAACTAGAGTCCAGATGGAATGCAAAGCTGTGCTGCTTTGGCTCTGCCGGTGAGTATCATATCAGTTCTGAATTAGGGCCTCAGCCCACCACCCTGCAGCCTTAGCTCTGCTCCGTGTGCTCAGAGACGTGTACACCTGCCTCTCCAAAGGGGGCTGTTGTTCTGTCCATTAAGGCTGGGTGGTCTGTGGTCCTCGGGCGCGCTCACTGCGGGGGGACGAGTGGTGCCTCCCTGGACAGAGCCTCGTCCTGACATCCACATGGCAACAACACTCAGTTGCTCTGATGGGAAGGGGCCCCATTGGTGAGAGCTGGCACATTCGGGCATATCGCGCCCCAGCCCCAAGCAGAACGGATCAGAGAATGGAGGCCCCGCCGGGCACAGCCCTGGTCTGACAAGGCCTGCTCCTTTGTCTCATGCACCGTGGGTCAAGATGCCTGCGTGCTGGGTGACGATGCGAGGAGAAGCAGGTCCTGGGCCAGGTGTCCCTGAGGGGAGGGCAGCACCTAGGGCTCTGACTTGGTCCCTTTCTGCAGCAGTGCCTGGAGACTCAGCCAGGGTTCCAGGTACCACCTCTCCATCTAGAACATTCTGGGGAAGCACCAGAGGACATGAATGTCTTCCAGAAGCATGTGGATTAGTGAGCTTGTTGAGAGAATGTGACCCTCTGCCAAGTAAATTTTGGTGAAGATTAGTGCAAGAGGCTTCTGGTCTCCTCCTACCACTAACCTGAAGTGAAAGAAACTGATACAATTGGGCAAAGCCCGTCGAGATGCCCAGCGCCCATGGCATCGACCCCCTGGCCGACCACCTGCTCTGCAGGCGTTGAGGCACCGTCATGAGGACCACCTTCAGGACTTTTCTCACCAAGTGATCAGACGGTGAACTTGAAAGTGTGGCGATGGCAGGATGTCTGCTGGACTCTAAGCGAGATTGCCATGGCTTCGAGCCCCAGTTCCACCACTCAGTGGTTGTGGGATCTTGGGGAGATGGTTTGATCTCCTCAGCTTGTCCCCTCACCTGCAGAATGGGGATAATCGCGGTGGCTCTCTGTCATCGTGATCACGGTCTGGGGCCTAGTTGGCCTTTGTGAAGTTAGCATTTCATCTCATTGTTCCCCGCTGGTGACTGTTACTCAGTAACAAGAAGTCTGAGGCCTGGCGACCTACACAGGCCAGCAAACCCATCAGAGGGGCCACACAGAGGCCTCCAGCAGCCCCAGCAAAGCAGAGGGCAGTGTGTGAGGCAGAGAGATGCAGGTGCCGGTAGGGAGTGGGGAGCAGGCTTGGGAGCCAGTTACAGCCCCCAGGGCCCACCATTGCCAGCTCAGGCACTTGGCTGTGACCAACATTCCAGGACAGAGCATTTGCCCGCCCTCCATGAAGCCCAGGCCTTTGCCTGAGGCACATCTGGACAAACATGTTCAGGGGAGAAGTCCCACAAAGATAACCCGGAGTGCTTGCAGCCATAGGGGAACGGCACTCGCAGACAACACACTGCATGGCTGTCAGCAACACAGCCTCCAACGTGCTCAGCCCACCCAGTCCTTTCCTTCTGAGCTCTGGGGCCCAGGAACAGCACTGGGGGTGGAGCTTCCCTCTCTCTATGGTGGTGCTCCGTGCAGGGGGGTGCTGCGGTAGGGGGTGCAGGGAGCACAGGGCACTCCAGAGGAGGCCTCGGAGTGATGATTGGTTCCTGGTGACACCAGGATGGTGGAGGGCGGGCAGCATTGTGGGGTGACGGCCTGCAGCAGGGTGTAGGAATGCTCCCTCCCTGCCTCCTCCACACACTCCACTTCTCTGCCCTCAGCCTTTGTCATGTTGGCAGAGGAGAGGCCTTGGCTTGTGGAGCGCAGCCCGGGGCTGGTCTGCTCTGGATGGAACACAGGAATGGCAGAGCCGTGCTCCCTCTTTCTGGGGCCATCCCGTGGGTCTGCAGCTGCTTCCCAGTACCTTTGTCACGGTCACCTCCTTGCCTCTGGTTCCCCACTTTCCCTTTCTTGGGGTGTTTACCCCCCAGTGTTGACGTGACAGGAGTCCTGAGATTGGGGCGCTTGGGCGAAGCAGGACAGGTTCAGGAAGACACCCAGCCACACAATGGAAGAACAAACAGTCCAGGCTCCTTTGAACCACAGCCCCAAAAGCAAACAGCTTCCAGGATGCAGGCTCGGGAGGGGCCCTAAGCTCCTCCCTCCTTCACTGAAATGCGGGTGGAGTGTGCCCAGACTTTGCCTCGGAGTCGTCCTGGGCGAAGTTAGGCTGCAGTTCTTGGAGAGCTGCAGTGACTGTGACTGTCATTTGGGCAGATGTGTGATGACATAGAACCTCGTCTACGACAGAGAAATGGAGTGAGGGTAACTGGTAACGGGTCCTTTGCATCACAAAGTGACATCACTGAATGGAGTTCCATGTCCTGCCCTCTGGCTTCTGAGTTTCCTCTTGGGCCTGTCCTGCATGAGCTTTACCTGTGAGGGGCACACGCCACACACACACATCCTCACACACATTCATGCCCGCTGTCTCCGACACACCCCCCCCCCCCACACCAACACCAACACCACAGCTGCGCCCAGGTCTTGACTCCTGGGGAGTACACACACAGATCCCGGAAGCCCTTCCCCAGACCCTGGGACAGTGGCCAACACAGGGCCAGGCTACAGGGAGCAGGGGAAAACCACCGGCAGATCCCATCTCAGCACCCCCACCATCCCAGGGAGTCGTGACCCCCAGACAGGAGCTCAGATCTCAGAAGGGGCTTCCACGCTCCAGCCCCCATTCCCAGCTGGTCCTCCAGATTAGGCTCCCACAAGCCCCTCCCCTTTTCAGGCTGAGGACACCCCACCCCCCACACCGGGCTCACAGGAGCTCTCAGACTCTGCACAGCTTGAGCTCCAGGGAGCCCTAACGTTGCCTGTCCAGGCGGTGTTCCCACCCAGGTCTACCGCCGGCTCCAGCCACACTGAAGTGCGGGCCAGCCCCGTGTGGTCCCGGGCTCTGCATGGGACAGCATTGGGATCACCGCCCCAGGGGCCTGGCAGAGAAAGTTCTGCCTTTCTGTTCCAGGACAGGTGTGCTGCTGACTCCCCGCGGACCCTTGGGCACATGTGAGGGAGGCCAGTGTCACACCCCCCAACCCCCCACCCCCGGCCCCCTGGGAAGGCGGGCCTGGGATCCGCAGGGGTCCGCAGGGGTCAGCAGGGCTGGAGAGGGAGCTCGCAGGGGTGTGTGTGGGGGTGAGACAGGGTTCCGCGGGAGGGGGGTCCACGGGGGTTCCTAGGGGCGGTGGTGGTTGGGGAGGGTTCCGCAGGAGGCACGGGAATCTGGAGTGGGGAGGTCCTCAGAGGGAGTATGGTGGGTGGGGAGGGGTTCTCCTCGGGGAGGGGCGTGGTGGTGGGGTGTGGCGGGTGAAAAAGGGGGTCTGCGAGGGGCGTGGAAAGGGTGAGGCAGGGGCGGAGGTGGAAGGAGGGCTTGGGGGCTCGAGGGCTGACTGACAGAGGTACTGTGGGGGAGGCTGAGCGCCGGCAGGTGGAAGGGGGCGGAGGGCGGGGCTGGGGCCCCGGGGAGAACGGGAGTCCGAGGGCCGTTCTGGGGAGTGTCGGGGGCGGGGCCTGTGGGCAGACGCGGGGCGGGCCGTGCGCCCCGGAGCGGCGGGGTCCTGGTTGGCCGGGGTTGGCAGGGGGGAGGGGGCGGGGCTTGAGGGCGACTGGCAGCAGGGGGGCGTGTCGGGGCGGGGCCTGGGCCGGGGCTTGAGGGCGGGCTTGCGGCGGGGGCGGGGCCTGGGGCGGCGGGGCGTGCCGGGGGCGGGGCCTGGGCGGGGCCGGCGGCGCTGTCCGGTGCTGAAGCCGCGGCGGCGCGGAGCGCGGGGAGGAGAGGCGGCCATGGACTGAGCGCCGCCGTCATGGGGCCACCGCTCGCGCCGCTGCTTCTGCTGCCGCTTCTGCTGCCGCCGCTCCTGCCTGCCGCGCCCGCGTCGCTGGCCCGGCCGCTCCCGGGGCTGCTCGGTGAGTGGGGACGGGGTGCGGAGGGGTGCCTGAGGGAAAGAGGGCGCCGGTGTTTGTGAATGAGGGGTTGGGGGAGGGGTTTCTGAGGAAACGGGGGGTCGGGGAAGGGGCGCCTCCGCGCGAGGGGGGAGGGCGCCTGAGGAGATGGAGTGGGGGAGGGGCGCCTGAGGGAGTGGGGACGGGGAAGGGGGCGCCCCAGTGCGTGAGGGGGAGGGGTGTCTGAGGAGATGGGGTGGGGGAGGGGCGCCCGGGGGAAGAGGGGTTCGAGGGTGCGCCGGGTGAGTGACGTGGCCGCGGGTCCCACGCGTCGCCCCCGCCTCAGTTTCTCCCGCAGCGGCCCTCGTCCCCGCCCGGGTCGCCGGGCCCCTGCCCTTGTTGACGGGCGTGGGTGCGCCCCGCGTGTCCGTGCCGCGTGCGCGGGGGGTGGGGGCATCCAGGCCGGGCCGGCGGCGACGCGGGAGGGCACGCCGCGGGGCCCCTGCCGGTCCCCCGGCCGCCCGGCTGCTGGGGCGGCCCGGCTCCCACCTGCGTTGTCACCGCGAACGGCCTCCTGCGTCCACGTCAGCCCGGAGGCCGCCGCCGAGCAGCTGCCCTCGGAGGCTCAGGGAGGCCCGGGTCCGCGGGGCCTCGGCCGGCACTCCCGCCGGAGCCGGCGGTGCGCACGCGGCTGCGGCTGGGGGCCGAGCCCGCCGCCCCTCCCGGTCTCCGGCGGCGCGTCCCCGCCCCGGCCCCGGACGGACCCGGGGACCGGCGCGCGCCGTGCCTCCGCTCTCGGGCTGCGCGCCTCAGGTAGACGGGCGGCGGGGCCGCGTCCGCGCCGGTCACCGTCGCCACAGGGCCCGGCTGGGGGCCCGGGGCGTCTTCCCTCCGCGGCCCCTGACGCGCCCCAGCCCGGGCTCGGCCGGCCTGTTCCCTCCCGCCTTCGGCGCCCGTCGCCTCCCGCGAGCTGTTTGCTCAGCTGCCCAGCCGCCTCCCGCCGGGTCACACCGGCCAGGGGGACGCGGGGCTGAGCGTCCCGGGGAGGGCGGCTTCTGCGGGCGAGGGCGCTGGTCCTAGACCGTCTCTTCCCGCTGCGACCGCCAGTCCCTAGCGTTCGCCCAGCGACACCCCAGAGGAGGGAGGAGAGAGGAGGCCGAGGGGGCAGCGGCCCCCCTACGGATGGACGCGGGCAAAGAGAGGAGATCCCCGGACTGCCCCGGACTGCCCCGGATGCAGCGACGGTATTCCGGCTGCAGGCAACGTTGAATCGGGTCACCAAAAGGGGTGCACTTCCCTCTGTGCACTGTGTGCCCCAAGGGAGCCTCTGGGACACAGCCTTTACGTGGACAAGGGCAGGGGCCCGGGTGGCCTTAGGACTAACCCCGGGATGCGGGGATGGGGCCGACCTCCTACGTTCCCCGTCCGATTGGAAACGCCCGGCAGTATCTGCAGATGGCGAGTGTGGTCTTCCCACTCGGGGCCCGATGCCCGGTAGCCTCATCCACCTGTGTGAGCTCCCCGCATCGTGCCCACCCGGACCCCTGCCCCGGCGCCCCTCTCCCAGGCTGCTGCTGCCATATCCTCAGCATTCGAGCGCAGGCTCCAGAACGTGCAGGGGGCCGCCGTCACTCATGAAAGGCCGGAGCTGCTGACTCTCTCTCTGCCATCTGCATCTGGTTCCCTGACGGTCACACCCACTTTGTCATTCCAAATAGTGATGCCTGTGGAAAACGCACCTTAGATCCGGCCCCAGCCATGTCACTTGTAACCTGTTTATTTAGCCGTTTACACTCAGCCCCAGGGTGAGGCCTGCAGAGCACAGGGTGCCTCAGAGATCCAAGTGTTTGCTCCTTATTGATGCCAAGGCAGTGGGTGGGATGCCCTGGTTTCTCCCTTTCTTCAAGGACACCCTTTCCCCTTTAATCACTTTAGCTTCCTGCCCTTGCACCACCCATGTGTCCGTGTATTTCTGGTGCAAAAGCCTCCCTCATGGCACACAGTGTACCGTTATCTGTGACACTATTGTCAGAGCTGGAACCGTTGAGCACTTTTCTTCTCTGCATTTCCTTCGATCCCCGGGTTTGCCTTTGCTCCCTCCCTCTGCCTTTCTCGAGATTTCAGGACATCCTTTTGTTTAGTGCTCAGTACTTTTTCCACAAATCTGACGTGAGTGTAAGCCCTTTGTCTTTCAGCCGGTCTTCGGTTACTGGGAGGCCCATTTGTGAGCCTGCTCAGGCAGCCCTGCCTTCAAGGGCAGCCACACAAGACCCTCCTCCTTTTGCTAAAGAGATGCAATTTTCCTTGGCCAAAGGTTAGGTACTCAACCTTTCGTGCATATTTTGCTTGAAGAGTCCAAAGTCAGACCTCACCGCTGCGCCTGTCTTTGAAGATGGCTGAGTGTTTATTTTCCTCCTTTGTTTTTTGCCTCCTGATTTGCCCACACATATTTTTCATTCACCAGCAAGCTCACACGGGGCTGAGGAGAGAGGAGGAGCAGCAGTCGGCTTCCTTTGTGAACTAGATGGCGTGATGGTTTATTTTTAAATCGAAGCATCCTTCCTGCCACAGAAGCACAAATGCATCTTTGCTTCTTGGGGTCTGCAGCCCTTGCTGTTCCTTACTGGTTGTGAGGAAAGAGCAGCCTGCCCCTCCCCCAAAGTGAGCACCCTGCTTCCTTCCCAAAGCATGAACCTTTCTCTGTCCGTTGTCTCCTCCCGCTTCTCCAGCTCCTTCGCCCTCAGGAGCTCATGTTCCTGTGCAGAAGGATTGGGGCTCATGGAAAACCCTGGGCTTTCTTCAGGAAGGGGAGGCACCCGACATGGGCTCGCCCACAAAACCAGATGCATCGGGTGGGACTGTCGTGGCCTCCTGTGTCCAGAGATGGCAGCTGAATGTGTCAGACTCAGGGGGAACGTGTGGGGAATAAAACAGATTTTCAGATGGCCTCCGCTCTGTGCCCAGCCGAGCTGAGTCTCAGCATCTCGCAGCTCTGCTTTAAAAGCCCATCTGTTTTCACTCCTGGTCGCCCAGATCACCCTCAGTGGTGCCCAGGAGCAGGTGTGGGGGTGTGCTAAATTTGGAAGTCTGCTGTCTACTTTCCTCCGCGGGGCCCCATCGCGCTGGCACATGCTCCAGGAATTCCTGTGCGCTGTGGAATGTGAGGACCTGTTGGGTCCCCGTGGAAAAGGGCAAGAGCAGCAGGCGAACCATGCAGTTTGGGCTGAGATGCCAGCCCAAGGCTCCGCACCCTCAGGGGTGTGATTTGATGAATTCTTTGGCAACCGTTGATTGTGCCGTGCAATAGTTTCTGAATTCTGAATTTATTTTGTTGTGTTCTTTTTACAGGCAGTATTGCCTGGTTCGTGAATGTGATTACTCACCCACTTTGGGAGAGATGGTGTTAGCCAAGCTGTCACTGCGCATGGTCTCCTTAAGAAAGGTCTCCGTTAACATGACTGCTGGGGCATTACCTTAGAGAGTTAAACTCTCTTGTGAAAAGGTAGTTGTGACTAAATGTGGTCTGGGCTTGGGTGGCAGGTATTTGCCCAGAGAGGTGCAAATATTGATAGTTTGATATGGAAAGGTGAAAAAAAAAAGCTTAAGAAATGGGCAGAGAGGGTTTTTCACCCAGACGTATCCAGGTGGTCGCCGGCCCAGTGAGGCTCAGCTAACTGAGAACCTATCTTATCTCTTCTGACAAGATGTTCCATTTTCCGAGAAAGCAGACAGCTGACTTCACGGCAGAGACCCTCCGCGCCACAGAAAAGCACCTGGCAGCTGTTTTCACATTAGTCTAAATTGACCCTTGTAAATGTAGACCCAGCTGGACTTATTTTTTAAATCTAAGTTGATAGGAGGCCAGAAAACCAGAGAAGCACAAAATAATTGAAGCAATTTTCTGCTACCTGGAAACAGAGTGGAAACAGTTTGTTGAAGAAAGAAGGAAATTTTTTCTCTTAATTTGTGCTATCTCCAACAGCTTTGCCACAGCCACTATTTAAATAAATATCCAGGGCAGGAAATGAGAAGGGGCGTGGTTCTCCTGGAAACACGTATGTTCACACAGTAAGTGAGTTCTTTGTTTGCTCGTCTGCTCCTGTGGATAAGTGGGGGACTCCAACACTGGTCTATGGAAGTGAACTTCGGACGGAGGTGCTGATGTGTGAAACACACAGCCCATCTGTCTTCTGAACATCACTGTGCGCGTGATGTGAACAGATAAGGAAGCCATTCGGGGTTTTGCGATGGTCACTTGGTGTTAACTGTCCCGTATGGAGGTGGATTAGAGGGTATTTGACTTACTTTGTTTTTGTCTGTTTCCTCCAGTCGTACTAACTGGGATTCAGAAAATGCAGGGACATGCCCTGCCTGCGCGTGGGTCCTGGGGGTGGTTCAGGGCCACCAGGCGGGAGAGGATGAGCTAACAGCTATGAAACAGACTGGGGAGCTTTCTCTTTTTAATGTAATTCAAATTATCATTCAGTAAAATAATTTTTTTCTTTTTGTGCACTGATCTATGTATGGATTCTGGTGACAGGTGACTGAAGTCCCATCACCCAGCACTGCCCACACCCTCCCTCTGTAGTGACAGCCTGTCTGGTTCCCAGTACCCCACAACCTCAGGAGCTTTCTGGTTACATGTGACCCCCTAGAACTGCCTTGACAGGAGAAGCTTTCTATCTCAGTTCTCCAAATGGAAAGGCTCAGCCTGGGGCTGAGATTGGGCCCCAGGTCTCCCGCCTTCAGAGTCTGCCTTCTTTTCTGGTGGTTGATTTGGGATGGGGAAGGGTTGGCCCTATAGGATATGAGTCCCAGCAGAAAGGTTCTCCACAAGAACAGGGTAGTCTGACTCTTGCTATTATAGGGACAGAGGCAATTTCCACTTGTCAAACTGTCTTTCTCTAAGGAGTTTCAGCACCTCTAGGCTCCTTGGTCCTGTTCCAAGAACCTTTGAACATGCTCTTTGACCATAGTTGGGGGCCGGTAATTTTTCTGAGTTGGGTTTTGTTCTGGGTGTCAGATTTGATTACCTGGTTTGCCTCTATGAGGGAATTTTGATGTTCAGAAAAGGGTAACTTGTTTGGGGCAGGAAAGCGGGTGCCCCTGTAGAAGCTTGACCTGTCTGTAAACACCCTGCTCAGAATGCTTCTGGGTTTCCATCAGATTCCTCCACCCCCCCACCACTGTAGCAACCTTCTATCCTCTGGGGCTCTGTTTCTGTCTTGCTTTTTAGATCCCACATAGTAATACAAATGAAATATTATGGCATTTATTTTTCTCTGACTTATTTCACTGGGCAAAATACCCTCTAGGTCCATCGATGTTGTGGCAAATGCTAAGATTTTATTTTTAAAAATTATTTATTCTAGCGAGGGGAAGGGAGAGAAATATCAACATGTGGTTGCCTCTCCAGCACCCCCTCCTGGGGACCTGGTCCGCAACCCAGGCCTGTGCCCTGACTGGGAACCGAAAGATTCCATTCTTTTTTATGGCTGAGTAATATTCCATTGCACATATGCATCACACCTTCTTTAGCCAGTCATCTGTTGATGGGGACCTCTGTTGCTTTCACATTTGGGCTATTGTAAATAGTGCTGCAGTGGACATAGGGATGCATATATCTTTTTGAATTAGTGGGTTTTTTTTTTTTAGTAAATACCTAGGAGTGAATACCTGGGTTGTATAGCAGCTTTAGTTTTAATTTTATGAGCAATCCCCATGCTGATTTCTGTAGTGGTTGAGATAATTCACAATCCTACCAACAATGCACCAGGGTTCCCTTTTCTCTGCATCCTCACTGACACTTGTTATTTGTTGATTTATTGGTGATAGCCATTCTCAGAGGTGTGAGATGAAGTGTCATTGTGGCTTTAATTTGTATTTCTCTGATGATTAGTGATGTTGAGCATCTTTTCATATGTCTGTTGGCTATCTGTATGCCCCCTGCCCATTTTTAAATAGAATCTTTTCGGTGTTAGTTGTATGAGTCCTTATATATTTTGATTATTAACTCTTTATCAGATGTCTTATTCATGAATATCTTCTCCCATGCAGTAGGCTGTCTTTTTGTTTTGTTGAAGCTTTCCTTCACTATGTAAAACACTTTGGTTTGATGTAGCCCCACTTGCTTATTTCCATCAGATTTTTAAAATGTATTAATATCAATACCAGACTTGTTACAACAAAAGCCCACATCAAAGCAAGAAATGAAGGAGGGATTACTTTCATAAGAAAAATTTTAAGAGTTGGTTCCACTTAAGCTTGACATTTAGAGTGTCAAAGAAGCAAAGGAAGGCTCATTTTAGTCACTTGTTGTTCTTTTATGAGACGTGCTGGCATGAAACTTCCCCTCGTGTGACGCGGGCATTCTGTGTCACCATGTGCCTCTGAAAGCCCATTTCAGCTTCTGATGCTGTGTCCTACATACAGTACAAAGGATGTGTTTGGAAATGGTTTGTTTGGTGGAAGGAATCTTTAGAAGAAAGGCTGACCTGGTTTTCCAAGGGGAAAGGACTTTATATTAATGGTACAAGTCAAGTCTGGCTCCAACAGCAAAATACAGTTACCTTGTAAATGGACAGAGCAGCCAATAAAATTGGCCATGGGAGGCCAAGGCTTTTTCCATGTGGATTGTGGCTTTAATCTGGCTGAAAGGACCTGTGATGGAAGATGACAGTTCAGCGATTTGCACGTTCTCTGAAGTAGCCGTACTTGAATGGCGCCAGGCAAGGAGCACCAGGGACGGTGTGGCTTCTCAGTAGCTACAGACAGTGGAACCTGGTGAGGAAGCAGCATGAGTCGCCCTCCGCTGGCTTTTACTGAAGCATCCGTCAGGATTTCTACCTCTTCCTCAGTTTTTGCCTGATGTCATTGGAATTAAGTTCTGTGTGAGTGGAAAAAGATGTGATTAAAGACAGGCTCAGCTCCAAGGGGCAGGTGCCTGTCTTTGGCACCTGGCCCTCCTAGGGCCTTGTCCCTGCTTCACCAGGGTGCTCAGTCCTGGATGCTATGAAATATTAGTCACCAGAGACAAAAAGAGGATTCCAGCACAGCCAGAAACTGCAGGGATCTCCAGAATGTGGTAGGGAGTGAGTGGGTGTGGGCCCAGAACACAGATTAAATGACTTTCCACTTTGGAAATCTCTACAGTTTGCATTTATACTCACTGAAGTCAAGAGAAATGAAAGGACTTCACCTACAATCTCTCTGAATTCACAGCACAGAAAGTGCCAAATTCTTGGCGTTTGTGCAAGGATTGTGTGAGATGGTGGGAGAGTCCTATTTATTATTCCCAGAAGCTCCAGGCTTCTGCATTTAATGTCAGAGGTCGATGGCCGGACAGGCGGGAATATTGTTATTGCTCCAAATAATGTTACTTTGCTGACTCCAAGTCTTGGCTGAATTTACTATTGAGATTTTTTCAGAAGAATTACCATTAGATTATAAATAGTAACATCATTTATGTTTTTTAAATAAGCATATTTTAAAAATAGTCCCACTCAATGAGGATGCAGGCCAATCGTGTGTAATAATGAGAATAATAAAGGGCGATAACACTGTCTGGACTTTATTTCTTATCAGCCTTCTGAATAGCTAAAAGCCCTTAAATAAAAGAAATAGGACTTAATTAACAGTCATGCAAATTCTTACACGTCTGAGTGGAAAGTGTAATAAAAAGAGATAGTACATACCCTTTGTTAGACACACTCATCACTTTCTTTTAAAACACGTAACATTTGTAGCATTTGATAAATGCGAAAACCAGAGCACTTTTTTTGTGTATCTGACACGTCTGGGTGGTGCAGTGTTTGAGTGTCTGGATTTTTGTTTCGTCACCAAGGCTCGAAAAATATTTGGTGACAGGATGGGAGGACTTAATCCTCATGTGGAAGCATTAAGGACTGCACACAGCACTGGCTGCACGTGAGGCCTGCTCGTCCACCTGGGAACGCAGACCACGTGGTCTCACTGCCAGGCCGCCACCCCAGCAGTGCCCTCCACTCCCAGCCCTGCACCCTCTGGTGGAGTGGAGTGAAGGCAGAGCCAGGGCAACGTCATCCACCCCCATGTGGAGCTTCCACACCCACCAGTTTCTGTGCCTCTCTCCCAGGACTCGGGAGGCATGAGGACACCAGCATGCCACCACACTCTCAGAAAAGTTCCCTGTGCTAATAACACTGGTGTGTCAGGGTCCCAAAGTTTTCACTGACTCCTTCAGCTTCTCTTGCTGTGAGTCCCGGACTCATTCTCAGGGGCTCTGTGTGTGGGCCTGACAGGACCAGTCCCTCTGCAGGGAAGGGCTCTGCCCTCCAGGATGCACCTCGTTGGAGTCCAGACATCACTACAGTCTGTACCTTCTGTCCCTTTCTGCTTGTCTGCACATCTCTGTGGGCCCCAATCTGTTCTCACAAAGTGAGCCCTCTGGGCTGCAGTTGGAGGGACAACTCTTGTGGGCAGGTTTGGATGCATGAGAATCCCGGGTGCCTGTGGCCTCCTTGGGGTATGCCAGGTTCCTAAGGGGCAGCTGTGAGGTCTGGACTGAGTACTCTTTGCTCCCCATAGGTTACCTGTTTCTTCCCAAAGGACTTCCTTGTAGAGGAATAAAGACAAAGAGAAGCACCTCTTTGCTCTCCTGGCTTTCGTAAACTTCCTTGGGTTCTGCAGACCCTGGACCATTTGTGCGGAACCGGGAGGGTCAGGAGCTGAGGGGCGCATATATCCACTCTTACCCTGACCACTGGCTTTGATGTTCCCGTGTCCTCATTCTGCTGCTGTTGGTGTGAAGTGTGGCTCATGCAGCAGCACATCCCTCCCCAGAGAAAACCCTGCAGGGATGACTGTGGTGGGGGGTAGTGATGTTGGGGGTCCCATGTGAAGCTCATGGGCTGTGGGGGACATGTCCTGGGGCTTGCCCAGTGAGGACTCCACCTTCTCAGCCCCTAATATTCACACCTATGACCTGGAACATGCTTCAGAAAAAAAGGCTTCATGTTAGAGTTCAGTTGAACAGAGAAACCATGATGTCAGAAGCAAAATCATGTAAAGACTTTTATTTCTTGCAGAATCATTTTGGACTGAAATTCCTTGTCTTCCGGGAGCCTGGCAGAGTCTCTCTATGGAGGGCCTGGTGTCCAGTCCATACCAGCCTGCTGGTCACTACACAAATTTCTGTGCACACACCTGCTTTTCAGTGGCCACGGCAGGCCCAAGGCCCCTGTTTGCTTTTGCCTTGTTTAGGGCAAGAAGCAAGTCCTTTAGGGGTGCACATCCAGCGAGGGTGACAAAAACACAGAGACTCTTTTACAGGAGTCTCTCATGCTTCAAGTCTGAGAAGGAGGAAGCATTCTTTAAATGGAAAAAAAATATTTTTCAGAATAAAGATTAGATTCTTAGTTTAGTCCCCTAAGAAGTGGGATCTACTTATTTTCTAATCTCTATAACAACTCCCAGTAGTTGTCTAATCCCAACATATAATGATCTTGGACATTAATTTATCCTCATCGTAGGACATGGGTACCCACATACACATCCAGTAGCCAAAATGTGTGAGCTACATTGCTGGTGCACATGGAATTCATAAGGCAAGCAAATGTCAGGAGAATGGACCAAGGTCATATCAAAACAACAGTTTGGGGATGAAAAATTTGTTAATAAAACTTATGGAACATGTATAAAGGACAAAAAGAATATCACTCTTTAGTAATGAAATTAGATTCTGCTTGTTTATATGCATGTTGTATCTTGGGAAGTAAGATGTAGCTCTCAAAGAACCTCTTGATTTAGTGCTGTTCTGGTAAGATACAAATGTGCAATCGAGCTGAGAATTTGGATATTTATGTTCTTATTCTCCAGAGATGTGGAGGTAGTGGTATGGATGTCAAATTCACTTCAGGGCACAAGTATACTACATTACTGACATAGCAGCACATTAATTAAGAAGTCTGTTGGTGATGTGAAAAGTGGTACGTTCAATCTAAACTGATACTGTTAAAGAATATATGGCACTTGTTTAATGATTAAATGTTTTCCTTAGGAACTCTGAAAGAAAAACAGATATGCAGGGTAAATTTAAAGAGAAGCGCTAAGGAAAAAAAGAATGTTTGAGACCATTAGAGCTGCTCTTACATAAAATAACATCTCACAAAGATTGTATGTGAAACAGATACTAATTCCAAAATTAAAGCCTCATTGAGAGAATCTACCCAGGTATGGGTAACTGTTACCATGTTTCAACTGTTGTACTAGTTCCTCTAGAATATCAAACCATGGTAGGAGAAATGGCCCACCAGAGATAGGACAGTGGTGACAGAGGTCCACGGTGAGCATCTCATCCTGTTTGAGTAAGGCTGACGGGCTCCTTAGGCCCTTGGACACCAGACAGAAGCAAGAGCCATCTCCTGGAGGAAGGCAGCAGCATTACAGCATCCAGGTGGTCAGGACAACGGGCTGAGCGCCTACTGTGCACCAACTTCTGTGCCAGGCACTGGACATGTATGCATGAACAAGACATTGTCTCTGCTTTTGAGTTCCTTCCATGCTTCCAGAACCCTCCCTGTCTCCAGGACCTTTCCTGCCTCTTGAACCGTCTCTGTCTTCTAGAACTTTCCTGCCTCCAGAGCCCTCTCTGCCTTCTAGAACCTTCCCTGCTTTCTAGAACCTGCCCTGCCCACCAGGGCCTTTCTCTTTCCTATGCATTCCTAGTACTTATACTGTAATGGGATTTTACTAAGGTAATTCACTTAATAACTGCAAAGAACTATTTTCCATGCCACACCCACTGTTCTTGGTTTGGGAAGCTCATCTACGTGAAAAGACCTTGGTGAGGAAGTACTGCATTTTCATCCCATGGGTATTTATTTTGTTGTGCTTCCTAACTTTTGCCAGGAAATGGAAATGGCACCAATGAACTTGGCTTTTACCTTTGGGACCCTTAAGAAATAGATGCTTTTCATTAGATGTGCCAACAAGCATGGGCCTTATTAAAAAACAGTAACATGCAAAAGCAAAGAAAAAATCCCACATCCTGCAATAGTCAGGATAAAATGCAATGAAACAGGGGACTGAGTGCAGGTCCAGCTCCAACACTCGCCACACAAGACCCTTGGGCATTTGGAAAGGCGTGGCCTGCATTCTGGCCTTCCTCCCCTCCTCCTCCTTCTTCTTCATGGTGTCTGTGACTTCGCAGCTGCTTGGGTGAGAGAAGAAAGCTCTTCCATAAATCCCTAAAAAGATATAAAAGCATCTCAACTTCTGTGCTATGAATTGTTTCCTTAGCCACGAACTACAGTTGACCTCGACCCCCCAGCGTGTAAAGTGTTCCATATGCCAGCGTGGAGTAGCTAAAAGGTGACCCGAGCCCTTGCCAAGGGGCAATGAATTCAGGGCCTGCCAGGTTGTTATCTGTTTCTCTGCTCTGTGCTCTGCTCACCTTGTGTTTGGAATTGATGACCTCCGGCTTCTTCTCTGGGCTGGGTCATAAATTACCACCAGGAAAAACAGAAAGTGAAGTGTTTGCGGAAAGGAAACGAGGGTGAGAAGGAAGGGCTCGTATCTGGATTTGGCGCGTTTGGCGGTGTGGGCGGGCGTGAGTGCTCAACGGTCTTGTCCTGACGGCACAGACTAGTTTGTGACAGTGGGCAATCCCAGCCCTCTGGGGCCCACGGCCCAGGCCGGGTGAGGTCCCCCCCCCCCCCCACCAGCTGAGAGCACCTGATTTTGCGGGGGATCTGACAGCTGGACTCGAGAGTTTCCTGTTTTGACTCAGAGTACCCTGTGTTCCCCTGTTCCCTGCGGCAGGGAATGCTTCTGCTATGTGACGTTCCAGGTGGGGGCAGCAGCCCCAATAGGCCTGGCAGAGGAGCAGGGGTTCTGGGACCTGAAGAGGGGTGAGGGACAGAGAGACCTGGTTCACGAGGAGCGAAGGCCCTGAGATGGGGCTCGCTGCACTTTCTGACCCAAAGGAAACACCACTCAGAGCAGGCGCTGCTTGATCTCTGGCCACAGGGCTCACCACTCCCCCCACACCCCCAGTCTCGGCCTGGCCCTCTGCATTTTCTGATGTGGATGAGGATGGACATATGTCAGACTGAGGGTGTATGCTTGCTGCGGGCGGACTCAGAAGCCCAGGGGAACAAAGGGCGAGAGGCAGGCAGGGGTGGCAGGATCGCCCCACTGTTGGTGAGCAAGAAGGTCAGAGCATCTTCAGAGGGATGAGGCCACTGTGTCCTATGGAGTTTTCATGGTGAGATGGCTACTCCTCCAGCAGGAGAATGGAAATGCATTCATGCTGCATGGCCTTTCCCTTCCACTCCTGGATGGGTGATTGTATTTCTCTTTTAGGAATGGCAGGGCATCAGCATCTCTGTGGGCAGTGAGGTTAGGTGGATACATGTGTGCTCCGGCTTACCAGTCCACCGTGTGCATCTCTGCCCCAGCTGGCAGCGGGGAAGGTCGAGGTAGGTCCTCCAGTGTCAGGGAAGCAGATCAGGTGCACCTGGGATTCCCAGCTCTGTGGAACCCCAAACTCAACTTCTTTCCAGGTCACTCAGTGACGATCCGGTTCTCAGAATGGGATTCAGCCCACACTTCCTTACAAAGCCCGATTTATAACCTGAAGATCAGTGTCTCGCCTTGGGGGACACACACCCAGCAGTGACCAGTGTGGGTCTCTGCCCTGAACCTGCTGAGGGTAGAGCAGACGTGGCGTCCTCAATGCAGAAGGGATGACCGGCGACTGGCTTCCATTGGGCCACAGGTATTCACTTTGAAAGATTTTTTTAAAAATTTAAGTCCCTTCAGTTTAAGGTTTTTAAAAAAACTTTTGCTTATTAATTTTTTAGAGAGGGAGAGGAAGGGTGAGGCAGAGAGAAACATCAACATTTTTGTTCTACTCGCTCACGCGTCCACTGGTTGCTTCTCGCATGTGTCCTGACCCGTGTTGGAACCCACAGCCTTGGCGTGTTGGGACAACACTCTAACCCACCGAGCTACCTGGATATGCTGAGATTGTATTCTTTCCTTTTTGATGTTAGTGGTTTTTTCTTTTAAGACGTGATTATAATAGCAGGTGGCAGGTACATTTTTCTTTAAGGCTTTTTAATTGGAAAGATAAACATTTTAGTATAAGTTCCCCCAAATTAAAAAAAAAGGTTACTAGTCTGTGAAATTTAAAAAAATAGAAAGCACTACTTTAATAAATATTTTGAAAGTTTTATTTAGATATAATTGGCGTACAGCACTGTATAAGTTTAAGTTGTACAGCATAATGACTTGACTTACATGTATTTTGAAATTATTTCCACATAAGTTTAGTTAACATCCATCATCTTATATAGATACAAAAAGAAGAAGAAGAAAAAAAAACATTTTTTTCTTGTGATGAGAACTTTCTTAGCAACTTCCAAATATACCGCTCAGCAGAGTTAGGTATGGTCGTCATGGTGAAGGACTATTTCTCTGAAGTGTGGCAGGTGAATGAGGTCTGCTCCAGGAGTATTTGTTTAAAGGATTTGTGGCAAATCTCACAGTTTTGTGCAATATAAATCAGGCTATGATTGACACCAGTATTTGAACACCTTCTTTCCCTGCAGGTCTCTTGAGTAAATTCAAGAAAAGAAATCTAGTCTAAAAGCTGTTTTTTCTCCCAAACCAAGGACCCCAGAAGGAATCATTTAATGTTGCTACAATCTGGGAGTAACAGGGGAAAAAATGTAAGGAATTTGATCATATTATGAGTGACCAAATCATCCACTTCTCTGGTCCCCAATTTCCCCACATAAAATGAGAAAACTGAAGTACGCATGTTCATAGGTTTATGAACATGTTTTTAATAAATGACAGTCACCCCCTTTTGTGTATATCTTAGTGGCAGTGATGGGTATCCTAGCAGCACACTGGCCATTTCTGCACCCAGGACGACCACACTGTCCCCACATCCGGGATGGGCATGGTGCCTGCATCTGGGCTGGAGTCCCCCAAGGGCTCCTGACATTTCTCCACTGCTCACGGTCTGACTGCTCCCAGCGTGGTGCCCACCTCTCGTCTCAGTCCTGGAGGGCCGTGTCCCTGCCAGGCTCATCCTTCCTCCTGCGTTTCCGATCGGTTAATTAACTTGGATGTTGGGTGGCCTGCTTTGGGGGCTGGGCCAGCCCGCATGGCTCCCGGCAGGAACCCGTGCATTTGTCAGATAATGAGGGGCCTGCAGGTCTGCAGAGAGCCCACCCAGGCTCAGCCTTGACATTTCACATCGCCATAATGAAGAGCCTTCCTAAAATAAATGCAGCCTGCGTCACATCTAATGTATTCTGCGTGGAGGGTGGAAAACACAGTCGCAGGCTCAGCTCGGCCTCAGCCTGTTTGTCACAGTGACAGGACAGCCTGTCGTGAGCTCAGGAATTTTCTGGCCTAGAAAAGATCTGAATAAATGCCATAAACACCCAGGGAAACAGAGAGCAAGATATATTCATTCATTCAGTGGGATGGAAGCCATTTAGCTTCCTTTAATTTTTCATCATTTCTGCGGTTTTACTGTTTGCTAACAGACCCACCATAGAAACAGTGGTGTCACCCTGGCTGGTGTGGCTCAGGGGACTGAGCATTGGCCTGTGAACTGAAAGGTTGCTGGTTTGATCCCCAGTCAGGGCATGTGCCTGGGTTGCTAGCCAGGTTCCGGGTTGGGGTATGCGAGAGGCAACTAATCTCTCATCAGTGTTTCTCTCCCTCTTTCTTGCCTCCCTTCCCCCTTCTCTCTAAAAGTAAATAAATGAAATCTTAAAAAAGTAAAAAACAGTGGTGTCAGGTAACCTTTGATACCAGCAGCTACACTGAGAAGGATTTGGGACTGTTCTCACCTCTTCCCCTCCAGAAGAAAATGAAGAAAACCCTTTTTCTCCTTTGGAGACATTTAAATGTGGAAAAGCCAGAGCTCCGAAAGGGTCCAGTTTAGCTAGTCCAGGGCCCCCGTGCCTTTGAAGGTCATGGGGAAGGTGGGCCATGGGGTTTTGGGCTTGAAGAGGGGCCCGTGACATCACTGCTGGTCTCTTTCTCTCTCTTTTAGAAATTTTAAATTGATTTTTAGAGAGAGAGGAAGGAGGAGAGAGAGAAAGAGACATTGATTCGTTGTTCCATCCATCCATGCATTCACTGTTTTTTTTTTTCATGGTATGTGTCCTGACAGAGGCTCAAACTTAGAACCTTGGTGCATCAGGATGTTCTAACCAGCTGAGCTACCCAACCAGGGCTGGTGTTCTGTTCTTGGAGCTAATAAGACCTTCTGACAACTGTGGACAAAAGAGTAATTTGGTTGCACTGCAAAGTCATCACAGCTGCTTTTAATATCAGGGAGAGGGTTCTGAGGCAGGAAAACAGCTCACAAAGGGACCTACTGGATGCAAAGGCTAGCCCCCCGGCTGGTGCGTGGGCTTCGGGCGCTGACTGGGAAGTCACTACACCTCCGTGCCTCAGCCTCCCTGTCTGTAGTGGGATGGCCACGGTGAGCCTTGGGTCAGATTGTTTCTGTTCACTGTGAGGCACTGTGACATGACAGAGCGGCATCCTCGCCACCCCCACACCCATGTGTCTGGTCCCGAGGCCCCAGATCCCACTCAAGAGGGACCTGAGTTTGGGGCCGTCCATGCACTGAGTCCGAGGGAAGCTGTGCTTCTGTGGGCACGGCCACTTGGTGCCAGAGCAGGTGGACCCTGCACGGGGTGGAAAGGGGGATGGGTCTTGTCCATCTGCAAAGCTCCCCCGCCATGTGGCTGCATTTGAAAGTTGCCTGTTCAGCTCTGTTCTGACAGCCTGTGTCATGTAGCCACAAACATCACCTGTATGAACTGTGCTCTGAAAATTAACCTCCACAGCAAGTGTTTTCAGGGCCTTCCCTCAGACCTGTGTGCAGTGTGGGCTCTCCTTATCCTGGGAACCTTGGGGCTTTATGGAGGGGAAGCCTCATGCTTGCCTGTTTCACCCTCTGTTGCTCCCCACAGTGTGGTTTTCCAAGCTGCGTCTGTATCCCTGGGCCACTCGGAATCTGTGGAAAGGCAGCACCAGGGACAGGGTGTCCCTGTAGTTTCTCCTGAGTGCAGATCCCACTAAGAAGCAAGCCCGTGCACAGAGGGACCACGTGGGCCCCTGCTTATCCTTGGCCCAATTCTTCTCGGGTCTGCTCCATCAAGGCTGCCTTTCTGCTCCATGTTCCTGGCTAATTAGGCCACAGGGGCTGTCTTGGGGCTGAAGGATCGGTGGCCTGCTGGACAAGCTGGTCTCTCTGGGCCTTACCTGACAGCCTCACCCCTGCCCTGCGAACAAACATGTGCCAGGTCCAGACAGAGACAGAGGATGCAGTGGAGGAGGGGAGGAGGGGTCCAGTAGGTGCTCCTAGGGCACTTGGGGACAGTCGGCATTGGGGCTGGGGACCAGAGTCTGGCTCCCTGCCAATGTACCACCCTGGTGCTGAGTGACACTCAGGTTCATGTCTGGTCTCCAGGCCTTGCAGAGTCCTGAGGTGACTGGTGAGGGCACTGAGGGGGTTGATGAGGAGAGGGGTGGCCCCCCTCCCATGCTCTCTTGGTGGGAGTGGGCTCACCTCTGCCTTTTGTAGGAATTTGCCCTATTTGTCCTTCTTGCTCACATGTGCAAGGTGTGTGTGCAAGAATATTCACTGTTGCATTTGTTTTGTGAGAATACTAGAAATAACTTTTTTTGTGATGAGACACTGGTTAAATGCATCAGTGCACTCATATCATAGAAGCTGGCAACTATGAGAAAAATGGGTGGAACAACCTCCAGAGATTCGGTTAATAACACACAGGATTGGCTGTGTGCCTGGCACTGCTCTGAGCCCTGTATTCATATTGTCTTGTTCTGTGCTCACGACAGCCCAGTGATATCGCGACGATTGCGATGCGTGTTCTGTAGACTCATTCAGGGGCTGGGGCTTCTGGACTTGAGTTCCTAACCACTGTAATCAATATGCGCGTCTGGAGAATGACCCTACGGGTAGGTTGTAGAATACGTACATATATTCTGTAAATAGAAACGAGCATTCCTTAGAAAGTAGGAATCTTTTCAAAGAGCTCGTCATGTTTTCAGAGTTTATTAAGTGATAAGGGGACAGAAGGTGACACTGGGCCTAGAGTCCGCTAGGGCGCCTGGGCCCCTCCTATGCCTGAGTCAAGCAGCACTTGCCCTGGCCTCAGACCTCCATTTGCAGAAGGGGTGTGGGCCTGTGCTGACGAGGGTGCCCCAGTGTTGGGGGCGGGCCACATCCGGCATGCCTATCCGAGCTGCTGGGAACAGCTGAATGCTGTGTGATTAGCTCCATTTGGAGAAGTATTCGTTGTGATGAAGCCTCATTTCCAAGGTTTTATAGGCCAGTTTCCCAGCTTGCACCAGCTGGGTGCTGGCAAGGCCTCGCCCAGACTTCAGGTTAGGAAACATCATGGCCAATTTGCAAACTGCTGTATGAGTAAGACTTGCATTTTGTTATGCTTTCAGTTCTTCCTGGTGCGCCCTGCCCATCTCATTCCATCCTTCTTGGGTCGAACTTCAAGCTGAAGCCTTTGGTGCCTAGTTAATGCTGGCCGACCAGTCATGGTGCTGCCCTGCCCCTCCCCTCCCCCAGGGCCTCAGTGGCGAGTCTGCATCTTGCTTTGGTGGCAGGGATTTCAGCTCTCAGGTCCCTGTGGCAGCACGAGGCAGCCGGGGCTCTCTGTGCATGATGGTCTGGCCATGCCGGCAGTGCATCTGCAGCTGGGTGGTGGGCTCTCTGTCCCAGGGAGCCTTTGCTGTGGGAAGTCCTGAGCTACCAGCCTCTGCCATGCACTGATGCTGGGTAATGGGGACCCAGTCTGTGACTTTGAAGGACCTGGACTCAGTATAAAGCAGAATTTAATGTCTTCAAATTGGTCTTTAGTTAATGCACCTCTGTCCACACGTGAGCAGTTGAGCTGGGTCCCATTATGTTTTGGCACGGGCCCTGACAGCATCCATCACGGCATCGATCCCACACTGCCTGCTGCAAGGCTCGCAGCTCCGTAACTGTGAGGCTGGCGGTACAACAGGAGACGCGCTGCATGAATTATTAAGGCCAGTGGTAATTGAAGAGCTTCGCTCTCATGGTATATTGCTCAGCACATTCCTCTTCTTTAGGCCTCCCGAGCAAGTGTGCAGGGTGTTCATGTGAGGATCAGTGGTGTGCTTTTAAGTGCTAAATGGACTATTAATAATAGGGAACTTTAACTCAACGCCGACTTTATTTGTAGGAGGTGGAGGGGTGTTGTTTAATGCAGACAGGCTCTGGGCATCTCTGCATTGACTTGACTTTTATTTGCTACTGCGGTTGCTGTTGATTCCCAGACCACATCTCAGTGGGGCTGCCTGCCCCTCTCCCCAACTCAGAAGACTTGTACTGGCTGTCTTTAGAGCTTGGAGGACACTTGTTCGCTGGCCTTGGTGCTGATCCACTCGGCACCAGGGAGACGGGGTTCTGCAGTCAAGGGTCTCGCCCTTGTGGAAATATCTGAAGGGCCTCTCCTGAGCAGCTCTCTCAGTGACCACGGTAATCCAGCCTGTGGAATTCCAGCCATGTGTCCCAGCAGGAAGCTGATGGGATTTCAGGAGCAACGTGCTTGTCCTGGGGCTGTCTGCCCATGAGAAACTCTTGTCTGTCACAGGGATTCTCCAACCAAGATGTGACTGAGTCAGGACAGGGAGGGAGGGCTCCCTGTCCTGACAAATTCTGAATCAAGTTCAGACCCTTGACTCTGCATTTCTGGGGTCCTACTTAAAAGCAGGGTCTGAATCAGCATGACGTTGAGGGGCTAAGCTATAAACCCCCCGTTTGGGAAAAGGGAAAAATTTCAGCTCGCATTCAAAGGAAAAAATGAGGTAGCCTGCTGGTATGTGTGCAAGTGTGTTGGTGCATGTGTAAGACTATTTAGTCTTTAAAGTCTCTTGTATTTGAAGAAAATGTGCAGGTATTGGAGGTTGCCTATAGTCAGGAGTGGACGTTTTCCCGAGTTACAAGAGAAGCGCCTTGCTGGAAGCCCCTCCCCCAGGAGCTGTCGGAAGCACACCTGGGACCATGTGCTTTCCTATAGTGGTAGGTGCTGCAAGTCAGTAAGTTAGAGAAAAACCCTAAGCGTTAATCAGATTGTTGGCTTGTTACTTCCAGAACTGCTGGGAAGTTCTGGCTTCCAGGAACTATGGGAATGTTTAACAGATGCCCTGATCCACTTAGTCTTCCTGAATTTTTGAGATTTATTCATGTGGTCAAGTTTACAAGGGTGGGGAGTTTGGTAAAACGAGAGCCCAGGGCTCCCAGGCCTGGCCCTGTGTTTCTGGAGAGCCGCCCCCATGCAGACAGGTTAGCCCCTGAACCAAGGAGCTTTCCTGGCATGGATGGACCACAGGCCCCGAGTTAATTCGTGAATGCCCACTCGCACCTGTGGGCACAGCAGGTGGGCCGCTCTCTTGCTGGCAAATTCAGGGTTACTTGCCCTGTGGGAGGAGGCAGAGTCAGGCAGCTGACTTCTAAGGACATTCAAATGAAGTTTCCATTTATTTTTTTGGTCAGTCAGGTTACTTTCGGCTCTGACTTCCAGGATGGCAAAGTTTGTGTTGTTGGTTTCTGTCCTCCACGAGCTCCACGTGAAGAGCTGTGTCCTCCGTGGCCAAACATGGTGGCTTCCCACCTGAAGGTGAGGCAAGTGGATGTCCTGCATCCTAAGGTCACTCTCAGGTTTAGATGGAGGAATGCCTCCCCAAGCATGTACATGGGAGGTTGGTGGTCACCATGGTGATGGCAAGGCGTGTCCTAAGAGGGGAGTACCTGTGGTGCCTGTTTCTACAGGTGAAGGAATGAGCTCAGAGAGAGCTTTGCAGATCGGCAAGGGGAGCAAGGTGGGGCTGTGGGCATCAGGAACATTAATTTCACATAATCGAAGTCCTGCCCCTCAAGGCTTTACCACCTGTCTGCTTGAAGAGCTGGTGCCAACCTGTGGATGGGGCAGGGTGGGGAGGAGGACCCAGGAGCCCCTGCAGAGTTAGACCCTCCCACCTGACTGGTCCTCTGAGCTTTCCTCCTAAGTCCTGTTCTCCATCAACAGGGTGGCGACTCCTCAGGATTCTCCTTGTGTGTCCTTTGCTAACACTGTCCCTGCAGGTGGTGGGTGACTGTGCCCGAGCAGTCCTGCAGGGCTTCCTCGGGGTTGCTGTTAGGATGGGGCAGCTGGGCCGCGTGCTTCCTCAGTGAAATTGTTTGAGGCCTTTAGTATTTCACAGGTGAGCAAGCAGGGGCCTACCTGGGGCTCAAGTACCAGGTCCCAAAGCCGACCAGGGGCAGGAGCAGTTCTCATGCCTGCCTGGTGCCGTCACCAGGCAATTTGTCTGTCCAATCTCGATGCTTCTGGGAGGAAAAGCGGTGCTATTCGTGATTTTGCCAGGCCCGACAGGGCTGACCTGTGCCCACTCCCTGCCACTCGGGTGGGGGTGGCAGCTCCCCTTGGGAAGGAAGGTGCTCCCACAGACCACAGGAGTCCCTTCAAGGCCGAGAGACAGTGTGTTTACAAAGCAGGAAAGAAGCAGGCCACGCTTTGCCAACGGGTTGGGTGATGGGTGAACCCTGCATTTCAGGGATAGGTCACATGGTTTGGTTCACCTTGCTCCGAGACCACATCTGTCACAGAGCTTCAAAGAATCCAATGTTTTATTTAGCATTTTATTGACAAGAAGAGGCACCCCAGGAACAAATCCCAGAGAAGGCAGGTGCTTGCTAGAAGCCACACAGGACCTAGGGGTGCGACCACACTTGCTGGGGTTTGGGCTGTCCCCCTGAGCTAGCTGACCATTCCGGCTGCCTGCCTGGGCTGGAGCAGCTGACCAGAAGAAAGGTACTATTCTTATGGGAATGCTGTCTCAGTCATGGCCACTGGAGCACCTCCAGGAGGTCTGGTGTAATCCCAGGGCCGAGCCTGGCATTCTGAGGCTGCCTGCCCAGTGGAGGCCCTGCCCCCATTGTGGCTGGTGGGGCTGGAACAGAGCCTGAGGAGCGAGGAGGTGGCCGAGGTCCCTAATTCTCAGCTGATACAAGACCCTCAGAGGTTTTGTGGGAAGGGAATAAAAGCAGGGTCGAGAGGAAGACTGGAATTACCTCTGAAACCCCACATTTGTGACTCCCCTTCCTGCATGCCTAGGTATCTGGATGTCAAAGATGGAAGATGCAGTCCCTACTCTCAAGGAGCCCAATTTTCCTGACCCACCGGGTTTCGTCGTCCTGCGTCTTGTCTGTGCTAAATTCATCCCTCCCAAGTTCAGGGGCTGCCTCTGTTCACAGGGTCTCCCTGCCGGTGCCCTTCTCCTGGCTTCAGTGGCTCCGAATGAGGAGCCCATGTGCACTGACTCCTGGTAACGCCCCGACTTGGCTGAGTCAGGTCCCGACCTCTGTGTCCTGGGGCTCACGGTGACGGTGGCCTGGATCTTCTGTCTGAATCTGACTCTGTCCTTACCCAGCAGCACGTTTGCGGATTATCCGGAATTCTGTTTCCTGTAGTTTGAGAGGGGGTGTGTTTAACTAAGGGGTGCGCTCCGGGCTCAGCCTCAGAAGCAGCCAATATCGGGGGTGCCGTGTCCACCCTCTCCTCCTCCCCCCATGTGGGTGAGAGTGGCAGTGTCCATGAGCGAGGTGGGTCTGTGTGTAGAGGGGTCAGGAGGGTCTGTCTGCACTGCCCGTGGAGGCAGCTGCTCTCAGCCCACCACTGCGTCTTCAGGAGTCTCCATGGGGGGGGGGATGACAGTGGCACTTTCCAGGGGCTATGCCTTCATGTGTCGGTTGGACGGCTTCCTCAGGATGACGTTGGAGCCTCAGTGGCCAAGCTGGTTGGGGTGGGGTCTGGAATCTGGTTCAGCGGGTGACAGAGGGGCCTTTTGGGGGTCCCTGGGGCCCACAGGGGCTGGAGCAGGGAACAGCCTATGTCTAGGGTGCAATGAGGACAGCCTCCTGGAACCTGAGGACCATGCGCAGGCACCTAATTTTGTTCATTTTTAACCCCCATCCTGTGGCTGTGCTGTCATCAGAATCCCTTGGTACCTGTGTGCTCTACGCTGATGTGGATGAGGGTGGCGGGCCTTCCTCCCGGCCCGCACAGTGCGCACCCACGCGGGGCCTTCCTGTGGGGCGGGCTGGGAAGTGGCTGCCTGGCTGCTCCCGGTCTCGGATTTGGCTCGATGCTGTGGTGGTAACTGACACCAGACTCCTGTTTTGTGCCCTCTGGGTTTCCTTCTCTGGGAGTCTATAGATCTGTTGGCCTTTGCGAATCCACCGCCCTTGCATTATTTACGGAGGAATTGGATCCACAGAGAGAAATCTCCTGGGGAAGGAGGAACAAGTGTTCTGTTTTGTGTCTCTGCTTTCCGAGTGCACACACGATTCTAAACTCAATTTCTACGCAGGGACCAGACGCCGACTCCAGGGGCGCCACAGCAGGGACCGGCCTGGGTGTCCTGGGTGGCTCTTGGCCTCTGTCGTCCGGGTGCTGCTGAAGCCCAGGGTGCACTCATGCAGCCACAGGTTGTCCCAGCATCCCTCCTTCACGCCATCCCGCTGGGCCCGGGTCTGGCTGACTGCATGGATGGCTTGATAGGACGGGTCCCTGGCCATTGTCAGGGACCATTCAGAGGTCACGGAAGCCTCTCCGAGGGGCTCTGGTCTCCCAGAAAAGTG
Organism: Phyllostomus discolor; assembly: GCF_004126475.2. Taxonomy (NCBI): domain Eukaryota; kingdom Metazoa; phylum Chordata; class Mammalia; order Chiroptera; family Phyllostomidae; genus Phyllostomus; species Phyllostomus discolor. The sequence continues at coordinate 95,305,747 of NC_040912.2, read as the reverse complement.
AGCAAAAGGAAATCAGTGGCAAGAAGAGCTGACCTTCCCTGAGTTCCTGGGTTGGACTCCCCATGCTGGTGTGTGGCGAGTGGGGTGAAGGGGCCCTCAGGCACAGGGAGCAGGCATGATGGCAGTGCCGCAGAGTTCCAGGGGCTGCTCAGCTGCATGGCCACCATACCTGATCTTGATTCCACCAGCTGTGGCTTTGCCTGGACGAAGCTACAAGAGACGCCTGGTTTACCTTCCAGCCCAGCCAGTAATGACCCTCCTCGGCCCTGACACTGCACCCATGGTGGGGACCCTGGGGAGTGCAGTGTGATGATGGGGGTCACGGTCTTAGAAGACACACGAGAGCCCTTCTCAAGCCCTCCCCCCTCCTGGCTGCTGCCACTGGGGCAACAGGCCCTGTGGTTGGGGCCAGTGGCTGGAGCTCCTGCCAAGGTCATTCCTCTTGACTTGGCCCTTCGAGCACCAAAGAGATAACTCATCTCTTATTACTCAGGGACAGAGGCCACTTTCAGACAGACACACGGAAGACAGCTAGCTGGATTCGCCTCCAAAGGCATTTGTGTGTTGCTGGCAGTGATTTACTAAAAGGTCAAAGTTGTGGTCTGAGTTCCTGCCGTAGGGACTTCCCATCTCTAGGGCAGGAGGAAATGTCAGGATCCCGGAAAGCACTCTCTATGTTGCATCAATGCTGACATCTCTGTACCTTTCACCCCAGAGGGTGAGTTTAATGACCGAGACTCCTGTTGCTTTCTCTGCCCCTGGAGGACACAGCCAGGTTCCCAATCCCCCTTTCTTGTCACTGTGCTCCTTTGATGGCTGAAAGTCCCCTTAAAACAGGAGGCAGGTTGGACGTGAGTCTCTATGCACACTACTGACTGGTTCTGGTTTGTTGGAGGGACTGTCATGGGGTGATGGTGAGGCGGTCTTTGACAGGACGGGGATTCCTGCAGGAGTGCGTGGCTGATGCCACAGCTTCCTTGGATGTAACGTGGGGCATGCAGCGCTACCCCGTGGGGCTGGGAAGAGTGAGCACAATGAATGTGGTAGGACATATTGCATGTCTGTGGAGGCACTTGGTGGGCTGAAATGATCACTGTCATATTGCTCAGCTCGTGAGTCACTGGAGGTGTTACCAGCTGCTTAAGGTCAACCATTTTGACAATGCAGATGCTCCAATTAAAATGTAAATGTTTCACTGACAAAGGTGGCACAGTTATAATTTAATAGCAAACTTAACTCCGAGCTTCCTGGCAGCCAAAGCAAAAAGAAAAAGTCAAATTACACGTAAAAGGAAGCAATGTAAGAAAGTGGACACACTCCTGTGTCTGGGCAGAGGCCCTGGGCATGTGAAAAACAATTTCTGGAACTTGGTGGGGGAAATGCACCCAGTTGCTTTTCTAAAGAGAACAAACCGGCCTCACAGTGGGCATGTGGAGGGTGAGGCCCAGCCCCAGGGTCTTGCTCCTTCAGCAGATGGTCCCCAGCTCACCTGGCTCAGGTGTACAAGTAAGTTTGCCCCGAGTTTGGTCTGTAGCCTTTGCAAGAAATGACTGCTACATGACATCTTGTAAACTCTGAGAGTCTTAAAGGGAAAATGGGACATGATAAGATGCCGGAGTATCAGCAGTTTGTCACTCTCTCCACAATTGTGGCCTGTATGTCCCTACTCCAGGGTCTCACTCGCATCTACACTTCTGTGAACTGGCTCAAAGGTTCAGCGAGCAGTGCTGTGGGTGATCACATCTGTCTGGGGAGGGTGTAGAAAAGAGGAAGAAGTGATTCAGGAAGTTTGCTTGGCAGTGGGGCTTATGTGGGAATGGGAGGTCGTCACGAGTTACGTGTGTCCTGACAAGGAATCAGCCAGTGGCTGCACCTGCCGCCTCTTCGGGCCACTGTGGCTCCAACTGGGTGCTGACTGGTGTGCTGGCAGGAGCCTGGAGAGGCTGAATGGAGCCATGTGCACCCCCTGCTTGGTGTGCCTTCTGGAAGTGTCCTCTTGGCAAGGTCCCTGTGATGGGAAGAAACCCAGAGAGGAAGCAGGGTGCTTTCATTCATGTTTACTTATCTGGCTGCCCCTCGATGTTGTTCAGCTGAATAGAGTTAAGTCCAGAAATTTGAGGAGTTCAATTGTTCCTATTAATTTTTTAAAGGACAGACAGATAATTTAAAAATTAAGTATAAGTTAAAAAAGCTGATGGGTGATAAGGAAGGCTTCTTGCATACTGACTACGGCTCAGTGGGTTGGGCATTGTCCTCCAAAATGAAAGGTCACCGGTTCTATTCCAGATCAAGACAAGTGCCTGGGTTGTGGGTTCAGGTCCCGGTTAGGGCATGTGCAAGAGGCAGTTGATTGCTGTTTCTCTCTCTCTCTCTCTCCCCCTCCCTTCTCTCTCTAAAAATAAATAAATATATTCTTTTAAAGAATGGCTTCTTGCTCTGGCAGATGGACAAGGGCCAAGTGTGTGGAGGAAATGGGCTACCCAGCCATTGACAAACAGCTGCATGGGAGACCTGGGAGCCCTCTGCACCTTTGACGGGGCCAGTGGAGGGGTTGGGGCATCTCCTCATCTGGGGTTTGTTATTTTTCTGGGCAGGTTTGTGGGGAAGAGGGAGCTCCAGTTTCTGTCTCTGCACAGCCCTACCCTTCAAGTGCCAGGCTCAAGCAGCCCCTGGTCGTCCCTTTATTCCAAAGAAAACACCAGCTGGGGCCACAGCCGCCTCTTCCAGGTGTGGGAGTGAAGTCAGTAGGCTGCGTTGGGGAGGGCGCCCCAGTCCGGGGCATGGGCTGCGGCGGGTGACGAGTGCCCGTGGTGGGAAGACAGCTGTGCTCCTGGCAGAGAAAGGGTCCAGATAAATCACCGGGACGGTCCGCACACCTGACTGTGCTCTTGGCTGAGGACCGGGAAGCTGTTAGCGAGGAAGTGAAATTGGCTGTTTGAGCTGAGGATCAGGTAAAGGACACCAAAGCCCTGCCCTGGAGGAAGTCCAGGTGCCTCCTGTCCGATGAACCTGCGGCAGTCACCGACAGATGGGGCATGTGAGGCTGCCCCCTTCCTCTGGTGCGTGCTGGGCACTGAGTGGGGCTCAGCATATGTGAGGAAAATGCAGTTTCGGATAACATAGCACCATCACATTTATGTCTACAAGTCCCAAAGTGCAAAAATTGTCATTTCAAATGTTCTGCCTGCCATCTTGGCAGGAGTTAAATTTTTTTTTTTATTTTTAGATGATGCAGTTACCCTCGATCCTGTCTTTTCACCACATACCAGGCATTTTTAGCTACTGTAGAAGGGAAAACAAAACAAAACAAAACAAAGCACCCTGAGCAATATGAGGCGTGTGGACCTTAGAGGCTTGTGTGAAACAACCCTCAGTGAGAGGACAGCCTGCTCCTCCACCCCCTTCCCGCGTGGCCGCTGCAGGCTGCCAGGGTGCCGGGGCCGGGCCTGAGAGCAGTCTCATGAAGCCGCAGCCTTCCCTGCCTGAGCTGTTATCTGCTGGCTGAAAAGCGACAGAGTGGTTGTCCACACGTATCAGCATTGCATACCACATAATTTTAAAGGTTTCATCCTTAATACTTGACGAACCAGGGAAAACTAATATTAGAAGAAGAAAGGCGAGAAGGGTTCCCGACAGACAGAGGTCGTGCTGCGCTGGCAGACAGGAGGGCTGACGGCTGCCGTCCCTCCACAGCTTGGGAGCAGTTGCCTGGGCCCTGTCTCTGGGCTTCGGTCTGCTCTCGCCCGCAGGTGACACGCCACAGAGCCGGGAGACCACCTGCCCCGCCCGTCTGTGCGTGGCTTTCTGACGTCCCATGTACGAGTGAGAAATCAGTAAGAAATACAAAAATAAGGGTGCTGGTTTCTTGGCACGGGTGGAAAACCTAGAGAACGTACCCAGTTTTGTTTTTTTAAAGATGGTGACTAAAGCTAGGCAGACACATTTTTATCTCCTGTTCTTCCTCGGGGATCTCTTTGATAACTATATATAAGTGTTAGTTATCAGCATGTTAATTTGTGGTTTGTAAATGGGTGCTTCTAATAAAGCACGTTTGTGGTCTGATGTAGGTTAGCCAGCTTTGCTTCATGGATTGGTTGGACCAGCCGTAATTCAGCGGCAGTTCTCAGTCACCCAAGTGCGTGCACGTGCCCTCCCTGCACACGAATGGGCTTTGCTGCCTCTCCCCCAAGTTGGCGGCCCTTCCCCTTTCACACTCCTGTGAGCCTCACAGCCCTTTTCTGATTCTCAGCTGCAGCAAGCTTTAGCAAGTATTTTGATTTTCTTCTATTCACCTAGCCAAACTGCAAAAGAATTAACTAATGCTCACGGCTTGGTAGAATTAGAGCCAGATTTTGCACAGAACTCATGAAATGGCAGCCAGATGGCCGTGGAACCTGAGTGTTTACTCCTGGGAACCGAGGCAGGTTTTCCGTCGTGATGCTGTTCTGTGCGTCTGCTCACCTGGCTGGGGGCCCGATGCCTCTGTCTGTGGGAGTGGCACTCAGGCCCAGGACAGACGGACGCCGAGAGCAGGGCTCTCCAAGCCTCGGGTGGCAGTGTCTGGAGCAGGAGTGGGCATTTACCCACTATAGTAACTCCCCAGAGTTCTCAGAAGGATGACAGCTCCGGCCACTGCTCTGTGCAGTAGATTTCGGCTGGGCCCCGAGAGGCCAGGGCATGTCACTTTGACACACTTGTAACAAAAACTTACACTGTACCTTCAAGAGGAGAGGCAGAAAAACTGAGGTAAGAAGTACCTGGAGTGCCAGGCACTCTGACAGTAGCGATTACTTAGGTATTTTATGGCCACAGGATCAGGATCCAACCTGGGTTCGAATCCCAGCATCAAGTACTGGCTGTGCAGCTTCAGGTAGATCACTTAGCCTCTCTGGGCTTCAGTTTTCCTCCTCTGTAAGACAGGGATTTCTGTCCTGCAGGCTGTTGGGAGCATTACGTAAGGCCATTTATGGAAAGCATTCTTGTGGTTGGAACTCAGTGAACACTGATGAATGGGACGTGTTGTCACCAGATGTCAGGTGACCAAAACTGAATGTGTGACACTGTGGATAGATTTGAGCCTGGAACACTTGCTCGGTTTTTCCAAACTGAAGGGAAAACTGGTGGGACTGAAGGGTGGAGGAGCCATCAGTGGCAGGTAGGAGTTTGCATCCTCAGTGTGCCTGGGAGAAGGAGGTCCGAGATGACCACATCCCTGCTCCAAAGTGCCAGGGCTCAGGGGCCACCTCTGTTCCAGGTGATGCATGGTGATGCTCAGATGTCCTCAGTGCTGCAGTTGCTGGCCCTCCTGAGGGTAAGGGTAGACCATGGCACAAGCCCTCCCACTCCTGGATGAAGGAGGGACACAGCTGAGGCTCCTCCTCCCCCACTGAGGCCCACTCTGCAAACAGCATCTCGGCCCCAGGCATTTTGGCTTGCAGCTGCTTCTCTAGTCAGAACACCAGCCGAAGGGTGTTCTGTGTATGGGTGATGTCATTGACTCAGGCATGGAAGGGCCTCCACAGGGAGACAGTAGGCAACAGTAAGGAGGACTGAGTCTTGGGACCAGTGAAGACACAGACAAAAGGCAGGCACCACGCCAGCTGGGGCAAGGTGACAGTACAGCCTGGCCCGTGAGCATTCCCAGACCACGGAGGACACCGAGTGGCCGTGATGCAGCAGCTACACCTGGGCCTGGTCCCAACCAGCCAAACTCAAAGCTGATCTTATCCAGCGGATGGCTCAGCAGTGGGGTTGCCTAGGTGCTCTGGGCAGACGGTACAGACAGATAGACTGAGATGGGCTCTGCAGAGACAGGCTGACAGACAGATGGGTGTCCTGGACCCAGGACTGAAGGAGCGTCCTCATCCAGTCAAACCGTCACATCTACAAAATCAATCACATCTATTAATTGAAACAGATATGTGCGAATCGCGTTAGACACCTGGAAGCTGCTAGAATCATAAAACATGGAACACTGTGCTTGTTCTCGGGAAACTTGCAATTATACCCTAATTGGTAATGCAAACACATGGAACAATTAGACACAGATTTGAGATTGTCCATTAGTGGGTTTCCACAGGCTGACTTCAGCCCAGCAATGAGACAAGTTGCTAGGAGGGAAACCACTGAAAATAAATGTTTATAATTGTGCTCTCAATTATCTGGTAAACAAAAGAAGAGTCTTGGAAACAGTTTCAAAACGAGATGCAGTTCACAGACCTGGCTGTGTGCTTTGTGAAGCACGCACAGAAAGCAGCTTGCACAGGGCTCCCTAAAATATTAACACTGATTCTAGAGCTGCCTACGCTGTGTGTTTTCAGCCGCTGTCCAAAGCAACTTCCCCGCCACCCCATGGCGAGCATGCAGTCCCCACGGCGGTTTACCCATTGCAGCGCTGGGGAAGCCAGTTTGCTTCTAAAGCTGGAATAAATAAATTATGAGCAAAATTCATATTTTCTCTCACCAGCTATAAAAATGATGGCTTTTTGGCATTTTTAAAAGCAGTTCCCCTGCTAGAGTTTGACTAAAAAAAAAACTAATTAAACGTATGAGATCAAAATGGATCTAGCAACTATTATAAGGAAAGGAACATTCATTAAGAAAACAGTAGAGATAGTCATTTATCAGAAAGCTACATAAGAGCTAAGCTGAGCATGCTGGCAAGGTGAACTGGCAATACAAGGGCAATAGAGCCTGATACTCACATTTCTTTGCAAGAAACAGAGTTGGGCAGAAGAGCCCTGAGCCCCTTGGTGCTTTGCAGGCGAGACGAGGCCTGTGTTCTCTGTCCGTTCTCCCATCCTGCTCGTGCTAACACCAGTGTGTGCATCCTGTTACCTGGCCCCTGGTCCACTGGTGGTGGGACCCTGCAGGCACTGAGGAGGAGGGAGAACCCCTGGGGTTTCTGCCTGTGGCTCCCTCCCTGTGCTGATGTTCCAGCTGGCCCTGTCCCCTGGGTCTCACTGTGTGACTGAGTCCTTTCATGTTCTGGGGGCTCATATGCTAGCAGCCCCTTGCTGCCAACCTGGAGCTCCCACACAGACCCCTCAGTTCTGCAGCTCCCATATACACCCTGTGTCCAGTCCCCCTCCCCAGCTTGCAGACAGTCACCTTCTTGCTGTGTCCTCAGGTGGTGTAGAGGGAGGAAGCAAGCCCTCCGGTCTCTTACAAGGAAGGGCACAGACCCCATCACGAGGGCTCACCCCCACAAACTGATGAGCTCCCAAAGGCTCCATCGCCTAACAGCATCCCCCAGGGCGAAGGATTCAATACGTGAATTTTCAGGAACACAAACCTGCTGTCCACCGTACCATCTGCCTGCATCCCTGGCTGACAGGACATTTGTTCAGTTCTCTCCTAAGTTCCTTCCTCAGTGATGGGGGAGCTGGAAGTCCTTCAGGAGTCGACTGCCCAGCCTGGTCTGACACAAACCTGGTGCAGAGCAAAGGTCACCCAAGTTTCTTCCTATTCTTTGTTTTCTGGAAAAATGGCAGCAACATTATGAGCCCAACAAAAGTCTCTGATCTCAAATCTTCCATTTAGTTGACCATGCCTCTGCTCACCAGCCCTGTCTGGACTCTGAGCTGTGGTGAAGACTTCCAGCAAATCTGAAAGACCGTCTCAGATGTTTTTATTTTAGTTTTCATGTTCTCAAATTTCTTCATTATTTTAATTTTGGGTGGATCAATGAAATTTTGGCCATTGCGTCACCAACAATGACAACAAAACTTGATTGGGGGCCGGTAGGGTATGTGGTTGTTTTAGAAGGTCCTAACCTTTTAGATTTCAGCCAAATCTTATTTTCCTTACATTACTCATTTTTGAAGTATTTTCTGATATACAAAGAACATAGGCTCAGGGTGGGAAAGGTATACATTCCAAAGAATGAGGAAGAGACAACCAACCACCAAGTATAGCTGCTATATGAAGATTTGTTGTATTTCTTTCCAGTCTTTTTTGAATACCTGATTTAAAAAAACATGAGTGAGGACATACTTGACATATAAGCTGTATCCTTCTCTTTTCATTTTGCATTGTGTAAGCAACTTACCAGTAATTTAAAAACCGTCCAAGCCTTCTTTTTCATGGTTGCCTAATGACTGTTTTCATATGTTTTGAATAAATAACCACCCAAATGCCCCGAGGAGTCATCTATGCCATAATCTGATCCCCAGGGAAGCCCCAGTTGCTCCTCTGGTTCCTCTCCTTTCAATGTGCACTTGACAGTTCGGCTGCAGAGGCCAAGATTCAGGCGCAGTGACATGTGGGGAGAGGGGCCACAGCATAGAAGCCAGGCACATTTCCAGCCTCCCTCTGGATCCCAGGAGGTAGGTGCTGTCCAGTCCCCACTTCACAGGAAGGAAGATCAAGGCTCAGTGCACGTAACTTGCCCATGTTCTCACAGCTGCACGGGCTGGAGCAGGGATTTGAATCAGGTGTGTTTAGTGCAAAGCCTCAGGCTCCCCACGGTGTTGCCAAGAGTATCAGAGACCAAAGCTGCTCTTTTTCCTCTTTGACAAGAACGTGGAAGGAACGTGGTATGTCTTTGCTGCAGGGTAACGTGGAGCTTAAACACTCACTTAGATTATATGAGCAAGAGCCGTAGGAAAGGAAACCCAAGGGACCTGGCCTTTCCAGTGGGGAAGTCTTTCTGGTGACAATGCGGGAAGGAGAGCAGCTTTGGGGCTGGCCGGGGATCGGAGGAGATCACGAGGGTGCCGTGTGGGTGCTCAGCTCTGCTCCACATGGATGCTCTTTCTTCCCGTACTAAGTCCTCGAGGCAGAGCCCTCTGGGCCTCACCTGCTCTCTCCCCACCATGCCCTTCCTCCCTGCCGGGCAGAGCAGGGGGAGCAAATGTGTTGTGCTGTGGGTCTTGCAGCTTGTCTTTGTTGACCAGCTGCCTGGAACCGTGAAGAATGTCTTGTACTCAGGGAATTTACGGCGCAATTGAGAAAAACATTCCCTAGGGAGGGTGACCGGGGATGTTAGGCGGTGACTTAGCTTTGGCCTGCAAGGCCAGGGCTGACTTGGCAGAGCAGTGGGCCCCAGGAAGGGCCACGGCGGGCAGGCTGAGCAGCGACTCTCCTTCACTGGAGACTGGGAGTGGGGAGCAGGAGGAGCTCTCAGGAGGCACTATGGGAGTGGGGGGCAGGATGGCGGAACTACCTTTCAGAAGGGACACCAGGTGGTTATGACCCCGCAACGGGCATGAAACTCCTGGGCAATGGGTAAGGACACAGCCTCCTGGCATCTCTGGGGAGGCACCCTCCAGAGTTGCAGCTGGGATGTAGATAGTGGGAGGTTTGTCATTACTATTATTGCCTGTGTTTTTGTTATGCTCACCCAGTGTCCCTGTCTCAAGAGGAACTCCCTGAACCTTTCTGTGGAGGCCCCATCAGGACACGTTGCAGTGCTTGGTAAACAGATGCCCTGTGGTGGACAAAACGGTTCCCATCACAGCTAAGGGCTTTCCTTCCCCATGGCTCGAACCCCTGTGAGCCCTGGCTGGCCCCAGGAGTGAGGGAGGCTCGGGCTGTGGAGACAACTTTGTCGTGCTGCAGGGAAACCCTGACAATTACTTGCAGCGCCTCTAGAAGTGGACAGAGGCCACCCAGCCCTGGCCCGTGGCTGACAGGTCTTGGCTCCCATGTCCCGCTCTCAGCTGGGCCATGTTGCTGATGGCAGGGAGCCAAGGGCCATCCCCCTTGGACCGTTGTCTCCAGCATGTTCCTGTCATCTGTAGGCCAAGGGGGACCTCACGTGTGGAGGGTCCCCTGGGCACCTCATTCTTGACCTACTAGGGACAATGAGATGCTCACTTCAGGCAAATGCCTAAATCTTGGTGCTGCCCCCTGCAGAAGGTGCATGGAGGTTGATGAACATGACTTTAATTATGGATTTACTAGAGGATGAGCTGGGTGGTTCTCGGGCCACCTTCCACAGCCCGAGAATTTCAGGCAATTCAAAAACCAGTTTATTTTGTGAGTAATGAAAACTCCAAGCTTGCACTGTGGTGGGAAATAGCTAACAGTTGCACGTGCCATTAGCTGCTTGTCTCTCGAAGCCTGCAGGGTCCCAGAGGGCTGGAGAACCCACATACCTTCCGTTCCTAGTGTTTTTCTCCCCTAATCTGTTTTACTTTAAGGTGATACTTCAGCCTGGCTCTAGGATGACACCCACAGCGGGGTGGAGAATTGGCAAGAAGAAGGCACCCAGACTCGGGGTGCTCAGAGGTCCCCGGGGCTCCTCAGGTGCGGGAGTGTACACCCGGCATGACCGAGTTTTCAGGTGGAAACTGCTCCTTGTGCACACTGAACGCACACACATTCCGGTTGTATCAGGAACAAGTTAAAGTGCCAAAGTCTGCTTTGGTGTGTCTGAGGAGAGTATTCATTTATTTATTTAAAAAATTTGCCACATTCCACAGTCTTCCTCTCACCACATCATATCACAGGTTTATGAAGTTTACAAGAATGACTTTGTTTTTGTCTTTTCTTATTTTTAACTTATATATGCTCTTTTTTCATCTTTTAAAAATCAGAGCTGGGAACAAGTGATTTTGTGGTAACATGAGCCCAACCAGGGCCTTCGGTGGAGGCTGTCGAACGAGCTGGACTCCGGGCACAGCTCCCTCCCGTCCTGCCATGAAGTAGCACCAATTGTCTCGCTGACAGCCAGGCACGCTGCCCAGACGCTCTGGCAGCCCTGTTGCCGTCCCCGGTTCTCCTGGGAAACCACAGGGGTCCGGGGGTTCCGCCTGGGTTCTGGAGGCACCGGTTTCTTCCCAAGAGGCAGCTCTGGGACACATTGCTGGAGTCCAGTGGGGTCTCGGGCTGACAGAGAGATGGGATTTGGCTGGAGGGTGGGGACGCAGGCCCTGCTGGTGAGCTGGGAGCCCCTCACCGGGGGTGTGTGGGCATCGAGCAGGTGCCAGGCGGCCCTGAGGCGTCTGCTGCCTGTGGCCACCCCTGCTCTGAGGAGCTTTCGTCAGCCCAGAGGCCCAGCTGTGGTTGTGGAGGAACGCATGTCTTTTTTCCTCCTGACCTTGCTGTTTGCTCACCGTGTTCAGTGCAGCACAAGCCTGTTCTAAGAACAAATAAACATGTTTATGTTCTTGGTGAAATGGGAGAACTGAGCTTTTGCCTTCTGTGTTCTGATAGGTGAACAACAGCCCTGAACACCTGGGCTGTTCACACCCAGGTAAATATTTAGGCAGCAGGTTTGTAAGGTGAGTCCAAGCTTCCAGGTGATTCTGGAGGAAGTGGGATGGTGTTGGTTGTTGACATGTAGATGAGCAGGCACATATTTGTATAAAAGTGAAGTAAAATGTGCCACTGCCTGAACCGTATTCCTTTATTTACCCATCAGAGGGGAGCGGCAGTGTGGTGGGATCAAGGATGCTGCTTTAAGACTGCTTCCATGTAACACAGATTTTTTAAGTTGTTTCTCCAAAGATGATATTTTAATGGCTCATCAGTTTTATTCTTTCCTGAGGCCGTGCACCTCTGGGTCAGGAGAGTTTATTTTTATCTGCTGCTTTCCAGGAGGTTGGTTGTGAAATGTCGGTTTCCGCTCACCCACAGCCGACCCTGGAGGAGTCCGTGCCAGCACCTGCCAGTTCCTCTGGGAGGGTGGGGGCCCCGGGCTGGCAGTCCTTCCCAAAGCCGAGGGAGCAGCCACCGCGTGTAGCAGTCACCGCGTGCATCCTGGGCTCAGACTTGTATCTGGACGCCTCAGGGACTCTCTCCTGCCCCCCATCATGGAGTGCTTGCAGCCACTGGTGTCAGCTGGGCGGTAAAAAGAGAAACGTGAGTGGACTGGAGTGACGTTAGGAGGCACACTTGCGTGAGTGTTGCTGAGAGGGGACACGATAGGACCGGAGGAGCGGAGTGTGGCTCAAAAGCCGTAATCCCTGGCACGTGGTGCAGACAGAGCCCGCAGTTTGCTGTGCAGTGTGGCCCAGGGGGGGCCGACGTCCTGGCCCCACATATCTCTCAGTAGCCCATGTGCAGGTCCCATGCTCCCTCTGGCCCCTCCTGGATGTTCCCATTGTGTTTCTGATGACACAGCTGGTGCGTGCCTGGGTGCACTAACATTGGCACAAGCAAATTTATATCACATAAATTTGCAAATTCTTAAGAAAAATACAAATGATTTTCTGCATGGAGAAGGGATTCCGTGGCCCTGGCTGAGATCACTCCGAAATATTGCCCAGGCAGGGTGGCCGGGCTGGCAGAGCCATGCCAGTGCCAAGGGGCTTCACCTAATGCCCTTGCCCCCTTCCCACTTGAAAGCCAAGGAGCCCCAAGGTATGAAATGCCTCTTACACTCAGTAAGCTTTTGGGTCCAGTGAGGGCCCCAGATGCTGTTCAGCCTGAGATGCCACTCTGTGTGACAGTTTGGGGACTGAGACTAGTGGTGTAAACGGAGTTCCGTCCAAATTGCCCCGGGAGGATGATGTCATGCATGGAGCCCAGGTTCTGTATCATCAGCTCGCATCTTTGCCGCTGGCCGTGGCAGAAGGCTGGCAAGCTGGGGGCCGTTTGCCTCCACGTGTCACAGCTCCCTTCCAGGCCTTCCCCCCCAGGCCTTCCAGGCTGTTCCCCATGTGAGAGGTGTTCTTGGTGACTGACGGTTTTGAGGAGTGCCTGTCAGATATCTTGTAAAATGCTCCTCCACTTGGACTTGTTGTTTTCCTCAGGATTACACTGTGGTTACGAGTTTTGGGGGGACAACCACAGAGGGAAAGGCCGTTCTCACCATACCACACCAAGGGCACACACTCTCAAAGTGACTCATCTCCGCTGAAGTTGACCTTGGTCTCCTGGCTCTGGTGTATTTGCCAGCGTCCTCTGCTGTAAAGTTACTCTCCCCTGCCTCCTTCCATGCCGTCCTTTTTGGAGGGAAGTCACTGTGCACAGCCCAGATCGAGGGGATGGTTAGTTATACTTTGCCACCTTGGGTGGGAGCATCTACATACATTATTTGGGATTCTTCTGCACAGGAAATTCATCTCTTTGTTTATTTATTCAATTAGTTCTTGTATACTTTGGGCTATAATCCAACACTGTGTGTTTTTTTGTTGTTGTTCAAAAAATTCCAGCTTTGGCCCTTGGGAGCTCTTCCAGTTGGCTTGTCTCTGAATACTCCCAGCATTATGGGAATTTTTTTGTAGTACTTCCTTACTTTCTGACACTGAAAGATGCATTTCTTGCCCCAATCTTAGAACTAGCCAGTTCTCCAAGGACTCCTAGTTCCTTTGATTTGAGAATGGTATTAGAAACCAAGACCTGAGCTCCAGGTGTGCTCACTGCTATGGGGTGTCATTGCTTCTAGAGCCCTGCTGTGAGAGCAAAGAGACACAGGTGTGCATCTAGCACCTGAATGTGTACCTTACAGTGTTTCTGCCTGTAACCACCTGCATCTGAGCTCAGCTCAGCACACGTTCTCACTCCGATTCTAGTCCGGCTCTGTGCGCATCATTCTGGTTGCCTCCGTTAAATCTGTAACCTCCTGCTACAGTGGGGGGAATCGGCTCTTGCCACTGCCGGTCCACGTGCTTACTTGCTCCATTTCAGTCCTCGCGCACCGCTGTATCAGAGTTGTTGGTCCCAGCTTCTCGGGAACGACTCTCAACCAGAATGCAGGGCTGACCTGCCGTTTCTGTTGCCCCTGGTGTTGCAGGCCTCCTCACTTCCGGTTACTTGGAGTGGCCACTCCCCGCATGTGTCACACAGTCTCCATTCTGTCCTAAGCTCCCAGCCGCCCTGTTGATGTCTCCAAGAGGGGGAAGCGACATAGGTTTCCTCAGAGAACTGGGCCCAGAGAAATGCCCCTGAGCAGCAAACCAAATAACTTTACCAGCATGTTCTTGAAACTTTTGGAACTGGAGGCCCTGAAATAACACTTGTAGGTTATCATCACTGAAGATTTACGAGTGCCCTTTCCTTTGTGCTTCTGGGGAATGGAATACTCTATTTCAGTTGTCTTTGTTTTTATTTTTAGTGTAAGGCCTGTAAAAGGCCTTGAATAAGTGCTTGCTGAGTGGAACTGCAAGGTAAGATGCACCTACCTGCTCACAGCACTCCGCTTGGCGTGGAGCAGAGAGGAGGGTGCAGCACCCTCGTCTCTGGTGCTGACCTGCAGACAAGTCTGCTCTGTGTCACCTTCAGTTCTCTGCACGTGTGGCCGCCCCGGGCCGCAGGCCAACCTGCCAACCTCAGACGAAGGACAGGGCTCCCCACCTTCTCAGTGCGTGCTGTTCATGTGGTTGGCTCTGCCCCCTGGATGCTTGCTGGCAGTTTGCCTTCTGCTGTAGTGTATTGTCAGCAGAACCCATAATATAGATGTAAATGAGGCCGTGGAGACCAGAAAGAAAGAAAGGAAATTTGGAGAGTTCATTTCCACACGGACACACTGTTCTGATCATGTTTTCTGTGACTGTCCTGAACTCTGGGTCTGCTTTACCTTGACCTTTTAACCCTGGTGAAGAGAAAGGAGATTGGCCTGAACTGCACCACAGATTGACTCCATGATTCCCCTGCACCTCCTGTGGGGCGATGAGTGTGTTTGGGGACGCTTAGGACGTGCGTGTTGATGGCTGTCCTGCTTCCTGCTCTGGAGAGTCACCGGGCCTGCTCCCCGGGAGCGAACAGCTGGGGTGAGAGAGCTATGGGCAAGGGAAGAAGACTCCCGGGGGCATTTGCTGCAGTCTCCCACCGGTCTCTCACCACCGACGTTGTTAACTAGCCCTGGCTGTGGCCACAGACAGGGAGTGTGCTCTGCTCTGCTCTGCTCTGCCATGGGGAGCGGCCTGTGAACCTCTCCGTACTTTCCTCCCTTGCCTCCCCCTCCACCTCTCCTCCCCTCCTCACCTGGTGCCTTTAGAAACTTCGTCCCCACCCAGCTCCAGTTCTTACTTCCAAATCCACCCCCTCGTCCCACCTCTTCTGGAGCTCACACTTCCTTCCCATCATGGTGCTATGTTGCTTCCTGAACATCCCTCCAGTCCCTCAACACCCACCTGACTGAGCATCTGCCCTCTCTTTCTCTGTTGAGCTAATGCAGCGTTGGACCCGTGAGCAGGCACAGGCAGGGGCTGGATCAGGGGCTGCCACCGGCTGCCAGGGTGAGGCAGTGTCTCACTGGGACCCGTGATGCCTTGTGCACACTTGCAGGCGAAGTTGTTGAGGCTCTCGGGTTGGGAGGCTTCAAAGTCACCGGGCGCCTCCCTCTCCCCAGCTTCTCTCCCCCTCCCCAGCTTCTCTCCCCTCAGCTCTACTCTCTGCTCTTCCTCTCCCTCATCTCACTGCCCAGCTCGGAGATGAAATCCTCCACGCCACAGGCAGACTATTCAAACAGAATGTGCTTTCGTTTCTTAGCTCAGGATTTTTTTCTCTTAATTATTTGCTTTTCTAACTTCAGGCAACTGTGGAGAGACCCTTGTGGCCAACAGATGACTTGGACATTCCTGAGTGTCCACTGCACACGATTAGACATCACACTTCTAGAGGGGGGTCAGCTGGGGGACTGGGCAGCAGAGATAATTCTACGTGGTGCATAAATGCAGAGGTTTTACTCCATCCTGGTGGTTCAGGACGAGTGTAACATCTCATTAAAGATGCCAAATCGTGGCCTTGTCCAAGGCTTCATCCTGCCAGAGGTGCCAGGAGGGCTTGCTGCATTTCATTTATTTATGTATTTTTGGTGGTTCAGACTTGTGAAGGAGGTGGGCGGTGTCCCTGAGCGACAGGAGGGGGAGACTCTCCTGTGTGCTTCAGGTAGTGTCTCAGCCTCTGCCATGGCCTTGGACTCTCCCAATGACCTTCGAAAGCGGGAGGGGCAGCATTTAATCCTCGTCTAGTCAAGAAGCTGCTTGCAAGGCACATGTACTTTGTGCTGGTGAGAGGCAATTTGGGACCATGTTCCTAAAGTCTAAAAATCTGAAAGTCAACCCACAACACAACATACAGATGATGTGTTATAGAATGCTGCACATGAAACCTATGTAATTTTATTAACCAATGTCACCCCAATAAAGTCAATGAAAAGAAAAAACCTGAAAGTCTTTCCATAGGAATTTATTATAAGAGGAGGAAAACCAGAGAGTCCCTAGAACTTATAATCAAGATTTCTGATTACAGCATCATTATTATTTTTTTATTGATTTGAGAGAAAGGAAGAAAGGGAGGGAGAGGGGGGGAAACTACAGCATTATTGTAAAAACATTTTTAAACATTATTTATTTATTTTTTATTCTTAGAGAGGGGGGAGGGTGGGAGAAAGAGGGAGAAACATCAATGTTGGAGAGAACCATCGATCAATTGTCTCTCACATGCCCCCAACCCAGGACCTGGCCTGAAACCTAGGCCTTTGCCCTGACTGGGAATTGAACCAGTGACCTTTCAGTTTACAGGATGGTGCCCAACCCACTGAGCCATGCCAGCCAGGGCTACAGCATTATTTTTAATGGGGAAAGTTGGAAAAAATATAGAGTGACTTCAGGAGGGATTGGTTAAGTAGATTCTGTGTGTGTTAGAATTAATTATTCTGTAGTGATTACAATTCATGATGATGAATTCAAAGATGGAATTGTTTACAAACTATTGTAAATAAAAAGTGCAAGTTTTAAAAATATATGTATAGTATGATTCCAATTCTTCTAAATATGCAAAGAAAAATGACTGAAACCAAACTATTAAGTAGGGATGTTATCTCTGGGTGATGAGGTAACTGGTATTTTTTATTCCTTGTGATTTTCTGCATTTTATTAACTTTTTGGGCTTTTAAATGTGAAAAATCCTCAATAAACAAGTGCAGACAGAAGATGTAGTTTGTCAACAGTCACATGACTAATATCTAGAACCTTCTACCCCTGAGCAAGCACCCTTTCCATTCACCAGGGAGAATTTTTGGTGTTTAGTGCTATTATTTTTAAATTTTTCTCATCGCCATGGCACCCAGCTTGCTCATACTCAGACGTGTGAGCAAGGGACTGCTTCCATTCTGGGAAAGGCTGGTTTGGTGGGAGAGAGGAGGGGCTCCTGTCCGGCTTCCTCAGCTCTGCCGAGCCTGGGGCTTACCAGCCAGCCCGGAGGGAGGTGCCTGTGGCATAGGCTCAGACAGAAGGATCCGTTTATTAAGTCTGCACAGGATGCGCTGCTGGGAGGGGTAGCGAGAAGCTGCAATTGCACAAGGAGGACCAGGAAGATTTAGGCTGGACAGCGAGCAAATGTAAATGTGACCTTCCGTGGGGACAACCGAGTCCTGTTCTCGGGGTTGAGAGGTGGGTATGGGAGCAGTGCAGGCTGGTCCAGGCCGGAGGGCTCAGCTGTGACTCAGCTGTGAGAAGAAAACAGCCGTGTTCTAACGTGAGGTCCGACTCTGCGGCATGATGGACCCGGGAATGGCCCACGTGCTCTTGGGCAGTGGAGTCCAGGTGTCAGGGTGTGCTGGGGACACGAGCCCATTGACCTGCTTCCTGCCCATTTTTCCAGGCAAATTTCTTGCTCCCTTCTGTTCCTATGAGCAACCCGCTCTCCTTCTAATAAGCCGAGGTCTGCTGAGTTTTTCTGTAAAGAACTGAGGCTTTTCATGCCAATGGTCTCTGTCACAACTAGTGAACTCAGCTTGTAGGACAGAAGTGGCCATAGATGAGATGTGGGTAGATGGGTGAGCTGTGTTCCAATAACACTACTTACAAAACGTGTGGCTGAGAAAGCTGACCCTTCTTGTGCTGGAAGCTGCCGGTGTTGGCTTCTCTCTGACCCTAGGCAGCTTGATGGCCCTCAGCTCTTGCCACAGGAGAGGGGAATCAGAACAGGTGATGAGGGGCCTGCACGCAGTGGCTGGGTCCCTCCTGCAGCTCCCTGGTTAATTCCGGCGTGGGCACTGCACCTTAACACAGGTCTGGACAATATGGCATGCTGAGAGCAGGGAGGTTAGGTGCCGTGGTTTGAAACCACACCTTGTGACAGACTGGATGTATTTAAGTTGAAGAAGAGCAGATTGACACACCTGAGGGGCTGTCCTGTGGCGGTGGGGGGCACAGGGACATGCATGCACTGAGAGCAAGGTGTACACTCAGCCCTGGGCTGGGTGGTTTGTGATCTCATTTCAAGAGGGAGAAGCTTTGCTTTGTGTCATGGCAAGTGTTGCAAGGCTGTGTAGTGGAAGTTAGGGAAACTTCCAGGAGCTAAACCAATTCTCAATAAAACAAAACCTTAACGTATTCAGAGCTGTCCCAGGACAAGCTACCTCCTCGGTCACGAGTGACGTTTCTGTCTGGGCTGGGATCTGACCCACAGCTGGGTGGCTTCCCCAGCAATGATGCCTCTTCAGGATACTCTCTTCTTGGGTGTCACTTTGGTCGTCTTTCCAATGCTTACAGCTGTGCCTCTTACCCATGAAACGAGGGGCCAGTGTGCCGGTGCTAGGTCCTGTGTTACATTGTTGGAGGCAAGAAACCCAGCAGTGTTCAGCAAATCTGTTCTTCTACAGGATTCCTGCCTCCAAGGCTTGGGATAGGAAGATCTGCAAGGACAAAGCCTCACCCTTGGATGGTGTGGGTCTGGGAAGAGGATTCCCAGCAAAAACAGACTGTTCTCACACTTCATTGGTCCATTAATCATGTCCTGGAGGGAGGAGTCCACGTGAGGGGCCGTCTGAAGTTCTCTGCTGGAACTCAGAGGAGCAAAGGGTTCTCAGACAGTGAGACAGCATGGAGCTGCATGTTGTTGGCTTGGTTGCAGCTAAGGGCAGGAAAGGATCTGAGAGCCGCTTCAATAAACCAGAAGAGATTGTGAAGGAAAGAGTTCTTTTCAGGAGGAAGTAGAGATGGTTTCCCTGTGTTGCCTGGCTAAGTGGGCTGGGCTGTTGTTTACATGGACATGCACAAAGATGTCACAGTTTAAAAAATGTAAAAATAGCAAAAAATCAGATTAAACAAACGGTAAAATTCACTACAGGAAGGACTCTCAGAATCCTCAGCACCTAATACACATTTGACCTTCTACGACAGGGACATCCAGGTGTATGATATTCCACATGCACTCGGTCCAGAGTACCTCACCACACTGACTCCTGCTGAGCACACGTGGCAAACCTGCCTGGCCAGCGTCTTGGGGATGGGGTTCTGGGAACACTAGCATCACGGGGACTCGTGAGAAATGCAGAGTCTCAGGCTTCTTCCCACATCTGCTGAGTCAGAAACTCTGGAGTGGGTCTGGCAATCTGTGTTTTAACAGCCCTTTGGGTGCTTAAGGCTGAGAACCACTAGGCAGGAGGACGTGTGCCGGTCACACTCATCTTTTGTGTAATTCTAAGGTCTAGTTTGCTGTATCCCCGTGAGGTCCCACGAGATAAAAGGTTGCATTTCAGTCGTTGCCTGTAGGACCCTGCTTTTGGAGAGAGCCTGTCCCTTTGCGGTAGTAAAGGTTCTGAGAAGTCCTGCCGAGAGGAGTCGTGTTAGAAATCTGCTCACAGTTTTGTAACTGTAGTTGACCTCCAACCCTTTCTGAATAATACAGAACTTTATTGCCAGTGGATGTTGCTGGTTCCCGAGCTGACTTTCACTGTGATACAGTTTTGAAGAGTTTCTTCTCTTTGGTCATTTAATTGTATCCACAGTGGATCTTACTTAGGAGGAGCACAATGAGGTTGAAATGTAACGAGTAAAAGAGGAGGATTAAAACAATTGTTTCAAAACCACCCCAGACTCTTCCTCAAATCTTCCTGGCTCATTCTCTGATAAAATTCTTACTGGGACATGTCCGTCTGGCCTCTCTAGCACTTTGAATATCGGTGCTAAAGGGAAATGTAGTAACAATTGTATCTCATTAGTTTTCATTGCTGCGATGAAGACAACCTGTCACATGTGTTATTAATATTTGTGGACAAGTGCTTGCAGATAGCAGAGAGAACATTCTTCCTTATCTTAGCACTTAAAAACAAAAGCAGAAAATTATCAAAATAAACCATTTGATTTTTGGGGGGAGGGCAGAGTGTAAGAATTCTAAACATCAAGCCACAGGAGCAGTTTTGCTTTTTAAACTTCATTAAATTACAGTGTATATTTAAATATGTATCTAGTCTTAAAATTGAAACTAATACACTTGTAAAAATTAACCAACATGGGATTTTTCCCACATTGCTAATTTGAAGTGATTTGAGCAAGGCATGTCCTTTGTTATTTGGGATAAGAAAGAATTTGGATCCAAGAACATGAATTGTAAAGGGTTTGTAAAATTTACTTTATGATAATTTTTTAAAACATGCTGATCCAGGTTTTAACTTAAAATTATTTCCACGAGCTATATGCCCTTGCTTCTCACTGGAAATGAAGAACCTTGTCTTTACCCCAGAAATCAACCTGCCTATCCTATCAGGACCTCGGTCAGTTCACAGTCACACCAAAGTTTGAGAAATGCTGTGCTGTGTTGCGTGAAGATGACAAAATAGTCAAAGTCTCCTAGGGAGGGTCCTGAGATGACGTTACAACTGTCCAAGGGGGCTGTGAGTCAAGAATGGTGGAGAGACTCGGACCAGTCCCCCTCTCTCACGAGACCACAGCTCAGTCGGCCCCGCACGGCCGCCCCCTCGAGTCCACGCGTCTCACGTCTCCGGAGCGAGTGCACACGCTTGTGGAAGGCTGTGCTCTGCGGTACATACCTCATTCCCTCTCTCAGCACTCCTGAGTTTCACCGGTTTCCTTCACTTTGTTTTGCTCTTGGCACTGTTCTTCCCTGGGGTGTGCTGTCATTTAAGCTCGCACATGTTAGTAGTGGGGGGTGCTCAGAGGTTCCGCTTCTTCCTCCTGCAGAGTGTCTGATTTTACCCTCAGAATCTGACATTTAAGGTTTCTCATAGATATTTTTTTCCAGAGGTTTTCTTTAACCTTGTAACTATGGAAACAAGCCTAGGGATGCTTCATAATCCAAAAGAATAATTCAGAAAATATCCTTCTTTTGAAGATATTGTTCTATTTCAGGAAATTTTTGAGCACAAAAAATAGAGAGTCAGTTAAAATGCCACCCACAATGCACCTAGTTCAAGTCGACTCAACTGGTAAAGCAGGAATGTCCCCATAACCGGCTCACATGCCATTCACACGAAATGCAGAATTCTGGTGGATATCCAGAATTGAGAACAATGACTTATTCTTATGAGAGTTCAAACAAATATAAGCAATTGGAGCTTGGAATCCAGGAAGCTGCTCAATGTAAGAGTTCAGTTTTTCTTATTTAGAAGCCCCTTGCAGGACTCGCCGGTCAGAGGGCCCAGCTCTTGGGGGCCCTCCCGGGGCAGTGCAGGGCTCTCTGAGTGTGAGATGCTGGCTCTGCGGGTGGGGGTGGGGTCACGGGCTATGGTATTTTCATCCCCCACTGAACACAGATGTCACGGTGGTGCGTGTCCCACCAACGGGACAGAGCCAGCGGAGCAAGGACGCGGGGAGAGGGTCTGGGGAGGGCCTGGCGTTGTCTCCCGGTGACTTGTGCGGCACTGCTTGCCCTTGTTTGTGGGTCTTGGTCCACGTCTGGGAATGAGGCGAGTCAGGGAGGACACTGAGCCTGGGGCCAGGCCGCTGCACAGAACGCAGCGGCAGCCTTCGCCCGAAGTTGTGCCGTGGGCGGGACCTGGGAAGCCCGCACTGGGGCAGACGGACGGACGTCTGTTTGCCGTGAGATCAGCTCTCGGTCCTTCTGGGAAGCTGACGTCGCTGCAGCGGTGACCTGGGGAATATGTGCTCAGTGAGCTCCACTCTGGTCCTGCCTGGGTTTGGGCTCAGAGCCCGGCTGCTGGCTGGTCCTTGGGCCGCGAGGCCATCTCCTTCCTCTGAGGCTGAAACCCATGAACATGGACCTGGCATCCCGTCTGGACTGAACTTTCCAGAATCATCTAGGGGTCCCCCCCACCCCTGCCCCACTCCTGCCCTGTTACCTGGCTTCACTGCATGTGCTCTCCTGTCTCCGTTCACGACCTGTGCGTTTGCGTCCCTTCTCTGCCTCGGCCTCTGTTCCGTCCACACGGTGCCCAGGGTCTAAGGCAGCACCCAGCTCATGGTAGCTGCAGGGGAAACGCGTCAGACCTGGAGGGAGCAGGCTGCGTGCCGACGACCCTCCGGCTGTGTGATCTGCCGGCTGTCCGTCTCTGGCCCAAGAAAGGAGCTGAGCGCCCACTCAGACTGTGGTCCCCAGGCCTGGACAGCGTGGGGTCAGGCCTGCCGCCCGGGTTCCGTGGTACACAGGGAGGTCTCCTGCTTCGGGAGCTGCAGCCCCAGGGGCTCTGGGCGGGCCGGCTCGGCACTGCCTGTCAGAGCCCACCGTCCCGGTGATCTCCCCAGCTGCCTGATGACTTGTCAGACAGGTCCCTCTGCGACAGGTCGCCGATGTGTGTGGCGGTGTTGTCCCTGGGGCCAGTCTCCGCACGCATGATAATGTTTTCTCTGTCCAAGCCACCTTGAATAGCAGACTTTGTAACCCACAGAGGATAAAGCCGAAAGGTAATGATATCCTATTTTCCCTCCAAATGTCTCTGGTTCCAGCGTTTGAGGGTGAGGGGTGCTGGGCTAGGGGTTTTTGTGGCCGGGTGCTGTCCCTGAGTCATGCCTGGGTGTGTCTGGGGCAGGACTGCCGAGGTGAGTGGGGTGGAGGGGCTGCGTGGGGTGGGCAGTGTGTCCCTAACAGAGCCCCTTATTTAATGACCGGGGAAGAGGAGTGGCAGGAGTGTAGGACAAGGGTTGACGTCACCCGTACTGCGGGCTGCGGGCCTCAGGGACCTCAGCCACTTAATTAGAATTCCCTCCCACACCCGGAGAACAGCTCGCGCACATCGGGGCCTGCTCAGCCCCTTCTGTGGGCGGAGAAGCGCAATGGACACGCCGCAGAGGGTGTGCTTCTGCCAGCCTCTCTCAGCCCTTTCTGCAGGCACCCCTTGTGGGGACAGGGGCAGCTCGCAGGGTAGACAGGGCTGTGCCGGGGGACCTGCTCCGAGGGGCGGAGCAAGCAGCCGTCTTCTCTCCACTCTCTCCCTCCCGCCCTCCCTTTCCCTTTTGTCTTTGGAGTTGCCGATGACAGCTTTAGAATGATACCTTGGGTGAGGGAAAGAGAATGTTCTGACCCCACAGCACAGGTCGCCCTGGAGAAGGGGGTGTGAGCATCAGTTTGGGGGTTGCTCCAGCTCCTGTGAAACCACAGTCTGCAGAGGCAACCCCACCTCTGGGGTGAGGCTCTTCTGCCTTTTACTCGCTTTTCAGAGTCTCATTCCAAGACAAGGGGCACCTGAATGCGTGAGTGGCTCTGCCCCTGCCTGGACGCCCTGCCCTGTCTCAGGGCAGCGTTGCTTCTGGGCTGATAGAAACATTCAGGACCACCACAGGGCGGGGGACTTGCCCTGGTGTGGGTCTGTGCTCGCACTGTAGCCGTGTGAAGAGCCCGGGTAACGTGGCACTTTGCTTTGCCAAGGCCGAGCACCTACCATGAGGCAGAGCCAGCCCCTCTGCCTCCTCACTCAGAATATTAAAAATGAAGGTGACTCTAAAAAAGAACATCTCTTCAAAGCTCACACCTCCCCCTTCTTTGCTAATGCAGCTCCTGGAAAAGAACATAGTGTAATTCCCAGAACCTCAGGTTGTGTGACCTTTAGAGTTTCCACTAGGGAGACAGAGAGATGCCGGGCTTCAGTGACAGCCACTGTGTTCGCAGGCTCTGGCATCGAAACCCAGTTGACAAGGAGCTGTCACTGCTGGCCAGTCTCCGTTACAAAGGCCTATGTGATGTGTGGCGACCAGGGCTCATGGAGTTCAGTGCAGCTGGGTTTTTTCTAAGCTTCAGAGGAGGCAGAGCAGGAGCACAAAATCACCAGCAGGAAGTGGCCATGGGTGTGGGGGTCAGTGGGTTGGGGGGCCGTGAGCTGGTAGTTAGCTGGGCACCAAGGGGAAGTTAAGGTTTATATTATTTAACTTTGTCTAATATGTATTTTAAAAAAGATTTTATTTATACATTTTCCAGAGAGAGGGCAAGGGAGGGAGAGAGGGAAGAAAACAACAATATATGGCTGCCTCTCGTGTGCTCCCCACTAGGGACCTGGCCTGCAGCCCAGGCATGTGTCCTGACTGGGAATCGAACCAGCGACCCTTTGGTTTGCAGGCTGACGCTCAACCACTGAGCCACACCATCAAAGGCTAATATTTTTAAGCTATGAAGTCTGTTGCATCCCCTGCACAGGAGCTGGGTGGCGTTGTGGCATAAACACCTTATCGGAGGCAGCTGTGAGGAGCTGAGTGTATTTCCAGAGACCCACTCGGCACTCACATGACTCAGGCATGCAGGGTGCCTGCCAGTGTGCATGTGGCATGTGAGAAGGAGGTTCCCTACATGCTCAGTCCAGGGAATAGAGTGAGTGTGGTGAGTGACCTTCAGGTTTTGAAGAAGACACTTATGTGCTTCCTAATGATAGCAGGTGTTGGGCTGGGCCCTGGGTCCAGCTGTCCAGGTGACAGCATCTCTGACGTGGCTCCAGGTGTTGTTCTGGTTCACGCTGTCAGGTGCCAGCTCACGTCAGCTGGGCTTTACAGGCCTCTGTGAAGCCGGCTTCCACGTAGTTCAGAATTGCTTCTGTGTCCCTGCGGCCAACACCAGTGGGAGACAGGTTGGGCTGTCAGACTTCACCTGCAGTTGGAGTGACAACCCCCTAGGACCTGGCCCCTGGTCTCTGGAGGGGCCACGTCCCTGTACCTCCACCCACTCCAGGAAGGGCACCAGGTCACCAGGCTCAAGGTCAGGACAGGGGACAGCACCTCCCTGTGTTACCTGAGCAGTGCTCTGCCCTAGGAGGGGAACCATCAGGTAATGAGGGTGGATCTGAGGATTAGCAGTGTGTCATAGGTGACACCTGTGGTTAATGCCCCTTCTCCAAGGAAAGGAAGGGAGTGAACCAGGAGAACATTCTTGCTGAGGTCCGGACCTCTCCCCTTTGAGAACGAGGCCTTGGAAGGTCTCTCATTCAGGTCCCGATACTTGCAAATCAAGGAGTGGTTTCCTAGTGTTAAATCACTCAGTTTCCAGGGCACCACTCATGCTCCAGGGAAGGCCTAGCAGGAGGAACAAGACTGTGAAGGGCACCTGGGGGGGTGTCGGTGGAGCCGACCGAGGGTGTTGTGCCCACTCTGGGAGATCAGAGCTGTCCTTGCTGGCCTGGCACCCACCGAGGAGGAGATGGGGGCTCTCGGACCCACCACAGCAGCCCCCCGTGGCCCCTGTGGCCGTCTGCAGAAGGCCTTCACCCCTTCCCTGAGTAGACAGTCTGCTCATCGATGGGTCCCGGTCACCAGAGCTGGTTCGGGCACGCGCCTTCATCTGTGAAGTGCCCACACATGTCCTGTCTGCAGCTTCCAGAGCACCGCAGTCCAGCCGTCTGAGAGCCAGAGGCAACTCCCAGGGGAGAGGGGCCCAAGTTGGCAGAGACCAAACGAACCGGGTGCCAAATCAGGACCCACGACCAAAACCCGAAACCAACAACAAAAAGGCGTCTGCCCACCCTGGGCTCCCGTGGTGATGCTGGGCGGGCCCTGCTCCATCAGTTCTCTGGTCCTCAGCCTCTGCCCCGAGATGGGCCCGGGTTGGCTGCACCTGGGGGGTGGTGCTGCTGGTAACGAGCTCACAGGATGGTCCTCAGGGCAGGGGCTTTGCCCCCACCTTCCTTTCCTCTGCACCAGTGAAGGCACCTGAGTCTGGGCATCGACAGCTGCCCACTCTGCATAGCCTCCTGCCACTTTCCTGCAGATGGGGCTCTGCTCCTGGGGCTCCCACGGCTGAAGCAGGGCAGGCCGGTGGGGCCCCCGGTTGTTGCCTTAGGGGCAGGAGTGTGCAGGTGCAGGGGCTCTCTGAGGACATTAGTGGCCCTCCTTTCCTGTGGCACGCAGGGGTGCATGCCCCAGTGATCAGTGGCTGAGTCATGGCACGGACCTGCCTTTCTTTCCCCAGACCTGCGCCTGCCCACACAAGAGTGAGGGTTGCAGGCGGGGGTGGGAAGGAGGCATGGAGACCGTAGGCCGAGGGTCTGGATGCTCAGCCCGACCACAGGAAGCGCTAGTGTGTGTCCCCTGCATCTGTATCTGTGCCAGGGGAGCCAGGTGTGAAGGGCCTGGACAGCAGCAGGAAGCACGCTTTGGGGAGAGACAGGCCAGGCTTTGAGGGAACTGTGGGCAGATCACCACCCTCCTGAGCCTGTTTCCTTTGTGGGATGGGAGTGCGTGGTTGGCAGGGCTGCCAGGACTCCAGGTGACGCACAGAAGGTGCACAGTCACCTGTTCAACAGCAGGCAGCTTCCCTGTGACCACAGGAGTGAGACCGGGCAGCGTATCAGGGATTTCATGTCTTATTACTATTTACTGTTTTGGGAACTCAAAGAGGAAAAGCAGTAAAGTCACAGAAAATCCAAGTGTGAGAGGACTTAGTTTTTGTGGAAAATCGCTGCTGGAGAAGGGTAACATGTTATTAACATGGACCATACAATCCGTGTGCTGCCGGTTCTGTTCTAGCTTTATCTGTCCACAACACTAAACTCTTCTTGGCTTAGTAGTGTTACTGGCTCTCACTTCTGAGAAAATCAGGTGAGGATGCTCTTGGTTTCTGAGAACCTTCCAGTTGCTTTGTAGAAGATCCAGAACCACCGCTTCTGTTCACGTGGCCTGCCTGAGACAGAAACTGTTGGGTTTTTTGGTGAGAGGATTCATTTCACGTGGATTTCTTTCTTGCATTGTTGTCTGGTCCAAACCTCTCTGCTATGTCAGTGTGTGTTTGCATCAGTCTCGGGCCTCTGCAAACACCCCGAGGTGAGGGGAGGGAGTTCCCCCAGTCCCTTTGTCAGGAGAGCAGAGTGGACCAGGAGGGCGAGGAGGACATG
This sequence comes from Phyllostomus discolor, assembly GCF_004126475.2. Lineage (NCBI taxonomy): Eukaryota > Metazoa > Chordata > Mammalia > Chiroptera > Phyllostomidae > Phyllostomus > Phyllostomus discolor. The sequence continues at coordinate 95,278,845 of NC_040912.2, read as the reverse complement.
GGCGGTGGGAGAGGGTGGGCTAGGTCCCTCGGTTTTTAGGCCACCTTTCCTTCTGCAGCGGCATTGCCCTGGAGGGGACGCCCCGGGAGTGGTAGGGGCCAGGGGCAGGTACTCAGTACGTGTGGGCCTGCAGTTTCCAGCCAGCCAGGGCGGCAGGGACCCACTCACACTGACCGTTTCCACCACAGAAGAAGAAACCCTTCCCAAACGCCCCTGGGGAGTGGTGGGCGTGAGAAGTAGAGCCGGCCTGGCTGCTCACGGGAGAGCTGGATCCGTCCCCGCTTCACAACGGGAAAGAAAGAAACGCCAAGATGGTGACAAGATGCTGCTCAGTGCTCTGAGGAAGTGAGGGGGAAGCGGAATTGGAACAGACAGGGTTCAGCGTGTGTCTGTGTGTATCTGCGAGTGTCTGCGTGTGTCCGCGGGTGTGCACGCGTGTTCTGAAGCTGGTCTGCGAGGAGGGAGGGAGGGCGGGGCCCGCTTGGGGAACAACGAGTGTCTGAGTCTGAGCCCAGGGCAGAGCCGCGCGTCTCAATGTCTTTTTCTTTCTCTCCGTGATTTATGGTCATCATTACTGTTAGTGGGCGGCTGATATTTAAAATGAAATATGTCCTTTCCTAATTTTAGAGCAAAGAACAACACAGATTAGCAGCAATTAGCATGTTGCCGGGTGCGGGGAACTGTGCACACCTGCAGCTCTGGTGATAAATGAATGGAAGCACTGTGGGTGTGGGTCTTTCTGAGCAGCCTTCGCCGGTTCCCTGGAATGGACCGGATGGGGCACCGATAACGGGCCACTGTTCCACCGTTGAGATTCAAGAGTTAATTGTGATGCAAATCTTGTTCCCTGCGCATCGGATTGTCACCCTGATTGAAACAGGATGGAAAGGGAATAAGGCTTTTCCTGCTGCTTTTTCTCTCAGCCTGTCCACTGCCATTTCTTTGTGACTAACAGAATTCTAAACAGGAGGGAGCCCCGTCCCTGGGTCCTGCGGCACTGACAAGGGTTAGCTCTGCTCTTCTGCGACACAGCCCCCTGGGTGGCTCACACTGAGTCATCGGGGTCCTCTGGCTTGGCCCTGATGCTCCTGCTCCCAGTACTGAGACTGGGCCAGCAAGTGACTTTCTCAGGGTGACTGCTTTTGGAGGAACCAGATGGGAGTCAACCTCCCTAACTCTCTGCCGTGCAGCTTTCCTATCTGGCTGTTTGCCCTTTCCTCCATTGCCTGCAGGGCTGGGAGTGCCAGTCCTCCAGTGAGAAGTGACTGTATGGAGGGAGGATGGGGCCGAGCTGGGGGCACAGGTGAAGGAGGTGAGGACAGGTTGAAGCGAGACCGACAGAGGAAATGCTGTTTTCCATGCAGCGACGTTTCAGGCAAATGGGACCTTTGCTTCTCCGAGTTGCAGGGAGCTTCCACAGGCCTTTTGAGTTGATCCTTACTGGGTGAACGGGACTTTGTCGGTTGGAGAATGGGAATGAAGACTTGCGCGTTGGCAGGAGAATGCTCTTGGTGTTGCCAAAAGGCACAGTGCGCTCCGCAGTCATCAGGCGTTGGCAGCTCCGGGCCCTCACGGTGGTGGGTGCGAACATGGTGTCTGGGCCCTGGGGTGGGCCCTCCTCTGAGTGTGGATGGCCCCCCACTGCTGTTCACCCTCGCCTGCCTGCCTGGCTCTCCCACGGGCGGGTTTGTCCCATCCTTTCTCTGTACTCGAGACGTGCTAGGGCTCAGCAGAATGGCCACCTTCTCCGGCTGACCCCAGCAACTCCACTGCGGTCAGCGTGTTGGCCGCCGCTCTCACGTTGCATTCCGTCTGTCCTTACGACACGCAGAGACCTCCCTCTGCCTCCTCTTTCTGTCCCTGGAACAAAGGCAGGCTGTGGTCCACCCCAGGCGTGTGTGCAGGGGGCGGTGGGGGCAGTGGGTGGTGGGCGCAGAAGGCCTGCGGTGATGCCGACGGAGCCCCGTGGGTCTGGCCCCTGGCAGCTGTGCCAAGGAGGGGTCTGCAGAGGTGACCCCCCTCGCACCCCAGCTGCTCACACAGAGGGTCCCCGAGGGCAGACGTCGGAAGGGACAGGCTGTGTGTGAGTGCCCTCCCGGGAGAGAAGCTGTCCTCTCACCGACTCAAGCCAGGGGTGTGTGCGGCTTCTGAATGTCCCAGCATCCTCTCAGAAAAGCCGAGCGCAGAGGCCTGTGCCTTTGGGACTGGGGAGCTGGCTGATGTCGCAGCCTCTGACCGACGAGGTACCATCGACACCTGCAGTTCTGACCTGGCTCTGTTTTCTGTTTCCCTCCCAGGCTGCTTACTGGAAGACGGCCTCTGCAGACCGTCCGAGACCTGTGTCAACGGTGAGTGTGCGGTCCCAGCGGACATGCGGCTGTGGGGCTGGGTTTGCCTTATCCGTCCCATCCAGGTGACACCCAGGACAGGGCCCCCGTGTGGAGCCGAGGCTCAGGGTCAGGTTCCTTTCACGTGATGCTCCCGTGGAGCCGTGGAGCGGAACCCTCTCTGCACGCCATCGGAAGGGGAAGCAGCGGGACATAGTGGGAGGGGAGCGTGTTCTTTCTGTGCACGGGCGTGCGTCTGCCCCTGTGTTGGGCCGGCACCCCGTGTTTCCGGGCGGCCCGTGAGAGCTCCTTGACAACAGGGGGTGGACCTGAGCTCTGACGATGGCTGGACGGGATCCACCCGCCGTCCACATCCCGGGCACCGAGCCTCCCTTCCTCCGACCTGCCCACGTGCTCTCCCACTTCCCCACTCCTCTGGGCTCTCTGCCAGTAGGCAAGCTTGTCATCCTGCCGGTCGTTTCCCCCTCTTCACAGGCAAGAGGAAAACGGGGGTGCTTTGTGTTTGCAGTAGGGTGCAAAGCCCCCAAGGCAGGACCTAAGATACCGCAGCAGGGAGTCCTCCCAACAGCTGGGCTCTGGACGGGGTGGGTCCGCACACATCCCGCCCTGTGAGTCTCAGAAAGGACGGGTGTGTTTGGAAGGGCTACCTCTCAGAAGAGGAAGAAAAGCCAGTCTCTTAGGCAACATGCATTGGGTAGTGGCCCTTCGGATGCAAAGGGGAGGGTCTTGGTCCAGGACACCCACCCAGAAAGTCTGGCCAGGGCCGCTTTTCCTTGCGTCTGACTGGGTCTGCACCTAGGACCCTGGCAGCACTGGGAAGTGGGTGCAGGCTCTCTTCTCGCCCACTGCCCATCCCAGTCCTTTCGGGGGAGAGTGGACCTTGTCGTTGCCTGGATCTTACTCGTGGCGTTTTCGACTTGGCACAGCGCCCCTCACCCCCTCCTGGTTCTCGGTGCAGACGTGGCTGCCTGCGGGGACGGCTGACTTCCAGGGGACAGTTGGTCCCTGGGACCCTTTCCTCAAGTCCTGGGGGCCCTCCCTGAGTGGGGCACCACTTGAGGGCACGGAAGGCAACGACCGGGCACCTTGAGAAGCTCAGGGAGAACAGTCCCGGGTCCGAGGCCACTGACTTCTGAGCTGTATCCTGGGGGGAAATCGCTGAGAGTTCTGGGCGGTTCCTTCTTCTTTGGGGGAACTTCTGTGCAGAGTGGGGTGAGTGGTGATCATAGAACTCGGTCTGCGGCCGCCTTGGTCCTGCCGGCCGCAGACAGCGTTCTTGCTCTTAGACAGGCGGTTCGTGCCCGCACCACTCGGGCTCCTGCAGCTGGACCTTCTGGAGCTTTTATTTGGAGACTTCTTTAAATAAATAATTTTATTAAAAATACTTAATCTGCCCGCAGTGAAGTTTGAATATGAAGGAAACGGGTGTGTGTGTGTGTGTGTTAATTTGACTGCAGACGCACGCGGCTTGGCAGGGTACACGCCACCGCTCAGTCCCCTCCCTCTGTCCTCGACAGAAAGCAGGCCCAGGTTCCGTGACCCCTCCCAGGGCTCTTCCTCCCCTCACCTCCTCGCGCCTCCCTGACATGGAATTACATTGATGTTACATAAGGTAATAGCTTTGAATTCTTTGGCAAAGGAAAGCAATTTAAATGTAAATATAAACACACAGGCCTTGATTTATGGAGACAGGCGATGTTTATTTATTCTAGTGCAGTTAAGGGCTGGCTGGGGCAGAGGAAGCTGGCCTTGTCCAATCCCACAAAGTCGTGTGCAGTGCGCAGCTGACGGCAGCGATAAAAGCAGTGCTGCCTGGATTCTCGGTTGCCACGGTGACAGCATGACTCAGCCTGGCAGCGGGCGGGGCAGGAGGAGTGGCCAGGACACTGCATGGAGTCCAGAATGTTCCGTGGTCAGACACAGAATTCCTCTCTCTCTGTCTCCCTGCACTGTCCTTCCTTTTCCTGGGATAGAGGTAGAAATACATAATTCTGTTAACCTTACATACGTTTTCAAAAGCCCAACAGACCTCATCCGTGACAGTTAAAATGAAAATGGCTGCATGGGATAAGGTACAGTTACTCTTCAGTGTCTGCAGGGGGTTGGTTCCGGGACCCCGTGGACACCAGGATGCCCGAGTCCCTGGTGTAAATGGGGTAGAACATGCAGTCGGCTCCCTGTGTCCCCAGGTTCCCAGTATCCCAACTGCAAGTGGAAAATCCTATTTTTCATCCCCAGTTGCTTGAATCCTCAGATGGGAAACCCAGGGATACCGAGGGCTGACCGAATATTGAAAGAAAATCTGAGACTGTGTGGACCCACGCAGCTCAAACCGTGTTGTTCAAGGGCCAGCTGTACTTTATAAGGAAAGTTGAAAGATAAGCCTGCCACGTCCCACGCATCGGAGTGGCGACTGTAACGAACACACACAGAAAACGAGTGTGGAGAGGACGTGGAGAAATCGGGACCCGCGTGCACTGTGGGTGGGAATGCAAAGCGGTGCAGCTTCTGAGGAAAACATTTTGACAGTCCCTCAAAAAATTAAACGTGGAGTTGACCTTGTGATCCAGCAGTCCGAGCACGTACTTAGAAGAATGTGAAGCAGGGACCGAGAGTGTGTGTGTGCCAGTGTTCACAGCAGCTCCAGCGTGGAGCAGCCCGGCATTCACAGCGGGTGTATGGATAAGCACAGCGTGGTCTGTGTGTGCTGTGGACTGTCACCCAGGCTCAGGAGGAAGGGCGTTCTGACATAGGCTGCAGCGTGGATGGACCAGAAGAGGTCACGCTCAGTAACATAGGCCGGTCACAAAGGACACATACCGTGTGACTTCCTTTTGTGGGGTCCCAGGGGTATGCAGACCTCCTCCACTGTGCTTCAAAGGCGCTGTTTTCATTGACCTCGAGGGAAGACCCCCATCAGCAAAAGGGTTACAACTCTCTGAAGGCTCAGGTGATGTCAGCAATTTTTAGCAATAACATATTTTTAACTAAGGTGTGCACATTTTAAAGCAGTGCTATTTCACACTGAACAGACTACACTATAGTGTAAATGCAACTTTTGTATGCACTGGGAAACCAAAAAATGTGTGCAACTTCCTTTATTGCTTTGCTTTGTTACGGGGGTCAAGGCTGGACCCACAGAATGTCCAAGGGAAGTGCACCTGCAGTCAGATTCATAGAGACAGAAAGTAGACACTGGGGGTCAGGTGCGGGGGGTGTGTAATGGGGACAGAGTCCCAGCGTGGGAAGACGGGAAGCTCTGGCGACGATGGTGGGGATGGCTGCACAACAGTGGGGAGGTGCCCAGCGTCACTGAGCTGTGCCCTTGAACACAGTTCAGATAGCACATTTGCTGTTATGTGTGTTCTATCACAATTAACAAAGGGAAACGGCCTGGAGAAACCATTAACAACAAGGGTGTGTATTCTTAATTGCAAAGGGCTCCTACACATTATAAGAAAAAGGCAAAGAATTCAACAGGAAGAAGGGCAAAGATGTGAACGGTAAATGGCCCACATAATGTGTGAAAATGTGTTTACCCTCAATAAGGGGGGTGTAACTGTAAGCCATACCATAGGTTACCAAAACTGAAAACATGATTAACCCCTGTGCTGGTGAGAACCCACGGCAGTAGGCACTTGACGTATTTTGCTAGTAAGAATGTAAGTTGTGAACAATCGTTAGGAATGTAACCTGGCAATATCAATTAAATGAAAAATATATTGATGGTTAGATTTATTTTGGGGACTCACATGCGTAAAAGCAAAGGTGGCCCCAAACTGTAACAACTCCTGCCAGTCCACTGGTAGGAGGATGGTGTCATAAATTACGGCGGGTCTATGGTATGGAATATTACGCAGCTACTTAAAAATGAGTTAAGTGTCTATTTCCCAACCACAAAAGTGCCCGTGCGTGAGAAGCCGCAGGACTGACGATGACGTTCGGGGAAAACCCTTACACGCAGGTGTATTTCCCTCCCTGTATGGCCGGAAGGGGGTGTGAGCCTGCTCACTGGCATCTTTGGGGCAGTTTGGAGAGGGCATTGGGGGCGTTATTACCTTATGCTGAAATATTTTGGCATTGCTTTCTTTATTGAAAGCAGCCTCATGCTAGTTGTCATAAAACTAGTCTAATAAAGACATTTCCGAGTCTGCTGAGCTGGTTCTGTAGGCAGGTCTGTTAAGGCCTGCCACCTCGGGCCCTGACCTGTGAGGGTCAGAACTCCAGCCAAGCCCCTGCCCCCTGGCAGGGGACAGCCTGGGAGCCCTGAGACCCCTGTTCTAGACACAGAGGAAGGCTTTGTGGTGGAAATGTTTGGGCACCTGAGGTGGTTGGGCAGGTGGACAGATAGAACCTGGAAGGTGGTCTGTGGGGTGGGGTTAGAACTGGGCAGGTAACCAGGCACAAAACTTCTCAGTAAGTCCAGTGAGGGACAGACCTGGGTGGGGGTCAAGAGGGGAGTGAGCACGCTGGGGCTTGGGGAGGGGTGGCAGCCGGTCCCTCCAGAACAGCTGCTCCAGCTCTAGGAACCAGCACCCAGCGGTGGATCAGGTGGCTCACTGGGCCGCGCTGGGTGTAGAGGGCCCCGAGGCCACACCTGGGAGAGGTGGGCCTGGGGTCCGATCTCAGGCCACATCCCCTGCCTCTTCCCTGTGTTGGCCCTGCAGAAGGGACCGGGGATGTGGCTGCTGGTCCTCCTTCCTTTTTCTTTTCTTCTAAAGCTTTCTTGAGGTCTAAATGAAGCAGATGAAATTAATATTTTTATTAGATGTTCTCAGAACATTTTTTTCTGTGTTTATGTTTAGCGAACACAAGCTGAGTCTGTCAAAGTGCTGGTTGCGACCTGCTGGGGTACCTAGCGCGCTGTGGCAAATTTGATAAACAGAGTTATCCTGTTTTATTGCACTGGAGGAAATATAATAATAAGAAGCTTTAATTTGACAAGTGGGAGACTATGGAAAAATACAGTCGGTTAGAAAAGGAGATTAGGTAGCAGCAATAAAGTCTACACCCTGTGAGTCATGAGCACTTGGAGGGCCCGTGAGGGGGACGGCGTGCTGAGGCCCCCGCTGGCGAGGAGGCTGGGCTGCACAGGTTTGCGGGGCAGGGGGATGCTGGCTTCTTTGGGGAGATGAGCTGAGAGTTCAGGACCCTCCTGCTCTTAGGGCTGATTTTGGGGTGCTTAACAGTAGGTTTCCATGGAATGGCTTTAAATTATCAGCTTTACAGTAACCATTTTCACTGCTTCTGCGGAGAACGATGGTCCTGTTTTGGCTACTGCTGTTGTGGTAAAAAGCAGCACTGGCATTGTTTACCAGCAGCCGTGATCTGACCATGCTTCTAGACTCCGAGGAGGGGGGTCTAGTCACAGTTCTGTCCCCTGCATCACCAGTTCATGGCACTGTCAATCCCGGTACAGATGTGGAGGGAAATGGCCTTTACGGACCATTTTACCAGCAGGATGTAGAGGCCGAATCCATGGTTTTGATCTTCATCAATGATGCCGTTCTCTTGCGTCTTTTGGCAATTGCAGAAGCGGCTTCAGGGAGCTGAGGTGCAGTGTTTGCGAGCCGACCCTTCTGCTGGAGGCTGTGGGTGGGCGTCCTGGGAAGAGTCTCAGTGTGCGGAGATGACTGGGGCGCACGCCTTCTTCCCTCCATACACTCCCTCCGGGACGCACGCTGCCGTCTCAGGAGGCACGGTTCTCCTGCCTGTCCTCAGCCCTCGGGCCTTACCCTCCCTGAACTGTGTCCTCAGCTCCCGACAATGCTCTGCACTTCCCCGTGGAGAAGGCCCTGGGCACGGTGTGGCCCTCCCGCGGCCCACCCCCAGGGAACGAAGCTGAGCATGGGGGGGTTCTGTACACAGGGAAAATGGGGATCCCCCTCTGGGTTCATCATGTTTTATTTTGAAAATGACTTACACAGAGATACGGACACACTCTCATTAAAAGCAGAGAGTTTGGAAATACATAGAATAAAAAGCGATGTGTTTCCTTCCTATCCCTTTACTTCCCCAAATCCCGCCCCACCGGCGGCCACAGCTGACAGCAGTTGCTCCACGCCTGGCCCGCCGTTGGTCTTGTCCAGTAACGCGGGGGGCAGGCAGGCATTTCCTCGGGACGTCGGTCAGGAGAAAGGTCCAGCCAGTAGCACGCTTGATGGGCTCACCCCCTTGGTGGTGTTGTCCTTGGTGATGAAGCACCAAGACCATCTGTGCTGCCCAAGGCAGCTCTGCGGGTGGGTCAGGCCCCTCATCCTCACAGGGCGCTGGGCACCTCGCCATTCGCCTGGAGCCCAGGGACTCGGGGTCATGTCACTGGACGTGAGCAGGAGGCTCGTTCACTCCACATTCCAATGCGTCAAGACTAAGAGGGAAAGGAATTAATTCCTGAGTTAACTGGTGTGGAGCCGAGTTAATTTGGCATTTCAACAGGAAAAGAAATGCAGTTTGGGCCTCCACGGTAGTGACTTGAGATGAGCTACAATGGATTCAGCTCCATTTGTGCACACACACACACACCACGTGCACACATGTGTTCAAAGAGTGGACCTGAGAGCAGGTGCACTGGGCTCTTGTGTGCCCTCGGCTCCCATTAACCAGCGTGGGCTCTGCTGTCAGATCATGCATTGCAGTTCTCTCAGCCTCCAGGGGGGGGCAGCCTCACAGGCAGACAGAGCAGATAAGTCCACTGAGTCAGGAGTCACGCTGGCAGGAGCCCCACGCTGAGACTCCCTGACTGGGCCCCATTTGCAGGGCGCACACCTCTCTTTCAGCAGCTCTGGGTGCTGCATTTTCGCGGAGACGCAGGCTGATTCTTCCTGGGTCTGGGCTGCAAAGGCTGAGGACCGTGCTTTTGAGTCTTCTGGGTGTAGGACACGTTGGCACCCTACATCGCTTCAGAGTCATTGATACGACCCTGATTTGGTCCATTCTGGTGCGGCTCTGTGACCAGCGATCACTAGAGGGACAGTGTGAGTGGCTGTTTTTCTGAATAAATGGTGAGAAGAACACGAGTCCCGGTGAGCAGTCAGTGTGGGTCTGGGGCCTGGGTGCGTTCTTCACTCGGGCCCGGCGTGCCACTTCTGCTCAGGGTGGCTCTGAGTCCTCAGGTCCCCAGACTACCCCCCTCACACCACCTAATGGCCCTCACCGAGACTGTGCTGGGACTCCCGCTGCCTGGTTCAGTTACAGTGAATAAACCACCCTTCCCGACATGCGAGACCCTGTCATGATGGTGATAGGAAACCCCCTTCCCCTGGCAGGCTTCTCTCTCACCTGCCGCATGGCCACAGCAAATGCTCTTTGGCCACTCTGGTGACCTGGGTAGAGTTTGGCTGCTCTTACATGCCCCAGGGAATAGAAATGCACTCGAGCAAGTAAAAGACCCTCCAGGTGGTGGACAGGGTGGGGCCTGTGGTCAGTCTCACGGGCCTGGTGCCTGGTCATCATCTCCATCTATTAACCTGATTGGCTCAGGCTGGTCTTTGGACTTAAACCACTGAGTCACGTGTCTCCTGCTGGCCCAGTTGGGCTGGGGGCCTTGAGTTGCTTACGTCCAGTATCCACTCCTCTGTATCACAAACGAAGGTGCATGACCACTTCGCATTTGGTTCTTGGCTCTTCAGAAGAATCACAAACAGAACAACTAGACTCAAACTTTAACATTTTTTTTCAGTCTGTTCATTGTGGATTAATGTGTTCATTCTCTTAATCTGAAACTCTGATGTCACGGATTCATCTGGTATGTGTGCGAGCACATGTGCATGCATGTGTTTGTGCGTGAGTGTGCATGCATGTGGACCTCCGTCCACACACTGTGGTCATGTCAGGTTTCCTACCTGTGAAGTGAGGCGTGTGGTGGCCACATCAGTAGTCACCAACCATTGGAAATATCCGGAAGCTCTCAAACAGTCCTGGTGCCCAGGTGCTGCCTGGTTGAGTGGAATCGGAATCTCGGGGGGTAGGGGGCAGAGCCAGGCATCAGTTCTCTTTCTCTTCCTTCCTTTCTTCTTCTCTTTAAGCTCCTTGAAGTGACTCTCATGTGCACTCATTGCTGAGAACCACTGAGCTGATGATCTCTAACAACCTTCCCACCCTAGAAATTCCATGACATCTGTACTAAAATGCCAGCTGTGGTTTGTGCAGCAAAGCCAGAGGTATGGAGGGGGGTTCAGTCTCTTCATTATTACTTCTATGGTTTGTTAGCAAGAGCATCATTAGCATAAATGATATTTCTCTGTGGAGATGCAAATCAATGCAAATGACTAGTTTGGCATTTAAGAAATTGCAGATTGCAATGCAAAACTGTCTTAGGTAAATAACCCCAGTCTACCCGAACAACAGCATTCTGTTTCGTTATTAAGGATATTAGTCCAAGACACATGAGGACTATAAAAATGCTACAAATTATTGCTGATACCTGCACAGTGTTTTACAACTTATGGGAGATTGCATATGCTTTATTTTACAAAATTCTGGTTGCAAAGTATACTGGCTATTTGTAAGGCTGTTACTTTGTTGGGAGAAACAGGATGGCGTGACAGAACCAAGTAGCCAGATAGTAGAGACAGGCTTTGAACTGGTGTAGGTTTTTCAGTCAGCAGATGCTGACACTGAAAGAATGGTGATTAATATATTCAAACAACAGTTGGTACATGAAGAATTTCAGAGAAGTACAGTCCATAGGAAAAAAACACGTGGAAATTCTGGTGCTGAAAAATGCATGAACTAAATTTAGGAATGCAGCTGGTGTGTTTAACAGCAGATCAGACGTAGTGGAAGTGGGGAGCAGTGAGTGTGAAGTAGGTCAGAAGACCATCTCCAGAGAGGAAAAAGGATGGAAAACAGAGAGAGAGGGCAGCTCCTTAACATGTGGACATGGGAAGGAGATGGCATTCTGAGATGGAAGTGCCCAAAGGAGGGCAGAGAATGGGCAGAAGCCATATTGAAGAGTTTCCAAAATGTATGAAAGAAATCAAACAAACATTCAGGAAGCACCATGGATCCCAAGAAGATCACCCGCTCACCTGGGACTTGGGAACAGTAAAGTGAAATTGTTGAACACACAAATGTAAGAAAGCCTGAAAGGGGTCGGAGGAAAGGTGGCTCTGAGCGGGTGTGGGAGAGACCACATTACTCCCTCGTTTCTCTGCCCTCTCACAGACCCTCTGCTGAGCAGCTCTGCATAGTGGGTGAGGATGGAGTAGCAGAGGTGCTGGTCCCCACACTAGGGACCCCTCCTGCTGCTCTGAGGTTCTCTCGAAGATGTGAATCCGCCCACTGCCTGCACAGGAGGAGAGAGTCATGGGCAGCCAGCTCCCTCACAGACAGCAAGAAACAGTGCCTGATTATCGTTTTAAACCAGTGGATTTTGGACGTGCTTCCTTATGCGGTTGACAGACAACTTCGACAGGGCAGCTAGAAGATCATGCATTTTTATCTGCTAAGAACTGAAAGAAAATAACTGCCAACTTAACAATCTATACCCAGAGCAAGTACCTCCAAAAAGGAGATGGAAACAACATTTTCAGGCCATCAAAAAATTGGGAGAATTTATTGACAGCTGCCCTGAATAAACAAATACTACAAGGAGTTCTCCAGGAAGAACACCTGTGACCATCGACGGAAAGAGTGGAGGCGCATGAAGACAGTGGACGCGGAAAGTACACAGGCAGGTCCAGGCTCTCCAGGACAGACCTGAGGGAAGCTGAAGAGCTGGAAGGAGTGTTTCTGGTAGGGGGGTTTCATGTGAGAATATCCGTTCCCTCTGAATTAACCTTTATGTTTAACCATCAGAAAACATTAACAAAACATCTTTTTAAAACAATTTTTAAATTGATTTTAGAGAGAGGGGGAAGGGAAAGAGACAAAGAAATAAACATTCATTTGTCGTTACTTATTCATGCATTCATTGGTTGATTCTTGTATGTGCCCTGACCGGGATCAAACCCACAACCTCAGTGTATCAATACGATGCTCTAACCAACTGAGCTACCAGTCAGGGCAAAAAATTTTTAAATTAAGCAAACTAGCTTAAAGTCTATGTTGAGAACTGAATATGAGGCTAAACAGGAAAGTTATGAACCGACGCAGTTGTGTATGGGGTGCAGGTTGACCAGTCCAGGCTGTGGTGCTTGATGGTGACAGAATATTTAAACCCAAGTGGTTGTGATCATGAATAGACAGACGGATTGAAGGAAAAGAATAGAAAGTCTAGAAATAGATCAAAATGCATATGGGGTTTTAGTATATGATAATGATGACATTTTAAATCAGTGGGGAAAAATGTATTATTCAGTAATGATTTGGGGACAACTGGCCAGACATTTGGAAAATATATAGCTGGATCCCTCCCAAACTCCTTACCCCAAAATAAAATCCAGATGGCTCAAAAACTTAAAAGTATAATGTGATTTTATAAGTACTACAAAAACTTGGGGGAATTTTTAATAATTTTTGAGAGGTAATAAATGTTTTTAAGCAAGACAGAAACCCCAATATCTAAGAAAATTTAAAATGTACCTTCTTATAACTCACCAGGTCCACTTCTATGAAATTACATGATGAATATGCTTAAGCATGTGTGTAAAGAATCTAATGTACAATGATTCTTTAAAACCTTGGAATAAAAAAAAGGACATTCTAAATGTACTTTAAATTATGGTTCATCCTCAAAATGGACCTGTATATATGCTGATAAATAAAGGTCTCGGGACATTTTGAATTAAAAAATTAAGATGAAGAATAGCTGGGATCCATATTAGAAAAAAATAAAATTGGACCTAGTTTCTTTCACAAGTTGCTACTCCTATATGCTTGAAAGGCAAAACTATAAAGATTTTTAGATGCGAATATAACTTTTTTAAGAACTCAGAGTACACAACGATTTTGAAACAGGAAATAAGTACTGAATACAAAGGACAAGATTGGTAATTTCATCTATGTTAAAATCAAGAACATCTCTCTCTTAAAAGCTTTTATTTATTTATTTATAGAGAGGGGGGAAGGAAAGGAAGAAGAGAGGAGAGAAACATTGATGTGAGAGAGAAACATTGATCAATTACCTCTCATATGCCCCCAGCTAGGGACCTGGCCTGCAACCCAGGCACGTGCGCTGACTGGGAATTGAACCAGCAACCTTTCGATTTGTGGGACAACACCTAACCCAATGAGGTAGACCAGTCAGGGTGAGAACATCTCTTAATACAAAGCACACTAAGAAGAAAGTTGAAAGACAAGTGATAGAATGGTAGGATATTTTTAACACATATAACCAACAGAGATCTCATAGTCAAGATATATAAAAAATCACAACAAATTATTAAGAAAAAGAAAGCCAAGAAAAGAATTGGCAAAAACATTTTAACAGAAACTTTTAAGGGAGAAATCCAAATGACAGAAATATATAATAAGGTGGTGTTCAACCTAGTTATTAAATCACAGGTATGAAATTAAAGCCACATGGAGTACATTGGATCACACAGACGTGAATTACTCCAGATCCCAAGGAGAAACAGGCACAGATAGCCCAGCACCTGTGGCTTCTTCCTTTGAGACATTTGCCTAATTCTTGACTTGCATGGCTAGAGGCCAACCAGGGGGGCACGGAAAAGCAGAGGAGAACTTTTTGGTAGTCTCATGATGCCGAAGAGACAAAACTGGAATTCAAGAACTTCTAAGAAGGAGGGTTCATAACACATACCCCAGGTCTCACCTGAGATCCCCAAGGGGTTACATCCTAGGTGAGTAGGTAAACCCGAGGTAGGGTGACCCCTGTGGGAAGGCCCACGCTCATGCCTTGTTGGGTTCAGTGATTGCCCCCACCTGGCTGCCTACCTGAGGAGGAGGGTAAGAGGATAAAGCCCCCAGAGCTTCTGCACTTTCTCCCGTGATGTCTGCCATTCTATTGTCATGAAAGGATGCCCACGCCAAGACACAGAAACAGATGTATGTCTGCAGACAGTTCCTGCACTCATCACACTTGAATTTTAAAATAGCTGTGATTAATATGTCCAAGAAAATACAAGACAAGATAGAAAATTTTGCCAGAGAGATAAACTCTATGATTATCTATGATTACAATAATCAGCTGAAGGTACTGGCCTTGAATTTAGAAACTAAATGACAGACATAACCAAAGACTGGGCATGGCAGGAGAGGGGATTAGTGGGCTGCCAGTGCATCGGAAGGAAATAACCAGGCAGAACAACAGCAAAGCTGGTAAGACTGTAGAAAAGGGTATGTGAGACATGCAGGGTATGTTGGGAGGTCTAGTGTCTGTGTCAGTAGGGGAAAATGGTACAGAAACAATAATGTCTGAGGTTTCTTTTCCCTACTGAAGGAAGATACCAAACCTTGGATTTTAAGAGCTACAACATAGCCATTTTGTAGGTAAAAAAGCTTTAATATTGGTTGTTTTTATGGTGTAACATTATAGGTTGAATTCGAAGAAAACCACACCTCTGAACACCACAGTGAGATCAGTAAAAACCAAAACTGAAGAGCAAATCTGAAAAGCAACATTACATTCGTCAGGAAGACTTTTAACAGAAACTAGAAATGAGAAGGGAGTGCAAGACACTTCTGATATGGTGAGATAAAATCACTGTCAACCTAGAAATGGCATACTCACTGAAATGACTGTTCAAACATAAAGGACAAAAAATACTATAGTAGAAAACAAATATACAGTACAGAGAATGAACAAAACCAATCACTGGTTCTTTAAAAAGATTTTAATACAAATTGCTGGCAAAATTGATCAAGAATAAAAGAGGGAAGGGCCAAATCACCAACACCAGGAATAAAAAGTAGACTTCACTATGGACACTACAGACATCAATAAGACAGAAAAGGAATATTATGAACAACTTTTCCCTATAAATTCAGATGAAGTGGCAAACCTGGGAACATAGACTTTTTCCTTATGATTCAGAAGTGGCTGCTTAGACACACAAAGGACAGGTGTAAGGACAGTCCCAGCAGGCTGATTCACACCTGTGAAAGCTGGACAAATTCATTTCTTAGGGCCCAGTAATTCCACTACAGTTATCTACCCAGCAGAAATGCATACTTGGATATACAAAAAACCCAGTGAGAATTTTCCTTGCAGTATCATCTAAAGCCATCCCAAACTAGAAATAACTTGCACATCCGTGACACAGAAATGTATAATCGTGGCCTGTGCATACCGTGAAATACTAGAGAGAGAACAGCTGTTGTTGCACAAACCACATAGATCGGTCTCACAGCACAGTGTTGAGCACACGAGCCGGTGGAGCAGGACACACACGGTGTGACTCCATTTACACCAAGTTCCAAGAGACAAAGCTAACTGGGTGGTGACGAGGCAGGCAGGGGTGCTTCTGGGTTTTGGGTCTGTGTCAGAGGGGGTGGATGTGTTCATTCCATAAAGATTCATCAGGCTGACGCTTTTGGTGGGTCCACTTTTTGGAAGGCATACAACATTTCAATAAAACATTTTTAAAAACAACATTTCTATAGCCATGGTTTGTTCTCTTGACATTTTAAACATATCTGACGGCCTTAAAATAGATCGTCTTAGCTGATACGCCAAGCCTGGGTGTTTCAGGCCTCACACATTCCATGACCTTCACCCTCGCCACACCCAGCTCCCTGCTGCAGCGCATACCTGCTGTTCTGCACGGCCTGGACACACACAGACTCCAGTCACACCAAGCGCGTTTGAAACCTGCTCCCAGAGCTCCCAGTGTGAGGGGTTTGTTGTTTGTAGTTTCCCCAAGCTGGATGTGTTTGGGGCTCAGTGAGGGGAGAAATGTACGAGTTCTGAGCACTTATCCTGTGTTAGCACCATGCAGAGACTACACACTCCGTGTAAGGGGTTTTCCACAGACATTCGAAAATTTTTGTGGAATAATGTCACATGAAAAAGGAAGCCATACAATTATACAAGTTATGTGATCTCAACGGGGTTAAGATTGCCCAAATGGGAGGGAAAGGAAATGAGCTAGAATGTTAACAGCAAGTCCTCGGGCTGGGGGGTGAGCAATACTTCTAGTTTTCTGTGTGTGCGTACAAAATTCTTTAAAGAACAACCTCGTGACTCTTATTAGGAAGGGCTTCCTTAAGGGTCCCACCAGTGCTCACTCTCTTTTTTGGGGCCACACAGAACAGCCTCTCCCCCTTCAATGCTCTGTGAGTCACATCAGCTCCTGTGTGCATCACTGCCTCCTGCTTCCCTATTTCTAAAAATTACTTTTCTTTTCATCTTGGCGTGAAGTAAAGCACTCTAGCGCCCACGTCCCTCTTGTAGGAGCTTGTTGCGTAGGCAGCCCTGGCTGAGAGGGTCTCAGATGGTTGGCTGGGTTCCATCCTACCGGATGCTAACAGTTGGTTTAGGTGAAGAGAACCCCGGAAATGTGGAGTGAGGCAGCCTTGAAGGCCAAGCAGAATTGGATATACTCATGAGAGTGGGAAGGATTTTAGCCTCTTTTCTGACAGAGGACCAGTCAGGGGCTTTCCAGGGCATTCTTCCTGGTTCTCAGCTGCAGTCAGCGGACCTGCTCTGCTCTCTGGAGCCCTTTCTGTCAGGTGCTTCTGGCTGTGCTTGCAGGACAGCCAGGGGGAAGCTTCAGCCTCCTGCGCCCAGCCCGCCTCCTCCTCCCTGTGTGTCCTGCCCTTGCGCACCTGACAGGTCGGGTCCTCTCAGCCACCCACTCAGTCCAGCCCACCTTCGGTTCACGCCGATAAAGCTTGTGGCTTCTCCTCTGTGCCCAGAGCCCTTGCACGGGGCTCCGGGTCAGTGTGTCTGGTGCAGTTTCACCGTAACAACACATTTACACATCTGTCTCTGCGTCCTGTGTCAGTCGGGGCTTCCAGCATGGCGAGTGTGCGCTCACGCAAAGAGGAGCCGGCTGGTTGATCGTGGGGGCCGGCAGGCTGCACACGCAGGCAGGAGTGGACCTTGCCATCCGGGGCAAGATCCCTTCTTCTCTGGAGCCTGTCTTTGCTCTTCAGGCCTCCACCTGATTGGACGAGGCCTGTCGACCCTGTCACTTACGGCCCACTGATTTAGGTGGCCATGACTTGACGAAACACCTTCACAGCCCCACCCCCATTAGTGTTTGTTCCCACACGGGGTGGGGGGGGGCGGCAGCCTGGCCAGGCAGATTCGTCCTGACCACCGGGGACAACCTGTAAGCCCCTCTGGCCACGCTAGGGACTCCAGTTACAGGGGACGTGAATGCCGGGTGTCAGAGCTGGCTAGTCCCCGATGTCCTCGGCACATTCACTCCGCTCTCCCGACTGCGCTTGGCCAGTGTGCCAGCCCTCCTGCTGGAGCGGTACTTCCTGACAGTAGGCATGACGTGGGTGACGTGGGTGCGGGTCTGTTCCGTGTGTGCTTACGTTTGTTTGCCTTTAGCAGTGTTGCGCAGGGAGGACTGGGGAGGGCCGGTTCTTTCACCCACGGGTGTCTGCAGCAGGCACGGTCGTGTCTCTGCTCCCTCGAGGAGTGGTGCCAGCCCAGCACTTGGAGCCGGTGTTCCAACGGCAGACTCCAGGAGCAGCTTCCTGGCTCCACGACTGAACTCCGCTGCCAGGAGGAGTGAATCTGACGTCTCGTCATCGTACTGGCGCTTTCTTCCCACCTGGGCAGCTGGGTAATGAAGCCCAGCAGAGGGGGCTGCCTCTCTCCTTGCCGCTTGGGCCTCTGTGTCCCCATGCGGGGGTATCGTGCACACATCACAGGGCACCGCTGGCCCACGAGTGAGCGTGCATCTCTGGGCCGGGACACTGAGGGGCGGTTTCCGTCCTCTCAGACCATCGTCCCCATGCCCGGACCACGAGTGAGGGGAGTGTGGGGGTGAAGTGAACTAACACAGACTCCCGAGCACAGAGGACTCAGCGCGTAGCTATTGTGTTTCCATGGTGAAGTTCCAGGGGGCCCAGTTCCCTGGCCAGAACAGTCCTGCCAGGTCCCTGCTTCTCTGTGGTGTCACCTGGGAGAGCAGGGGGCCAGCCGCCGCCTCCTCAGGCTCACGAGTTTCCTTTATCCTGAAGTGACAGTGTTGCGGATAAGTGAGCATGTCCAGGGGCCCTCACCTTGGGTTTCCTTCTCTTGTTGCTTCGTGCTGCCTGGCCCAGGAAGCAGCTCTGGGGTCTGGGATTCGATAGAAGTGGCCCCCCAGGAAGCCAGTTTGCGCCGCACACACTCCCCCGCCCCCCCCCCCCCCCTGTGTCTTGGGACAACAGTCAGGAATGACCCTGCCTGGAAGTGTCTCCTTCACCTCTGCCACACACAGGAGATTCGGATGCACTGGATGTGAGCTGCTCCAGGCCGGCTAACTCAGGGGTGGCCTGTTCCCCGACGCCTGTACTTCCCATTGTGGGCCTGGGTTCAGCATTGGCAGGTCTCGGAGTTCTGAGTGGCACCCGCTGCCTCGGGCAGAACACAGGGTCTCCTTTTCCCTCGCGTGTGCTTTCCTCTGAGTTTCCGTGCCTGAAGTCACACATGAGAACGAGGGTGCGTGTGAAAAGAGGGTCTGGCCGCCTTGCGTTCTCGGCTCACGTCCACGTCCAGATTTGTGATTCAGGAAATCAGATGGTGTTTGGGGCTGCCACAGACGGTTTTGCTGCCCCTCCCACCGCACGTAGTCCAAGTCTCCCAACCCAGGGCGCCGAAGGCCCAGCCCGCCCTGCTTCCCAGCTGGCGGGGGCTCTCTCTGCCGCTCGGAGTCCCCCAGGACCGCAGTTCTCGTCTGCGCTTTGTTATGTTGTAGATTTCTCTTGGTTGCCGCTGAACTTTGTGACGGGCCAGCTCTGTCGCAGTGCTGAGTCTCTGAGGCAGGACACAGTAAGCCTGTGAAATGAGTGATTCCAGCAAAGTTCGTTTTAATGACACATTTCTGTAGTATTCTTTGACTAGTGAACTTTTTTGAGGTATTTCTGTGATGAAACTTGATTACCTGCTAATGACCAACTACGTCTTTAAGAGTAACTTGGGCCCCAGCCAGGTGGCTAAGCGGTTAGTGAGTCATTTTGTACAACAAAAGGCTGTGGGTTTGATCCCCATCTGAGGCGTGTATGGGAGGCAACTGATCGATGTTTCTCTTCCACTCTCTCTTTCTCCTTTCCTCTCTTTCTGAAATCAATAAACATATCCTTGAATGAGGATTTAAAAATTAAAAAAAACAAAAGAGTAACTTGGTCTTCCACCTCAGCATCTCTGCTGGAGGATGTTTCACAGGTCGATGTGAAGGGAGACCTGAAAGGTTTAGGGTTAAGACAAACTTCACGGCTAATAATTCTTTATTATCCCCACAAGTATTGATGAGTAGGTGGCATAAATGTTTGATCACTACTTTAAAAGTAAAAAATTTAAATCTCAGCGCATCAGAGCATATGGCCCTCAGAGCAGCACAGGACGCGTTGGAGAGAAAACCAGCCATTTGCTCCATTTTCCTTTCACTTTCATGGAAACCGTAAGATTGTTTCTGTGTTTCAGATCAAACATGTTTTTGAGCAAAGAGTACATTACCCAGCTGTCCTCAAAGCCACTACTTATCACTGTTCAAATTTAATCTCAGCCATCTGTTCCTTTCCTTTCTTTCCGTTTATTTTTGAGGCACATCCCAGGAAAGCTGCTCTTGACACATCGCACTTGGAGGAGCTACAGGAAGGAAAACACACCAGAAACTTTACATGCCGTTTTGTCCGTGCATTTTGCACAAATAATTAAAAGCGATACTCCACCGTGGTTCAAAAACCCAGTGCTTATTACCCCAATTTAAAAATAAATTTGAAGGCCCTGAGAAAGAAATCTTGTATTCATATTTCTTAATGAGGTGGGTCTCAATGATATGCAACAGGTTAAGTTCTTCCAAGTGAATCTATTGAGAATTTTATCTGAAGACTTGAGACTAAACTAATGTATTATTGCCCTGGCTGGGTGTCTCAGTTGGTTGGAGTGTCACCCTCTACACCAAAACGTTGTGGGTTTGATTCCTAGTCAGGGCACATCCCTAGGTTGCAGGTTCGATACCTGGTTGGGGTGTATATAAGAAGCAACCAATTGATTCTCTCTCATGTCAGTGTTTCTCTCTGTCCCTTCCTCTCTCTCTAACATCAATGGATATATCCTTTGGTGAGGATTGAAAACAATGAATCAATAAATAAACAAATAAAAAAACTAACCTATCATTAACTGGTCATGTAAGTCTGTTTTCATTCTGAAGCCTGAAATTAAAGATCTGAACTACACAGGCTTAAGGATGTATGAGACATGTCACTCTAGAAATGAACTTGGACTCCACTCCTGATTTCACCATCAGGTGACCCCAGTAGGATTGGGTGTGTGGTCGCTTTCTGGAATGTGCATCAGCTTGGAAATTGCAGGGAGACACTGGGTGGCACTTCTCTCTGTGGCTCTGTTGGAACCTGCAATTCCTATGGTCTGTCACTCTGTGGCAGGGTCATGCGGGGGACATGGACATGTCTCACCAACAAGGGCTGGGAAGAAACTGTGACTCAAAGAGTCACACTGTCCCTGCTTAAGAAAAGGGCCCTTGTGTCACACATTTCCCTGAAGCAAGAGAAGGGAGCTGGGAGCCAGGGGCCAGAGAATTCCTTTTTCTGGAAGCCCATTTGGATGAGAGTGAAGACATTGTTTTCGTGATTCACGTTCATGACAACCTGTGTCTTCGGGAAGGAGAAGGAGCGCAGAAATAATGTGCACAGGTGTCCTACATGTGGCCTGCCCTTGTGGCAGATGCCTCTTGAATGAAAAGCATAAGCTAGCCCTGCAAACTGCTGGTATCATTTGCCTTGATGAAGAGGGAGGCAGAGGGGCTGACCCCTCTGTGGGCTGCAGTTGTGGGCCCCCACCTCCAAAAGCACACTCAAAACTTCTGTTGTGCAAAGAACCCCCCACCCCCCTCCAAAAGGGAGCTGGAGGTGAGAGGCTGGAAGGAGCCCCTGGTTGGCGGGACCTCAGCAGCTCTGCCAGGACGGCAGCCTCTTGTCCCTCACTCCCTGATGGCGGCATTCTGGGCCCGGGAAAGGCTGTCTCCCCTGAGATGGATGCCTGGTTTCCTGTTTTGGGAAGAAAACAGTTGCTGCTTTGGGGGAGAGATTGCCTTTTCTGTTCTTTGCTCATCAAGTTTGTGCTTGGACACAAACTGGGCAGAAACCATTGCAACATGGCTCCTTCCCACAAAGTCGGGTGCACAAGAGCATGGCCATCCCCGACACACTGGACTTTGGGCAAACGTTCGTTGACTAGATACTAGTGGCACTGAACATCTGCTCCAGTCCAGGACCAGTGTCTGCACAGGTAGCCTTACCGTCTCAGAGGTCGTGTTGTAAGGCCTTCTCTCTCAGGCGTGGCCTCGGAAAGAGAGACTGCTGCCTGCTTCTGGATTTGGAGGTAGTGAAATGATGGACTGCTGAGCTTCTAAGGACATGAAAACGTTATTTGCAATCCTAGGACTCTCTGGGTGGTGAATATTGGCAAAATAAAGTAACAGTGGGCTTAATGGGACTGTTTACTCTGAGTGCCCAAGGCAAATGCATCATTTTCATTCCGGTTGGCAGCACATTGCTGACTGGCCTCTCGGCATGAAGCGGAAGGGTCCTTCAGGGATGACGAGTGGGAGGAAAGAGCTGACGCTCATCTGAGTTTCCCCCTTAACAGTGTTTCTGTGGAGCTCTGCGTTTTGGTGGGTCTTAAGGGCCCCCCCAAATGTGCTCGCTGTGGACCTCCTCTGTCTGTGATTAGTAATTAAAGCAGCAAAGGGGTGCTGGCTCGTTACAGCGTGTGCAATGTTTGCTGAACAGCCATCCCCTAAAAGGAGGCCATCTTGGCCAAAAGTGCTTTATGTTAAAAGAAATGACCAGGCGCGCACTGTCTTCCCAGTAATGTTTCAGAACGGTGGGTGTGCACGGTTCTCGTTGCCAGCCACTTGCAGCCACCAAGCTGCCCGGGACACACGCTTTGCTGCTGGACAGTCGCTCCCTCCACACACGGCATATGGGCGTGCTTAAACACACTGGATGCCACAGTGGTGGCAAGGGGACCAGAGTCTCCCCAAAAGCCAGCACCGGATGGCCCTCACATTGCCTGAGGGATGTCCCTGAGAGGGCAGTCACAGGAAGCTCAGCTCTGGGACATGGGACCCGAGAGGGAAGCTGTCTTAACATCCAGGGGGGACAATTTCAGTGGTTCCGTGACCTTTCAAATGTTGCAAGAACAATAAGACCACTCTTACTGCTGGCTAGAAGGGCATGGGGAAATAAAAGCCAGCACCGATGACATCGGCTGGTGCGCTGTGACTTAACGCACTGGAGATACTGAGCGCCCCAGTCCACTTTGAACAGCGCTGTCCCTTCTCCCGTCATCACCTGTGGGCGGAGGAAACGTCGTTTGCAGGGAGAACTGTCACCCACCCCTCTAAGTCTGCATCAGCTGCCAGCACTTCATCCTCTGCACGTCCAGTGCCCTGGAATAGCTCCCAGCAGTCCTTTGAAGTGAACGGACGTTTTTGCCTCATGGCATCCACCCCTTCATCCTTTTCCTCACACCCACGTGTCTCATGTACGCAAACAAGTCACCTTCCCTGAGTTGCTTTGTCTCCGGTGGCGCCCACGCCCACTTTCCCCCACCAGCGCCATCTGTTCTCAACTCCCTGGTCACCCTTCGTGTCTCTGAGGCACTCCCATCTCTCCCAGCCAGTTCTCTGCAGGTGTCACGTGGTTTATCACCAGGCGATGAGGAGCTGGTGACCCATCCCTGGGGGGCTGGGGAGTGAGTGCTGTGCCTGGTCACTGGTCGTGATGCACATCTGCACACTCAGGGATCTGGGGGCCTGGAAGCTAACTGCACCCCAGGCAGTGACCACACTTCGAGTCCCGAGGGGACTGAGACGTGCTCCGTGTTGCCGGGGATGGTGCTCGTAACTTAGCGTAGGACCTGTGTCTGTGCACACTGAGCCAACAAAGTGAGGACCGCCTCGTGTCCTCACGTCCCAGACCCCGCTGATCACTGAGCAAAGCCAACTCAGATTCCTGGTCCCCTGGGTAGGCCTTCCCAGATGTGTGCAGTGTGTGCATGCGTGTGCATGAGAACCATCTCAGGGTGACTCTGACGTGTGGGCAGGCCTGGGAGATGCCGGTGTGGAGGACTCTCTCTTCACGAGACCACGACCACAGTCCAACGTGGAGGGGAAGGAAGCTGGACTTGATGTGCGGAGGTTGCTCCCAGACACGCCCCTGAGCTGGCAGTCACAGGAAGGCTGGCCCCAGGGTGTGGGACCCACAGATCCCCAGCTGCAGGCAGAGGTACCACATCGCCCTCCTCTTGAGGATGGCATAGACGCAATTTTAGAAAGTGCTCTGGAGTTCCCTGTGATTGACTATAGGCAAAGTTGCCCTGATTTGTTTAATTTTTCTAAGTAAACTTTCTCCTTACGATGCAATGAGGGTGATGAACCCCACTGAGCTCTTTGAGGAGGGTCTGCTCCTCACGTGTGCGATAGTGGTGAGTCACAGTGGGCAGGGGAGCTGCAGCATGCAATCTGGGTCCACGGAACAGGTGCGGGGTTCTGGGTCCTTACTGCTCACACGGTCGCCCCCAGATTGACTGCCTCAGAGCCCGGAAGGCGGGTGGGGCCCGGGCACCTTGCACATGATTGGTTCCTGCCCTCCGGTGTGCAGCCAGGGAGAGGCGGTGGCTTCTCGCCCTGCCCTGCGGGAGGGTTCTGTGTGTCTGCTCAGGCTTCGCTCCTTGGGCTTCCAACTATTTGCCAGTGCACTTGAGTGTTCGCAGAGTGGTCACTGGGGAGGAAAAATGAATTTGGAAACGTGTCTCGAAAGGTGCGATTTATGGCTGTGCGGTGGGTCAGGAAAGTAAACGGAGCAGAATTATGCCAGGAGCAGCCCCATTAATTTCAGGGCACACTTCCTGTGCAGCTGAGCGTCTCTTTCTCGTCCCCTGAATGCGGATGACTAAGAACATTTTTCCTCCCAACAAGCTGGCCGTTCAATTAGTGTGATGGATTTGGGAGGATGGAGGCTGCACTGAGCAGCCACCTTGTAGTGCCTGCCTCCTCCCCTCCCCCTCTCCTTCCCCTCCTTCCCCTCCCCCTCCTTCCCCTTCCCTTCCCTCCCCCTCCTCCCCCACCCCATGGCTCTGGGTGTCAATGGGAACCTGAAGAATCGGAGGTCCTGCTGTGGACTGGGCAGGGCAGCAGTGCGGTGCAGACAATTGTGCTGGGTTTGGGACCTGGGCGAAGGCTTTGTGGGCCATTAAGGGGGGGCTGCCACACACACATTCTCAGCGATGGGGATGGAGCCAGCTTATTCTTAATGGGAATTCTCAGTGGGTGGCTGATATATTACTTACAGCTGAGCCCCGAGAACGCCTGATTTCTTTTGCAGTTCTCTTTCTCACAGATGCAATTACTGTAGTGAAATTTGGTCCAGGAGGATGTGATGAGATTCTATTTTAAGGTTATTTCTTCTCTCTGCGAAGGAGTGAAGAGCCTTTGTTAACACCCTGCTGCCTCCCGGGTCTGTCCTGTTGGGCTTAACTGCTCCAGCCCATTAATTTGATCTTTAGTGTGTCCCAGGTGGGCATGT
Source organism: Phyllostomus discolor (assembly GCF_004126475.2). Taxonomy (NCBI): domain Eukaryota; kingdom Metazoa; phylum Chordata; class Mammalia; order Chiroptera; family Phyllostomidae; genus Phyllostomus; species Phyllostomus discolor. Next base: position 95,253,880 of record NC_040912.2, on the reverse strand, counting down.
CCTGTAGCTCCTTCATTCTTAACCCCGTGGTTTACTGCCAGCCTCCTTATTCAGGGTGTGCCAAGATGCTCACCTTGCACAGGGGGGCCGCCCTGGGCGAGCCCGATCTGGGTGCTCAGGATTCAGCAGCTGGTTTCCTCATCTGAAAGCTCCCTGGGGATCCGGGCCGGGCCGTGTGGGGTTTGTTGGTACCTCGGTTCCCCTACCTGCCTGACCGGACCAGGATCACCTGTGGGTGGGGGTCAGGGAACACAGCCCAGCGAGGGCTGAGGTCACGGTATGACCTGGGGTGGGGGTTGTGCTTTGAAGGAAAAAGTTGCCTTAGAAAGTGGCCTAGTGTCCGTCAGGCCTGGTGGAGGTGCTGTTGGTTAGGTCCCCAGGGGGACCCCACCACCAGGTCTCCCTGTGGAGGAGCATGGTCTGAAGACCAAGGTCAGGAGACCCCTGAGGTCAGGTAGAAGGCTGCAGAGGCTGGACGTTCAGAGGCCGTTTGGCGCCAGTTCTGCAGACAGCCATCGACTGTCCGTTCCAGGAGAGGACTGTGCTGGGGGAACAGGAGAAAGGCAGGGTTCCCATCTTGGGGAGCCTGCAGCAGGGGCAGGGGACTCTGCCCACAGGGAACGTGGCCCTGGAAGGTCGGCAGAGCCCGGCATCCAGGCTCTGAGGCAGGGCTCCAGGCAGGACCTGGGGACCCGGGGCGGCCACACCCTGCCCCTCTGTGCTCCGTGTGTCCCCTTCTTCTAAGAAGACCAACCTTTGGGTGGAGTCCAGCACCATTTCGTTTCCAGATCCCTAACTAATGACATCTGCAAAGGCCCTGTTTCCAGGAGTGTTCTGAGGTTCTGTGTGGACACAAATTTTGGGGGATCTGGTCAACCTGCCACAGGACCCCTATTCCCAAAGGAGTAAAGAGCCTGTGAGATTTTACCTATTGGTTTGAGAGAGAGAAACATCAATTTGTTGTTCCACTTGTTGATACACCATTGGTTGGTGCTTGTTTGTGCCCTGACCAGGGATTGAACCCACAACTTGGACACATTGGGACGAGGCTCTAACCAACCGATCTACCAAACCAGGAAGAACCTGTGACAGTTCATTCTCACTTTAGGGCTGAGGAAATACCACTCCCAGAGTTGGTCTTACTCAAAGCCTTCGGCCAGTCGGGACGGGCAGGGAGCCCCCAGATCAGAGCATCAGCTGGAAGATGCCGCAGCTGGAGTTGGAGGCCACCCGGAGCATGGCTACTCTGCCACCTTCACTCTGCAGGAGAGAAACTCCTCAGTCTCCCGTCACTTGGGTGACACTGGCAGGACAGGGGGCAAATCTAGGGTCCTGGCTGGTCTGTTCCTGCACCTCCCCAGTGGGCAACACACGGGTCACTGTGTTGGGTGGATGCTTTGGTGCTGGGGTGACAGCTCCAGGGGAGAACTCGATGGCCAGTGGGAGGGAGCCTTGGCCCCATGGGGCTGGGGGCGGGGGAGGTGGGCACAAGTGATGCAGGGCTGGCCAGCGTCGTTCCTAGCTGTGAGGGAGAGGGAAGCATCCAAAGACCATGACGGTCACCGTCAGCAGCAGCATATGCGCTCACGGTCTGCTCTGGCCCTGGGAAAGTGAAGGCGGGATTCAGACCCCAGGGGAGTCAGGACATGGCACGGGGGCCCGGTGAGGTCCAGGGGCAGCCGGGAAACTTGGGGAGGCACGTGCGTAGCATCTACTCAGACAGGTACCCGCCTTCCTTCTTTGTAAAGCCGACTGGCGTGACAGGCGGTGCCAACACGTTTTTCTCAGCTCTACTTAGGTTCATTAGACACTCCTTGTTGACCCTGCAGGACACGTTTTGGAGCATCTGCACCTCTCCAGAGACCCCTCTTCCCCCCAAAGCCTCAGGTTATAGGAGCCCTGCCCTGCCCACCAGCCCAGCCCCTGCCTGTCTGTTGTGGCCACTCCTTGGTCCTTCCAGTGCGTGACCCAGTCTTGGTGGCTGTCCATGCTGCCCTCCGAGTCTCATCTTCAGGAGGACGGTGGCCACAGGGAGACCACACATGGCTCTTGTCATGCTTAGGTGTCTTGAACTTCATTAGACACAGTTTTGTGACAGCGGTCCTATCAGCAGGCATTAAAAAAAACTCATCAAAACTGGTGAATGTTTGTGTAGTCATTTTAATATTGAAGATGGAAGAAAGCAACATTTTCGGTATATTATGCTTTATTATTTCAAGAAAGGCAAAAACACAAAGATTTGTGCAGTGCATGGAGAAGATGCTATAACTGATCAAATGTGTTAAAAGAGGTTTGCAAAGTTTCTTGGTACTAGTGACATTTTGGCCCAATACTTCTCTGCTGTGGAGCTGTCTTATGCACTGGAAGATGTTCGGCAGCACCCCTGGCCTCTCCCCACTAGAAGCCAATAGTGGAAAATAGCTTACATACTCAAAATATCCAAATCAATGAAGTTATTGATGAAAATGAAAAATATGTCTTGTTTTACAGAAAAAATTTAATGAACTTTTTGGCCAACCTAAAAAAATGCTTGGCAGTCCCCTTAGGAGGCAGCAGAGCCTCGGTGTTGTCACTTGTGGTTTTGGTCAGGTGTCAGGCATTCTGTTGGCCTCTGTGATGATCTGGCCACCGCTGTCCAGTGGGGATGCTCCGGGCCCAGGCAGGACAGCTGGGACTGGCATTGCGGGTACAGCAAGCTCTTCACTCCCTGCGGAACGCGTGGACCTTCACTTGGGGGGGGGGGGGGGCAGACAGCAGGCAGAGTTTCTGAGGAAGGCAAACAGCTGGGGGCAGACGCTGGAGCCACCAGGCCCTGACAGTTTCCCCTGGGGCCGAGGGGGACCCTGGGCGTTCATTCGCTCCTGGAAATGCCACTGGCTCCTTCGTAGGATGGATGGAATCGTGGACAAGAACCTGTCATTCCAGGGTGCTGTGACGTTAAACTGGATTGTGTGTGGTAAGGGAGACAGGAGGGTTATGTTTAGATGCTTTTTTTCAAGGTAAAGAGAGTAAGGTTATTACTAGAATGGGTGGCAAATATGGGGATTAACTTGGAATCTTTTAAAAATGTTTGCACTAACATAGTTTGGTATCTATAGGAATAGACAAGCGAACAAATATAACTATTCCCAGGGAAGCCCAGCGTTTATGTTAGTGTTGTGTTCTGTAAACACATGTGGCCTTAGATTAACTTTGCGGTTTTGGTCCGACCCCCCGACCCCCATGCGTTCAGGTGTCACCGTGGTCTGGTGCACGGGGTGGTACATGTTCGCATGTTTCCGCAAACATAGGGAGACACACTACACAGTCACCTGGTCTCGGCATCTGGATTTTTCCTAAACACGTCGAGTCACCCATTTGTTTTACTTTACTTTCGACACACTTAGTATTAAATCTAACTTTGCAGAATATGTAGTGAATATTTACTTTCTGCTACTGTCACCACAAAGTGTGGCGGGAACTTCCTGTGCGTGCTGATGGACTCTCGGCCTGCCTGCTGTTGCGCGGGGTGAGGCCTGCTGGGTGCTGGGACTGTTTCTGCTTCCGCGTCTCTTAAAAATCCTGTTGAAAAATTTCCCAGGGAGGAAGCTACTCTAATCGGCCCCTAAGAAGGTCTAGGAAGAGGAAAACCATGTTTTTTGTTTATTAAAATTTAAAAATATGTGTAAAAGTGTTCTTATTAATGTCTTCATTATATTTTGTTAACATTTGATACTGCCTCTGGTGGTGGCTGTTTTAAATCCCATAGAAAAGTATAAGATGCGTTTTGGCTGAATGTATGCTTAGAGAATCAAGCATTTCTTTCCAACACAAAAGACCACCAGGTGTCAGTGTAACTGAATGAATAAAATCTCACGGTGCCTTTGTCACCAGATCTGGGAGGGACCGACTCCCACAGCAGGAGGGCCCGGGAAGCATTATGGGAAATATGGGGGGAAATGTCTTTTCGCTCTCCCCCTCCCCCAAAGGTTTCCAAACAAACGTGCTGCTGCCTCACGCTCTGACGCCCATAGCAATGAGAGGTTTCCCTTTTGCAGTTTCACTGAATCCCAGGGACGGCTCCAGGGCAGCGGTCCCTGGGATTCAGCGGAGGTGGCACTCTGTCTGGACTCTCAGGGTCTTTTGTCTGAATTTTGGGCCCAGGTCAGGGGGCTGAGCTGGCCCCAAGTCTGACCTCAGGCGCAGGATGGTTTTCTACGGTCAATTCTTGTTTGGGGCCCCTTCCTTGCTCAGGGCCTGAGGACACCCGGTGTGCTTCTGCCCCGGCCCGTGGCTGAGCGTTAACCGTGGCGAGGCCCAGTGCAGTATGTGCCGTGTCCATTCCGTGTTTAACATTCCCCTGCCATAGTGGAGGGAACACACATCATTTGTCTAAAGTCACCATTCGGTCTGACTAGAAAGGGTGGTTACATAAAACAAAAAACAAAACACAAAACTCAGGAACATTGCCTGAGTATGAAAGCTATTTGTGGAAACTGAGGTTCAGAAGCAAACAGCTGCTTGCTGAGCAGGACTGTGGGTGAGAAAGTGACCACTTAAACGTGGTGGACAGGGCAGGTGCTGGGAGAGGGAGCCGGGGCTCAGACGTTCAAACAACTGAGTCACACACAGCAGGTGGCCGTGTGGGAGCCTGCAGGAGGGTCCTCTGAGACAGCTGCTGCTGGTCACTATGGAGGGGCGTTTTGTTAGATTGTATTGTGACAGCTGTCATATCAGCATGCATTAAAAAATTATCGAAATTAGTACATTTTTGTGCAGCCATTTTAATATTGAAAATGGAGGAAAATAAGCAATGTTTTCAGTGTATTATGCTTTCTTATTTCAAGAAAGGCAAAAACACAGCTGAAATGCAAAAAAAGATCCGTGCAGTGTATGGGGAAGGTGCTGTGAGTGATCAAACGTGCCAAAGTGATTTGCAAAGTTTCTTAGTACTATTGACATTTTTGGCCAAATAATTCTTTGCTGCTGTGGGGCTGTCTCATGCACTGGAAGATGTTTAGCAGCACCCCTGCCCTCTCCCGACTAGAAGCTGATAGCAGGAGATAGCTGACCTACTCAAAATAGCCAAATCAATGAAGTTATTGGTGAAAATGAAAAATGCCTTTTGTTTTACGGACAAAATATAATGGACTCCTCAGCCAACCCGATCTCTCCCAGTAGCAACTTCTGTTTGTGCCACTGGGCTCACGGCTCCCTGTCCCTGCTGCCCATGGGTCCTTCCTCTTGTCCCCCTGTGGAGCCTGTTCTCTCTGCCACCGTGTGGCTCAGCGCCTGCCCCCAGGCCCTGGCAGCCCGTGTGGTCAGAACACCTGAGGCTGGACACTCTGGGGGACTGTGCACTCTTATGAAGTGAGTTTTATAAAATCAGTTTTTCTTGCCACAGCGACACCTTATCTTAAGTTCAGAGGACAAAATAATTAGCAAGAAGACACCAGCCCCTGTGGCCTCCCCACCCCAGCACCTCACTGCTGCGGGAGGCATCCGACGGGCGTTTCTGGGTTTTGGTGCACGAGTGACGCTGCAGATGCAATCACAGTGACCTGTGTGACTAGGGACCTGCATGTCACCTTTGTTACCTTGACTTACTGAATTTCTGCATTACCCAAGAGGTAAAGCATATGTCCGTTCCTTCCCTTTCCATCACTGTCGACTTTTCCCAAGTGTGCTGTCCTAGAGTCAGAACTTCAGACCCCGGGGGAGCGAAGTCTCACTTCTGCGGGACGTCCAGGGTCAAGCCAGTCTGATTCCACAGGGTCCCACCCCAGTCATCCATCTCACTTAAGTGAGTTTCTCTGCGGCAAAGAAACTGTCTCAGGGCTTTAGGAACTAACCTGGACTTCCTCTAGGCCCCTGGACCCCGAACAAGCTGTGGCCCAGGACTCTGGCCGCCTGGACCCCGCCCCACAAGCCCGCTCCCGGGACTGGTCTAATCAGTCTGCATGTCAACGGACAGTCCTCGGTCTACTATCACATCCAGCCAGGGTGCAGGGTACTGCGCTGGGTCCTACCCCGGAATAATGTTTTAAAAACTGCATGGAAAGGCAAGTTTCCTGACACTTGTTTTTGTGTCATTTGCTTCTTTAGCTTACGAGGCTGCTTCACTTGGCTTCCTGTTAAGAGGCCCTGTCATCGAGGTTTCTGTCTGTGGGGTCCTTGCTGGGGACTTGGGGGCAGGTGGGGAGCAGAGCACCCACCTCTCTGGTAGAGAAGCGTGGAGTCGGGAGGGGCACGAAGAGCACACGGGCCTGACAGACGCTGCTGGCTTCTTTTCAGCTTCGCTGGGCTGCACTCTGTTACGGGCTTAAGTGGCATCTTCTCCAAGGACGTGTATGTTGAAGTCCCAAGAACGGGACCTGATTTGCAGATAGGGGTGTCGCAAATGTCATCAGTTACGATGAGGCCGTTACTGTGGGCCCTCATCCAACGTGACTGGGGTCCTTATAGAAAGCAGAGATTTAGACACAGAGACACAGTGGGTGACCCCGTGAGGACACAGGGAAGGACGGCGTCTACACACCAGAGCAGCCTGAGGAGCCACCAGCCCTGCCTGCACCTGGATTTTGGACTTCCCCCCTCTTGAGTGACAAGAATAGGCAAAATCTGTGAACTTCTCTCGGGAGCAAAAGATCTCGACACAGCCATCCTCGTCTGAGGGAAGCTACTTTCTAGGAGGATGTTAAACAGGTGTGTGCAGAGGCTGCATCTTGGGAGGGGGGAGCTACAGGTGAGGCGCTGGGAGGGATGAGAGCACTCGACGCAACTCTATGCTGTCTGCGAGAGACTCACCTGAGATCCAAAGACTCGAACGGATGGAAGACTGACGGGTGCTACTGAAACAGGAAACAAGTGTTGGTGACAAAGTAGGTGAAGGAGCTGGAGCCCTTGTGGTTTATTGGCAGGGATATAAAATGGTGCAGCTGCTGTGGGAAGCAGTGTGGTGGTTCCTCAAAATGTTAAAAGATAGAACCACCGTATGACCCAGCAATGCCACTTCTGGGTATGTATCTGAAGAAAGTGAAAACACTAACTCAGAAAGATATACGCACCCCGTGTTCAGTGCGGCATTATTCACAATGGCTTAAATGTGGAAGCCACCCAGGTGTCTACTGACAGATGAATGGATAAACAAAATGTGGTCCAACCATACAGTGGAATAGCACTCACCCTTAAACTGGAAAACATTCTACAACATGCTACAACGTGGATGAGCCTGGAGGACGTTATGCTCAGTGAATAAACTAGTCACAAAAATACTGTGTGATCCCACAATATGAGGTACTTAGAGTCATCAAAATCAAAGACAGAAACCAGGGGCAGCCGGGGAAGCTGGGGGCAGTGGGAGGGGGAGGGGGAGTTAGTGTTTAACAGAGTTTCAGTTTTACAAGATGCAAGAGTCCCGGAGGTGGCGGTGATGATTGTACAATAGTGTGAATGTATTTAATGCCACTAAACTGTACCCTTAAAAGTGGATAGGATGGTAAATTTTATGTTATGTGTATTTTGACACAATAAAACAACAACAAAATCAGTGGCTTTATTGTAAGTTATGGAGATATTCAAGTTTTAAGAACAGATTCTGATAAATTGCAAAGGCACCCAACTCATTAGGGAGGAATCGATTTATTCTGTTTAATCTGATAGAAGAATCATGGCTAAAATGGTCTTAAATAGCCTTGAGAGGCTTGTCATTTGTGGGCAAAATGTACGGACAGAGCCAGGAAGGGAGGGCAGGAGCGAGACGAGCTAATTAGCACTGCTGCCAGCGGCGGTCCACCTGGCGGGGTGTGACGAGGGGCACGCGCACGGCCGGGTGCACGCCCTGCACTCACACGCCCTCTCCCCCAGGAGGGACAACCTGTGCTCAGAGCGCGGGACGATTTATGTGCAGGTGGTACGGCTTGACGGAGCAGAGCCGGCACGCCTCGCTGCCTCCTTGGCATGCGGGTCAACGAGGCCCTTCTCAGGCCTGCCCGTGGCCCAGGTTCCGGTCAACTTCGAGGCAAAAGGGAAGGGCTTATGCACACACCTCCACACACACACCCGCATTTCCACATGCGCACACATTCCCACACATGCCCGCACCCACACACGTGCTGGCACACACATGCACTGTCACCGTGGCCCATGCTGACCTGCCTCTGCTGCCTGGGGCATCTCTAGGCTGGAAGGTAAGGCTGGAGTTTCTCAAACTCCTACTTTGCGAGCAAACGAAACTGCCCCTCGCTTCTTCCCTCTGAGCGGGTGCCGCCGCAGTTCCTTTTCAGTAACCTTTCCAGAGCGAGCGGGGTGAGGCGAAAGGCCCTGTCAAGGGCAGGACCCAGAGGCCAGCTTGGGAGGGGTGCCCGGACTTCCCGTCCACCATAGGCCTCAGAGCTGGGCCCCCAGTGTCTGTTGTCCCCTCTCTCCTTCCTGACAGGACAGTTTGGCAGTTACGTGCAGGTCACAGCTCACAGGGGAGCGGGCCCCGCCCACGGTCGGCAGGTCCACGTGACCCTTCTCTCCAGGAAGTGTGCAAGGTCTGCGTGCTGAGGCCTCCATGAAGGTCCCCTCCCCACCCTGAACGTGCAGCTGCCAAAGCCAGGAAACGCCTTGTCGTTTAAACTGGTTAACGTGTGTGTTACTGCACCCGAGAGGTTCTCACAATGGAATGAGTCGTGTCCGTTACTGTGTACAATTTTGAAGAAAAAGAAAATCAGCCACTTTTTGGTGGATAAGCCACTTACACAGTAGTCCCCCGTCTTTTCTCTGGGAAGGAACTGGGAGACGTTGAGGCTTTGCGAACAGTCCTGTGAGGGGCCGGTTGGCTTTCCAGAGCGCTGCTCTCAGCCTGACCCAGCACAGCAGCTAGTGTGGTGCTGAGGAGATGAAGGAGAGAACCAGCCATCGAGCGGCTGAGCAAGGCCCAGGCTCCCCCTTCTGTTGGCAGCTGCCAGAGGCTCCGGTGGACACCTCGGCCCTTGAGTGGATCACCGGTACTTGAGAGTCAGCATCACCAAGAGCACCGGTGGGGTGGACTGGTAGCCTCAGACACGCTGCTGGCCCAGGTGGGGCCCAGGAGGCTGCATGACTCCCACCGGGGCCCAGCTCACTGTGTGCTACCCTCCACCAGGTCCTGTGACCTGCACATCCCATGCTCGTCTCCACCATCCTCAAAAGCCCACTGGTGGTAGGCAGGTCTCAGTGGTCCTCCCAAACCCAACGCTTGTGGAGAAGGGGCACCGCCGCCCCAGCCCTCACACGATGAGCCTTCAGGCCCCGTTGCGATTTGCAGGAGGTCCATGTTTTCTACCTGCTGGGCTTTTTCTCATAAAGAGAGATTATCCTAGGCCCAAGATGTTTTTCCAGGATGTGGGGCATTGCTGGTTGGTATTGGAGGAGCTCCGGAGACCGCGTGGCAGGGGGAGAGGACACTGTGGCATGAGCCTCAGTGGGACCTGAAGTGCCGGGGTGATGAGAAAACGCCTCCCTTCTGCATTCACGCTGCTCACGACATGGGGCGTGGCTTCTGGGGAGAGGCTGCCCACAGTGGGAAAAGGGGAGCTCACGGGCTGTGCCTCCCCCCTCACCCCGGTAGTTCCTTACTTTGTCTTAATTGAGCCCAGAGACCAGAGGTTAATGCCGTGCCATTGTTTTCATTAGATTTGCATTGACCTGACCCATGCAATGTTATGACCCAGGACGCCTTTGACTCTCAGAGGAATTGACTTGAGGGATCATGAAGTGACCCCATCGATTTTTATGGCTGTTCTTCTGTCAGCTGTCTGAGGGGCTGTATGTCTGAGGGACACACAGCAATAAATCAGAACGAAACAAAACACCTGCACAAACCCCGCGCGTGGGGAGAGCAGGAAGCGTGACCTGCTTGTGAGCGTCTGTGCCGTCCCTCCTACAAAGGAGCACGCGGGCCCCTGTGCCTGTTGACAGTGTGATCGGCGCCGTCTGCAGGGGAGCAGACGTTGGCCTCAAAAGAAATATCCGTCAGTTGTGCCTTTTCTTTTGTAAAATTCATGGAACTTGTGGGGGAGGGTGTCTGTCGTTTGGTTGTGTTAAGAAGAATGCCTAAAGTTGAAGTTTCAGGCTATGAGAAAGAACAGCGGGTACGTTTCTGGAAGGTTTTGTTGTTGGGCCCTTTGCATCCTGGATCATTTGTGCAAAAGCATCTGTCATGTGAAAGAGGTAGCCCCCCCCCACCCCTTAACCTCTGACTCGAGAGGCGAGACAGGTGCAAGGCAGACGCAGTTTTATTTTAAGTGGAAGTGTTGCAGTCAAAGCCGGTGTTTATGCTATTACGGGCAGTTGCCAAAACCAGCCAGGGACACCCTTCTGGCAGATGGCATTTCCTGGCCCCACCCCTGCGGGACACACCCCCACCCTGTGGTCCTTGGCTTTGCTCCCTGGTGGGACTGAAAGTGCTGGGGCCTGAGGAGCCCCATCCGACCGCCAGGCACCCACCCTTGTGCGGATGGCTCTGAGGTGCCCTGTCATTTTGGTGCCCAGTTTCAGTGACTTCCCCACATACTCCGAGGTTGAGTCTCAGAGGAGCACAGTGGGGAGGGGTCCTGCTGATGACCCTGGTTGTGTGAGGGGTCCCTCCAGCATCTGGAGGGAGGTCCCAGCAGCATCTGTGAGTAGGGCTGGCTCACAGCAGGTGAGTCCAGGTGCAGGCCCAGGTGGGTCCGGACGACAGGTCCTGCCGCAGGGAGTTAAGGAGGTGTCTCTGGCCCCTGAATGGAGTTTCTACATCTTGTCATTAGGCAGGAAGGCAGAAACAAGCCGAAGTTTCGGTTGGAGATGCAGGCTTAGGATGAGGCCTTTCTGAGCCCTCGGAGGACTGGAGGGCCCGACCCCTTCATCCGGAGGGGAGGTGGCGTGTGCGGGACGTGGCTGGCCCCCGACACCGAGCGTCTCCTCTGCCTGCTCCCTCCCCTTCTCTTGAGCTTTCGGCTCATTGCAGCTGGTTGGGGGACTCTGACGTCTTGGTGTGGGGACTGCTTTGAGCTGCCTGGCGTCTGTCCCAGCCCTGAGGGCAGACCCTGGGTGTTCCTCTCTGGTGTCTGAGGTTGGGGGGGCGTGAGGCGAGAACACAGAAACAGCCGATTTCATCTCCTGTGATGGAGCCCTGTGTGCAGGTTTCCGACGGACTTTCTGTTTGGGCCATTTACCATGGCTGGAATAAAATATAGATCGTGATTGTTGTGAGACTTTTATTTGTTTCAAAGCCTCTCTTTTTGGTGAAAATGTTCAAAAGGACTTTGATACTGATGGTGAGAGAGCCAGCCCTGGGGGAGGACAGCGTCTCCCCTGCAAGAGGTGCCTTCCGCCCTGTGGCCCCAGTGACCTGCACGTGGCTCAGTCAGTGTCCCCCGGCTGTGTCCCGGGGCGGTGTCTCTGGGCTGTCAAGGGGAAGCCTCTGCCTCCTCTTCTGCCTGAGGCTTGAGTAGCTCTGTCCTCGTGCAGGAAGGCCACCTCCAGCACGAGAGCAGAGGTGTCTAGCAGGGAGCTGCCCAACCCCAGGGCTCACCTTAGATGCACTGAAGCCGCAGGAGCGGCTTGGGATGATCCCCTCTGGGCTCACACCAGAGGGCCTGCCTCACAGTCCGGGAGGGGCCGGCAACAGGAGCTGAATTCCTTCTGCCTGCAGCCCCCTGAGGGCTCACACCCACTCCTCTCCTCCCACCTTGATAAAGGGGGCCAGGTTCACCTGGACCCATGGGGGCGGGACTACCCCTACCCACAGGTGTGCTGGGTTGTGCCTGGGGTTTGGAGCAAAGGCCTCTCTTTGGTGCCACCTTGTGTCCACTTTGGTATTGCAACCCTCCCACCTGTCTGGGGACCCTGTAAAGCGGAGCCCCTGGACACACGCAGTAGAAACAAACCCCCCAGATGGAACAGGCTACTTGCTGACTCCCAGCTGGCTGTAGCAGGGGTGGGCAGGGATGGCTCCCAGGGGTCGGGGGAGGCCCCCGGGGTCCAGAAGGAGGCAAACTGGGAGCAGCATCCTATGTGATCACGTAGGGGAGCACAAGGGCTTCTGCTTGGGCCTGACTCGGAGCCCAGGACAAAACTATGGAGGCTGTGTCACTGACCAAGTCATGGCTGCTCTGGGCCGATGATGGGCCCGCCATCGTTAGGGTCTGGCCATGCCCGTGTTGATTCAGCCTGTCAGGCCCTGCACCTGCCTGCACCTGCCCGCACCTGCCTGCACCTACCCGCACCTGCCCGCACCTGCCTGCACCTGCCCGCACCTGCCTGCAGTTGGAGCTGTGTCTGGTGCTGAGGCTGCAGGTCCTCAGGGGGTGTCGCTGGAGGAGCAGGCCCTCCCGTTCCTGTCCGTCTCTATGGCCTTTGACGTCTCTCCAGTTGTCAGGAGTTTTGACATTCATTTCTCTCCCCAAGTAGGGAAAGTTTCTCCATTTGCTCAGCTAATTTCTGTCTGAACTCTTCTTTGCTTGGTGGTCGGGGTGCCTCTGTGGGAGGGAGGTCTCTCCACTCACACGGTGCTGGGGGAGCCTGGGAGAGCCTAGGCTTGCTGATCCAGCCCCACAGGGTCCCTCAGACACCCCCACTCCCAGCTCAGTACCCTCACACCACACCCATGGTCGAGGTCCCTGCACACACCTGAGCCTTTCCCTGCAGGGCCCTCCTGCTGCCCAGCGCTCCTCCCTGGGTCTGTGACCTGGGAGATTTGTCCAGTCGTCAGGGCTTCTCTGAAATGCTGCCCCCTCTCGAACCCAAGAACCTTTCCCGTCCATGTCCTGTGTTCCCAGCTCACCCTCACTTTAGCGTGCAGGTGGGAGTCTGTCCCCCAGCTGTGCGTTGGGGGCCCTGGAAGCTTTGTTGCTGTGCATTGTAATCACACACCAGAACCTCACCTCTACAAGCCTTAGGTGATGAGGTTGTAATGAACACCACAGAGCAGTTACACCTTTTGGAAGAGTCACCCAGTAAGCCATGAGAAATTGCTTTGAAAAGCAAACTTTAGCTGATGAAAATTACATTTGAAGAATTTCAGTTCCAAGGTGCAAATTCACCCAAGTAAGAAACCCAGAGCCGTTGTTAAACCTCTAACAGGCTCCCCTGCCTGCCCCCCCACCCCCTCACCGGGCTAGAGGCCTGTGTGTTGTCGGGGGAGACACTCTGAATGACGCCTTTCCCACTGGGGCCCATCTGCAGGGTTCACATGGGCTGAGGACTGAGGGCTTCAGGCCGGACTGCAAGGCTCCTGGGTGGACGCCCACCCCTTCCCGCTGCACCGTGGCAAGGCTTGTTTGAGAACACCGGGCAGGACTTTGATTTCCTCTGAGTGTGAGTTGGAGAGTGTGCTCCATACACCCGACCTTGCTACATTTATAACCATGGCACTGAGTTTTCTTTGGTGTTTGCAGAAATTTCAAACTCAGGTTTTGGGGCTAAGAGAAGCCACTGGGGTGAGGGAGGAGGCGGCACGGATGGCGTTAAAACAGTGACATGGAGTGTTTCTGAGGCAGGACCCACTTCCCACGAGCTGGAGTTGAAGTCTGGGTGTAGATGCATCCTCTCAGACGGCACCACAGCCAGGGCCTGGGTGTGTGGGTGAGGGGGCGCTCTGTGCCCCGCAGGCTGGAGACCAAGTCGTGCACGCCAGTGTGGGTGCCATAGCTGCAGTCACAGTCGAAGCCAAAGTCGAGCCACCTGACAGGGATGGGCTGCTGGTCTGTAGTGAGAAGGTCTTGCCCAGTAAATTCGGGGTGAGATGAGTGGGGACAGGTTTACCGAAAGGAGAGTGTCACACACAGAGCTCAGAGCGCTGACACCTGCTGCGTGTCTGGGGGTTTTCCCACAGCCCTGCCCTGTAAAGCTGCCATCTCCAGCCCGTCTTGTCCAGCACTGATGCATGCACTTTCTGTGCGGGTCCTGGCGTCACACTGTGGGAGGCCATTTGTGACAGCAGATGTGGGACGGATGGCGAGGCCTGGGGATGGGTGGGCCCTCAGGGTGTGGAGGGGGGGACACACAGTCCAAGGACAGATCTGACCTGCAGTGTGGCCCCACGGGCCTCTGTCCCATGTCGGGTGGGTCTGCTCACCAGGCTCCTTCAGTGCGGTGGCTGCTGTCAGTCAGATCACACAGGGAGAGAGGCGGAAGCTTGCACAGCCATCCAGGGGTGTCCCCCGTCCCATGGCAGGGAGCTCCTCTCTACTGCCCCACCCTCAGCCCTGCCCGGCTGGGGCTTCCTCTGCACGGTTCTGTGGAAGGCAAGTCATCTTGCACAAAGTGAATTAGTTGGACCCAGACTCTTCCCTGGCTCACTGCCTCCTTGGAGAAGTTCTTAGGAAAGACTCCTGCTCCTCTGGGGCTGACAGGAGCCTTGGCTTGGGAAGAGGCTGTTTCCACCTCACAGCTGTGGGCGGGGCTGCAGGACCCAGGAGGTCACGACCCAGGATGGAGGTGCCTTGGAGTCCGGGTAACACTGCGTCTGATGCATTGAGTGCATTGAGTGACGAGGAGGGACAGGAGAAAATGGGTTTGAACAAAAGTGGCCTAAGATGGAATAGGCTATCAGAGACTTGATCCCTCTTGCATCCCCCTGAAGGTTTCAGGAGGGACCATGACTGAAATGGCAGCATCACCAGGGACTCACAGAGGGAGAACGGCCCCCAACCAGCTCCTCTTAAGGGAATTGCACAGCCTTGCCTAGGAAGGTCTTGGCCTCGTACCTCCTCATTTGTGAAAATAGAGAAGGCCAGGAAGGAAGGCAGGAGGAAGAGCAGCAAGGACTGGTTTTCACGGAGCTCGTTTCTGTTGTGGGAAATAGAAGCCACGGTCTGGAAATAATAGACGTGCATCTAATGCAAATCTCTCACATGCCTTCCGCAATCCTGAGACTCAGGTGCCCTTGCTGGGGGTGAGACCCAGGGTCAGGGGTGTGAATAAGGCGTCCTACGTGTTGACCCCTCACAGATCCTCTCATTTTAATCCACTTACCCAGGAGAAGCGAGTGTCTCACCATTCAGAACCAAAACTGCGATCACTCACACATCCCTTAGAGGCCTGTGGGTTGATGTTTTTCGGCTCCTCGGTGACCAGGGAATTAACTGAGGCCACCAAAAGAAGGCGCTACGCACCTCTCTGTGATGCTCTTGCACTCAGAGCTTGAATCCAAGCTAATTACACTTCGCAGCCAAAGTGCAGTTTACTTTGTGTGGTTTGGGAATGCAGCGCTGTGTCCTCGCGGGTCTGTAACGTGTGTGCTGATCGGAAAGCAGCTTCATGGAAAGGAGTTGTGTTCTGTGCGTGACGAGGAGTTACCGCCTGAGTGGTGCGCGAGGCCCGGTCACCCTGGTGTTTCTGTGTCCCTGCCATCTGGCCTGTGTTGCAGCAGCGTCACCAGCACCGCTGTCCCTCATGCCAGGCTGGGCCTCTTCTGTGCAGGTCTGGCTCCTCTTGGGGGGTCCCACTCCTTTAGCTAGATCACGGCCAAGCGCACCCCGAAGATGGGAGAGGAAAACGAAGTTCAGCAGGTTCTGTGTGTGCTGCAGTAAAAAAGACAGGATCGGTCTCTTTTCGAGTTAACAGACTTTATTTTTTAGAGAAGTTTTAGGTTCACAGCAAGATCCCAGGGACGGTGTAGAGTCCCCACATAGCCCGTCCGCAGCACCCAGCCTCCCTCTGCACCCTCGTGCACACCAGCTTGAATGTACCTCACAGGCGGCTATCAGACCCACAGAATGAACAAACAGGGTGAATCCTGGATGGTGGAATAGTTGGTCTTTGTCCGCAGCTCCTGCTTGGCCATTCCTAAAATCCCTGGATGTAGAGTGATAACTAAGTATCTCATGTGCCGATGCAATGACTGGTGTCTGGAGCCCTGGCCAGCTTCAGGACAGTCCCCAGAAAGACCATGACAGGACTCAAGGGTTGGAACTTCCAGCCCCACTCTTGACCTCCAGGAAGAGGAAAGGGGCCAGAGGTGGAATCTATCACCAATAGCCAGTGAGTCAGTCAATCGTGCCTACATAATAGAACCTCCATAAACCACCCCCAAGCCCATACGTGACAGGGTTTGGAGAGCTTCCTGGGGGGAGAACACATGGACATGCTGGGAGGCGGGGCTCCCAGGATGGACGTGCTGGGAGGCGCGATCTGCGTTCTCAGCAGAATGGCCTCAATTTTGTCTTCATTTCCAATGGAATCACAGCCCCTTTCTGTCTTGGGTGAGTGACTGAGGAAATGGGGACTGAGGTGCCTCTGATCTCATGGTCTGGGACCGCCAGGGCAGCTGAGGGCACCCCAGACATCACCATGCAATAGCCAATGTCACTTCAGCATGGCGGGGCCACTGTTACCTGGAAAAGGACACTTTCTGAAACTTGAAAATTGATGATGAAATGATTTGGCATCTCAGTCACTGAGAAAATACCATTGTCTTGAAGGCAGTGCCTCTGATTTTTAGTTACTGGGGTTTCTGTGTTCTGTGTTCTGTGACCTGGCAAATCCGTGATTTTCCCTTTGATCGCCTCCAAATAGCTCTCTTTGTCTGCTATACCACAGGGTGTTTTTCTTTCTTTCTTTTTTAAGATTTTATTTATTTATTTTTAGAGAGAGGGGAAGAGAGAAAGAGAGGGAGAGAAATACCAATGTGTGGTTGCCTCTCATGCATCCCCTACCGGGGACCTGTCTTGCAACCCAGACATGTGCCCTGACTGGGAATCGAACAGTGACCCTTTGGTTTGCAGGCTGATGCTCAGTCCACTGAGCCACACCAACCAAAGCCCACAGGGTGTTTTTCATGGAAATCAAAACAGAAGGTGATTCTCCTTTGGTTGTTTTGTGTTTACCTTTGATGTTTCTTCAGATGCCTTGAAAGCCGGGCTTCCACCAGAGCAATTTCCATGGGTGCAAGGAAACCAGTTCTCTGGTATGTTGCCTCAATTGAAATGGACAAAGCAGAGCGGCCGGGCTTCTGGTGTCCAGAGCTGCCCCAGAGCTTCCCGTTGAAGCGGCTTTGTTATCCTGGGACTCTCGGAGTGCTGGCCCCCATGGCAGTGTGGGGCCTTTTCTGTGTTATGGGAAGAGAATAAGAGGTCTCGCCTTTACCACACAGAGTCCCAAGGGCCTGGGCGGGCTGTGGGGGCGGGAAGCCCGTCCAGGAATGTCGACGTCACAGAGGGCAGCGCCCCGTGAGCCCCGCTGCTGTGCAGATGTGGAGGAGCCATCTCTAGGCGTCGCACCCACTCACCACGCAGCCACACACCGACGCGGACCTGTGCCCGCTGGGCTCGGACGCACGAGAGTATGAAAATGCTCCCTGAGCACTAGTATCCCCGTGCTTGTACCTTTGGTAGATTTAACAATGAAGACAGACTCCAAGGTTAAATGTAATCATTTCTGTACATTAAATTTATTATAAACCTGAAGAAGGCCCTTACTTACGTATGTAGAGTTGGTGTGATTTTTGATAAAGTGAAGGCTCGCTTTGTCACACAAACGCTCTCTGGCTGACCGTCTCCCCCAAAATGAGGTTCCCCCTGGTCGGGCCGGAGTGAAGCCCTGAGCGGTGTTCTCCCTCCGGGCTCAGCTGTGCCCGCTGCTCCCCACTGCAGACCTCTGTGAGCAGACTTGCCCCCACTGTGGGCAACTGACGCAGTCAGCTCGGTAGGAACAGCCTGCCGAGATGGGATCTGTGCCTCTGCTGTCCCAGCTTGGCGGGTCCTGCAGCCCGTCGTCCCAGCAGCCTGGGTCCTTGCTCCTGGTGGCCTCTGTCTCGTAAGCTGGTGCTGTGGCGGGGGATGTGGTGGGCTGCCCAGAGGACCTTTCTGGCCTCCAGGCTGCTGAGTCCTCAAAACTAGTGGCCTTCTCTGCTCGAGCATGTGTGACAGTGCAGACCCTTGGCCGGTCGTTCTTCTGCATGGTGACTTCCCAAGGTCGCTCCAAGGGTGATGTCAGAGGACACATACGTGCCACATGATGCTGAATGAGGAAGGCTGAGTGTGGTCGGTCAGCACGCGTGAATCACGGGAGTAGAACACGCATGGTGGCAGTGACGGAGACGAGATGCTGGGAGTGATTCCAGCAGAGCTGAATGTTGTTGCTGTGAAGTGGCTCCCGATTGTAACGTAAAATGCTCTGCTCTTCCCTGGAGATGCTCAGTCACCATCCCCCACAGAAAGTAAAACCCAAACAGGGAGCCTTTTCAGACCAAGGGTTCAGGTGCTCAGACTCTCCAGAAAACAGCTCTCCTGTGTCCGAGGACTCAAGCAAGGTCAGCGACTGTCGAGTCTGTGCCTGTCCTCCTGAGACGGATGCTTGATGAGCAAGAAGGTGGCTCCCCCGAGAGGGTGCGGCCACCCCAGCTCCCTGCCCCGCTGCGCTGGCCTGTGGTGGGCATTTCTGCGCATCGTGCTCTCGGCGCTTGAAGGCCGATGCACACCTGTCTTTCTGCACCGTTTCAACGTCTTCCTCTGCCCTTCTGCTCTGACGACTCCATTTACAGTATTACCTTGACTTTTAAACTTCAAATTAAATTTCTGACACTCCGACAGTTAACTTTGAAAATCATTTCTTGGATTCCCTGTAGGCTACTTAATGTCTTTGATCCCATGTAATTAATAAGAAATTGTGAGCACGTTCACTGGCAAAACTCTGCACCTTCAATTGGCAACTTCAGAGGATGAGACGAAGCTCTTCTTCAGAAATTTTTTCCTTAAAATTTTAAGTACATGTTACTTCTGCTTTGTTGATGGGAGTGATACTGTTTACATCACTGCTGTGTTCTGAAGCAAATGTTGGTTCTGTAGATCATGGCAAACAGATTCATTCAGAGAAAGAAATGCCTTTATCCACCTGCCACTTTTGCCTCTGATCACTATTTTTTTAATGGGTCATAAGAATAACTCTTCAAAGTCGTTAATAAGAATTTTACATTAGGGCTGCCTTTTGAACTCCTGTCAGATGTTCGGTGCGGCTCTGTCTTCAAGGACGCCCGCTGTAGGAACACGCCCATCAACACTCCCCAGGCAGCGGGGATGACAAGCATGAACATACCATGAGGATGTGGGAGGGAGCACGTGTCATGTATGGATCTGCTACTCGAGTGGACTGAGAGAGGAAGCGTGTACTGTCTTTAGGAAGAAGACGTGTGCGTGTCTTCTCTTCCGTGGTGAAGTCCCGAGGAGAGAGAAGGGGTGTGGAGCAGGGCAAAGAAGCCTCGCTCTCGGTGGTTCCAGCTTCTACCTTGGAGGTTTGCCTGGGTGTGGCTCCCTCTTCGCAACAGAAGAGCTTGGGGATGTCACAGTCGTTGCTTGAAACCCACCTTCTCCCTGGATGGCTCCTGGGACTTGGGCAAGTTGCTCAGGTTCAGACTCCCTTCCCTCCTCTGTGAGACGGGGAGGCTGGCCCTGCCTCGGGGGAAAGGGACGCATGTGCCCAGCATGGACTCCTGTGCCTGGTGCTAGAAGTCGGCACCGCCATCCCCAGTGGTTTGCTTCGGGACCCAGCCCAGCACCTCCCAGCAACGTCCCACTTGTGTATCTCTCATGCCCCCACCTTGTGGCGGCTGCCTGGGGCAGGACCGCGTGTGGGCGTGGTCACGGGGACTTCCCCAGTGCACTCGGTGTTCAGGGGGCCGGGCATTTGCCCAGGTGGACTGGTGACTGGGCCGAATCACGGTTGTCATTTGCCCGAGTGCTCCCGAGTCTCGCTCCTTCCTCAGCTCTGCTCATCTGTTGGGAACTGGCCGCCCTGCAATACAACGTCTATCAAGACGGACAGATCACATTAGTTCCACAGAAAACAGCCCAGTGTCTGTGCCAGGAGAGATGTCACTTCATTCTGTGGAAGCTGGTGTGTTTTTCCTCTGAAGGTACTAAGTAAGGGTACTCTTCATAAATACGTGGGCACTACAGAAATGGTTTCTCAGCCTTTGGGCCCACGGTTTACTCAAAAGAAGCCTATTTTTCTTTAAATCAATATAACTTTACTCGCTGAGGATAAATGTATTTAAGAACTTGCTGGGTAATGCCATCATATTAATGTTATTCATACCCAGTTGGAACAGAAATGCCTTCAACCTTTTAGCAGAAGCAAGAGCAAATTATGGCAAAAATTTCATTTCAGAAGCCGTCTTCATCTAGAATAGGCTGGGCCCTGAGGTCAAGTCATCAGTTTGGGATTGTGTCTCCATAATGCGATTCTGCCGTGTGCGTGCCTGACAATGGCCCGCGCTGGCTCCCGTATTAGTTTTATAAATGGCTATGTTAATGTTCCTCACAGACAAAGCGCCTTTGGTTCCCGTCTGCAGAAGTTTCTTCTGCATGAAAATACTTGCTTTAAGATGCCACTGGGATGAATTCTTTACGGGTGGTTCCTCTTCTGCTGAGTGCTGGCTGATGGCCACCTGTACATGGCCCTGTCCAGCCTTGCTTTAATTTCCAGCAGGGCGTCCGGATGGGCCGCATGTGTCCCACCACTGGCTATGCATGTCCCCACCACCGCAAAGGTGCCAGAAGCTGGCAGGTTCAGGAAATCAGTGGTGGAGGGGTGGGCATGTTCTCTGGGTTTGTGTAATGCTTTATCTGCACTTAAAAATAATCCTAACTGTATCAAAAACAAGAATTAGCAGGTGGGAGTCCTCAGGAGGAGTGTGAGAGAGCGATCGGATGGGTTGCAGGACTCGGGGCTCCCCAGGACCAGCACTTGAGGTTTGGGACAGAGGGGGCCCTCAGATGCTGGCTCCTCTGGAGCCGAAGGACCATTCAAAGTGACCGCAGTTGGTGGGAGAGGGTGGCCTGGTGCTCCCACACTGAACAGCTGCCAAACACTGCGTCGCCCAGTTTCTCTTTAGAGGCCGTGCCCCTAACGCCTCGTCCCAGGCTCAACGTGCCACGTGGGAGTCTGTTGCTAAAAAACATTCTTTGTGCAGGAAAATGCACTTTCCTGTTTTCGTTTGCATTTCTTTTACTAAGTTTATTTCTTCTTTTATGAATTTTATTGGTAAAAGTTTTTACAAATACTTAATACTATATGCCAAGGGTGTCAAACTCCTTTTCACCAGAGGCCATATCAGCCTCTTCGTTGCCTCCAAAGGGCAGAATGTAACTTTAGGGCCATGTAAGTGCAACTGCTCCCGGACAGTTAGCGAGAGCTCAGCGCTGCTGTCGGGTAGAAACACGGCGCCAGACTGGGTAACCCAGGGTGGAGGGCCGGGTTCGGGCCAAGGGCCTTGTGTTTGCCACCTGTGCTACATGTCAATTACATTGTTTAATTTAATAAAAATGTAGGTTAAGTGTTTATAAAATTATATCACAGTTTTCCTTTTTGCTTTGATGTGTTTCCTTATTCTAAGATCTGATAACTCTTCTCCTAATTTTTTCTAGTTTTTTTTTAAGCTATCAGCCATCTGTCTGTCTCAGGGTAAAGTGAGAACTTACTTATCCTGTAACACATGCCTTATTTTGTGCCTCTAGTTTCTTTCTAGGTAGGTGGTCACGTTTCTTATCAAGGTTACTCTTAGGCATTTAATACTTTTTCATTGCTTTTGTGAATGAGGTTATTTTTCCCTATTATATTTTTTTAAAAGATCATTGCTGGTACCTCTTTTACTTTTAATTCTTTGTAATTAAAAAACTTGCTAAAAGGGCATTTTAAGCATTATTCCATTTATGTGTTGTTTCGTAAACTCCGTGACTTTTCAGACCAGAATCCTGAGCCCTAAACATTTTCCCGTATTTCCCGGCAATGCTTGCTTCCTTTCCATTTCGTCTCGTTTCTCCTTTTTACAAGGCAGGCACCCAGTTGTCGGATCTCACGTTCTCTCCCTGTCGTTTCTTTCACGCTTTCCGTCCCCTCGTTCTGTGTGTTAAGGTAGTTTTGTTTTGTTTTTTAAACTTTTGCTGCCCCATTATTGGTATGATTTTCCACAGGGACAATTGGTCCTGGAGTGTCTGTGGTCCGTTTCACTGTCTGTCCTTCCCGCAGCTCCCCTTACCTCTGGGCCGTGGTGCTGCTGTCTCGTCTCTGGGGTCCCTTTTTACTGAAAACACAAGTCGGAGGCTTTTTAGAGTTTATGTTGCGTTAAAGGTGTTTTCCCTCGCCTTCCTTTTTTTGTTAGAATCACTTTTTGGCCCTCGTGTTGCTCTCCTGTTTTGGTGTCTAAATTTGTTTGTGGTTCTTTATGACTATTTTCTTTAACCCTCTCGTGAGGAAAAGTGTGTTCATGGCAGACATTGACCGGGAACAGGACACACGGAGGGAGGCACCTCCTCTCGGGGGAGGCGCCCACGTGCGTGGCCCAGCCCAATGCCCCGTGCTGGCGTATTTGCCCCGTGGCCCTGCCAGGTAGGAACCACCTGCTCCTACCACCTGGCCGGCTGCCTGAGCATTGAGGGATGTATTTGGACATTTGGGATCATAACATAGGTGCTCCCATCCCATCGGCAGGCCCGAGAGGCTCCCAGCAGGGTCCTCTGTCTCCTTCGTGTGTCAGGTTTCTTGTCCTCAAGTTACAGTCCCTGTGTGACCACAGGAGGACGCTGCTCAGAGTCCCGGCCATGATGCCTGAGGGCAGGGCCGGGCTCTCTCAGCACTGACCCTCTCCACCCCCAGCTCTGGTCCCTGGTTGTGTCAGCCCAGGTGGTGACCGGCAGGAATAAAAAAGTGTGTTCGGGAAGGTATGGGATGAATAAGAACTCTCAATAGTTCCTAAGAAAAACCAAGATCTGCTCCTTGAGCCGACATGAGAAAGACGCCCTCTGGAAGCTGTGACAGTCACGGGCACCCGAGGTCTGTCTCGGCAGGGGACGGGCACAGTCCTGCCCCGCGTGCCTCTGGACGCCGGGCAAGTCCGCACAAGAGCTGGCCCCTGGAATCAACGCGTCCTGCAGAAATGTGTTCTGTTAAAATTATGGAGTCACACGACGCATTATGACTTAGACAAGGAGCAATCTTCACACAGCACCCTCCTCAGTGAGTTCATATTATAATGTTTACCAGAGGCGCCTGGCACTTGCCGAGTCTTGTTCCCTCTTAGCTCGGTTTAATGGTGCCCTGCGCTGGGAGCCTGCAGGAGAGGAAGGCGACGCAGGCATCCAGCCTCTCGCAGGAAGGTCCCGCTGGGTACGGCGAGGTCGGCTCTCTCTTCTGAGCGCTGTTGCCATGGTTGCTGCGGGAACGTGCCTGGAGAGCTTGGCGTGGACTGGCGCTGTGGAAAACGACCTCCGGGAGTGAGAGCTGCCTTTCAGCGGGGGCGTCTGAGCGTCCCGGCGGGCTCCTGGGTGACAGGGATCTAAGCAGCATCCTTCCCGCTCTGGTGCCCGTGAGCGTGTTCACGCAGCCGCCTTCTGACGTTCGGGAGAAATCTTAACACGCTTATCTCACGCTTCATGGTGCTGTTTCCACAGGACGGGGCCCAGCTCGTTCACAGACTGCAGTCTCCCCTCCCCCCACAGCGAGTGTGGGCGAGGGCAGTGGGTGCTGCCTCCTCGCCTTGGTTCACCGGCAGCTCTGTCTGTCGTTGCTGCTCCTGCTCCTGGCACCCAAGAGCCAGGTGCTCTTCCGTCTGACCTCCAGTTCTCATCCAATTCCAGCATCGGGGTTCAAGGGCATCTCGTGCAGCCACTGTGTCACAGGTGAAGAAACGGGCTTCAGGCGTCTGAGGGACTCATGAAGGCCCTGACCTTGGGCCAGAGCCCGACCTTCCAGCACTTTGCCCTGAGCCGTGTGTCCTGGTTCAGCTGCAGGCAGAGTGTTCACCTGTGTTCCTGGCTCAGAGCCCTGGGCTGCATCACACGTGAGAAGCCACACTCGCAGGCTCCCCCGTGGCCGTAGCACGAGTTTACCCCCTTTCCAAATGAGCTCACCGTCCTGGTAGCTTCCCCAGGCTGTCTGATGATGACTTCAGCCCCCGAACCCCTGAAGGTGTCCTTCCAGTCCTGAATAGAAGAAAACAGAATCTTCCAGCAATGATGCACTTCCGGCAGTAGGAACACCCACTAGAAGTCAGTACAGGAATTGTGCTTTGCTCTTTGCTTTCCAAGGGGTTTTTCGGTTTCTGTCAAAGTTTATTTCCACTTGTAATGACCCTGGGCATGGAAACCAGTTCGACAGCTCAGCTTTTGGATCTCAGGGTACTGCAGGCAAAGAGGAAACCTGGGGGTCAAGGACCCCGGCTGCAAGTGGCAGTCGATTTTCGACAGAAAGTGTCCTTGAGCTGAGTCCACCAGAAGTGACAGAAGGACCGTGTGTTGACATTGCCCCATCCCTCACCCAGCATGCGGCGGTGGGGATGCAGCTGTGGTGCCATGTGTAGAGAAACAGGAGGTGTGGGTGCTTGTTCAGGGTTGCCATGGTAATTCCTTATTATCACCCAGGAGCAGAGAGAACCTTGTGCAGGGTACTCAGTGTGTTTATCCTCCTGCTGCTTCCAACAGTGACTGTGTGTGCACATGCGTGTGAGCACACGGGCCCATTCACTAGACACAATTCCGCTGAGCACTCCTGTGACAGACGACGGGTCCTGAGCCACACGCGAGCACCACTGGAGTGCTTGTCACTTCCTGTGGGAGCAGATGTGTCTCTGCTACTCGGGCCCACTGATCAGAGATCCGGGTGCCAGGGAACAGAATTCCTCGGGTTTCTTTTGTGGCAAGGAAGGGAGGAGAGAGAGGGAAATGCCTCTGCTGGCTGTAAAGAGTTTGAAAAATTGCTGTTTCCAGAAGTGCCAGTTCCACCTGCTTGCAGCTTGCTGGACTTGGGAGCTCAGGACAACTCGCAGGGACGGTCCTCACAGTGGAGACTTCACTCTGAGCGGGGCTGACCTGGGACACGTTCTGTCCTGACACCCCGGAATCTGGGGTTTTGCAGATTGTGTCTGCCGAGTGGAGGGTGCTTGTTGGGACAAACCTCTAAATTGACTCTGAACAATTGACTCTAAATGTCCCTCGGAACATTTGGTGTACGGCGGGACACGCTGACTCCACGGATCCTAGGCGTCTGCTTCCGTTGTGACCGGTGTTCTTTCCTCGGTGGAAGTCCAGCCTGTGAGCCCTCAGGTGAGAGCTCCTGGCAGGAGCCTGGACTTAGAGATGTTCTGCATGTGCGGTCGGTGGCCCCACATGCGTCGAGGGTGTGGACAGCGGCTTTCAGCAGGAAGAGCAAAGCTTGGTGGTTGCTGCGAGCAGAGGGTTGTGCATGGCGCACCTCAGCCTCCTGCAGCGCCAAGTTTGATGTTTAATTGAACATCCATCCAGCCTCAGTGTGAACGTCTGTGTTAAACTTACATGTGAATGTCTGCTCTTCACTCTTAGTCTCAGATCTCGGGCAGTATTTAAAAATTCATTTACGATTATAAACCAGAAAAGAAACCTTCGTGCTCAGACTGAACTGACACTAAAGTTAAAGTGGGAGCTCGGAATGACTGCTCCCACTTGGCAGCTGGGTTTATGATTGTTTCAAACGGTTAAGAAAGCAGGTCTTTTTCGGCCTTAATTCACTGAGTCACCTCTTCAGGTCCCCGTGCCTAGAAGGTCATTAACTAGGCTGACTCTCGGCTTTCGGAGCACTTCAGCCAGTGTCAGGCAGAAAGTGCATTCTGGAGAGGAAGCTGCTCCCGTGTCCAGGCACACGCTTCCAGGCGTTTTCTCAGGGTGTGTTCCTGGACAGGAACTACTGGGTCACCGGCTTGGCACTTTATTCTTTTTATTTATTTGCCAGGAAAGTGATGTTAACTCAACAAGCAGCATAAAAAGTAACCAGAGCCTGTGCTCAGTCGTCACTGCTCCTTCTGGCTTGGACAGGTGCACAGGTGTGCTGGAGGAGCAGCACCTGCTGCCCTGCATGCTGGGCTCCTCACCTGAGGAGAGAAGGGAAATTCCAGCTTCTCCCCCAAAATGCTCTAAAAGCCAACAGAGCAGACGGTTATTTAGAAGCATTTTTCTTCCTTTCAGTCATCTGGCTTATGAGTTAAAATGCTTAAAATGTTTTATTTCTGTGTTTCTTCAGTTAACCACTTTTGGCTGGTAACCTAACTTATTTTCTGGTCCCCTGTTCTGAATCATACTCAGTCCATCTGCAGGCCCCTGGGTAAGCTGCGCTTCTCAGGGTCCCTGTCCTGGCTGTGGGGGGATGCAGTGTCCTCTGTCAGAGGGTGCTGCTGAGGGTCATGTCAGGGAAACCGTACCTGGATGGGACTGCCCTTGACACTCCACATCAAAACGTCCCCAGGGCTGTGGCCCCCGAGGGGACACGTATCCGTGAGTGAGGCCACTCTCGGCTGGGACTGTCAGAGGAGACGGCGGTGTCGCCAGACCCCTGGGGATGAGAGCCCGCGGTGCAGGAGGCACGTCCCTAAGGCCTCTGGCTCTTGCACGGGCTGCCACTCTTAATCACATTTTAATTTTCAAATAAATTGCTTTCATTATCCTTCGGTCCACAGTACCGTGTGGGCCTCCCTGCTCATTACGGCCCCTGGGCCCTCTGCTGAGGTCGGTGTTTAAATAGCTGCAGCCAAAGCGCCATAATTAAGGACGGTCCGTGCTGGTTTACAGGGATTACTATTGTTTAGTCTTTGAGAAAACCACCGGGAGAGCTGCTGAAGTCCGTCCTTTTGGTGGAAGCCCTCAAGGCCGTCCGAGGACTGCCTGTCCCTGAGCTCCCCCTGCAGAAGGCCTCCGGTCCCCCGCTCCGCGGTCACAGGGTCATCTGAGGCCTGGCAGGGGCCGACCGCACTCTCTGGGCTGCCACCGTCCTCACCAAAACCTTGCCACCATGAAACCAAACTAAGTTGTCTCTGCCAAAACAGTGTTTAAAAACACGTATCTCCCCACCCCCAAGATCTGGTCTCACCTGCATTAGCACCCAGTGTGTTTTCAGTTAGGTGTCCAGGTCTTCGCTAGACTGGCTTGTTTCTGATGAGATGTCTGGGTGTTGAGGATGGATCTCGATCTCCGTGGGGCCTGCGTTGGCTCTTGGGTTCTGGGACGTGGGCCCCCCTGTGGCCTCAGAGCAGCTGCCCCTGCACCTGGTCCTTGTAGCCCAGAGACCTTGCAGGTCTGTCTTCCCAGCACCCTCTCTAATGTGGGGGGCTTCTCTCTCCCATTCCACTTCTCCTCCATTCACCAAGCTTTTTATTGCTCGTAAAACGTTGTAGTAAAGCACACCTAACATAAAACTTACCCTCTTATATTCATTTCCATGTGTGTGTTCAGTGGCATGAAGTACATCACCTCCATCGACTCCAGAACTTTCTCACCTTTGCAAACAAACTCTGCACCTGTGGACCACTAACTCCCCCACCTCCCCGCCTGCTGTGACCTTTCTCTCCCTCTCTGTCTCTGTGACCCTGACCCTCCTGGGACCTCACGTGTGTGGAACGTACAGTCTCGGTCCTTTTGTGCCCTGCCTTGTTCATGGAGCACAGTGTCCTCCAGGCTTGCCCACGCTGAGGCAGGCGTCAGAACGGCTTTGCTTTTTAAGGCCGAGTCACACCCTGTGTATGAGGGACCGCAGTTTGCTTATCCAGCCAGCCAGCCAGCCAGCCATTGCTGGACACCAGGGCTGCTTCCTGGCTCCTGTGAATAATGCTGCTTGAACCTGGGTGTACCAATACCCCTTGAGTCCCTGCCTCCGATTTCTTATTTAGTCATGGCTGAGCACTGTGGGAAGTAGGACTTACCCCCCCCACCAAAGGGGGCAGATGGGCAGAGGGCGGTTCCAGAACGCAGGGGTCACTGGGCACCAGCGTGTTAGAGGGGACAGGCACATTTGTCTTGGGAGAGGAATGGGGGGTTCAAGGTGATGAATCTGGCCCCTGGCATGTGGTGAGGGGTTGAGGTAAATAGGAATGGGGCCTTCTGTCCACTCATTATCTACCCCACGCACGGTGGGTGCACAGTGGACCGAGGAAATGGAGACACCAGTGGCATAATGCTCCCAGCACAAGTGCAGCGCTAGCTCTCTCCTGAACTTGCCGGGCTGTGGTTCCTGGAGCTGGCATGGCTGGGCATCTTGGAGTGGCCTGTTGCCATTCACGGAGGCCACACTAGGTCGGTAGGGACAGGGGTCAGCCACCTACAGAGGGCTGGGCTCCCTGTGGCCGGAGACTTGTGTCTAAGGAGCCTTCGCCATCCCTGGGGCCCAGGGCCTCTCCTGACACTGCCCTAGCCCACTCTTGTCCTGGGTTCTCCCGCCACTAGCTTGAGAGCAGATTGGCAGGGGTGGTGGAGAGAGATCTCCGCAGGGCGATGGGACAGGGGTGTCCTTCTGCAGTCCCTGCCTCAGGGCAGTGGGTGCACCTGGCCTGCCGGGGGCTCAGCTGTGCCCGTCCTGGGAGGAAGGCACCTGTTGGGTAATTGGAAGGTGAGACCTTCCAATCTGAGGAGCTACCTGGGGTCTGTGCATGGGGAGGGGTGGTGAAGGAGGGCGAGGCGGAGGAGGGGAAGGAGAGGGATCCCCCCTTCCATGAACCTGGTCATGAACAGGGCCCTCCTCTCGGCCACCCTCTCTTTCCCTCCCTTTCCCCCCTGCCGTCTTCCGTCCCTCTCAGGAAGGTGGGCGAGGTGCTCTTCAGTCGGTGGAATAAGAATGGGTGCGGGGGCGGTGATGGACGGCCGGTTTTGAGTCACTGTCCCTGTGCAGATAAGATGAGGCCCCCAGATTCCCTTTTCCCTCATCCACGTAATGTGCCATTTTCGTGCGGCGCCGCTGCGGCCCTCGGTGCCAGGGCTTTCTATTCTTGGTTGAATAGTCAGTGGACCGTTCCGAGCTGATAAGAGGAGCGGCCACGGTTACTTGGCAACGGGCTGGAGCAGAAGGCCGCTGATGGGGAGATTGGCTGCCCCCGATAACCCGCCTTTCTCCTTCCCTGCTGCTTATCTCCGCGTCCACAGCAGACGCACCAGACACCCGTGGAGATTGGGTGGGATCTGAGCTCCCGGCAAATGAAGTTCACTGAGTGCCTTGCAGCCGGCCTTGGTCGGGTCCCTGTTCCCGTCCCCTGCCCCAGGCCTGGATGAGCCTGGCTTCCCGGGGTGCCCCAGTGTCCAGACCTGGAGGCCACGGCTGGCCACCCCTTGCCCTGGGAGGGGACAAGGAGCCCGAGTGTTTGTTAGTGACAGAGAATGAAAAAGAGTGCTAAAGTTGCCAGAGTGTTGCTAACGTGTCTGGTCTAGACCAAGGGCAGAAAACTGGCCCTCCGCTGGAGGCACAATGACAAAGTGACACGTCAGAGCAGCCGCAGGCAGCGTGTGAGACGGGTACACATCAGGGCTGCTTTGTGGGCTTCTTATCTTTTAGTTCAGGCTTTCTCCCCGTAAACGTAGTGCTGATGCCGTCCCTTGCCGCCCACCGCATCGAGGAGCCTGGGCTCTCTCCTGCTCGCCTCACCCGCTCTGGACTCCTGCGTGATATGTGGGGTTGTGTGTGAAGGGCCACTGAATTTAGAATTGAGGAGATGTTCAGGTTATTTGGTTCCACTCTGCTATTTCCAGAAACAAACAAGCGCCAATGTTCTGAGGACCAGAGAGGCTCAGACAAAGGTGGTCACCCAGCAGAGGCAGTCAGGCCTGCCCCTGAAGGTGCTTCCCCTGCCCCTGGCTGCGAGGAGATCCAGTGGGTCCCCTCGAGCAGTCTGTCCCTGGTCAGTCCCGTCTGGTGCCGCACGGCAAGTTCGGAGGCAGGTTTGGTTTTTTGAAGCTGCGCTTTCTTCAGTCGTCCGTACACCTGGCTCCTCAGACAGCACCTGAGCCCACAGCAGACGTGTGCCCTGTGCTTTTCATCTTTCCACTTTCTCCTGCCCTGCACGCGACACCGCCGCGGGGAGATGGGGCACATGCAGAATCTGCATGTGTGTCCGTGTGTCCGTGTGTCCCAGCGGTGCGTGCTGGGCTCCCGCCAGCATGGGGTTTTGCACTAGAATACTGGGGGCAATTCGGTTGGGCATTTACTATTATTATTTTTAATCGTGTTTACATTTACTTTTCCAAAAAAAATAAGGAAGCAACAAAGTGCAATAGTGTGAGCCTGATAAATCTGAAGCTGAAACGTGAAACCCCGGGAAAGGAGAAAGAAGTAAACGTGTCACTGACCCAGTGGTTAGATTGCTGGGGTTGAGTCTTCACATCGCCCTGAGCTTCCCAGCATGCAGGAGACAAGGCAAAAAAGACTAAGTTGAGTGGAAATGATTTCTACATTGTTACATACATAACAAAATTCACATATGAGGCTGGACAAAGAGAAATGGGGGCTGGGTTATCTCAGACTCTGGGAGAGCTTGATCAACAGCAGCAACCAGCTTTATTGGCCTTGACGCTCAAAAGTGACCGTCTTCCACGTTAGATGTCTTACATCCCAACAGTGAAGATTTTTATAATTTATTTAAAAGTAGCAAAACAGAGCCAAGAGGCCATTTGCATTGGTTTGTATGTATGTGAAACAGTGAAAAAAATCCCTTGTAGTAAAAAGTAAGATTGGACTCAGCACTCAGTGACCGTGGCCACAGCCTGCCACGCAGCAGGTGGACAGAGAAGCAGCAGGAATGCAGCCAGACTTTCCAAATCTGGAAGGTCCCTGCGAGCCCGCTTCTCTTCCTTCTCCTCCTGTGGCCACACGCTCGGCTCTCCCTGCTGCCTTGCAGTCTCCGGTCCACCCTTCATGCTGGCCACCGGTGAGGACCGGCAGCCTTGTGGCATCGGGGGGCGGACACTGGGTTTTCAGTGCACCCAGCGGCTCTGCAGAACTTTAGGGACTCAGTCTGGTTCTAGGAAAAGCCTCTGCACCTGCAGGTTTCCTGCCGAGGGAGCAGCTGGCCCCCAGCCCCACACCTGCGGCTGCGGTCCAGGAAGGTGGGCAATTGTCGCAGCTCGGAGAAGCTGGCTTACCAACAGTCACTCTGCTGTGGTTTAGGGAACCGAGGCACAGAGGGGGGAAGTGACTTGCTCCAGATTGCACAGCAGGCTGGTGGCGAAGCTGGGACCAGAGCCCGGTATCTCTGGGCCCATGTGGTGGTGTTTTCTCGTCGCCCTTCAGCAGCACTCGGAGGTGTGTGGCAAAGGCAGCGTTCCTGCATGAGGTCACCGGGGAGCTGTGGTTTCGACATCGTTCTAAGCAAAGTGAATGAAGTCCAGCCAGTGTCTCATTAGGACTGTTTATGCCCAGAGCGATGTATTTTCTCTCAACTCCAACCTTATGTTTTATTCTGCTGTTTTCTACTGAAGGACAACCAAGGGTGCCAGAGCGTCGTAACGTGGCCAGGAGCCGGGGCAGCGGCTGCAGGCGGCAGGGTGGGGGGGCGGGGGCGCAGCTGGGGCGGGCCTCCCGGGCCCTTGGGACCTCTGGTGTCTCGTCTGTAAAATGGAAGGGCCTGAACGAAAGACATGCTTCTGTTCTCTTCAGCTCTCTGTGAAAATCCAGAGTCTTCCAAAGGTCACAGGGCATTACCTGCTGGCCCACTGTCCACAGACTCCCGGCTGCCGTGGAGCGAGTGTCCAGGGGTTCATCCGTTTCAGGACAGAGAAGCAGGGCGGGCAGAACCGCTCCGCCCAAGATGGAGAACAGCAGTTCAGAGAGGTTAATGTCGCCATTTGAAAATCTATTACTGCCCGCGCCTAAAACACTTAGATTCAGGGGATTGAAAGCCACGGTTGATAATATCAAGAAGCGAATTTTCTTTGCAGGAAGGGCTAAGCGCTGGGAGGCTCAGGTGTGATTCGTTGTTGCCAATCAACACTGTGCTCGGGATTGCCAAGGCCGCCCGCCCCCGCCGCCTGCCTGCGGGGCTCTGGGTGCTGCAGACACTTGAGCTGCCAGACCTCGTCTCCGGGGTCAGAAGCCAATAGGCGTTTAAATGCAGCGGGGGCGAGCGGCCCGCCGCAGACCTCAGCCGGCTTCGGTTTCAGCCGTTGCGAGAAGGAGGTGAAGGAGCTGCTCTGACGTGCACCCAGGCATCTTGCAAAACACTGCTCAGGCAGCGGCCGGGGGGAGCAAGGGCCTTGAGGTGGCGGCTCTCCCTCCTGCCTGAGCTCAGACCGCTGCGGACCACAGCTGCAGGGCACAGAGCCTGCCCGAGAGGCGCTCCTGAGGAGGGGCTGTGCGGGCCGTGTCTGCCTGAGAGTGAGCCCTCTGTCGGGCAGCCACAGGCACGGGGTGGGGTGGGGCTGCCGCCCGCTCTGCCCTGGCTGTGAGGGCCGCCTGCGCTCCTCGCCAGCGGGCTCCTGAGATGCAATTTCCCATCGAGGTGTGATGCCCACAGCAGGGCCCAGAAGTGCAGTCCGGGCCTTTTTTTAATGGGACGTGTGGATCCTGGGAGCTGGTTTGGGTGGGGTCTGCTGACCTGCCTCTTGGGCCCCCAGTTGTGCTGGAGGAGGGGCTGGGTGTTCAGCAGCTGAGTGATGCTGGAGGGGGGCAACAGGGGCTCCCTCTGCCTGTTGTGGAGCCTACAGACGGGGTAGGGGTCCCTCGGCCTGCTGTGGAGGCCGCAGACAGGGTCATGGACGCCTGGTTTCAGTTGGACAGCCTCAGGTACCTTACAGTCCTGAGGGACTGATTAACAGCCTCAGACTCGGTGCTGACAGCCCTCTGTGTCAGGGCGTCTTGGTGCATCCCGTGCACAAGGCACTTCCTCCGTGGTGACAGCTGTCTGCAGGGCTTGGGGAGGGGGTCCAGGTGCCCATGGCCCTGTTACTCTGAGCCTGTGTTCTGAGCACTACTGTGAAGGGGACTGTCCCCTTCAGCTCCTCCCGGCAGGTGCCTCTTCATCCCCCAGGGGTCGGGGGGGCCAAGTCTGGTCCACTCGGTCCAAGGATGAGGGCTCGTCAGCGTGTCTGTGGTGCCTGTGGGAGATGCTTGCAAAGCTCGTAGGACAGATGGCACCATGGGGACAATCTGGGAGGCTGTGTGATGCTCTTCCCAGTGTGAGTGTGCTTGTGCAAGTGTGCACACGTGTGAGTGCATGTGTTTTACCCCCGCCTCACTAGGAAGCAGCGCCTTCATCTCCTCCCTGGAGCTGGCACTGGGGACAACTGGTGGGTCTGTGACGTGTCTGGCAACCAGAGCATCATTGTCCCGAGCTGGACACAGCTGGCCTGCGCTGGCCTGATGAGGGTCCGACTCTGCAGGGAGGCGGCCACCAGGGGTCACTGTTGCTGCTTCATCTTTGCCACCGCCTGGGGCCTGACTTCCACACAGGGGAGGTGGATGAATGTCAAGTTTGGACAGTGTGATTTGGAGCTAATGGGTGCTTACCTGAGCAGGTGCAGCCCCGGGGCCGGGTGTGGGGCTGGGTTCCTCCTGAAGGCATGCACGAAGCCGGGGCCCCAGGCTGACACCTGTGATTACCCCTGCCTTTCCCAGGCAAAGCTGGAGCTGCTGCAGACCAGCCACTGTGGTCCTTGTGTCCCGGGGTCACTGGCCACCTCACTGGGCGAGTGAGTGCACTCGGTGCCCACTGTGCATGGTGTTTTGAGGCCCTGACTGCACATCGCAGGCCATCGCTCCTAGGGGTGCGGGGAGCGGCTGGGCTGATCGGGCCCAAGCCCCCTGAACACTCCCACCCTTACCCTCGTGAGGAATCTGCACGTGGACGACTTGTTTCTCGGCTCTCCCTGCCCCATAATTACTCCAAGCCCACCTTTGCTGCACCCTCCCTTGTGAAGATTTTGTCATTGTGGCACCTTGTCTGCCTCTCTTCTTTCTCCAAAATCAGGAACATTGACCTGGAGGTTTCCAGGGAAGAGTTACACACACATGCTATTTCCATGAAGAAACGATTTACACAAGTGATTGAACACGTAGGAGCATTGCAATGTCCCTAGCAATGCCCTAAGCTAATTACCCCTCCTGGAAAATCTGAGTGAGGTGATCACATTATATTTGTTGATTCCTCAGTCCCATCATCTCTTCCCAAAGAGATCATGAAGAGATGTGAAAAGGGCATTAGAAAAAGAAGGGGATGAAATGTCCTGAGCGCAGAGAAATGGTCATGTCGCCACAGGAAACGCAGCTAGAGCCACCAGAGGCCACATAAGTGGGAAAGGTCTGTGACCTGACGTGAGCCACCCATGGCCCGGCGGTGGCAGGTAGGGATCCTGCCTCTGCCCCGAACCCAGGCCTCGGGTTCCTCCTCTGGACCCTCGTGACGGATGTGTGGCGGCACTCTCAGGTGGACACTCCTCAGCAGAGGCCTTTCACGGGAGCCCCAGACGCATCCCAGGGGACTTAGCAAAACGGTTCTCGGGGGGAGACTGAGACAAACTTGTTCACGCCTGGGGCTGCCTGGTGGGCTGACCTGCTGGTCACGTGGCACATAGACAGACGTGTGTGCACCCACAAATACACACGCACACACCTAGATGGGCACATATGACATAAACAACACACACGAGCATGTGCCACATGTGTGTATACACGAGCATGCACACACAGTGTGTGTGTGCATTCACATAGACATGTGCATATACAAACACACATATACCTATAACTACAAACCCATGGGTACCTACACATGCACGCATGAACACAATACATGCATGCATGCAAAACACACATGTAGGCACACCCAGATGCACACAGCTATGCATGGACCTATAGACACACATGGGTAGACACATGTATGCATCTATACACGTATACACACATAAATATGTATGCACATGTACATACAAACACACCTGTCAACACTTTTCTGAGAATATACTTGTAACATTGTACACCAGAAACCAAATTTAAAGAATGATGGCATTCTACCTCCGAAGGGAAATAATTTACTCGAGATATTCCAAAACAGTCAGGAAATGTCTTTGGACATTTCTCCCTCAGAACCTGAGCGATTGGGTGTGTTACCTGAGGGGGGTGGTTCTCAGGTGTGTCTCTGGCAGTGTGAGTGCCACGGAGGTTGGGCTGGGGGAGCCCAGGAGCCTGATTTCTCTTCCTCCTGCTCAGCTGCTGACCCCTCTGTGGCCCCCACACTCCAGCCTTGGTGTCCTCCTCTGTAACATGTGGGGTTAGGCCATCTCGATGCTCCTTCCAATCCACACACTACAGTTCTGCACCCAGGGTGTTCCCATCTGAAAAGCAACACCAACAAACAAATGTCCTAGACCCAAACAGCAGTGGGGTGACCACCAGAGGGCGGGAGGGTGGGGCAGGTAGAAGAGGGTAATGGGGTGGTGGACACACAGCACAATATACAGAGGATGGGTTATAGAATTGCACACCTGAAGCCTATATAATCTCATTAACCAATGTCACCCCAAAATGCAATAAAAAGAAAAAAATAAAATGTGTAAATTAGTAAATAAAAAAGAGAAAATATGGAAGTTTCAGGTACATTCTAAAGAGTCTTCATTTTCTCCCCTTTGCCCCCTCCTGCCCCCCACCCTGCCCTGGGCCTCCCACCCACACCACCCACAGGCACAGAGTGCTTGGCACAAAACCACATGTGAGAACAGGGACACTTGTAGTCTGAGTTCTCGCCTCAGACTGTTCATCTCCCCAGGCAGTGGCCATGGGGACGAGACCCTCCCTCTAAGGGAGCTGTCACTGAATCACTCTGGGTGTAGGTGGCAGATGCATGAATTTTGGTGAGGCACTTGGGCGAGGCAGTGCCGGCAAGCCCAGCATGGCAGAGGTGTGGCGGAAGCGGGCCCCTCATGGTCACTGTGGCTTGCTCCCAGCAGCGGGCAGAGCCTCTGACCTTTGCAAAGTCCCACAGAAATCTGCAAAGTGCTTGCAACACGTAAGATGATTTTCTGCTAATCACACGGCGCAGTCCGTCTAAGCACATGGGTGAGATCAGACCGGCAATTACCCAGTCAGCCTGGCACTGGGCACATGTGCTTCTGCTCATTAAACTTGTTGCATTTGAATGGCTTTCTTCAGCTCCACTCGGGGCAGCGAGACTGTTGTGAACAATGAAAGACGCGTTTCCCTCCGGCCAGCCTGGAGCTGCAGATGGCCGCGCTGTGTGTCCCGCACGGGCCCTGAATCGGTCTTTTGTGTGCAGGAAAGGCGGTCATTTGAATGTTTGAGCCCCCACAGGAAGCTTGTCTCAAAGTGAGCAATTCGAGAATAAAGACTCGCTGGGGCCTAAATTAATTGGAAGGTGTGGTTTGGACGGACACTGATGAGCAGGGCCTGTCCCTGCAGACGGGGAGGGAGCTGCAGGATCTGCCCCATTTGTGCACCCTGCCCCGAGAGCACCTCTCCTTCGCTGCGTCCTTTGAAATCCCCCTCACACCCGCCCACCTGCCTGGCGTGTCTGGTCACCCTCACGCCAGCGCCTCCCACGTGGTGCCCGCATGGAAGGCGCTCCTCGTGGCTTCTGCAAATTAATATTATACTTCCTGGTGTTCTGTGTCTCATCTGGGAAACTGGCCCGGAGTGTTACTGACTTTTTTGTCAAAAATGTGAAAGTCGCAGCCTGGAAATTACAAAAAGGGAGGGGTGGGGAAGGGTGGGGAGGGTCAGAAGAGGGAAGGGATGGGAACGTGGAATAAAAATACAACTGGCACTGGGATCCCGAGTCTCTTCTCTCCAGCTTTGCCTTTGTTTCCTATGCACTGTGCTCTTTATTTAAACAAAACCACAGCTCTCCCAGCCTCTTGAATTCTCACAGTCCTTTGGTGACTTTTTGACACCATTTCCAAAGCCTCGGCATGGTGCAAGGACGGTGTCATCTCTGCCTCCTCTTTGAAAATGAAGCATTACTTTCTCTCTCTGCCTCCCTTCTCCCACAGACGGAGTGTTTGGAAGGTGCCAGAAGGTTCCAGTGACAGACACCTACCGCTATGAGGTGTCGCCGGGGGTCCTGAAGCACCTGACGACCACCTTGCAGAAGCTGTCCCGCACAGGTAGGCCGTCCCAGCCAGCAGCCTGAGGGGGAGTTCCAGGGACTGCCGTTCCGCTGGGCATTCAGCAAGCACTTTACTTCTCAAACTCTGAGGGCCTCTTCGGTAGCGAGGGAGCAGAAAGGGACGTAGTGAGCCAGGGTGGCAATGCGGAGCGGAGGGCTGGGTGCAGGGGGTCTTGGTCACCAAGGTCACAAGGCAGGTGCTCCCTTCGGGGTGCGAGGTGGTAGGGTGGCCGCCATGTGCACAGTAGGAACCACAGGTGCTCCAGCTGCGGTTCATGCTGGAGCTCGTGAGGGTGCTCTCGTTGGCCGACCTCATCCGACCCCACTGCTGATCAACCTCGAGAAAGCCAGTCACCTCCACCTACGTTGTCACGCCAAGTGTTGTCACACAGTTATTTTGGAGGGAGTTCCTGCCACCTGTTTGCTTCATGGGCTGCTCAGATCATTCAAAATTTCTAAAATTTTAATAACTTGGAAATTATTCTCTGTGACTTATTATTTATAATTTACGTTATGTATATGCTTTTTAAATTGAGGGTGAGGTGTGAGTGTGGCCTGTCCTGTTTCTGAGGTAAAATGGGGGCTCCTCGCGCCCCC
This sequence comes from Phyllostomus discolor, assembly GCF_004126475.2. NCBI lineage: Eukaryota > Metazoa > Chordata > Mammalia > Chiroptera > Phyllostomidae > Phyllostomus > Phyllostomus discolor. Next base: position 95,216,466 of record NC_040912.2, on the reverse strand, counting down.
AGAGCCTGGACAAGAGGCCGATGGTGAGCACACGTGTGTGGGTGAGCGTGCAGGCGCAGCGCTTGGAGGACCCTCCTGTGGTGGTCGGGACACAAAAGGCCCCGCCCTGCTGGGGGCAGGCCTGGAAGGGAGGGGCCGGGAGCCACATCCCCGGGAGTCACAGGCTCCCCCGGCTCTGAGCTGCTTCGTAAAGCAATGTCTGTGCCGACTGAGCATGGGCAACCCCACTTGTTCTTCTTCTGTCTCGGTGTTCACGGCGCACGTTGGCTTGTGAAGGCCTCAGAAAGCTCTGAGTGGAGGGTCAGCAGATGGGGACCCACGCATGAGGGGGCTTTGTGTGCAATCAGTCGTGTGACTAGTGACAGGGTGTGGCCATCCGCAAGTGTGGGAGCTGGCCGAGTGGCCCTCCCCGGCTGCAGCATGTGCACCTGGGCCTGGGACAATGGATCTGAGCGGGTCATCGAGGAGGACGGGAGCCTGTGTCCGTTCCCAGGGCAGACACTGGCCCCTCGCTGGGGAGCCAGAGAAGCTGAGAGCGGCCTTGAGGCGGCGGGGTGGCAGGGTCGCGCCAGCAGGGGCTGCAGGTCAGAGCGAGTGGGCAGAGGACACGATGTGTTTCCACTAGGGTCCTGCTTCGCCTCATTCTCCGTAATCAAGTCAAGTCCCATGGTAACTGGGTGGCCCACGGTCAAGTGTTCAGTCTCCATGGAAGCCTAGTTGCCAGCCAGGAGCAGTTTCTTGACAGGAGCGTAGTTATCTGCAGAGACTGTCCCCTCGGTGCTCCCAAGGGTGTGCACGGTGGTTCCCCTGAGGGGCCTGCTGATGTCCTGTGGGGACCAGAAAGTGGCACAGACTAGAGAGCTGATGTGCTTCTCGGGCATTGTGGTCCGTGGTGCACAGCGGGGGCCACCTCCTCAGCAGGAGAGGAAGGGATGCCTCTCCCAGCTTGATGAGCTTTGGGGTCAGTGTCTGCCTTCAGGAGGACCCGCCCATCTGTCTGCACCCCAGCTTTCAGCAGCTGCTCCTTTCTGGGCAGTGCCCCAACGTGGTAAAGGCCCCATGCAGGGTGGTCTGAGCCGTAGGAGGCACAGCTCATTAAGGAGGCGGTGGAATACAGAGGCAGGCGAGCTTTTTAATTAGTAGATTTATTCAGTGCATTTGTGGATTTACAGACAACTGAGCAGGAAGTAGAGTGTGCATATGCTCCCTCACCCCCGACCCCTGAACAGTTCTCCCTATTCTTGCATTGATTACTGTGGTTCACGTGTGGTGATTAACAAGTCATTCCTGATACATCACTCACTAATGTCCACAGTGTACGTCAAACAGTGGACGACACCCCTGAGCTGTTGGGGGCACTCTTTAGGGGAGACAGGCTCTAATCCTGCTGGTTTCCTGGGCACGGCTCACATGATACAGAACAGTTTGGGGAAGGGAGTGTTTTCAGGGCCCCTGCCCTCACACCACCCAGGTCGCCACGTTTGCATGGCGGTGGCTGCATTCCAGCCACGTCCTGCAGACACGGATGCTCGTCTGGGGGACAGAGAGCGGCTTCCCCTGCCACTGGGGAGCTGTCTCCATGAGGCAGGGAGGGAGGTGGGATTTACCTGTGCCGCTTCTGTCTTCCATGTGAATGTGTCCGTCCAGGACAGACACATTGGCTTCATTGGCCAGTGTTTCTCCCACAGGCAGCTTTAGTTCCTGGGCAGACACATTGTTCTCTCGCAGATTAAATTTTTAAGAAATACATTTCACTTCTGACAATCCATTAAAATTCACTGGCATGTAATTTGCCGTCGTGAAAACAACTATGGATTCACTTCCTGGCCGGGCCTCCTGACGTATTGAGCTGTACATCAAAAGCAAAATCAAGAAAGCAAACTGAGAAAAACATACCTACCACAGTGCCGTGGTTCCTTGAAAGAGAATGGAAGGAAATCCTTAGTGATACGGAACAGGACCCAGAAAGCCCAAGCTGGCCGCGGCGAATGCAGGCCAGGCTGGGGCGGGCACCACTTCTGGGCTCACTCTGCCCGAGCCTCCCGGTGCCAGGCCCATGGGGCGAGCTTCAGCGTTTCCTGGGTCTTCGCCCCTGAGTGTTGCTCTGCTCACAGTCCACCCACACGCTCTCACCCGTCTTCTGCCGCAAATCAGGGTCCTTCCTCCTTGCTGAGGTCCAGCCACACTCCCCACCCCAAACTTCAGGGGGTCCTGTGCCATGAGGTGGGAGACGCGGAGGTGTGCGTTGCGGTCTGCATAGTCACAAAGCCGCTAGGTGTTCTTCACGGGATTTACATTCTATCGGGTGGACATTCACACGCGCAGGTGCATGGCTGAGGGACCACTAAGGGTGGGAAGTGGAGGATCGTGAGGGGCCGACGGGACAGAACAGCAGCCGACTCCAGTCCGTTGGTCTCAGGCCCCAGACCTCCTCACCCGCACCTGGAGCTTCCAGCTGCTCTGCATTTCTGTGAAGGGGCCGCTATTAACTACACCAGCTTCATGCTTTCCACCACGGGGTATGTGCAACCACGGGTGAGAAAGGGGACCGGAGGCATCACCTACAAATTTCAGTGACCCAGTGGCAGCCAAAGTCAAGCATGTGTCTACCCTATGCCTCGGCCACATTCCTTTACCTGTATATTTGCTGACATGTTAAGGCGGAGCCTTGAGCAGGTGTGAGGGAAGAAGGAGCCCTGGTTGGACTCTGGGGAGGAGCCTGGAAGGTGAACTAACACTCGGGCCAACCAGACAGGTGCAGGTATGTGCACAGCTTGGAGTGCTTTCCTCCTGTGCATTTTCCTCTCACTGGTACTTAGCCAGCGGCCAAGAACGAAGCCAGGCACGTGTCCCGCACCTGCTGTGGAGATGCAGCCAGTCACTCATCCACGTCCACGCCCAGGCAGCGGGCATCCAGTGGGAGGGGTGGTTCAGCCAGATGACCCCTGGGATGCACCTGGCCGTCCCCTCTGGGCCCCAGCCGGCAGTCAGACGCCAGCCCCGGTCTCCACAGGAGCTTCTCAGGCAGCTTTGGAAGACTGGCCCAGGATGGACGCAGCCAGCCAGTCTGCTGCCTGCCACCCAGATTTGGGCTTGAAAAGCAATTCCTACAGCCCTTTTATAAAAAGCAGCATCACCTTGGGTAAGCTGAGTGTGAGCGTCATAAGAGAATACCATGAGCATCATGTTCTAAGGAATGTGAAAAAGTAAATAAACTACAAACCAATGAAAGTGGCTCAGAAAGGCAGAGAAAACTCGAATAAGCCTAGACTCATTAAAAACTTTACATAGCTGAATTTTCAAAAGTAGTTGTGCATGCCGCGAGTGTGGCCTGCACTCATGGTGGGAGATCGCTCTGTCCTCAACATGGGCCTGGACTCCCGTGGGCGTGACGGCACAGCCCAGAGCGTGGGATCGTGGATGCCGAGCCCACGTCAGCTTAGGGCCCGGCTTGTGCCGTGTGCACGCAGCACCTCCAACTCTGCTGGCCTTCGCGTCACTCAGCCCTGCCCACCGTTTCCTGTTTGGGGAAAATCCCTTGAACTGGACTTCTTTCTGGGTCCATATTTGCTTATAGTGCCTCCTTATTGGCTATAAAGGACCCTTCTTCCTGGTGGTTTTACAATCAAAGGATAAATAAGGGGTCTTAACTAGAAGAAGACCCTTTCCAAGACAAAGGTTTTCTCTCTGCCTCTAAACAGAAAGAATGGTCCAGGGAGCTCACCCTCCATGGCCTGAGGGTTGCTGAACTGGAAGGAGATGAACCGTTGTCATTGTCTACACAGCAGAGGGCACTTCCCCGCCTTCCTCAGCCTCCTGGGCAGGCAGGTTTCCTGCAAACTCGGAACTCGCCCTCCCTTTGAGAAGTGGTTTCCAGGTTATCAGAAGCCAAAGTGTTAGCAGCTCCTTCTGCTGCTGACAAGTCTGAAGTAGAGAGAAAATAGTCCCGTAGGTAGGACAGAAAATGTGAAGGGTTTTTAGAGCTTTTCTTTCCTCAGGTCTTCAAAGCCACGACACCAGGAGCTCCCATGCTCCGAGCTGCCCCTCTGGGGACTTGACCCCGAGAGAGTGGGTCTTACTTTGCACAGTGAGTTTTCACCACTTTCTCTTAAGGAGCAGCGTAACTAGGAAGCTTGGTGTCCTTGGATGTGCAGATCTCGTATTTTCTAAGACATTCAAGACTCCCAGAACTCTGGCTCCTCCTGCTCCTCATGCCTGCTGCCCAAGCCTGGCCTTCTCCTGGGTCCCCCATGTTGTGTCTGTGATGCCACAGGTCTCCTGGGAGCCCCTTGGGTGGGGGCCTCTGTGCCCAAGAACCACACACTCTGCTGCATCTGCAGCCTCAGAGACAGTTGGTCACGGGAGGATGGGCCCAGAGGGATAGATTAACAACACAAGTTCATCTTTCTGCTTATCTGACTGTTTAACGACAGCAAACGTGGTATTTGATAATGTGCCAAAGAACGTTGACAATAGGATGATTGAAAGCTTGGACCAGATATCAGAGGACAACACATTATCACAAAACAAAGGTGCTGACAAGGCTGGGCTCAGTGGACGCCTCACATCCCGCTTCTCAGCTAGGCGACTGAACCACGCAGGTGGACGTGGAAGTGGCCAAGTTCATTCCCTCTAGCTCCTACCACGTTTCGGTTTCCTCCCTGGATCTCCTCACTGGCCCTTCTTCCCTGGTTCTCGGCTCCGCCGCCTCCCCCACCTGGTCCTGTTACACACCTCCCGTGGTTCATTCACACGGCAGAGGCCCCGTGGATGCGTTCCTGACATTGCAGTTTGTTGTTTAGGAGCTGGCGGCTGGGAGTTGCAGAGTAGACACGGAAAACGGACTCTCATCCCGAGCTGGGTGCTGAGCTGACACCGGAGAGAACCTCCAGTTTTCATGAAAGATGCCAAATATGGGAACCAGAATGAAAACAAGGACTTCCCACGCAGTTTTGTCACTTTGTGGGCAAACCAAAGTCTTTCTTCTTTATATGTATTTGAATCTCGCATTTTTGTCCTTCAGAAGATGCTTAGATATATTTGTAAACTATACCCTACCCTTATGATATAAACTAGATTTCCTGCCCTGGCCGGGTAGCTCAGTTGGTTAGAGCATTGTCCTGATACGCCAAGCTTCAGATTTGACCCCAGGTCAGCGCACATGCAAGAAACAAACAATGAATGCATCAATAAGTGGAGCAACAGGTCGCTGTTTCTCTCTCCCCCTTTTTCTCCCTTTTTCAATCTCTCTAAAAAAAATCAATTAGAAAACAACAAACTAGGTTTCCTAATTTTGACTCTGCTTTAAAAGCTTGCGTCTTTTTTCCTGAGGCAAACTACAGATTTGCACTTTAAGTCTGAAGGATGAGGTCAGGTAGACTCCACCGTAACAGAACTGAGGCTCCCAGCTGGATTCAGGGGCCTACGTAGCATGACTGGAGAAGCCACACAGGGAGGTGGCAGGTGGGCACCTGCTTTTAGATATTCTGGGCAGGGGCATCTTTGCCCCATTTCAGACGTCACAGAGACTTGAAAGTATCAGCAGAAGGGGAGATTGAGGCCCAGACAAAACTGAAAGCTTCCCAGATGCCGTAAAAACACTGCGTTCATGAGAGAAGCAGGAAGGTGGGGACACGGGGACCCATTTATGGGCTGCATGGGATGTAGTTCTGTCCTCACCTCACTAAAAGCTATATGGGTCATAGAGACCATCATGCTTTTATTGTCAGAGATAATTCACATTGCAGGCTTGCGTGTTACCTCTGCATTACCAAATAAAAGCCTTTAGGCGCGCGTGGGCAGGTAATTACAGATTGGCTTCTGGACATCTCCTTTTAGAAACGGCGCTTACCCTCTTTTCTCTCCACTCTCACCTCCCTCCTCCTGCACTAAATTTTCTTGTGGCTTTGTGGGTTCTGGGGTATTGGCTGGAACAATGTGTAAATGGAAAAGCCATATGAAGAAGCCCCTTTTATTTGAGCTCGGGAATTGAATCACAAAGTGCAGGAACATTGGCGCAGACAGAGAATTCTTGAGCACTGTGTGCAGCCTCTAGGGGTTGTTACCAGAAGCAGCAAGCCAGGACTGGAGGGCCCAGCGCTGTCCCTGTCTACCTCAGCTGTAGGGTTACTTCTTGGGTTACATTCTCAGTAAACCTCAAATTTTAAGGCAACAAGCAGATAGATAAACACTCTTTATATAACATTACAAGCCAATAAAAGTCTAGTTTATTCACCAAAACAAAGAGGGGACGTTCTCCTAGTCCTCAGAAACAAAACAAAACAAAACAAAACAAACAGCAGGTAATGACGTCTTCATTATCTCCCCATGTGCACATGTGCATTTCTGTGTCACAAGTTGTCTAGAACCCTCAGGCATGAAGACGATCAGACACTGTACATAAAGCAGAGCAGCAGAACTGGATCTGCCGCAAAGCGTGGTGAGGAGCACATGGGTGAACACAGGTGAATGCATTCAGAGGATTATCGGATGCCCTATAGGAAGCTGGTGTGGCCTCATCGCAGGGCTCAGAGACTGCCTCCTCCTCCAGGCCAAGAGTGCCCATGTGTTATTGCATCACAAGATGCAAGAGGGGCAGCCAGTCCAGAGCACCACCTCCTATGGATGGGTGCACACGGTCAACCCCCAACAGGCCTCTTGCTCACCTCCTGCCCTCCCCGGACCCACTGATTGCCCACTGGTGCTAGTGCATGGCTCCTAGTGGCCCCACGCTCGGCTCTCGGCCTCTCTGCTCTTCCAGCCTGGCTTTGTGGGCTGGGCATCTTGGCCTTGACAGGCAGGGAGGCCCTGATCGAGAATGTGAGCAGCAGACGGGCACATTCCCACTTGCCCAGCTCTTGCCCCCGCCTCTGCGTCTGGGCAGCGGACCTGCAATGACTTTGTCATCCTCAGTAGGAACTGGTTTCTCCTGGTCACGTAGCTCAGTGGATTAGAGTGTTGTCATGATGCGCCAAGATGCAGGTTCGATCAGGGCACGTATAAGAATCAAGAGGTAGAACAACAAATCGACATCTCTCTCTCACCGCTCCCTTCCACTCCCCCTCTTCTCTCTCTAAAATAAAGAGAAAAAAGAACTGGTTTTCTCTAATGCATTACTGTCTGACAGGGATGCATGCTTGGTTTCTTCTTTGACGAATATGAAATCGTAATGATGTGCCAGCGTGGTTTCTTTCACGCAAAGAGCTGGATGCACCTGCCACCGGTCTTCCTCTCCTTTTCTGTGCTTCCCAGGAGCCAAGGGCCCTGTGGGTCGGGGACAGGGACAGGGATGGGAGGGAACAAGTCGTCTTCCAGTGTCTGAGCCGGTTACAGAGTCACCTTATTTCACACTCAGCACCTCTCCCAAAATGAGCGCCGTTATCTCAGCTTTACCAATCCCCCCAGGGGGCCTTCGGGAGCCTCCACTCACTGCCAAGGCTCTGGGTCTGCGAACGGGACCAGACCACATTCCCAGGTCAGAGTTCTCCACCCACACCCTGCCCTCTGCACAGGAGTAAGTACTTTCACGCTCACTCTGAAGCCGCTTCCTCGTCCCAGGGTGTGGGCCTTCACCTTAGAGTTCAAAAGCAAAACACACTTTTCCTCTCCCCTTGGGTAAGTCACTTTCCCAAAACAACAGGAAAAGACCAGTGGCTCAGCTGTTTTTAGTGTTAGTGTTTGTGTTGTGCTGGGTGAGGATGTCTTCACACAGAGCATATAAGGTGTTTTGAAGCTTTCTTGTGCACATATATAATTTCTTCTGTTCCACTGCTTTACATTTTTAAAAAGGAGCCATTCCTGAGGGATAATGGGGTCATTTACGTCAGGGACCTGTAACAGGCCCACCTGGCCCTGTACAAAAGCTTTTCAGAAGAGAATCTCACTGACCAGAGGCCAGAACCCTCTTGGAATGCTGGACCTCCTCACCGGTCATGGCAGAAAACCCAGACCCTGGACAGGTGTCCCGGTTTCTTACGAGCTGAATTTCCATGAGGCCACAAAGTCTGGGAGATGACGGCTGAGCTTCGAGTGGGAACCTCGGGCCAGGAGAAATGCCTTGGCCCCGTAGAAAACGTAAATCCTACTTCTGTTGGCAAAAACAAGGGTGTGGGTCGGGCATCAGACCATTTAGGTTCCACACGAAAACGGCAGGATGTAGCTGTGACGGACTCACAGCCTTTATGGAGTGAGGACTGGGGCAGGTGGCCCCTCAGAATGAGGTGCCGGAACCACAAGCCCATTTCGGTTCCCGTGACCTTCGGTGGAACCGAAAAGGTAGAGTGGAAAGCCAGGCAGTCCTCTAGGGCAGAGGAGCTGGGCTCAATGCCCCTCCCTGTGCCCCCATCAGCCTGGTCTTCCTTCCTCTGTTGCCTCAGGAAGACCCAGTCTTAAACTGCAGGGCCGGGAGGCTCACAGGAGACAGAGGGTCTGACAGTGCTTTGTAAGTTGCGCTTCCCGGACCCATGGCTTCGCCCAGCCTCTGTTTGCAGATCGCCCGCTGCCAGTCAAGAACCACTGAGCGAGGACCCCCGTGTATTCACGGGGCATTGTAACTCGGGGATGCATGCACCAGTTTGATGTTCATGTGCTTCCAACCACGGAAAAGTTTAAATGAAAGAAGCAAAGAAGAATCGACAGAGCACAGTTGTGTCTGCCATGTCCTCACACTGGTGCACAGCGGTGCTCGTGCACAGCCTGTGCAGTCCCGGGCCTGCCGTGCCCCCTCCTGTCTCCCTCAATCCACCCCCAGGGGCCCTCCTTTCTCTGTTCTAACTCAGTAGTAACTCTGCAAAAATCACTTCCATGGTTCAATGTTTGAGAAAATTTAAAATTGATAATATGGTCCTCTGAAAGAGAGAGGTGTGTGCTGTTTCTCTCGCTCAGTCAGTGAGCCGGCTCAGGGAATCTGGGATGGGGGAAAACCCAAAGGCGGTGTCTGGGTCCCTGTGTGTCCTTCCCCAGCGTCCCCCCTTCTGTCATCCGTCCTTCCTTTCATCTCCTGCTTCTCTTTTTATCTGTGCTTTTTTTCTCCTTAAACCCTGCTCTTGCTGCCTTTATCGCAATACCATAATGAAGGGTCTTCAAAGACCTAGTTTCAAAACACAGGCCCTGAGACGGCCAATTAAGTACATAAAGACGGTTTGTGTGTGGAGACTGGAGACTTCGGGGCCAGAGATTAACTTGACAGTCCAGGTGGGTGGGGAAGCTGGGAGGCACCTGCAGCTCCCCCTGCGGCTCCCCTGCAGCTCCCCCAGCAACTCCCCCTGTAGCACCCTCTGCAGCTCCCCCTGCAGCTCCCCCAGCAACTCCCCCTGAAGCAATCTCTGCAGCTCCCCCTGCAGCTCCCCCTGCAGCTCCCCCGGCAACTCCCCCTGCAGTACCCTCTGCACTCTGCCTCCCACAGCTTTCCCCCACAGCTCCCCCCCACAGCTCCCCTTGGGCATCCTCTGCAGCCCCGCCCCCCCGCCCACCCACAGTTCCTCCTGCAGCTCTCCCTGCAGCTCCCCTGCAGCTCCCCTCCCACATCTCCCCTGCAGCACCCTCTGCAGCTCCCTCTCCCACCGCAGCCCCACACCAGCTTCCCTCCGGCAGCTCCCCCAACCCCCAGCTCCCTCACAGCTCCCCCTGCAATTCCTCTTGCCCCTTCTCGGCAGATCATCATAACCTTTGGGCCTTCTCCTCAGAGCAGTGCTGGTTATGAGCTGTCCTTCAGCTGACTTTGAGAGGGTACCCCTCTCTGAGCTTGGGCTCCGGCGTGGAGAGAGCCCCAGCAGGTTGGGGGCCTTGCTGGGGTCGAGAGGGACAACCAAGTGTGAGAGCTGTGGCCTTAGGATCCGTGGCGGACCGGCTGTGGGCCGGCGTGTGTTTGTTATGTTCTTGTGTAGGAGGAGGACTAGAGGACGAATCCAAGCCTTAAACAAGTTACCTGCTTGAGAGCAAATCATTTTTTAAGAGTTTGGGGGTAGTTCAGGGGCTTCTTCGGAGCAGTCTGTTCGCCGAAAGGTATGTGTTTCAGGCTACGCTTGGTGGGGCCCAGTCCCCTCTCAGTTCCCGTCAGAAGGGGGCGTTACTGAGCATGCTGCTGGACTGAGGACCGGAAGGCTGGGGGCAGAGGTGTTGCTCCCTGAGAGCCCTTCAGCACCAGGCGGTGCAGGACAGAGAGGAGGGCTTGCCGGGGCTCCTCCCAGCCCCCCGGGGAGCTGACCGCAGGCTGCCAGTCTTGTGCCACGGCGGCAACTCCCCACACGGCCCTCCGTGCACTGGGTGTGCGGCCCTCCCTTAGGCCAGAATGAGGTGCCGTTGAAGCCTCCCTTTGTCCAAGAGTGAGTCAGCGTGGAGAGGGCACTTGGGTGTTACTGGGAGCCCAGGGCCCATGAAGGGCCAAAGGAGGGGGGGCAACATGGTTTTCCCCTCTTTTCTGACTCAGTTTGGAATGGGGGCTGTGGAGGAAGGGCAGGGCACTGGAACCTGGGTAGCACGGCCACAATCGCTGAAGTACCCCTTCCCGTGGGAGCGCCACAGCCAGGTGGGCCTCAGAGCCGACCGCCTCCCTCCTCAGAAGCACCCGAGGTGTTCAGAAGGTACGCTCCTGCCCGGGGGACCTGCCCAGCGAGGTCAGTGTCTGAGCACAGGCCGGGCCAGCGGGCCTCCTGCCCAGGCAGGTCCGTGTGTGCGCCACGCCCCAGGCAGCCAGGGGCCCACGGTGCTGACTCCTCACAGCCCCAGCCGTCCCTCCGCGCCGGCATCCCGGGAACGGAGCGGGGCATCAGTGGTTCTGGAGGACATTTCTCCAAGCCACAGCCACACCTGCTCAGACACTTTGTCCTTAAAGCAAACGCCAGGGAGATGAAGTCACCGCGCCTGCGAGAAGGAGCACTTCTCCGGCCGTCCCAGCTCCCGCAGACGTGGGTCTGGGCGTGCGAGTGTGTTCCTGGGCCCGCGTGCGTGTGTAAGAAACGATCAACCCAGAGGCAGGAGCCGCTGTTGGGGGGTCAGCTTAGGGCTGCTTTGATTCTTGCTGGTGGGGACTCAAAGGTCAAGCTGGCCAGCAGGCATCAGTCCCACAAGAGCTGCCTCTCCACGTGCCTGTGGAGTCACAGAGGACTCGGTGGCCGAGGGCATCGTGGGAGGGACAGATCCAATGCCCAGATAAACGGTCCATCTGTTGGTGCCCTGGTGCCTGGAGCGTGTCTTGGTGGGGTGTGGAGGCCTGCTGTGGTTAATTACGGAGGAAGGGTACCAACCAGGCTACACGGTTGGGGGGGGTGGAAGGCTAACGAGACTGTGCAGGGGCACTCAGGGATGGAGCCGGCCTTGCAGGAGAGGACAGCGGGGTCTGCCGGTGGAAGAGGACGCTGGGGTTGGAAGGGAGCTGCACATGGAGATGTTGATGGAGACCCTTTGGCTGCAGCAAAAGGCAGCTGGGAGGTAACAGGGCCAGAAGGCTGGTTCTAGGACTTTAGGGTGACGTGGATGCTGGCTCTCAGGGTGATGCTTTCTGAAAACAGAGCCTCACTCTGTCAGAGTGGCAGGTGACTGGCACCCTTGTCCCTGGTCCTTGGCATGGCCGAGAGGAATGGGCAGCCACCCCCAGGCCTCTCCTCTCCTGGGAGGTCTGGCCCTCAGAGGATCCCGGGGGCAGGTGCAGCCTGCACGGCAGCCTGGGTACTGCAGCACCTTGCTGTTCACCCAAGAACAAAGATTACTTACAATTACATGCAATTAGCAATTTTAAATTATTAATGGTGGTGAAAGAATGTGTCTATTCAACAAGTAATTTGTCGTAATTTTTTGTAATTGAAAGTAATTTCTAGCAATTAAATCCTAATTTAGTGCATTTTCTGGGCGATGCCTTTATTGAAGGGGTGCCTCCGGTGTATTGTTGGGTGCTTTTTCCAGGCACTTTGTTCAGTACAATTTGCTAGGCGGGGTATTTGGGGGAACAAAATAACCCAGCTCTGGGAAGTGCAGTGAAAATGGAGTTGATCCAGGATGGCACTGGGGAGCTGCTTTATGGGAGGTGCGTGGAAAGGCCCTGCCCCTGCCTGTTAAGTCACTTCTTGTTCAGTTTGTCCAGAGTCACTTACAGAAGCTGGACTCGGGGAAGGCTCCAGGGACTGTGCCTTGTCCGGCCCACACTGTGCTGGTCACAGGACGGTGGCCCTCGTCGGGGACAGGGCTGGGGAAGGGCTGGGTCTGGACGCCAGGGCTGCTTGGGCTCTGGCTGTCCTGATTTCCTCGTTTCCTTAGCTTCCAGAAGCTGCCCCACTCCTTGGGCAGGCGCACTGGGGAGGGCTGGGGGCCAGGAGGACGAGGGCTCTCCAGCTTGGAGGGTTAACCTAATCACAGTGGATTTGCATTTGAAAAGCAGCCGGGAGACTGTCTTTGTCTACCCAAGGAGGGGATCTTATCCCTGATGAAATCTGTCATCCTTTGTCAAGTAGCAAATAAATATTCCGACTAAATTCTTCAGAAATGAAATGACTTGGGTTTATCTGGGAAGGCGCTTTATTCCCCTTGCAAATTAGTCATTTTAACTATGCATGGTTTCTCCCCGCTGCCCCGGGTCCTAATTGAAACTTCAGTGTGGTTACTGCCTTTCCGTATTTATTTTCTATTGGAAAGGGTGGATACCCTCAGCCAAAAACCGCGAGACGGAAGGTTGACTGGTTACGCAAGTTGCTGCTTTTTCCTGAGCCAGTCGGGACCAGGGCGACCCCCACCTCTCAGACAGCAGCCCTGTTTGGTGTGGTGGACAAGGTCCTGGACACGCCGTCCCTGGGCAGTTGATGCAAGGCCGCCGGTGGGCACAGGCAGGAACTGATGTCCTCCACAGAGTGTCCCACGTGCTCAGCGCTTTCCTGCTTTGTGTCTTCCTCCTGCTGCTCAGTCTCCAAACGCCCCTCCCTGCCCCGCCGGCTGCCCGAGTCCTCAAGGCCCGTCCGCAGCCACTGCAGAAAGTCACTGGCATTCTCAGCCCTTTCAGACCCGGGCCCTTTTTCAGAACAAATGTTTTGTAAGGCTCCCTTTGCTACCCTGAAATGAAATCAATAAAGCACAAAGTCACCAGCACACAAGAATTTTAAAAATGTGTGTAACGCTGTGGTAGAGAGGACAGTTGGAAGGAAAGTGAGTGACGATAAACTAACCTGTGCTTGGATGTGTGCGTGGCCGTCATTAGGGTGGGCCGAGGAGGGAATGAGGCGGAATCCCGGAGAAGGGCAGCACGCAGTGTAGATTGTGTGTCTGTGCGCCATGGGTCTGGCACACGTCTGAGTTAGGACAGGTGCTCGGTAAACACCAAACCACGTTCTGGAGGTTACTGAAGTGCACCCTCCATGGGCGTGTTGTGTCCTGGGCTGAGCCTCTACGAGGACAGCATGGGCAGCCCGGCTCTCTGCTCCCTCTGCTCCCCCCCCCCACCCCCCCCCCCCCCACCCCTCCCCCCCCCCCCCCCCCCCCCCCCCCCCCCCCCCCGCCCTTGACAGTCCTTCCTGGCAGCAGCCACAAAGCCTCAAGAGCACGCGGCGCTGCTGCTGGATTTACTGAGCAAGAGTGTTTTTAAATTACGCTGGCAAGGAGGCCCTGCAACCCACAGAGCAGCCTGCGGGGTTGCGCTCATGCCTGATCGTTTGTTAAGGGCAACGCTGAGCGGCAGCCCGGGAGCCACCTCTGACCTTTTCAGCCTGTGCTGATTTGGTCTTTCTGAGTGGGAACAGCGGTTGTACCTGCCAACATCTCTTCAGGCGAAATGGTTAGGGGATGGGAGGGAAGCAAGGCAGTAAGCTCCCTTCCCACACATTTAACCAGAGAACACAAAGGTGAAGTTCGAAGATCAGGGATCAATCTGTACTCTAAACATGAAAAAGAGGAAAAGAGAGAGGCGGAAACAGCTAACACAGGAACACTAAGAGGACAGTGAGTCTCATGCTCTGGACACTAGTTGCCGAATGGGATGGCATGCACCTGCTGTGCTCCAAGTGAAGGTGGGTGGATGGGGGGGGGCGGTCAGGGCCCTCCCATTTCCCACCCCTGTTGCAAGAGGCCAGCTCCAGCCACACTAAGCAGGTGTCCTTCGGTGCTCAGTCTGCACTGGGTTGAAGCTGTAAAAACCCTCCACTTCTCGTCCTCCACCTGGCAAGTGGAGCTCCAGACGCTGACACGGCAACATCATGATGCTGCTGTGTGATACTTGGAGCAGAGTTCTGTGAATGCCAAAATGTATTAATTTAAGTCTGTTACACCATCTAATCTACTCCGTAAAACAGCCTGTCCGGAAAGTATCTAGCCATGACCCATGAAAAATGGAGACATTTATTGAAGAAGATATAAGATACATTGTACATAGGACAATGATGCCTTAGTCCCCTTTAAAGTAGGCACCTTGGGACCTATTTCTTATATGGCCTGGAGGGGCATACACCTGACAGACAACACCTTCCCTATAAAAACACAGTTAACACGGCCTTGACCTTGCTGCGACTTTCCCTCGTCTTTGGACGTGGAGAACCAGGAGACTTCCATTGGGATGAATGGGCCTTCGTTTCTGGATCATGCAAGCCTAGACCCACGATTCATCTCTGGTGATGACCTTCATGAGGAAATCTGGTTCATTGGTAGCAGTTGGAATCAGGTCATTAGCAACTGCAGCACGGTGTTCCTTCTGCTCTGGTAACACAAGCCACAGAATAATTTTGACATGACACGTTTCATGCCAAGATCCTGGGTCAAAATCCTGGACATAGTATTTTTGGAATTCCCAGATCAGCGTCTAGTTCTCACACTATCAGTTGCCGGCCGATCCTTGTTGATTGTGGCCCTAATGTTCAGCATTCTCAGGTGTTCTGCTTGTTGTGGGCCTTCCAGAACGTGGATCACTCTCAACACATTCACCACCATTTTTGAAGCATTTGTGCCACGCTTGTATTTGTGCTGCACTCATTGCATCATCTCCAAAAGCCTTCTGAATCGTCCAAATACTTTCCACAGAGGAATGTTCAAGTTTAATGCAAAATTTGAATCAGATTCGTTGTTCTACTTGCTCAGTCATGTTGAATGTGATGGCCACACAGTCAGTAGAGCCAGTGGCATCTACCGCCCCCACTGACTGGTACAGTGAAGCCGTCATTGTTCACGCATGTGCATTCCAGTCCAGTCTCCTGGGCTGCCAGGTCACACTGATGTCGCGCAAACCATTCTCGTTATATTAACAATGGCTGGACTTTTTCTGGACAGACCTTGTACAACTTTAGGAATTAAGGAAAACTTCAGAGCCCTTATGATTCCACGAATAGTACTAAGGAAGTTAGTAAAGACACCTATTGCCACTAAAATAAACTACAGACTCGGGCTACACAATTGAGTGAACCCGGCTGGCATGTGAGCTGCCAACAGTGAGGTTCTGAGCGAGGCAGCTGTCTGGTTTGTGGGCGGAGAAGGTGAAGATGAATGTCTGCCCGAGGATGTGACCTCAGCCACCCAGTGCTCAGGAAAAGCTCTTCTCGTCTTCCCAAGTCAGCCAGCGTCACCAGGCAGCAGGGCAAAGGCCAGAGGGCAGGACTGGGCAACTAACGGAAAGAGGCATCTTTGAAGATAGTTCTTTTGCAAAAAGGCAACACTTCTCCCCACTCTGTTTATTTCCTAAGCCCTTGGGAGGCTTTATCTGGAGTCGGTTTAAGGGCTGCTGGACCAGCACCGCTGGAAGGAGGGCTCTCACGGTAGACAGAACTGGCAGGGGCTGAGCAGCGGGGCGTTTGCTGTGGGTCTGCACCACGAAGTCCTTCATCAGTCACCATGACTCCGATCATCCCCAGGCCAGTGCTCTCCACACCCCACCCATCACCTGAGTCCATGACGCCCTCACCAGGCACCCACAGCTGCGCACCGTAGTTCAGTGAAGGAAATCTCTCTGCACGGGGCTCTCCGACGTCACTGCACCCGGCACACCCTGGTCCTGCAGAGGTTTTATACTCTTGTGTCGTTGGCTTGTCCCAGACTCGGATTTTACTCATGGTGTTGCCGTGGGAGCCCTGTGCTTTCGGAGAGTGGGACGGAACCATGGGGATGGGGAGAGAGACACCTTGACCTTAGGACACACAGGCTGTTCTCTGAGCAAACCCAGTCTGTGTTTGGTAAGCAGTGCCTAAAACTCAAAATTCTGTGATTCAAGCTATTTCGTTTCTTCTGACAAAAGCCACTGATAAAACCAAACCACAGAAGAACCGTGGGATGCAGGCTTTCAAGAATGCCATTCTGCCTGGCTGGTGTGGCTCAGTGGATTGAGTGCAGACTGTGAACCATAGGGTCGCCGGTTCGACTCCCAGTCAGGGTGCATACCTGGGTTGCAGGCCGGATCCCCAGTAGGGGACACGTGAGAGGCAACCACACATTAATGTTTCCCTCCTCTCTTTCTCCCTCCCTTCACTTCTCTCTTAAAAAATAAAATAAAATCTTCAAAAAAAAAGAATGCATTTTTATTCTTGAACTTTGGTACCAAGGGGTTTGGGGAAAGTGGAGTGAGCCAGTCTCTGTATGAATATGGCCAAGGCCCAAGAGTAACCACTACATGTCCGGTCGCGGCCACTCCTCTGTGGCGGAAGTTTCCTGAGGGTGCTGTTTTCCCGAGGCCCCACCTCACTGGATGTAGACCCCCTTTCTTTTCCAGCCTCCGTGTCCTTTATGCCCTTTGTCCCTCTCAATAAATGGGATTCCAGCCAGGACTTACCAAATGGCAGAGTTGGTCAAATTTATGAGAACCAACTAAAGGAAATTATATGAAACAACCAATTATCACATGAGGCGACAATATGCCAACCGTGGGAAGTAAGCACGTTAGGAGGTCCGTGGTGAGCACAGTGACAGACCTGGGACGTCAGCCGGTGTCAGAGACACATCTGGCAAATGTGGGAGGGACGAGGGGCCTGGTACCCAGGGTCGCTCTAGGAGGAGCCGAGAGAACTGAGAACTGGCTTGGTGGGGAGAGAAAGGCTGAGCATGCTCACGTTGCGGCTTCTCCTGGAAGCTCAGTCCCTCCTCTCTTGTGTCTGGAAGTTTCAGCTGGGGCTGAGCAGAGGCCTGGCCCCACCTGCCCAGCCAGAAGCTGTGAGGCTTGCTTTGGACCGCTGGGCTTTGGCGAGAACCTGTGACAGGCTCACAGCAGAGGTCTGTTTGCGTCTCTTCTAGAACTCCAAAAAACCCCTCTGTGCTTGTACTTCAGAGTTACTTACTAGTGGCCCACCGTGTGAGTTATGAGTGTTTCCTGGCAAGGAGAACATTTAGCAAGGAGAAACTGAAAACTGGCAACGTGTACAGGGAAGTCTGGGCACCAAGCTTGACCGAGTTGCGGGGTGCCCTGCGCCCTCCGGACCTGCTGCTGTGGAGATGCCTGCAGTGCGGGGCGTGTTAGCTGGTCGTGGCTCTTCATTATGAGCTATGCAGCCGTTTGCTTTAAGTCGCCACTAGCCCAGCTTTGTCAGTACTGACTCGTTGACTGTTGGACGTGCAGTTAATTGTGCAGCGTGTGGGGGGCGTGCTTGTGTCTGACGCCTGTGACTTGGACGTGCAGTTAATTGTGCAGTGTGGGGGGCATGCTTGTGTCTGAGATGTTGGACGTGCAGTTAATTGTGCAGCGGTGGGGGGCACGCTTGTGTCTGACGCCTGTGACTCGAGCTGGTGGCGTGCTTGTTGGAGTGCAGCGTGTGGGGGGCTTGCTTGTGTCTGACGCCTGTGACTTGGACGTGCAGTTAATTGTGCAGCGTGTGGGGGGCGTGCTTGTGTCTGACGCCTGTGACTTGGACGTGCAGTTAATTGTGCAGCGTGTGGGGGGCGTGCTTGTGTCTGACGCCTGTGACTGTCGGACGTGCAGTTAATTGTGCAGCGTGTGGGGGGCATGCTTGTGTCTGACGCCTGTGACTGTTGGACGTGCAGTTAATTGTGCAGTGTGGGGGGCGTGCTTGTGTCTGACGCCTGTGACTGTTGGACGTGCAGTTAATTGTGCAGCGTGTGGGGGCATGCTTGTGTCTGACGCCTGTGACTCGAGTTGGTGGCGTGCTTGTTGGAGGCTCGGTGCTGACTCTGCTGCACCCACGACATGGACAGCAGTGGGTTTGAGTGGACCCGCCGCCCTCCGTTACCTGCTAACTTCGTCTTCATTCTCATCACAGAAGGTTTCTCCAGGACCCCCCCCCCAGGGGAGAGGCCCGGAATCTTTTTGCCCTGATGTGACTTGATTTCTTCCCTGGCATTCATGCGACAGCTGCAGGGAGGTGGGTCCCGTCAGGAGCCCCATTTCCCCTGCGGGAGCACAGCGTACTGGGACAGCGGCAGAGCTCGCCCATTGCCGCCACTGGTCCCCCTGACCTGCCCACCCAGGGCAGGCAGGGACAGGCCCCTGCGACTTTCGCCCATGCTCCTCTCTGCTCCTACAAAACCAGCCCGAGTTCAGGATGGCTCCCCCCGCAGGACCCGCTTCAACGCCTTTGCTGGCCTTTGCTCCAGGGGTGCGCCCTGTGTCCTGGGGCTCCTTCCCCACCAGTGGGCTGCCTTCACTGAAGGACACCTCTGGTCACTGCCGGGTCCATGGCTGGAGAGGCAGGGATGGGGCGTCCAGTCTGACCATGGACAGGCCACTAGGTCTTGTTGGTGTGTCAGCTCTGTCCCTGTATCTTTCTTTGTCTTTTTCTAGTATGGGCACAGAAAAATGGCCACAGCCTGTTCTCAGGGAAATTCCAGGTCGCCTGTCCAAACCTCCTGTTCTCAGTGCCCCCGTCTGGATCTATGAGGAGGGGGGAAGAGGCAGCACGTGTCTCTCTCTTCAAAGCCTGGGCAACCCTGCCCGTCTGGGCAACCTCAGACAAGAGACTGGAGTCCAGCGCCCAAGCTGACTGCATTGTTCTCTGAATTCACTCAAATAGGGTTTTTTGGTTTTTAGTTATTTTGAGGGGAAGGGAGAGGGAGAGAAACATTGATTGGTTGCCTCTTGTACATACCCCGGCTGGGGACTGAACCCCCAACCCAGGCCTGTGCCCTGATGGGGAATCAGATCTGCGACCCTTTACCTTGAGGGATGACACCCGACCTACTGAGCCATGTCAGTCAAGGCACCAAAAAGCTTTAAAATTAAAATAGTTACAGTTTTCCCTTACACATCAGCCTTGCTGGGTCAAGTATCTTAAGGTATATAGTGTTATCATAAAGGGTTTAGTTGATGCATTGGATTATATTGAAATTAACAATTTATTTTCATCATGAGAGGGGAGAGGGAGAGATGGACAGATAGATAGATCGGTAGATGATAGATATGAAGTGACCACACATACCTTTTCAGAACACACGCCGATTGCAAATCAGTGGAAAAGGTAGGCAGCCTGCCAGGCCCTCGAAATGGAAGGTGTACGTGTGGGGACGTGATGAGTGAGGTGTTTGGTCAGTCAGTCATCAGAGAAATGCAAGTCGAACCCTCGGGTGATGCCACCGGTCGCCCGCTGAGTGCCCGACTGTAGTGTTTGTGTCCTGGCTGTGTCCTTGGTGGTCAGTCAGCGGCAGAGGCTGGGTATCCGGAGTGGCCCTGGGGCTGTCCACAGCCCTAAGAGGTTGGCAAGCTTCAAGCTATTTGCAAATGTCTCTCGGTTCGATGTCTTAAACCAGGGCAGGAGAGAGGTGAGGGAAAGGAGGAGGGAAGGACCACGGGATGTTGGACTTCTCTGTGCAGCGACAGTGGAGCCCGTTTCCAGGTTCCCCTCGAACCGCAGTGCAGACTCCCTTGTCCGGCTGTCATTGGTTCTCAGAGAGATCCTGTGCCCTGATGGGGAATCAGATGGGGGAATCAGGGACTCCTGGCAGCCCCTGCCCCTGACAGCTGCCCTAAGCTGAGGGTCTTGGGGGTGCGATGCCGAGCCCATGTCTGCCTTTTCAGAATCCAGGCAGCTCCGAGGGGAATTCCTGTGTCGGGGGGCACCTGTCCCCTGGTGCTGAAGGCGTCACCCACAGTCACTGCCAACACGTGAGTGGCTGAGGCGCTGAGGGACCCTCAAGATGGAGAGGGCCCAGCTCTCCGTCTCATTTCTATGGGCTACTGTTGGCTTGTGCCAGGGAGCTGGGCACAGTGACCACCCCCGTGTGAGCTCAGCGTCCGCTCTGTGCGAGGCCAGGGCCCAGGACGGTCCTGACTCTGCGGCTCCTTCCTGATTAGCAGTCTTTGAAATACACAGCAAGGCATAAGCATCTCTGAGCCTCTTCAATTAGAGAGCTTCCTGAGTTGGGCAGAAGCTGCAGCAGGTGTATAATGTATAAATCATCACAAACAAGGCTTGAAAGTGAGCGAGGCATTTACGCCGCAGCTCCTCTGCCCTTTACCAGCAAAGAAAATGGAAATGCCGGCATCTGGAGGCGGTGGGGGTGGGGAGTGGGCAGGCAGGGCCTGGCCCCAGTCTGGAGGGCAGCTGTCCCGGGCGCTCCCCTGTCAGCACCCCGATTAACACAGGCATTTCAGTAATGCCACCGCTCATCATACGATCTAGCCAATGAATAGTTTTCTTTAATCTGGCATATTTGAACTCGTTCTTTGATGGTGCCAGACGATACTCGAGTTATTAAACAGTGAGCTCAGTCGTCACAAGCAGCAGAGCTTTCACATCTGCGTGGGTTGCAAGTGGACTGTGCCCACCCCTGAGCCCCGTCTGTGAGGCCCCTCACAGCCCGCCTTTGGGTGCTGAGCGAGCTGCTGCCCTGGTTCCTGTCCTCATGGTCTCCTTTTGCCAACCATCACCCTGTGGTGGGCGCTGTCCAGAGGCCCCAGGACAAGCCAGCTCTGTGTCCTGCCGTCCTCTGAAGGTGACTTTTGATCTGATGGAAGGTTCTAGCCTTTCCCTATTTCTTATCTCCTCTCACCTAATTGAACAGCCCTGCTCAGCTTCTCTCTGAGGCTTGGGGACAGTGTGTGTGTGGGGGGTATAGGACTGAGGGCCATCTGCACGTGCCCCCGAGTTGTTTCCATGGTGTCCTGGCTCGGGACAGCTGACAGTGACCCCGTGTGTGGAACAGCTGCTCCTGGGATGCCCAGTGACAATGGTGGCGCTGCGCAGCCCACAGGATCCCTGCCCTAAGTAGTTGTGAGCTGTGAAGGGCTATAGTGTGGGGCATCCACGGAAGTCAGGGGGTGTCTCTGAGCACCAGGAAAAGCCCCATTTAGAGAGAAGCTTCCATCCAGCTGGTGGTCTTCTTTACTTTGCAGTTTGAGGCAGATGGTGAGCCTGGGTGGGCCAAGGTGGTAGGAGGAACTGTGTGCCTCCACTGCCCACCTGAGCACCTGAACACCTGGAGCACCTGAGCACCTGGAGAACCAGGGCTCCTGGTGCAGCCCGAGACAGCAGTGGACAAGCCTGTGGGTGGGGTTGGGGACACCAGGGCAGCAGCAGCCACTTGAGCCATCAGGCAGCACTAGCAGGAAGGGAAGGCAACAGCCAGGAGTCTCAGGCCAGACCCACCTGAGGGTTTCTCATCCTCCTCGTTCCACCCACGGCCTCCGTCTACCCAGCAGGACTCGGGCACGTGGCTCCTGGCCTGGCTGTCCCAGTACCCTCTGTCCACCCGGCTGCCGGCCTGGCCTCTCCCTGGTCAGACACGGGTGGTGGGGGCCTGCTGGCAGCCTGGATGCTACCCAGCAGTATGTCAGTACCAGGAGCACAGGTCAAGCCTGTCCGGCCTGGGAGCAGGCAGGAGGAAGAGGCTTCCACGCCGTCTTCTTCAGGACTGTGTCCTTCGAATAGTGAGTGGGTTTTGGACACACACACACACATGCCCCTCAAAGAAAGGAAAAGGAAGCCCGCTCAGCAACGGCAACAGGGGTCCCTCTCACTCACATTCTGACAGCACGCCCACACGTAGTGACCTGCTGCTGGGTGGTCCTTGTCGGAAGCTCAATTTCCGACTGTCCTACTCCAGAACACAAGGGGATTCTCAGAGACATCTTGTCTTCTGGCTGGAGCTTTCAGGACAAAGCAGCTTAAGTCACCTGGAGGACCCTCAGGAGCAGCTGGACCTTGCAAGTGTCTCCCTCTGAGGGTGGTGTCGCCCAGGTTCCTGGACACTGGAGGCAGTGGTGTGCTTGGGCAAGGGGAGGCCAGGAGGAGGAGCTGGTCAGGTGGCCAACTGGACAGACGGTGGGCATTGCTCTGGCTGGCAACTTGATGGGCCCGGTACTTGGGAGGTGCTGTGGTTCCCACACTGCCTGCCTGCCTGCCTGCGGCCAGGACCGCACCTGGGCTTGAATGTCACCATCCGTGTGCATTCCCACAAAGTTACAGCAGGGTGAGATGCACATTCCCAGGTCCTCAGAGCCCACCAAGGTCCACCGTCCTTGGGATGCACACTTCCCTCCTGGTTCCTGCTCACAGCTTCCCAGGGGGCTTGGGCCAGTTTGGACAAGGAGCCTTGAGGAGGTCATGGATTGCGGTGTGTGGAGAAGCATGGGAATGGTACAGATGAGAGATGTTGGTTCCCGTGAGCACATCCCAAACACCAAAGAACACGCTTCCTCAAACAGAGAGGCCGGCGTGTGCGGCTGTGTTCAACGTCTCGGACATGGACTGGGCTCAAGTCAACAACTGCCCACGAGCCTCTGCCCAGCGCTGAGTTGGGAGGTGCAGGCCCATCTGTGTGGGCCCGAGTGTGCTGGGGAGAGAGTGGGGGGCAGCCCACGAGGCAGACCCTGGCTCCACAGTTCTCGTGGTGTGCTGTAGGGGCCTCCGCCGAAGGCATCAGTGGGAATACCTGTTCGTGGAGGAGCTGGGCGCCTGTGGCCAAGGCCTCTGGGAGGCGTGTCTGGACCACATGCTTCCTGCTGATCTTGGCAGAGGCACAGACGTACTTGACCTCTGCTGCCAGGGTGCCCGCTCCTCAGGCCATGTGAGGGGCACCGGAGCGGTCCCCTTGCCCCACCATGGGGTCAAGAGGGCTGCTGAGAGGCTGGGACACCTCTGTCACACGTGCACAGGGGCCTGTGGGAGAGGAGGGAGGAGGTGCGGCCTGAGTGGGGCTTGGCCGTCTACCAGGGGGCCGCGGCGGGCTCTGCAGCAGGCTGAGTGCAGGGTGTGATCAGACCTGTGCTGCTCGTGTCTGAGGTGCCCGTGGGCCTGACTGCTGATTTCTGTGCCTGGAGCTCAGGGCCACCAACGGCATCTGCTCTCTGGAAGCGGGGTACCCTGGCGGGGGGTGAGGGTGGCCTGTCTAGAGCAGGTAGAAAAGGGGCCCTAGAGGGAGTGTTGCTGGGCTTGTACCGGCTGGTGCAGAGAGGGGGCCCTGAGGTTTGCAGGATGCTGTGCAGGAGGTGGACTCCTATCTGCCTCCCCGGTGAGCATGTGGAGGGGCTGTCCACGTGGAGGGACACACTTGGAGGGGGTGAAGCCTGGGACCTAGAAGCACCTCTCAGTATTTCGAGGGACATGCCCAGAGCTCTGACGTGAGCAGGACACTGCTCGGGCCGAGAATGCCACGTTGTAGCGAAATCAGCCAGCAGAAGTCACCGGAGGATAGGGGGCCCTCAAACCCGGCAGCACCGGAGCTCAGACATCCTGGTCTTGCTGCCCTCGACCCTGCAGAGCGATGGTGTGTGCCATGTGTGCAAGGGCTTTCGGCTGATGGCAGCAGTGTGAGCGTGTGTGGGATGGAGTGTCACGGTGGTTTTGCTTGGGAGCCGCGTGGCACACACCTGGGGTGTTATGGCCCTTCTGGGCTGCATTCAGACAGACTTGTTCAGGCCTCCAGAAACAGTCAGGTCCAGCCAGATCTGTGACTTCTTTAACCATGATTTATGAATATACGCATTACTCTACATTACTTACAAATTATTTATAAAGCAAGTTTTGTGTATAAAATCTTATTTCCCGATGGAATTGCTTAATAATATTTGAGCTGTGTGCTGAGAAGGCAATCTTGCAGGCGCTGATATGAAACCCTTTGTCAAGCTGGCCACAGATAGGGGGCGGCGGCCCGTGGCAGCGTCCTGGCTCAGGAGTGCTCAGCGTTGACCATTTGCTTGGCTTTGCTGGGTTTTAGAGTGCCTGGCAGTGCCACCGATGTGCACCTCCAAGCCCCACACACTGACAAACAGGCATGTCATCAGTTGGGCTTACAGGCATTCAGCTTCTCAGGTGCAGGCAAAATCCTCTACACACGTGTGCATGCACATGCACAGGCAGCGCACACACCCCCACACAGACACACACAGTTGCATCTGCTCCTTGGCAGAGGTGGGGGCGTCACCCTCATCCCAGCCTGGGAGGAGTAGGGTCCACAGGAAAGCAGCGACTGCCCTGCTTGGCACCCTCGTCAGTAAGTCCCTCTCACCACCTGTGCCCAGCCGGGGGGTATCGTGTGCTGAGTCATCTTCAAGGTGATAAAAACATGTTTCTCCAACTTCCTGGAGCGATGCTCTTCCCCTTGGTGAAAACAGTCTCAGGCAGATGGTATGAAAGCCCCATTAGGCTCTTCTGAATGACCTTTCCCCTTTCCCATAGCTGGGGGGGCTGTAGGAGCTGATGAGGGACAGATGCAGGGACTCTCACCCCCCCTCACGGACTGCAGCCTCCTTCCACACCTCCTTCTGCCTGTTCTCCCAGCATGTCAGCTGTCACACCGTCCTCAGGCTGCTGCTTGCCACTTACTCATGATGCCAGAGTGTCTACCTGGAGCAGTCCTCTGCTTGTGGGACTTTCTCCACGAGCTGTGTTTCTACCCAGGTGAAATGTAGGACCAGACTCCGGCTGGATAGAAATGCCCGGCATGGGGGGAAGGGACACCTGGAGGCCTCCCTGGGCTCCTGCCCCGGAGTCTCCTCACTAGGCTGTGACATCGAGGAAGCCCACCTGCTGTGCCAGCGCTGATCTGCTCCGTGTCTGCTGTGAGCGAACCCACGTGGCCGGGGCTTCTGCTTTCAGATGACACACAAAACCACGTCTCAGGATGTGTGTCCCCAAACCTTAACAAATGAACAAGAAACAGGCCAAAATAGGCCAACGAAGAGTAAGGAAAGTCGCTGATGGCGTTAGTGAGGCTGACGGCTGGCAGTTCTGGAAAAGCACATGAGTTCTGAGAGTCCACGAGAATCTGTGGCACTGGGATCCCCTCCCAGGCCTCCTCCCTCCACGCTCCGGCAAAAGGCTGCAGAGAGAGAATCCAGGAAAAAAAAATCCTCAAAGCCCCTAAAAGCCCACGTGGCGGGACAGGATGAGAGCAGTGTGGGGCATCCTGGAGAAGACGGATGACCCTATGGAAGTTACTCCTCATCCTCCCAGAAAGAGGGTGCAGGCGGGTGGGGGCTGAGCTGTCACTAGGAGCGTTGGGTCCCTTGGGTGGAAGGACAGTGGACGAGTACCATTGCATTTCTGCGGCAATAAATGGGAATTGAACCAGATGGAGACAACAGGTGGGACTTGGGTGTGGGACTCACCCACGCAGTGAGAGGGACTCATCATTCCACTGTGGACAGTTGCGTGGGGTGTGACGATGCTTTTGGAGGTCGCAGGCTGAGTCAGGACAGAGGGAAGGCCTTCGGTGGGTAGGAAAGGGAAAGGAGAGGGGTGGGGCTTTTCCCTGGCGTGTCCCAGGCCAGACAGGGCCCAGGGTCCCCAGACCTCAAGACGGGCCGATGGCAGTGCTGCCAGAATCCGAGCACAGTGCTGTGGCAACGCTCTGTGGAGCTTCAGGTTCCCCACGGCGTCCCCTGACCCCCCTGCCCTGTGACCAAAGCAATGCTGCGGTGGAGGCAGGACCCCACATCCAGTTGTGGGTCAGTTGTTTTAGTTGTGAGATAGGTAAGAAGACATCACGGGGGGGTACTGGGGCATTTCTAGGAATCTTCTGTTTTTAAGAAAGGAGAGTGGCAGGGCAGGCCTCTGCTGCCAGTGGGGAACAGCCACGGTCAGACCCCAGCGCAGGGTTCTTCCTGTGATGGGAGGGGTGCCAGGTGGAGGGCCGGGGCAGCCTCTGCTGACCAGCGTGGGACAGTCCACGGAGCACAGGAGGGCAGGAGCAGACAGCACCGGGCTTGGGAAGCCAGGCTGGGGCCTGGTGAGCAGCGAGCGGTCCTGCAGGAGGGAGGGCCTGGCCCCGGAGAGCGTCCTCGCCACCCCACGGACCACCCAAACCGTGGCTACAGCAACTGGATTTAACTCACGGTTCTGTAGGTCAGCTGGGGCCTCTGTGATCTGGGCACTTGGCTCCGGGTGGACAGAGGTTCGGCCTGTGGTGCGGTGGGTGGTGTTGGTGGGGGTCAGTGGGGACAGGGCAAGGGGGCCACTTGTGGGGTGGGCAGAAGTGAGGCTGCACCAGCTCTGGACTCCATCTCCTTTTTTCTCTCGCACTGAGGCCACCGAGTGGCTGGAGCCCAGACTGGCCTCTGGGAGTAGAGAACCCAGGCTCCCAGCCACAAGCTCAAACTTCTGCACCCAGGAGAGAGGTCACTGTGGACCCTCTGGCCCCACGAGTCATCAGCTGACCGAGGCCACAGGAATGAAGCTGGCAGGACTGCGGAACCACACAGCACCAGCACGGAGCCGTGAGGACACGTGGACTGTGACCCCTCGTCGCCCTCAGCCCAGGGGGCCGATCACCAGCGGTAGACAAGGGAGCACCATCCGAGAAGGAGGGACGCGGCAGGTCCTCGCAGACACGCTTGTCTCCGCTGTTCAATTCCCGGACGGGTCTGTCCTGTGGGTTCCACAGAAGGATGACGGTTTATGTAAAGGAGCCAGCCTCCTCACCCAGGGAGAAGCGGCATTTCCTGGGGACGCTGTCCAGACAGGGGTCACAGGTTAACACACCCCGAGAGCCCTGGGCGCACTGGCCCCTGGGAAACACGTTCCAGTATCGTGCACATTGGCCGCACACGGGAGTCGCTCACAGCTGTCTGTTCAGAAACTCTGCCAAGGAAAGCGATTTCAGGGTGGTGTCGTTGATCTGGAGGTACTGTCTCAGGAGCGAGGTTGATGCGTTTGTGTGAACTTCAGGACCACTTCTGGTTCAGTCAGTCTGCACGTCCTGGGCGCAGAGGGCCGGCCAGCCGTCTTTGGGGAGGCTGCACGGAGAAACACTTTATATCCATTCCTGGACAGCAGCTGCCTTGGGGACCTTTGCTTATAGCTGACCTCAGCATCACCAGCCTGTGGCATCGTGTGGTCACACGTACAGGCTCAGAGAGACAGCGTGTCTTGGCCAAGCTGAGGGTGACTTCGGTGATTACGTTCGCTGCTGGTGGTGACAGGCTATTGAGAACGGTGGCAGCAGTGTCACAGCAAAATCCGGGAGCCTGCCATGGAAGCAGGGCTTCCTGGGAGGAGAATGGGGGACGGGAAAGGGCCATACCAGGTTAGCAGAAGCCCTGAGATGAGGAAGAGGAGGAGGAGGAGGAGGATGCAGGCAAGAGCGGGGAGGGGCAGCACGATGGGGAGGGGCGTACTGACAGTCCTGAACACAGCCGCCCTGGCCTGAGGCACGGGTTCCTCCGGTGAGCTGGGGGAGCCCCAGAGCGGAGCAAGGCTGCGTTCTTGTGGGGGTTAGCAGCCCGTGTCCCCACCTGCTGCAGGGATGCTCTCCCGGAGAAAGTCTGGGCTAGACCCCTGGACAGTGCGGGGCTGCCTCTGCCAGGGCAGACTCGCAGCCCACACCCCCGTTCCAAACACATGCATGCCTCCCCCTGGGTTCTGACACCCAAGCTGGCGCTGCGCAGGACAAGGCTGGACGGGCTTGTCTCTCTCGGTGTCCCCTGCTCTTTGGTGTCTTCTCACACTGGATGTCTTGTTGCTGGGGAGCCATGCCCTGCACTGCCCGAGTGCCCCTTTGGCAGGGGCCCTCTCACCAGGGCAGACTCGGCAGGGCCAGCAGCCCTGTGCTCACCGGGCTGGGGCCCACTGGCACTCCAGAAACCAGGGGCAGCCTGCCCACATGCCCAGTCCCAGGTGACATTTTGTTTTGTGCGGGTTCTTTGCAAAAGCAACACACAGGCCCGTAAGCACCAGGACCTGGCAGAGTGGGACCAGGGCCCCTTTCTTTTGGGGCACCCCTCGCCCCTTTCTGGGAAGCTCAACCTAAAAGAGCCCCGTGGTTTCACAGTCCTGTGAAAGGAACAGGTTAAACACCAACCAGTGCTGCATTTCGTGGCCGGCCCTTGTCTGGACATGGGCTCCGTGCAGGGTGGCTGCCACTGCACGTCTGGGTCCAGATCATCTGGAAAGTGAACTGGAGACAGCTCTGGAAGATCCGGTCAGTTTATTGCAAAGACTCACATTTATTTGAAGTTCTCCTAGGATTAGTGCTTGACACACATCTAAAGCCCTGAGAGAAAAAAATAATAATTCCGGTTCAGTTTGATCTGGGCAGATAAGTCCGGGTCCGGGAAACCCTGCCTCTGTGTCGGGTTCCTGGGTTCATGAGGCAGGGACAGGCTTTGGATCAGTTGACTCTTACACAGCCAGGCCAAGTTCAAGGAGAGCAGTCAGATCTCCCCAAAGAAAACAGTGCTAATTTGGCTGAGGGGGCTTAGAAGGGGAGGACCGAAACAACCCCCTGGAATTATTTTCTGGAGGGTGGGCCCTTGTAGCACCATTGGCTGAGTGTTCTAGGAGCCTGTCTGGATCAATGCACCGGCTGGCATTGTTGCGAGAGGCTGCGTTCGGCTTCAGTGAATTTTTTGGAGACTCTTTCCATGCATTTGCCCGTTGTGTGATGGGTGACTGACGAGAGGACCTGCCCGCACCACGCTGAGTGTTCAGCAGTTTATGATCCAAAGACGGCAGGACGCCCATGCCCACCCACCCGATCTTGCCCTGAGTGACTTTTTTTGATTCCCTGGATGAAAAAAGTCCTCAGAGGGGAACATTTTGCTGATGTGGTAGAGGTGAAACAAAACCAGCAGAAGCACTAAAAGGCATCAGAATCGACAAGTGCAGAATGTTTTGATCAGTGGAAAAACATCTCATAGGTATACTGCCTCCAGTGGAGAAGACTTTGAAGGTGACCGAAGTTTAAACATGCAAGAATAAACACACAGTTTTTTTATAAATAAATTCAGGGGGTTGGGGCCCCTTGTATGCTCTAGCATTTTAATCAGTGCCACCACCAGGACATGCAGACTGTGCTCGGGTGGTTGGGAGTTGGGAGGATGACAGATCCTGTCCCTTCTCCTTAATCATGTCCCTTCTTGGGGACCTGCTGTGCCATGTTGCAGCTGACACTCGATCTGTCTGATTTCCTGTCTAGTCCTTGGCTGTGGTGGCCACACCGTCCTGTGCTGTGCCGCCCAGTGCCTGAGATGGGCAGGCGGGGCTTGCTGTTCAGCGCGAGATTGTTGCGAGGTGTGTTTCTCATGTGCTCGTGGTGACCAGGGCTGAAGGGCGGGGGGGAGCAGAGAGGACGTCGCCCCAGGCTCTGCGGGCGGCAGCCAACAACACACAGATAATTTAGCAGCAATGTGCTCAGGTCTGTGTCTGTGCATTGTCCAAATGGTGCGCCACTTACCACCCAGAGGCGCCAGGAGGGTTTTGTGTCTCCTCCAAGTAATTGGCACCGGAGACCTGTCTGTGTAGCTCCATGCAGAACCCAGACCCGGCTCCGACTCTGCGACAGAGGTGAGGGGCCATCAGCCTGCAGGGGCTCTGCCACGGGTTCCCACCCACGCTGAGAGCTGGGAAATGCTGGGTCGCCATGGCAACTAGAGAGGCAGGCTGTTCAAGCAAATGACAGAGGGACCTTCACTTCCCACCAAGCTTTTATTTTTAGTGAAACAATAGTGTCATGGAAAGCAACAAGAAGGCCAGGCATTGAGTGTGATGTGGCCCAGGTTGTTGTAGGTGGCACACACTTTCTCACTCTTCCCCCTGGGTGCCCATCCTGTACACGTGCTCATGGGGTCCTGGGTGTGTGGTTCAAACAAGGAACTGCAGGTCTTGGGTCCCTGCTGCGGTGCCCATCTTCTGGATCCACACACCACACCTGCTGGTGGAGCCTGGTCTGAGTTCACACACGCCTGCAGGTGATGGTGTGTGGAGGTGATGTTGGACAAGCAGTGCTTATCCCAGCTCACCAACTGCTGACCGCTGGGGCCTAGAAGGACACTGAGGCCAAGTCTCAGCCCCCAGCTGCCATGGTCCCTGCTCTCCTGCAGGTGTGCTCACGGCGCACCACCGTGCGTGTGAATCATTAACTTTTTTGCCAGTTAGGGTTTTTATCCAGCCTAGACGTGGAATTGTCTCCTAAACTCTATTTTTATACTGTTCCCACCAGGATTTCAATAGCACTTTAATCTCTGTACTTGTTCTATCCATGTCAACATGTATTCAAGTCCCTGTCAATGGTTTTGCCTTTTCTTCTCTTAGATAAATTTCCCACAAGCACTTTAAGAACAGGTGAATTGCTAATTTTTTTTCCTTCCAGAGAGCAAGGTAACTGAAATTGTCTTTCATAACAACACAGTTGGGGAGGAAAATTATAACTGGTTGAAAAATGACAAAATAATGGTAAACAACAATGCTAAACATCAGCTGACATCAATGTAACAGAAAACATGAGGACCTCAGCTCAGAAATGTACTGTGTTCTGTGTCACACCAAAAAAATAGCCAACTGGGAAAAAACTGAGGATTTAGCTTTAGATTCAGCATAAAAAATAACACTCTTGGACTTCCGGCCAAGATGGAGGTGTAGGTAGACACACTGTGCCTCCTCGCACAACTGAAAGAACAACAACAAATTTAAAAACAAGAAACAACCACAACTGCCAGGAAATCAAACTGTATGTATGGAAGTCCAACGATCAAGGCATTACAGAAGAAACATTCATCCAGACTGGTGGGAGGGTTAGAGATGGGCAGTCAGGATGGAGAGGACATGGCAAGGCGGCAGTTGGAGGACCGGGTAAATGAGGTGGCGGTGGCAGACCAGGTGGTCCCGCATGCATGTGCAGATAACCTGGAGGAGGAATAACTGGGGATGTGAGACAGACCACACAACCCAGGATTCCAGCGTGGGGGATAAAATCTCAAAACCTTTGTAAAAACTTATGGGAACTGCAGCAGCAGGAGAAACTCCCAGCCTCACAGGAAAGTTTGGTTGGAGAGATCCACAGGGTCCTAGAATGAATGTACACAAACCTACCCACCTGAGAATCAGCACCAGAAGGGCCCAATTTGCTTATGGGAAGTGACTGAAGCCATCAGAGAACCGGCAAGTTACAATGCAGTCCTCCCGGGCCCCTCCCCACATATAGCGCAGTGATTTGGGTTGCCTCATCCTGTGATACCTAAGGCTCTGCCCCATACGACATAACAGGCATGCCCAGACAAAAAAAAAATATGGCCCAAATGAATGAACAGATCAAAGCTCCAAAAATACAACTAAGTGATGAATAGACAGGCAAACCTATCATATCAGATGCAGAGTCAAAACATGGGTAATCAGGATGTTACACAGAAATGGATGAGTATGGTCACAAAATAGCAGAAGAAGTGAAGGCTATGCAAAGTGAAAATAAAGGAAATATACAAGGAACCAACCATGATGGGAAGGAAATTGGGACTCAAATCAACATTCTGGAGCATAAGGAAGAGATAAACATTCAACCAGAACAGAATGAAGAAACAAGAATTCAAAAAACTGAGGAGGGAGACAATTAGGAACCTCCAGGACAACCTTTAACTTTCCAACATCTGAATAATAGGGGTGCCAGAAAGAGAGAAAAGAAAAGAACAAGAAATTGAAAACCTATTTGAAAAAATAATAAAGGAGAACTTCTTCAATCTGGCCAAGGAAATAGACTTCCAGGAAGTCCAGGAAGCTCAGAATCCCAAAGAAGTTGGACCCAAGGAGGAAACATACCAAGGCACATCATAATTACATTACCCAAGATTAAAGATAAGGAGGGAATCTAAAAAGCAGCCAGAGCAAAGGAGACCGTTGCCTACAAAGGAGTGCCCATCAGACTGTCAGCTGATTTCTCAAAAAAAATCTTACAGGCAAGAGGGGGCTGGAAAGAAGTATTCCAAGTCACGAAAGGCAAGGATCTACACCCCAAGATTATTCTACCCAGCAAAGCTATCATTTAGAATGGAAGGATAGATGAAGTGCTTCCCAGATAAGTTCAAGTTAAAGGAGTTCATCATCACCAAGCCCTTATTGAAATGTTACAGGGTCTTATCTAAGAAAAAGAAGATGATCGAAAATATCAACAGTAAATGACACCAAACTCAACAACTATCAACAACTGACCTGAAAAAAACAAAAAATAAAAACAAACTAAGCAAACAACTAGAATCCCAGAAATGGAGATCACATGGACGGTTATCAGTGGGGAGGGGGAGGGAGAGAATGGGGGAAGATACAGGGAATAAGAAGCATAAATGGTAGGTACACATTAAACAGGGGGAGGGTTAAGAATGGTATGGGAAATGGAGAAGCCAAAGAACTTACATGTATGGACTCATGGACATGAACTAAGGCTAAGGGAGGAGGGATGCAGGGTGGAGAGGAATAAAGGGAAGAAAAAATGGGACAACTGTAATAGCATAATCAATAAAATATATTTAAAAATTAAAATCTTTAAAATTATTGTTTTTCTCTATGACTCTCTTATCTCCCTATGTGGTTGCATGAGCATCCGTGTGTGTATTGTAGAAGTCAGAAAGTAGAGGTCTCAGGCCAACTGGCCTTGCAAGTAGTATGCCTGTGTGTGTGAATGTGTGTAGATGTACACATGCATGCATGTGGATGTGAATGTGTATACATGTGTGCACATGTTTGTGAACTGTGTGCACATGCGTATTTTGTTAGGTCTTACACAGTGTTTTCATTTCGAACATGGACAATCAAGATCAAATAGAACCCCCCACCCTGGTTCTCTGGAGAGAGCAGAAGCCTGACCCTGGGCCTGTGCCCCGGCACAGAAAGGTGTGTCTCCATCTGGTGCGGGTCGCCCCACTCCCTCTGACGTGCATCTCCGAGGCGTGGGCATGTGGTTTCCTGGCTGTCAGAGAGCTGGTGGCTCTGCTTCTTTCTCAGGGGACACCTAGGAGGTGTGTGAGCCGCGTTTTCAACTTTTGCTTCTAGCGACATAGCTCTGAGTCCCATGTAAATTAAAAACTGCTTTTCAGCACAGTCCTTCCATGGGGAGGCTCGGGGATCATGGCCCCAGGCAGGTGACCATAGCGATCCGACCGTGCACTAAGAACCTACTGTGCACAGCCCTGTGCCAGCTGCTTCGTGTTCCGTGCCGTCAGCCATCACAGCAGCCACGTGGGCCCTCTGTCTAATTCGAGGTCTGTAAGAGGCCTCACCATCACCACTCGGCTGTGTGGTGTTCCACTTGCAGCCGCCCAGATAAGTCCAGTCTGGAAAGCTCACTCAGCCCACGTACTTGGGAAGGCGGGGGCTAGTTCTGTTCTTTACAAGGATCTTCAGTTCTATTTCAAGAGATCTGCTCAGATGCAAGTTCTCTGTTTTGACTTGGTGGGGGCGCACACTCTCTGTGGGGGAAGGCGTCTTCCGAGTCTAAACAACAACCCCGGCCACACCTTCCTGGTCGGATGAATGGGGTTCGTTCCCACAAGAGCTCTTGCCACGTGGCCCCAGGATGCATGACAGTGGCTGGGACCAGGGGCTCTGTTTCTGCTCCTTTGAATCAGCATTCACATGTCAGTCAGACCTCCTGTCAGTGTCACAGTTTGCACGGATACCTCAGGTGACACGACAGACCCATCACACGTTTTGTCTTGTTGAACGCTCGCTGCAAACTCGAGGCAGCCCTGCGACGGCTGTGTTGGTCTCCTGTGTGTCTGTAAACACAGACAAGGTGATTGCGGGGACACTCGAGCCATGGGTTTTGGCGCAGTGCCTTAACTTGGCCGCTGCTTCTTTGCGGTTTCTGCCGTGAAGCACCTCTGAGGTGCTCGGGTCTGGTCGTGCTTGGTCCAGAGTGGAGGCCACTCCCGGGGGTGCTCAGGACTCAGTGGCACTTAGTCCTGGAATGAGGTGGCTGCTGCTCCTCGGGGGTAGAGACACTCCCTTTGTGGAGGGGTGCCCATGTGCCCTGAATTGGCCTCCTGGAGCCCCCAAGGGCCCCTGGGGCAGCATGTGCCTACGACCACATCCGGGCCCACAGAACAGCCCAGGAAACACAAGACACCATCTCTGGACTGAGTGTCTCCTCTCCCGAAGCCAGACGGGCTTCACTGCCGTGACCAGGACTTCTCATACCACAGGGTCCAGCGTGCTGAGCTCATAGCGAGCACAGCCGTGCACATGGGGTCGACGTGCTGTGCTTGCTTCAGATGGATTTTGAGAAAGAGGAAACACTTTTTGCTCTCTCCTCACTCATTCCTGATGGTCTGCGCCAGCAGAGGCCAAGGTCTGAGTGAGGACATCCGTGGTTTGAGGCTGGAAGTTTCCAGCACCAACTTCCTGGGTCCCAGGCTTCACTCTCCAGAAGGGGTGGCACCCGCTGGGTTTTCTCCCTCCCTTTGGTCCCCGATTTTAATCTTTACACGACCCTCACCTTCTGGCTCTTTGCCGCCATCTGTCTGAGCTCCGCTCCCTCTGAGTGGGTGGCTCTGAGCTGAGAGGGTGGGCGGTGGGTGTCCAGGTGGACAGACTGTCAGCAGAGGTGACAGTAGGCAGAGGGGAGAAGACGGGAGACTGTGTGTGGACCGTGCAGCCCTGGCCCTCACCAGATGGATGCCACATGCTGGGGGTTCTGCGGGCTGGTCAGGAGCCATTAGGGTGCAATTTGGGCCAAACAGACTCCACTAAGATGGGAAACAAGCCCTGGCCGTGTAGCTCGGTTGGTTAGAGCGTCATCCCGATACGTCAAGGTTGTGGGTTTGATCCCCAATTAGGGCACCCACAAGGGGCAACCAATGAATCCATAAATAAGTGAAACAACAGACTGATGTTTCTGTTTCTCTGTAAAATAAATGAATAAAAGAGAAAAAAGATTGGAAGCAAACAGCAACAGAAGCAAGCAGAGGCGCCCTGACAACGAAAGCAAAGCCAGTTGAGTGAAAACACGGCTCCTGGTTGGGACCACACCTGTGTCTGAGGCTGGGCGGGAAGCTCCGATCTCAGCGTTCGGGTGCAGCAGCACACCCCTCCTCTCTCCGGCAGTCGTGCCCTTTTAGGGGTGTTGAAGCCCCGTGTATCGTTCCCTTGACTTTAGAAAATAACGTCCCCAAATATTTTCTCAGTGAGCGTTTTGGAGGGGACCACAAAGCTCTGACGTCTCGTTAGAGGAATGTGAGTCACCCCATCTTAATTTTAGAATCAATCACAAAGCACAGGAAGGAAGTGAGAGGGTGGGCGGGACACTTCCTCCTAAGGGAGTAGGGTGTCAGGAAGCAAAATCATCCCGGCCGAGTTTGGGTGGGATGATTTGTATTTCGAAGTCTGTCAGGGGAGCCAAAGATTTGGATTAGCTGGAGGAGACTGTTATGAAAGGAAAGGTTCCCAAAAGGGGTGGATGGGGGGCAGTCAGCCTGCTGATTGGGGATATCTCTGCAGTCTCCTCCCATCGAGCTGGTCCTCGTAGGGAGGCCCCTCTCCCCGGGGCTCTGGGCCCGAGAGTGCCCACCGGGGGGCTGCACCCCGCCCCTGGCACCGGCATGCTTTGGGGTCTCTGGATTCAGAAGTGAAATAGGACAACCGCCCCTGTCTGACCTCTGCCAGCCACAGCTGGCATTTCCTGCCCCTGGCCACCAGCAGCTGGGCGAATAAGAATTTGATCTCAGGCATTTAATGGCTTCTCCTTTTTGCTGTTAGAAAAGTGTGCCTCTCCACTGACTCCGAATGCCACCGAATGTTGAGATCTGGTGAGTGGGGATGAAGGAGCTACAGAGTCGGTCTTTATTTAGTAACACTGAGTACCATTCCTTCCCTCTCTCCCCCGCGCCTCCTGTGGGTTTAAGAGACTCACTCGCTGGTTTTATGTTCCCGTGACCTCCCCCCCAGTCATTTTACTGTGACCTATTCATAGAAGAGGAAAAGTGAGTCTTCCTAAACCAGCTTCCTCGCATCCATCAGACAGGAGAGCAGCCTTAAGAAGGGAACTGTTAGTCCCCCAAATGTGCGAGAGACCCCGAGCACCGTCTAGTGCCCCGAATGTGCAGATGGTGTTTCCTGTCTCACCTTGACCGAGGAAGTTCGGGCTGCAGGGACCACTGTCCCTTGCTGTTTGGAGGTGCAGCTACCTGCACCCAGGACAAACTGTGACAGATGCCAGTGCCTGTGACATGCCTCCTCAGGGACCGGCAGTCGTGCGGCGCCATCCCAAGAGCGTGGGGATGCCAGGCCTGCTCTCCTTGTGCAGGAAACACCTGCCACCTCCTCTCTGCTGCACCCAGAGGTGGGAAATGCAGCCGTCACCTGCTCACAGGAATCATGTTTTCTGTGGCCACCCAGGCACTAAACCATGGTCACCGGGAAGAGTGCGAAGTGATGCGGACATCATGTGGTTTGTCCTTACGCACTGGAGAGGGAAGTCTGAGCCGAGAATGAGTGTGGTGGTTGGGGAATGAGGAGCAGCCGCTGAAAGACTGTCACGTCCTGTGTTGACCTGGAGGCTGTGAAAACAGAGGGGCAGCTGATCACACATCCTTCCAGCATATTCTGACAGCAAAGGGAGGCGTGAACAATTTGCAGCTCAGGACACAAGGGGTCCGGGCGGCGGCTCCACCAGGAGCAGCCTGGCCTTCGGATTGAAATGAAGGGCCACAGACAACAAAGGGAAGGGACTGGGATCATTGGGGCCAGAGCCCCTTGCCAGCTGTGATGGGAACCAGGCCTGCATCCTGGCAGCAATGCATTTGCATGGTTCCAACAGAGGAGCCGCCCACTCCCTCTCATAGGGACAGCAATTCGGGAAGCCCAGGGGACTGGCCCACACATATCCCTCGTGAAATCTCTGCACCATCCTGCTCCTTAGACAAGCCCCGGGGGGGCCACCTGCTCTGTGACCCGCCCCAGAAGAAGGAGGTCAGGCCCGTGGCATTGGTGGCGGCCGACGTGACACATCACACATCAGCTGGGCAGACCCGGGCCGGCTGAGGCCTTGGGTGTCAGCCTGCCTGGCCCCCCTGTCCCTGCTCCCCAACTTGGCCCCAGGGGGCTGGCCACAAGGCAGCCTGTGGTCGGCATGCAAGGGTCCTGCCTTTGTCCTGCAGCCCCTTGTCACTGGGCCCCTGATGTTGTCACCTCTTCAAGGGACCTTCAGTTGCTCCTTGTTGAATCACGGGTTTATATTTAGCGAGTCTCCCTCCATCAGAAGAAACTAATGAGAGCAGGAAGCCTGTCTCTCTCCAGTCGCAGCCTCACAGATCAGAGACTGAATGTTTCATGCTTGTAACTCCCTCCACTCTATCGACTTGTTTCAAGTACTGAGCAGAGTCCAGCCCTGTGTCAAGCATGGTGTTTGTATGCCCAGGAAGCAGAGAAGCAAAGTCTGGAGGCGAGGAAGCCAGACCATCCCTAGACATGTTTCAGTCCCTTGGAACTCACAGGGACAATTACCTGGGAAGAACGTGTATGCCAGCAGAACCACGTGACGAAAGGTGTGGGTTACGTACATGCCCAATGGAAACCAAGTTCAGTTACCCTATGCTCTGTCTCCATTTCTGTTTTACATAAAGCTTGTGTCTGAGCATTCGCTAATGGCACTGGTGGAACTGGCTCTGCTGCCATTAGCAGGACATTAACATGCACTTCTTGTTCCATCCGTTCCGACTACCTTAAAACTAAACAGTGAGATAAAAATACTCAACGCTCCATCTGCAACGATAAACGGGTTCATGTTTCGTTTCATTGATGGTCAAGTTTACAGAAGGTGTAGACTGAGACGTCCGTGAGTGACAGGCAGGTGCGCAGCAGGAAGGCCGGAGCTCGTCCGCGAAGCTCCCCGTGTGATGCTGAGTAGGTTTTTGGGGCGTGGACCACAGCTGTTCAGCTCTTTGCAAACTGCATCCTGCAGCTGAACGGGTGCCCATGCATCTTCAACAAGTACCCCGGCATGGGGGATGTATCGGGATAAATATTTTTCTTTTCAGATCATTCACCTCGGGAAGATGTGTACTGCTGCTGGCACATTTGAATTCTTCCCGGGGTCGTCCTTTACCAACGTGGCACAGAGTGTCTCCCAGCGTTCCCGGCAACGGCGAACACCGGCTCCTGGAAGGCGGGTTGTGGGACAGCGTGTAAAGTCGTTTGGTTCCAGCTGAAATAAATGAGTGGTTTACAACCAAGTCAATAAACAGGTTGATTATCACACTGTTTTCAAAGTGAAAATGGGGTGTGAATATGCAATGGCAAGACTGATTTCTCATGGTTTATAAACCGCCTTTGAAAACATTTTCTAAAGAGGCAGAGAAAACTAGCCTGACCACAGGCACCGTCGTTGAGAGCCTTGGCCGTGCAGGTTTCTGACGTACAGAGAAGTCCTCCTACTTTACAGCAATGCTGGGAAATCTTCCACGACGGACCCTGAGCTTAGCCCGCTCAGGCTGGTGCCTGGCCCCGACTCCTGGGCCTGGAAGCCGGGCTCAGTGGTCAGCTCAGGGCTCGGCCGGTGCTCTGCCTGCTCTGGGTGTGAAGGGGAGCCCTGACCCCGCTGACCCCTCTGATCTAGTCTCACCATCTGGCCGAGACACCCCTCAGCCTTGGGCCGTCCTCTCCTCCTGGCCCCCAGCACTGCCCTGTCTTATTCTATTTCTGGCTCCGCTCTGCCGAGACCTCTTCTCATTCTGGCAGAGTCTTCCAGAGCCTCCTTCCGTCCTTCCTGCCTCGGCACCCAGACTTTCCCCGTCTGTTCTCTCACATCCTGCCCTCCTCACGGTGTCTCGTCTCTACTTCCCCTCACGCCCAGGGTGGCAAGTCGCTGGCTGCACTGCCCCCACACCCCCGGAGCTCCTCAGTGTGGTGCAGTCCCTTCAGACAGGCGGCCCAGCAACAGTGTTTCTCGAACTGCAAGCCAGGAGCCACTAAGGATCGTGACAAGTTTAGAAAGTGAACTAGAATCCATTCAGCCGAGTAAAGCCCCATGACGGGCACCCACACGGCAAGGAAAGCAGTGCTCTGTGAGTCTCTGCCTGCGTCACCAGGTCCCACTGTCCAGTGCGTGTCCTGCCTGCATCACCCCCAGGAAGAGCTGGCACCTGGGTCTTACTTGCCCTGTGTCTCTGGCCCTTTCTGCGTTTGTGTCTTGTTCGTCCTCGGTCTGTGCATCTTGGCCCCCACGCCCTTTGCCAAGTCTTCCCTCACCTTCTGTTTTCTGTCTCAGCAACCTGTCTGTCTCACCTGCCACCCTCTGCACGCCTGTCGGCTCCATTCCCCATTTCCAGGGACGCAGCCAGTGTGCCCCATCTTCAGCCTTAAACCTGTCTTTCTCCTTTTCTCCCAAGCGGAACTCATCAGTGCTTATCTGTTCTGCTTCCGAATCACCTCTCAAACCACGCCCACGGTCAGTCTTTTCACAACCTTATCGTCTTTGTAACAGCCACTTTCCCTTCTCTACCACCTTCAGCTCCTCACTCACAGACCTCGAGGGCCGAGACAGGAAGTGCTGGACCGGGCGCCTGGCTCACAGCCAAGGCTCAGTGGGCAGACAGTACTGTTGATTTCACAGTGTTTGTGTTGTTATTTTTGTCAACTTTCTAAGACACAGTGGATATTTCTGTCATGCTCAGAAAGTTTTTACAGCTGCTTGCTGCATGTGGAGAACGCCAGCCTTCCCAGGGCGGCACTGGGCCCTCCTGCGGGGGACGGCGGCTCCTCAGCTCAGCCCCTCTGACGGGGGTGTCGTGGTGTCTCATCGAGGGGCTGAGCTCCTGTTTCTTGGTGGCCAGTGACGGTGACCATCTGGGTGTCCTCTCTGGTGAAATGTCTTTTGCCCATTTTCCAGCTGGATATACTCTGGTTTATATACAAGATCCCCCAAATTTTTTGCTGTTTTCCCCCCTAAAATTTCCATTGTTTTACACGTTGTATTTACCTCTATGATCCTGTCTGGCTGTGTGTGTGCAAACTGAGGGACTTATGCTGAGGCTCCTGTTTTGACTTATGGATGTTTAACTGCTGCAGCACCGTTTGTTGAAAAGGCAATTTTTCAACCATTAAGTTGTGAAAAGTGTTGCTGGGATTTTGGTAGGAATTGTGTTAAACGTGTATATTAATTTAATTTGGGGAGAACTTACACCATTCTTACGCTGGGACTTCTGATTTAGGAACATGTTCTGTCGGTCCCTTACTCAGATCTTTGGTTTCTTTCATCAACACCGTGTCGCTTTCAGCAGACCAGTCCTGCCCACGTGCTGTTAGGCTGCCCTAAGTGTTTAATTTCCCGAGTGAGAGTAAGCAGAATTTTATTTTAATCTCAGGGTCGGTGCGGTCACAGCTAGTATGCAAACGGATCATTTATTAGTGGTAGGAGTTTTGTTGTGGATTCGTTGGGGTTCCCCAGGCAGAGCACTCTGCCATCTGGAAGCAGGTGCTGAAGGACTTCTTCCTTTCTCCCGCCCCCGCCTCCTGCCCCCGACGCCTCTCACCTCCTCATCCCCCAGCTGCACTGGCTGGAGCACGCGCTCCATCGACATCCTCGCCTTGTTCCGCATCTTGAGTGAGGTGAGGCTAGATTCTCACCTCACGTACACTAACTGTGAGCTGACGGAGTTCCACTCAGCTCCTATTCTTCTGGGACTTTCTGTCATGAATGGATGTTGAATTTTTTTCAAATACTTTTTCTGCATGATCTGATTATGTTATTTTTTCTTCTTTAGCCTATCAGTCCAGTGGGTTACACAGGTTTATTTTAGAATACTGACCTGGCTCTGTATCCCTGCAATAAATCCCATAAGATGTTCTTATTTTCACTTATTGCTGGATTTTATGTGCTAATATTTTCTTAAGGATTTTTATGTCTGTATCCATAAGGGAAGGCCTGTACATTTCTATTTTTGGTACTGTCTTTATCTGCTTCTGGTATCAGGTTAATATTAGCTACTGAACATTAATTGGGAACTATTTCTTCTTCTATTTTCTGGAAGATGTTCTGTAGAATCCATGTTAATTCTCCTTTAAATGTTTGGTGGAATCCTCCAGTGTAATCCTGTGGGTCTGGAGATTTCTTTCGGGAAACGTTTTTAAATATGAATTCAGTTTTCTTAGTAGTTATGGGCTGCAGAACGAGCTCTTTCCTGCGGGGCGGGCAGTGTGGTCCGTGCCGTGGAGAAGTGGGTCCCTTTCCCTAAGCTGCTGTGTTTCTCTGTGTGTGTCTGTTCCCCGTGGGTCTTCAGGGTCTGCACCCTGTCCTATTACTGAGGCTGTCAGTCGCGGGGGGACTTGTCTACTTTACCAATCTTTTCAAAGGACTAGCCTTTGTTTCTACTGACTTTATTTTTTTCTGATTTCAATTTTATTGAGTTCTGCTCTTTATTATTTTCTTCCTTCCACTTACCTTGGGTTTAGTGTGCTCTTTTTTCCCCTATTCATGCAGGAATTGGATGATTGATTTGAGACGTTTCCTGCTCTAAGCATTTGGTAGTAAAATTTCACTCAGAGCAGTTTTAACTGTTCCAGCAAATTCAGATCTCTTGCATTTTCTTTTTTCCCTCTCTTGTCTCTCTCTCTCTCTTTAATTTTCACCTGAGGACATGCTTATTGATTTTAGGGAGAGGGGAAGAGAGGGAGAAAGGGAGGAAAAGGAACGTGGATGTTAGAGGAAAACGGCAGTTGGCTGCCTCTCGTATGCGTACCAGCTGTGGACCAAACCTTCGACCCAGGCTTGTGCCCTGACCGGGAGCCAAAACTGCAACCCTTTGGTGCACGGGACAACACTCCAACCCACTGAGCCTCCTGGCCAGGCTGATCTGCTGAATTTTCATTGTCACTCAGTTTAATGTGTTTTATCCCCTGGATTTCACCCCTAGACCGCTCAGAAGTGTGTTGCTTATTTCTGGCTGTTCGGGGGTTTTCTTGTTGTATTTGTGCCGTTAAAGTCTGGTTTGACTCCACTGTGATTGGATCGAGCCCTCTGAATGACTTTGGTTCTTTCCATTTTGCTGCATCTGTTTTCTGGCTGGGGGTGTGGTCCGCCTTGCCCACGATCCGTGGGCCGTGACCCGGGCGAGGGGCGTGCCGATCTTCCTGGACACACTGTTCTGCAGACACTGACGGCCCCGCTGACCTTCTCCCCAGTTTTGGGCACTGTATCCTTCTCGTTCAGTCGTCACGGCGGTGCTGAAGTCCCCGCCTACGACCGTGGGCTTGTCCCCTTGCCCTTTCCGTTCCCTCGGTTCACACCTCCCTCACCTGCAGCTCTGCTGCTCGGGGCACAGATTGTAGAAGTGGGTTGGCCCCTGTATCGCTGCGTCTCTCCTCTGTCCTGGTAGTTTCGTTTGCTCTGGAGACTGACTCGTCGCTGTTGCCGTAGCCAGTGCTACTTTCTTTTACTTAACGTCGCGTCTTCTCCGACCCTGCTACTCTCGGCCTGCCTGTGGTGTTAGAGTTCAAGTGAATTTTTTATAAACAGCACGTAGTTGAGTTGTGCACTCTCCATCCCTTCTGTCTTCCTCGGTGTATTTGGCCCATTTACATTTAAGGTAATCTTTGCTATCTTAAGGCTTAAATTTCACATTTTATTTTTTGTTCTATGTTCTATTTTTTTCTGTTTTCTCCCTGCGTCCCTTTAGGTCACTGGACATTTTAGCAATCCATTTTGGTGTACACACAGTTTTTTGAGTGGCTCTCTTGCCAGCCGGCTCAGTGCTTCACCTGGACGCTCCCTCACACACACCTGTGGTCACTCACCGTCGCGGGGTGGCTGGGGGACACCTGCCTCCCTCTGTGACACTGCCCCATTATTTATCTCGATCCCATTAAATATTTCCCCAACGTATGTTTAGGAGCACATCAGACAGTATTATCACGTTTGCTTCAACTGTCCAACAAAACTTAGAAAACTCAAGAGAAAAAAGCGTATTATATTTACCCAGACCTTTATCTTCCGTGATCCTCCTTCCTTCCTGCTTTTATCATCGCCTGTGTGTCTGGAGAAGTTCCTTGAGTGATTCTTTCAGGGCTGGTCTGCTGGTTAAAAAAGCTCCCGTTTTTCCCCTTTGTCTGAGGTTGTCTTGATTTGCTGTCATCCCTTAAAGCTGTTTTCCCGGGGGTGTCAGGGTTGGTGGGTTTTCAGGATTCTGTGTTGACGGCACTTTTCTTTCAGCACCGGGAGGGTCTGTCGTGCGTTTTCTTGTGGCCGCTGTGGTTCTGACGCACAGCCCTCTGTCCCTGGCACCGCTTCCCGCACATGTGAGGTGCCGTTGTTTCGAGATGCTTTGCGTTTAGTTCCCAGAAGTTTAATTAGCACGTATCTTGGAGGAGACTTGGATGTATCCTCTTTGGGGTGTTCAGCTTATGGGATCTTTAGGTTTCA
This sequence comes from Phyllostomus discolor, assembly GCF_004126475.2. Lineage (NCBI taxonomy): Eukaryota > Metazoa > Chordata > Mammalia > Chiroptera > Phyllostomidae > Phyllostomus > Phyllostomus discolor. The sequence continues at coordinate 95,173,017 of NC_040912.2, read as the reverse complement.
ATCTCTTGACAAAATTGAGAGGGTTCACCTTTACATTTTTTTGAGCACCTCTTCTCCCCTGCCCTCTCCCTCCTCTGCTCTGGGGCTCAGATGACTCAGTGCTGGATCTTTGGCTGTAGCCCCACCATTTTTTTTTAGACGATTTTTTCCCTTTGCTGAAACTGGGTACCTTCTGTTGCTCTCGGTTCCAGCTCACGGATCCTTCTCTCCACCCCTCCATCCTTGCGTGCTGTGCCCCACTCAGCTGTTCATTTCTCATTATAATACTCGCATTGGGCTCTTTGCATGCATATTTCTTTACCGAGACTTCCTGTTTCCTGTGTTTCAGACAAGTTCGTACTTGTTCACTGGAGGGTTCTGTCAAGGCTGCACTACAGTCTGCCAGGCGGTGCTGACGCCCCCGTCACCCCGCTGTTGGTGGCTCCTGATTGTGTTTTTTCATTCAGTTTGAGATCTTTCTGGGTCTGGGTATGACAAGCGATTTTCTGTTGAAACCTGGGCATTTCTGTGTTATATCATGAGCCTCTGGGTCTCAGTCAAACCTTCTGTTTTAACTGGCTTTTCCTGGCACCCCTCTGCTGGGGTGGGGATGCCCCTCTGTTCCTGACCAGTGGGGGCAGACATTCGGGTCCCCCAGTAGACCTCTGCAGATACTGGAGGGGCAGGTTCCTGTCCTTCCTGCTGGGCAGAGGCTGCATGGGTTCAAGGCCCTGCGTGCTCTGCACCAACACAGTGGTGGGGGTGGGCCGCTACCACCCAGCAGGGATGGCAGTCAGGACACTGGCAGGGTCCTGAGTGCTCAGGGACCGCTTATAGCCCTATGAGGAAGGACACCCAGATGCCCTCTTGGCCCCCCTGGGCCTGCGTGGCTGGGTCTGTGCTTTCCCAGGGTGTCCAGGGTGGGAGTAGAGCTCCATCATGTGAAATGCGCTCCGTGGCTCTTCCCTGGCCCTCTGACTGCAGGGGGGCGGCACCTGCACCCGCTGGTGCGCCAGGGTTGCTGGCCGGTTCAGCGCTGAGTCCAGACAACGCAGCCCGTTTCCTCCTGTGGGTCCAAGGTCCTGCCTGCTCTGCCTTCTCCTCTCCCGCCTTCACAGCCTCCGCTGGTATTCTTTCCAGGGTCTTTATTGTACTTAGCAGGAGGAACAGGAAAACATCTGTCTTCTACAAATTTCTGGAAGTGGGTCCTGTCTTCCCAGGGTTTATCTCCTCTAATGTATCTTTTTTTTTTAATGAGAGTACTCTGTAATTTTTTTTAAAGATTTTATTTATTTATTTATTTTAGAGAGGGAAGGGAGGGAGAGAGAGAGAGAGAGAAACATCAATGTGCGGTTGCTGGGGGTTATGGCCTGCAACCCAGCAATGTACCCTGGCTGGGAATCGAACCTGGGACACTTTGGTTCCCAGCCCGTGCTCAATCCACTGAGCTACGCCAGCCAGGGCCCTCTAATGTATCTTGGAGACAAGTGTGTGGAGATCGTCTGAGACCTGGATCTACGTATTTCCCGTGTTCATGCCAAGGGCCCAGTCCCTGCCTCTCCCAGGAAAACCAAGGGGCCAGGGTTCAGGTCCCCTCACATCACCTACACAGACCAGCTGGGGTTTTGGAAGGACCGAGCCCTCCTCACAGCCCCAGGCTCCCGACATGCCTCAGACCTCTGTGCACCTTAGATAAAAAACAGTATTGAAATTCTGTTGTTTAATTTTTTCATGGGAAGTTTTGTTTGGTTCTTGATTTTCTTTTTCTGTTTCCAAATAGAGAGTAACATTCAGGCCACCCTTTTGGGAGTGTTCACAACTGCTCACTCCTAAATGCGAAGTGCTCAAGGTTATGCGAATATTGCCCATGTGCTTTCTGGTGGGTGAGCTTGGGCTTCAGCATGGACCAACCATGGCCACAAAACAGATGTTTTGCCCTGGCTGGCGTAGCTCAGTGGATTGAGCGCGGGCTGCAAACCAAAGCATCACAGGTTCGATTCCCAGTCAGGGCACGTGCCTGGGTTGCGGGCCACAGCCCCCAGCAACCGCACATTCATGTTTCTCTCTCTCTCTCTCTTTCTCCCTCCCTTTCCTCTCTAAAAATAAATAAATGAAATCTTTAAAAAAACAGATGTTTTCTGGGAGGTGATTTGTAGTTGCTTTTAGCAAATGGACAGACTTGCTCATTATTTCGAATGTTTAATCCTGAAGTAAGGATAACAATGACCATGAGGCTGGGTCCCCCTGCCGTAGCCTTTTCTCTAAACGTCAGGTTCCAAGCAGAGCACTCAGAACAGGCTGCCATAGGAGGCCGGCCGATGGGGTAAATTTTCCCAACAGCATCTGCGGTAGGTAATGCCAGCAAGCCCTCTAAGGGTTAGAACTGTGCCAACTGTTTGAATCTTGCCATTTGTAAATTTTTAAAAAATGTTAGGTTTGCATTTGAAACAAGCGTTCCAGTGTGTTCCTGAAGGAGCTCACGTCTCCTGAGCCGTTGTTCCTGTCCGGCCCGGAGCGCGTGGTCCTCAGAAGTCGGGAACCCCTTGCACACACATGCGAGCGCAGAGCCGTCCTGGCACAAAGATTTTGATGTGTTTTTGTACGGGGCATAAAAATATATCTCTGTAATTACATGATATTTAGTGATTAGATAATTATGGATAATTGCATGGGGTAGTTCGAAGTGCTAAAGTGTTACCATAAGATCTAAAATGTACAAATTGCTTAATAATTATTCTGGGGAGTTATTTGGTAATTCTGAGCATAATTATCATGTGATCTGCAGTTCGTGTAATTAATGCATAATCACATGGATTTCGCCTTCATAACCACTTCGCCCTTGTTATAAATAAGGCTCTTTGTCATAACATTTGAGTATAAATATAATGTAATTGGCTCCCAGACACAGTACATTAAGCCCCATGGTAATTGCTTTCACAGTAACAATACCCCTTATTTTGTTCACGGCGCGGGGCTCCGAGCAAGGTGGGGCTGGGGAGCACGCATCACCCAGGGGCAGCGAGCGGGCATCTGGGCACGCTGGCCACAACTCCCTGTGGAGAAAGGTCTGTGTCTCGTGTTGGGCAGAGCCTCTGTCCTGCCTGGGACGCTGGGCCTGGTTTCCCCATGTCTCCGGCCTGGACTTTCTGAGAGCTGGACCCTGTGGAAGGAAGGAAGGAAGGAAGGAAGGAAGGAAGGAAGGAAGGAAGGAAGGAAGGAAGGAAGGGGGCTCGTTTGTAAAGTGCAGGGACAGCAGCCGGGCTGGTCGACTGTGCTGGGGGGAGGGGTGGCTGTGACTTTGAGTGGGAGCTCTGGCTCAGCTTCTCAGTTGACGTGTGGTTTTCGCCACCTCCCCAACAGGTTTCACCTGGCAGGATGACCACACCCAGCACGTGCTGGCCCAGGAGCTGTCCCACCTCCCCAGAGCCCACCTGCGGCGCCCCGGGGCTGCCCACCCTGCCAGGTGAGTCGGCTTGGTTCCCGGGTCCTGGCACAAAGCACCTGCTCTCGTCCTGGAGTAGTGGTTCCAGAAAGCCAGGGTGTCCAGGAGTAAGAGGGGCACTTCCTTTCTCCACTGCGTCCTACCTAGCCCACAGGCCCTGCCCCCGCCCCTCCCCACACGCCTTGAAAGAGTTCTGCATCTGCAGAACCTTGGTGGAGAGCGGAGAAGTCAAGAATTCTCATTTCCCAGTGAGAACTTACATTCGTTTTAGTACACAGGGCAGAATTTAATCATGAAACTCTTCCCGTTCTCCAAACACAGCAGCCTATACTAGGCCGAATATCTATTCCACACCATCTCATCTCACCCCCACTGCTCACCGCGGGGCGAGCAGTGAGGTGTCACCCCGTCTTACAGGGGAGGAAATTGAGCCACAGGGAGGTCGAAACTGAGCCCAGACTCGAACCCCGGCGGACAGCGGGGGCTGCCTCAGCGCTGAGCCACTGTGCTGTGCTCTCCCTGTTTATGAAAAGTGAGAAGGACCTTCCCTAGAGACTGGGTTTGGAAAATCCACTTTTTTCCCTGAGACACTGTTGCAAATCCATAGCCTTTGGTTAGAAAAGTCTCAGTAGCAGAAAACTGATGCTGGCGTCGTCCGACGGGAAGTAACCTGAGCCCGCGGGACGTTCACTCCCAAGGCCTGCAGGGTGGGGTGCGTGGAAACACGCGAGGACCGTGCACACACTCCATGCGTGCTCACCACGCCAGCTCGCACACTGGCCAGACCGAACTTCCCAGGGCCCGGACTCTGTGTCTGTGCTCCTTGTACCCAGGGCACCTCCCTTATCCACGGCCACCGGCCACTGTCGTCTGCGTGTGTGTGCAAGCCTTCTCTGCTCAAACGCAAACCAGAACCAAAGCCAATCTGTCTTGAGTGAGTTTGAACTCTTAACACTGGTCTTTAAATGGCACTTGGGCGTCTGAGCACCGGCCACTTCTTTCTCCTCCGTGAACATTCACCCGAGTGTGGGGCACCGTCTAGCAGCCTGGAGCTCCACCAAGAGCAGGGAGGGACTGGGTGGCTCCCAAAGGCCAAGGGCAGGAGCTCAGGGACATGGAGCCGGGCCAGCGGAGGCGCTGCATGGAAACCCAGTGAAGCACTGAGCTGGGTGCTGAATGGAGGGAGCAGAGCCGGGAGCTGAGGGGACGCCGAGGCTCAAAGCCCGAGGGGCCCTTTTCTCCTGAGAGCTGGATGAGAGGACCCGGAGGCAGCCAGACGTGCTGAGCCAGTGACATCACAGAGGGCAGGGACTGGAGGCACAGGTTCAGGGCGATCATGAGGTTTTGTGTGACAAATAATGGCCCCAATGTTTAGCACGTGAGGTTAGGACTGAGGAAAGGGATGAGAACAGGCTCACCGCATCTGCTTTGCCAAGACTTTTGTTTATAATTTGGGCTTTTCTTTCCCCAGCAAGTGGGATGACAGAGTATCAGGGGTGTCCAGCCTTTTGGTGTCTCTGGGCCACACTGGAAGGAGAAGAGTTGTCTTGGGCCTCACATTAAATACATTGTGACACGTAATCACAAAAAAATCTCAACATGTTTTAAGCAAATTTACGATTTTGTGTTGGGCCGCATTCACAGCCATCCTGGGCTGCATGCAGCCCGTGGGCTACAGGTTGGACCCCCCTGGAAAGCATCTCGTGTTCTCTGGAGCCTGAAGGCTGGTGTGCACACGTGCGGAAGGGACCTGAGTGTGAGCCATTCCTAGTCCTTTTGAAGTAGAAGGTGCACACTTGCAAAGTTCTGGCCTGCTTCGCGCCAGAGCCCGGGGCAGACGCCGACCCGCAGGGTAATGGCTGCGACGCTGCTCAGCGCAGTCAGTGGGGGGCGCGCACTGTGGCCACGCGGGCACCGGAAGACGAATGAGGCGATTTGAAGGCAGGGAGACGGTGTTTCCATCCGCACTGATGAGCAACTACTGAGAAAAACGGACAAAGTACCAGGAAAGTGAACTGACTTCAGCTACATGACGCAGGACGTGAGATTTCGTCTGTTGGAAACGGTCAGGGAAACGACAGCCGGGGCTCGAGACGCACCGGATTGACACGGCTGTGAGCCGCGTGCCCACCGAGAGTGAGTGGATGCAGCCGGAAGAGGCGTTGGAAATAGGGACAGTGCGGCTCTGTCAGGCGCGACCCTCGAGCACAGTGGGAAGGTGCGTGGTGAGCCCCTCCGTGAAGACCACCCAGACCGCATGCCTGAGGTCGGCAGCCTGTTCCGGGGGACCAGGCTTTGTGCATGGTGAGAACACCAGCCGGGAGCCATTTTCCGTTTCTGACAGGACACATCAGCCCGAAACCCACGCATGTTCCTGACGTGTGTCAGCACCACAGTGAGGCCCACATGTGAGCAATTAACTGTCGAGTTTGGGTGTACAATACTTGGAGCATTGTTTCCTGGTCACTGAAACATGGGCATGGTTATCAGCAAATGGGCAGTGTGCTGGCCCTACCAGCATCCCTGAGCACATGCAAAACACACATATGCACTTACACACACACACACGGATGCATACACACATGCAGGCACACGTGTACACATAGGTGCACACCAGGCACACAGAGATGCACAAGCGCGGGTCATCGTCAGGTGGCTGCTGCCCAATTCCTCATTCACAAGAAAGAAGAGCATCTCTCCAGCAAAGCCCTGAGCTCACTGCTGGGCTGAGATGCTGCATCCGATTGGCCGTGGGGAAAGGCCGTGGTCCCTGACCTGGAGAGGCCGGTGGTGTGCAGAGGGCAGGTTGGTGGACCTGCAGGTGCTTTCTGCCTGGCCTGCAACCCCGGGCCCTGCCCCTGTGGGCAGCTGTGTGTGGGCCGGGCTGCGGCCTGCCCAGGAATCCAGACTCCAGCCCAGAAGCCAGTCCAGCTTCGGGGACACCCAGCATTGGCAGCACAGTGTTGCACCCCTGCCTCCTTGCTGTAAAGTGGGTGGGGTGCCTACTTCTGAGGCTGCCTGGGGCGTCTGGACAGATGACTCCCAGGTGGCAGGGCTCTAGATTCCGGCCAATGGTGCCCAGGCGGCTTCGTCTCGGCTGGGTTCTTGGGAGACGGACGTGGTGGTGGCTCTGGAGCTGCTGCAGGAAGTTTACGGGACACTTTGTCTTGGGAGGACGTGCAGTGGGGCGTGAGGGGTGGGCAGCCTCGGGAGGAGGTGCAGGGACTCCACGTGGCTGTAACAAGGCCTCAGGGGCCTGACCCCTCCCGGGAGCTCGGGCAGATGTGCATCTTCAGGGGCGACCCCTCCCCCGGCTGAGTGCCCGCGGGGCTCTCCCTGGACAGGCCCTATTGACTGCTGCAGTGAGCAGGCACCAGCCCGACAGACCCGGGACGGCTTGGAGGTCCCCAACTGCACAGGACACGGACGGGGAGCCCCACGCCTTCCCGGGGGGCCAGGCTGCCGCAGCCCCCCCAAAGGCCGTGCCCTGTTTCCTGCATTCACACATCTGCCAAGGCCACCCCTGTGCTGGGCAGCTGAAGGACTTCCATCTCCGAGATCACCACCGAACTTTGTCGTATTTGCTATTCTTGTAAATAAAAGTGAAAATCAAATTGTTACTTAAAAGCCAACTCCTTCCAGGTACCAACCCGCAGGGAAGGGATGGGGAGAGATGAAGAAAATGTCAGACGATCCCTGGTCCTGCCCCTGCGCCCACTTCTCCCGAGCCCCAAACTGACTTCCCAGGGCGGCGGAGCTCCTCCTGGCTGTCGGGACATCCTTGCTCGACGCCAGGAGCGCTTCTGGGAGGTGACACGGAAGTGCAAGTTTCAAACCCGGGATTTGCTTACACGAAGGCTGAGCACATTTAGGACGCAAACCCCCACACGCCGGGCTGTGTGACCGTTGGGGCAATTACTCATAATTATTTGATATCGGAACTCGGCTGCAGGCTTTCGTGCCCACTGTGTGGAGCGCCCAGGGGAGGTGACGGGGAAGTGACAGAGGAAGAGGTGTGTCCACTCCCTGCTGCGCCGTGTGGTGGCTGTTGGAGAGGGCAGAGGCTGCTACACTTTCATTCATACGATGTGAACATTCCATTTCCCTAAAAACGGAAATAAGACTGTTTCTTTCAAACAAGTCCACACTCCGCATCACTCTCATTTCACCACAATAATCAGTCTGTTATCCTAAAGTCACTTCCAGCGATAACCGTTTTTAGATTTCCCAGAGACGTTTCCTAGTGCTGGGAAAAGTGTCATTTGACAGGTTTCCAAAGGGAAGTGCTAGTGTTTTGAACTAATTCCACATGAACCCAGAATTTCTTGGATGAGTTAAGTTCGTTTATTCAGTCAATGCACTTTTTTTTTTTTTTTCAGTATCTACAGTGAGTCAGGCTCTGTTGTAAATTCTGGGGTGGGAGCTGCAAACAGGGAAAATGCAGAAAACTGGGATCCCTTCTCTCTGGCAGCCTGCAGGCTAGGGAAGGGGTGCCCAGCACGAAAAAGCACATGTTTGCATATTGCATAGAGAAGGTGACTTCAGCTAGTCACGAACCCTAAGAGAAGACAAACCAGGAGGGCCCAATCCACCACAGATGGCACAACCCTCAGGCTGGGGGTCGTGGCAGGGAGGGGCGTCCTCGAGCTAAGGCGTGGGAACTGGCGAGGGAACGAGCACGGAGTTGGTGTTTCCAGCAGTGAGTCGGTTTCCTTTTTCCAAGGATGCCAGTGGGCACTGGGCAGGTGGGCCCATCGTGAATCTGTAGGCCTGTGGCTTAGCAGCCTGTTGACGGAAGGGGGCTGCCACTTACAGAGACGGGGGTTACTCGAGAGACTCGGACCCTGGCCAGGGAGAGCTGCCGGCCACACGCCTGGTCCAGGCAGGGCCGTGAGTCTGCCCCGTGGGCCTGTCTCCCAGTCCAACGACGGCGTACGGCAGAGGCCAGGTGGCTGACCGACCCCCGGCACGTGTGGGGCTGGTTCATGTGCTCTTTTGCTTTTCAGGAGCTTAAAGCCCAGCACCGAGGATGAAAGAAGGCACCGTCCGGAGGGCAGCCTCGCGCTGGCCAAGGCCCTTGAGCGCTACTTGCCGTACCTGGAGGTTCTGTCCCAGGCCACTGCCCCAGATGAGCTCCCCAGGATGCCGCAGGACGGACGGCCAGCTCAGGTGACCTTCGCAGCTCACTCTGTGACCCGGGTTTGTGTGTCACCTCCCGGGGCGTCTCTGGGGGGCACCCACGGGGATGTTTCCTAAATCTTCAGCAGTATCTGTAGGCTTTTCTCCTGTGCACCATCCAGGCCGGTGGGCAGAGCGGCGAGGGGTAGGGGCCCATGCAGGGAAGTGTCCCTCAGTCCTTGTGGGGTGATGCCCCAAGTCCAGCAGTGGCTGCCCAGCCGCCCTCGATGCTGAGCCCCTCCAAGTTCCCTGCTGCCCTCGGGGCAGATCCTCTCGAGGTCTTCCGTGGGACAGGCCCAGAGCTGTGGACACCACCGTCCACCCTGCAGACAGGACGTCGGGAGGCAGCACAGGGCATGGGGCCACACTCTGGGAAAGGACCCGGGACAGCAGCAGACGCTCGACTGCAGGGGGGACGGCGGGGACCCTAAACTGAGCTGGAACTAGGTGACACACGGTGACCGGCTGTCCCCGCTGCCAAGGACTGTCCCGGAGGGAATCCCACGAGTCCCACGACCCAGAAACCTCCCCTTCCTGGCACCCCTGCCCTCAGCCAGTGTCCAGAGGGGGCGCCGGGCCTGGGAGCCGCCTGTGCCGGCCCTCGAGTAGGAGCGCTGACCCTGCTTACCTGCTTCACGTCAACACTCAACCTGCTCTGGAGCCGGTTCGGGGTGTGAAGCACAGTCAAGGACACTTTACAGAGACGATTACACATCAAAGTGAACTTTTAAACAGGAAATCACATGGGTTTTTTTAACAACATCCTGTTGCACCATGGTTCCCAGGTAGAATGGGCTGGATGAGAGTGACCTTCAGAGCAGAGGGTGTCACACACCCCGAGTTCAGGGCTGTGGGTGCAGCACGGAGCCCAGGGGGTCCCGGGGGTGGGGGGCACTCACAGCACTGCTCACACCTCCTTCCTGCTGAACGTCAGTCACGTCACCTGGGACGTGACCGGTGACGCCTGCTGGCGAAGGCGGGTGAGTCCAGCCGCGTTTCCCTTACTCTTAAGCTCTGCTAGCTTCATGAGACGGTGGCTGTGGCCTTGGAAACACGTAGGAAGCCACTTGGGCTGCTATTACAGTTGCTGTCCTGTTACGAAGGTGCTGAGGTCAGTTGTGCTATCTCAGGCTGGTGTTCTGGGCCACGCGCACACACAGGGCTCACGCCGTGGATGAGGCCTCGGGTGACTTAGGGTCTGCCTGAACTGCAGCGGGCACGGCAGAGCCACATGAGTGTCTGCCCAGAGAGCTGCGCCCCCCAGGTGGGGTCAGGTGAGGTGTGGACTCGGTTAAGAAGCCGAGTCACTTCCACATCTTAAGGGCCTACAACAGAGAAAGGACGCCTGCCGCCCAGCTGCTCCCTGGGGTGCTATGGGGCACCTCCTTGCACCCCTTCGCCATCTGGCCTCGTGTGATGAGGATGATCTGCATCATGATGTGGGGACCGGGAGGCCCATGAAGAGTCCGCACACTGGCCCTGGGTCCACTGGACAGGCTGTGGGACCGTGGCCAGCATCAGCACCTGTGTATCTGTGTCTGCCCCAGGAGAGGGGCAGTGGCCACACGGTTCCCTGCAGCATCGGGGAGGCATGGGTTGAGCCCGGTTTTCAGAACCCGCCGGATGGAGGGGTGGGGCCTTCGTCCTCACAGAGGTGCAGGCCCAGGGCTCTGGGCCCTGGCAGGAGGCTGCCGGGAGACTAGGGAGGGTCCTGCCCCTCACATTGCTCAGGTCCCTGTCACCTGGATTGTTGGCCAGAGCGAACTCTGCGTCCCAGAGCCTGTCACGTGAACTGTCAGTCAGCAAGCTTCTAGCATGGCCTGGAGTCTCATGGAGCCGGGCCACTGAACACCGGTTCTAAGTGCCCATTCCTAGTGTGGCCTGAGCCCTTTCCATGCACCAGACGCCCAGTGAGGTGCTGTGGGATAATAGGTGAGCTTGTCCTGGGGGGTCGGCGATGGGGAGAGTGCTGGGAGAGGCTGGACACTCTGGGCGGGGGGGGTTCTTGGCCCCTCTGTCTTGCAGCGTCCCCGCTGTAAAACAGGGCAATGATGGTCACCAAGAGTTTCTCAGGGTCAAGCAAGAAGACACAGGAAAGCTCGCAGCCAGTGGGCCAATCGATAGTCGTTGTCATCATCATTATTATTGACGGGCCGTCTCTTAAACGCAAAATGAGAACTAGGTCAGGGTCTGGAAACCACCTGCTGGACTGTTCGTGGAGGTCGAGACTCTACCAAGGGAAAGGAGGAGAGCAGGTGTGCTCGAGAACCAGATTAATCCATGTACCGTGCGCCTCTGCCGCAGCCGCCCGGGCCGCCCTCCGGCCGTAACGCCACGTAGTGCCGGTTTCATCTGCTCACGCCACCGCACAGCGGAAAACCAACCTTCCCCCAGGCAATCTAAGTGCATTCAAATACGAAATCGTTCTCTGTCCTCCCCTTCATCCCCCGGCGTGTCTTCATCAGAGGGATACGAGGCTTCGTGCTCGCTCTCGGCTGCTGCCGTGGCATCTCTTCTGCCACGGAGCCGTCGCCTCGTGTCCTCGGGCATTGGGCACGGACAATCAATAAAGACAAACCTGTGTGTGGCCCGGAGACAGGTCTAGTGACGGAGGAGGGAGCAGGGAGAGAGTCGCTGAAGCTCCACAGACTCAGAAGTCGGAGTGAAAGGAAATGAGTTGAAATTTCTCTGTGGAGCCGGTTAGCATGTCTCCGCACCACGACCGTGACTCAGGCACAAAGAGCCTCTGCCCGGTGCCCATCCTTGTCTCCAGAAACAGGGACGGGGCAGCCGAAGCCACTGTCACGTCACGTTTCTCTCTCAGGTTTGGTTGTTTATGAGCTTCGTCCTCGTACTAGGACGAAAAAGTCCAGTTTGGTCTAGACGTCGCTCCCCGGACAAGGAGTGGCATGGAGTTCATCTGGAGGGGCTACTAAGTGGGGCCCCTGGAGTTTTGCCATTTCCACTGCCACTTGCCCCTGACTGAGGGGTGCACTGTGGGGCCATGCACAGCAGGGGCCAGGGCAGCCGGGGGTCAGCAGGAGCTGGGAGGGGCGTGCTGTGGGTCACAGCAGTGGGCAGCTACAAGCAGCTCCCCGGGAGACAGACAGACAGACATGCTGCTTCTTACGACCAAAACCTCAGGCCAGTGAATAATTCTGCTGGGGCCACAGCAGCCCAGTGCTTACTAGAAGGGGAGGGGCGAGGTGTGAGTTTGTCTCCTCCTCACGGCAGGGCCTGCCCAGCCATGACCCAGATGCATCATGATTCCGGCACTGGGGGCCTTCCCTGCTGTGGAAAACGTGTGCCTGGTGTCTTTGCAGGGGACGTTCAGCCCTTTGGGACCTTACAGTGGGGTTGGGGGGCTGAGCTGGTGGGTGCGTCCACTGGCCCCGAGGCCACCCCAGTCACTGGGGCGTGCGGGGGAGGAAGAGCTTCCACCCTGCTCACGCCCGACCTGGGCTTCCTGTCAGGACGGGCAGTGGGAAGGCTGGCGCTGGGGTTGTCACGCGTCCCTTCGGCAGCCTCCTGCCACCTTGCCCCGGCTCTGGCCTCTGTGACGCCTGGTGCTCGCAGTGGGTCAGCCGGGACAGCGCGGTTCACGCCTGCCGCCCCTCACAGTTCCTAGCGCGTCACCTTTGCCCTCTCACAGACGCCCGGCATGGACAACGAGTTCCGTGCGCAGTCCGTCTCGGTGGTCACAGGTCGTTCAGAACATGAGCACTTGGCGGCATTTCTGGCTCAGGGGTTTTCCTGCCGTGTTAAGATGGATGCTCCTCAGCACCAGAAACACGTGGGAGCCTAGAGCTTGTTCTTCCCTGGGTCCCGTGTTGGAGTGAAGGGCACGCTCTTCACCGTCTCTCGGTAAACAGAGAGAGACTGGGTGAAGGGCAGGAAGCGGTCACCCGACGTGACCACGGCCCCCGCAAGGCCACTGCTGCCTGCAGGCCCAGCTGCATTGCTGCTCCCACTCAGCTGGGGGCAGGCTTCCCTCGGACATTTAAGTTCTGGACACTGGTGGTCTCTCCAGGGGCAACCAGCTCCCAGTGGGTAATTTTGTAGTCACCCCTTTCTATGCATCTGTCCCCACAAATCCAAGGTGAGTGTGGAGTCAGAGGTGGTGTGAATCCATCACCTCCAGAGGCTCCGACACTGATGGCTTCAGGGCAGGGCCGGAGGGAGCAGGGCCCGTCCTCCTCCTAAACAGACCTGCTCGAGGCCCAGTGCCTTCCCCCCGGCGCTCACTGATCAGTAAACCGGTGCGATTTCCCTCCTGTGCTGTGAGCGGTGGGGACCAGTCCCTGCTGTCATCGACCACGGGGTGCTGGCTCAGCCCAAGGGATCATTAGAGACAACTAGTCCCTGCTTGGTCCGCACTATCGAGGAGGTTTGAACAGAAATCCATCCCTCGGCAGTGCCATGAATTAACTGATTTATTTTGGAAACGTTGTTTTAAGCATTTTTGCTGTGCAGGAAGCTGTGCTAGGTTCTGGGATTAGAAAGATGGGAGGTAAGCCTTCCCTCTAGGACTTCACAGTCTTCCTGGGCGAGGTGGATGAAACATGGGGTTAGGAACGGAACAGGTGCTGTAACGAGGGCCGGGGAGGCTGCTCAGAGGGCAGACACTGGAGAAACAGCGGGCAGCCACCGGGGGAAGATGTGTACATGGGACTTAAATTGTAGACTATGAAGGGACAACCCCAACGCCACCATGGTAGCATGATAATCCAGGGGAGCTACTGAATCAGAGCTTGGGAAAAAACAAACCTCAGAGGGCTGAGACTACAAAGGAGCCTGAGTGCACGCAGTTCAGAAAGGGATGGCCTCGTTCCAGGGGACAAGAGACCACGGCTACACTCACACAGGCAGGAGCGGCAGGAGGGGACCCCGAGTGAGAGGGGACAGGAGGAAGGCAGCCTGCATTGTAGGAACTGCTGACAATGTGTGGAGACCAACGTGTGCGGCCGAACCCACAGAGACAGGCTGCCGGAGCCCCAAGAATGTGAGACAGTCCATGGGGTGGGGGGCTGGTGTGGGAAGGGGAAAGAGTAGGAGAAATCACCCCCAGGAAATCCAGGGCTTTCAAGGGGCCCCAGTTGCCTTCTGACAGCCCCAGCCAAGGCGGCGTGAGGGGAAAATCTGCCGTGAAGGACGCACGCAGGAGGGTGGACTGAAGCGGGAACCCACAAAATGCACTGGTCTGTAAATCACAGCGCCAGCATCTACGCAGCATCGCGGTCCTCAGAGCTCAGGCCCCAGCCTGCTCCCGGCCTCGTCCTAACTGCAGCCGGCAGTGGCTGAGGCTGGCGGGCTCAGCAACAACCTCCACACCCACTTCCATATCTGGCTGCGTGGACTCTGCGCCCAGACTGAGGGGTCGAGGGGCATGCTGTCGTTTAGGCTCAGATAGTGTTTCCTCCATTCTCTATCACTCTTTCATGCAGATAGTTCCGGTGTGCAGTCTAAAACCGGGGGACACGTGGTCAAGGGAGGAAAGAGGGCACAGAAGAACACCCAGGTGTGACTCAGTTGTTCAGAAGGGCCATTCGGATAATCCAGACAGACAGGTTAAAGCATGGAGTGGGCAGGGTGAGAAAACGTAAATGAACTTGAGGTGGAGCAATAGCAGAGAACCAGGTGGAAGTGCTGGAAATGGAAGCAGTGAGATGGGAAACAGTTCCACCGGTGAGCTCAGGGGTGGACTTGACACAGCCTAGAATCAGCGAAGGTCAGGTCAGGTCCATAGGAAGGGTCAGGGGTGAAACACAGAACATAAAGGTGCCGAAAATAGGAAGCAGATGTGTACAGGGCAATATCAAACAGTCCGATGTGTGTGCCTCGAAACCCTGCAAGGAGAAGAGAGGAAGAAAAGGCCCTGGAGACACTTGAAGAATTGCTGGCTGGGCTTCCCTCAGATTGACAAGAGTCATCAAAACAAAGGTCTAAGAAGCTTAATAAAAGTCAAGTGGGATAAGCTCAGAGAAGACCAAATCTAGGAGAACTGTAATCAAACTGGGGAGGACCAAAGATAAAGAGAAGATCTTAACGGGACGCTGGGTGAAAGGACGCATTGCATCTTGGGGGATAATGTTAAGAATAAATACTCGTTGGGAGGCCAGAAGATAATGAAAAAACATCGGTAAAGTACTGAAAGAGGAAACCTGTCAATTTCAAATGCGACCTTCTTCAAACGTGCAGGCGAAACAGAGACCCGGGCTCTGGAAGACCCGCGGTACAGAAACGCTGCCAGTGCTTCAGCTCAAGGAGCAGCGACAGCAACAGAAGCCCAGAGACGGTGAAGAGAGCCAGAAATGGTGCGTTTGAAAGTAAACATAAAAGATACACACACGTGATGCATATAAAATTTTAACAGCTATTGTATATTTAAAATGAAGCGATAGATGTGCACTGTGTGCTTTGTAGCTTACGTGTCCCAACAGCAGAGTAGGTGGAGTGGGTGGCATTACACTGCCGTCGCTTTTTGTTGATTTGTGAAGTTTTATAATATTGTTTGAAGATATGTTGTGACACAAAGACACATTATAACTTTTACAGTGACCATTTAAAAAAATAAGCAAAAATGGGTGTAACTAAAAGCCAAAATAGGAATGCTAAAAGTGGTTTACTTATCCATATGAAGGCAAGAAAGAAGGAGAAAGAGAGGGACGGAGCCCACGTGGGCTGAGTGTAAAACAGTTATCGAGAA
This sequence comes from Phyllostomus discolor, assembly GCF_004126475.2. Taxonomy (NCBI): domain Eukaryota; kingdom Metazoa; phylum Chordata; class Mammalia; order Chiroptera; family Phyllostomidae; genus Phyllostomus; species Phyllostomus discolor. Next base: position 95,157,712 of record NC_040912.2, on the reverse strand, counting down.
ACTGGACTGAAGTCTGCCCGTGTTCACGATTACATTAAATACAAATGGACGAAGTCCTCCAGGGAGGATGCAGAGATGTTCAGTCTTAACAGAAACAAAAATGTTTCAATAAAGTCTACTAAAGACAAGGTACATAAAATAGAAAGATATATAAGTTGAAAGTGAAAGTAAAATATAGAGAATATTATATTAATTAACTACATTGATATTAATCAAAGCACACTTGAAAACAGTGTTATCAGTGAGAGACAATTTATAATGAGGAAACTGTCAATTAAGATAACATAGACATCTTTTTGTGAATCCAATGTTAGAGCTCCAGATACATAAAGCAAAAATATGAGAATACTAAAAAGAGAAATTTGCAAGTCCACATTCATTTTTAGAGATTTTAACTCTCTTCTCTCAGTTACTGATTATACAAATAGATCAAATATCTGTAAGGATATAGAAAACTGGAACAACACCATTAAACAACTTAACCTAATTGATATTTTTAGAATGATATATCTAAACACTGCTGAATATGCATTCTTTTCAAGTACACATAGAATATTTCCCTAGATAGGTCATTTACTGAGTCATAAAATAATTCTCAATAACTTTCAAAGGATCAAAATCACACAAAGGAACATATTAAAAACACCCTGTAGATCATTTGTCCCCAGAAATATAGGAAAAAATGTTAAACATAATGTTAGCCAATCAAATCAAACAATGTGTATAATTTTAGCCAATCAAATCAAACACAGTGTAAAAAAAAGGATAATACATCATGATCTGGGGAGATTTATTCCAGAAATGCATGGTTAGTCCATTTGAAAGTTAACCTGTATAACTCACCATATTAACGAGAAAAAGAAAAACTATGTGACATTACTACTGGATGTGGGAAAGTGGTTGACAAACGCCAACCTCCATTCGTGGTGGGAAACCACAGCTGCAGTCCCAGCACGGGAGAGGGAGCGGACGCTTTGCACTGAAACCTGGGACTGGACAGGGACTCCTTCTCTCTCCTCCTCTGTGCAGCACTGCCTTGAGGTCCCGCCAGTGTGAAAAAGCAACAACAAAAACAAAAGGCACTCCGATTACGCGATCACCTTTGTAGAGAATTTGGTGGAGCCTACCAAAAAAGCTGCTAAAACTAATAAATAACAATGTGAAGTAAATATAAAAAACCAATTGCATCTCTATATACTAGCAATAATTAAATATCAAAATCTTAAAAATATCACGATAGCATCCAAATTTATGAAGCATTATGGGATAAATCTAGCAAAATATGTGTAAAGCTTACACTAAAAATTAAAAATTCTGGATGAGAGTGATGTAATGGAGACATATATATTGTGATCATGTGTCAGAAGAAATAATAGCATTAAAGTGGCAATCTCCCCCAAGGTGATCTATAGATATAACACTGAAACTATCATCCACAAAAGAAAAATTGATAATTTGGACTTTGTCAAAATTACTTTTTTTTTCTTTTTTAATAGATACTGCTAAGAGAATGAAAAGAAGGTAACAAACTGTGGAAAAATATTTACAAATAACACACCTGAAATGTATTTCTCTTCACAGTTAATAAGGAACTCTTAAAACTCATTTTAAAAAAAGCAAGCAAAGAAAAAAATTGAGCAAAAGATTTGAAAAGACATCCACCAACGAAGAAAAATGGGAGGGAAACAGGCTCTATCAAGTGTTTGAAGTTGTGGCTCCTCAGGGAAAGGAAAGTTACGGCCACAGTGAGGTGCTGCTCCATGCCTGTGAGAGCGGCTGAAGTGCAAAAGGCTGACCACTCTGGGGGTGGTCACGAGGGGAAGGCGCGGTGCCCTCCTGCACGCTGGTGGGAGTGGGAGATGGCGCAGCTGCTTCAGCAAACACTTCTGCGGTATCTTAAGAAATTAAACACACACCCACTCTCTGATCCTGGCATTCCACTCCTGCCCAAGATAAACGAAAGCGTTGTAGTCCACTGGAAAACGTGACCATGAATATTCATGCAGCTTCAATAGTAATTGCCAGCGATCGGAAACAACGCAAGTGCCCACAGCAAGAGGATAACAAACTGTGCTTGATCGGCCCAGTGGAGCGCTGCTCAGCCCCATGGGCTGTGGGGGCCTGCGACACCATGGACAAGCCCCAAGGTCATTCTGACTTAAAGACAGAAAAGGAGTAAACACTGTTAAAATTCAGTTTGTGTACATTTTGGAAAATGCAAACCAGTGTAAAGTGACAGCAAATCAGGTGTCACCCGAGGACGCAGGGTGTGGGTGTTGGGGTGGGGTGGTACAGAGGTGACAGGTATGCTCACAGTCTTGACCCCGGTGATGGTCTCACTGATGAACAGCTCTGTCAAAACAAGTGTGTGCTGTTCACTGTATGGCAATTATACTTTAATGAAGATGAAAAAGAAAGATGAGCAATCAGTACAAATGCGTAAAAGTTTTCAACACATACTTTATTAAAAAATATACAAATGGCCAAAATGGCATTGAAGATGTCCATCAGGGAAAAGCAGTGGGGAACCATGAAGAGCCTCACTACTGTGTGTCCACCAGACTGGCTGAACTTTTCTAAAAAATCCATGCCAGCTCCTGGTGACAGTGTGGATGGATGGCACCCTTCAGCCTGCTGGGACGTAACTGGTACAGCTTCTCTGGGGCTTCTCTGTGGTAGCGTATCCATCTGTCTGGAGATGCAGTGCTTCTGCTGTGGGAGGTCCACCTGGAAGAAGGACACATGGTCACAAGGAACCCTACGTGTGACATTCACGGCAGCCTGACTGACTCCCCATGGCCCCAGACAGGAAACTCCCTAAGGTCCACCAGCAAGCCCACTATCTCCTGTCTCCTGTCCTGAAGACTTGCTGCCACAGGACACCTAGTTCGGGGACCCAGGGTTCCCTCTGGCCCTCAGCTCAGCTGTGCCACAGGGAACAGCACATGCGAAGGTGCAGAGCTAGGAGGACCATGGCCATGCTGGCCACACCCACAAGGTTCCTTTGATGAAAAATCTGCCTGCTCATGCTTGTTTCTGCTGAACCCTGACGGGCAGCAGAGTTCCAGTGGCAGAGCTGCTCTCTGAGTCCACATTCTGCCCGCCACACCCAGTCAGTTGTGCCTGCGTGTAGGGAGGGATTGACGGGTGACTGTGAACGTCATCCCCGATTCCCTGCCAGAGAAAACCTGCCTGCAGAGAGCCCGGCTCCACCTAAGAAAGCCGGGGTGCTGACCAGCTCAAAACTGGGCTGGATGGGAGAGCAGCCCCTCACAGCCACACGCTCATCAGTGTCCCCAGCAGGCCAGCCCGAAAGCCTAAGGCGACGGACAGTGTGGTCACATGCTCTCACTGTCCCAGCCCAGCTGCCTCCCTCCCAGCTGCGTTTCCATCCTGGGTGCCACCCGGGGTGGGAGTGCAGTCACAGAGGAGGGCGGGCTGCTTGCCGGTGCCGAAGACGGCTGTGGGGACGCAGGGTAAGGACCTGCGGTTCTTTGTGGGAACCCATGCGCTCGACCAGTTTTCTTCAGAGTCAAATTCTGTGCAGGCAGAAGACACTCTGTTTTGTCTGATTCAGCTTCCCATGTCACTGTGTGTGGGGAGCTGCCTGGGTCCTTGCCAACGCTTGTTCACGTCTCCCAGTTGGAGTCGTCATGGCTGGTTGGGCGGGCAGAGAAAAAACACCACAGCCTCATTCCCTCAAGTTTTACTGCACTTTCTGTCGAGTCGTAGTTTTCTGGGAGGAAACAGTCCCTCTTGGCCGTCTGTCAGTCATCTCATTTTGCAGAGCAAGAGACGGAGGCCGAGAGACGGCGTGAAATATTCGAGGCAAACACTCGACTGGTGGTCCAGCTGACATCGGAACCTGGAAATTCTTGCTCAGCTGCTTCGTGTTGCTTTTTGAGCCCAAACCAAGGTCACCAAGTTCCCTCCTTCAAACTCGGGGAGCAGGAGTTGTGTCATCCCCCCCCAGGTGGCAGACGAGCCCGGCGTTTCTGACGCAAGGGCTGCCTCCAGCTCTGCTCCTTACTCTTGGGTCGTCTTGTCTCCACGTCTAAAGTGGGGTCATGTGTCCACACCGCAGGGTTGTCTTCAGGGCCAGCGAGGGTGGGAGCACGGAAACCTGCAGCACAGCCTGGCCCGGTGGCCACATGTGTGTCCGCACTGTTCCCGCTACCCGAGGCACACAGACGGGGGACGCAGCTCTCTGCTCCGGCGTTCCCTCGGCTGCCCGGCCGGGAATGAGGCTGCAGGTGCAGCTTCTGGAAAGGGCAGGGTGCACACCGGGACGAGCGTAAGGAGGAAGGGAGTGCAGGGTAGGCGGTGAGGAGAAACAGCTGTTCCCTCCTGTCGTGAGTTGTCTCCTTCGAGTCATTCTGAGCGAGCGTAATGCAGTGTCCTGCACTAACATTGCCCCTTGTGTGACTGTCAACCTTCTGCAAAAATTCGTTGATCCAGTAGTTGAGATCTGAACACCTCTTCACCCTCATAGGTTTGGTGAACTCTGTCAGAAACTGTGGGCAGACTTTCCCCCCTGACTGAAGGCTCTGTATCTCGGCTGCAAAGATAGTGCCACTGTCCCGGCCAAAGATAGACCGGCGCGAGGCTCCTCTAAATGCAGACATTTCTTTTGTCCTGGTGACAGCGCCATCAGGAAGATTGACACCTCCAATCTTCCTCCCCTGCACGTGGGCGGGCCACTTAGAATCTGAACACTATTAAGCTCTGACAACCTTTTCACTGTGTAGAGCAGGAGAAATGGAAGTGGGTGGAGGGGAAGAGAGAGAGTCACAGAGAGAGAAAGAGAAAACAAATTGCCAGTGTTGCCCTCTGTGCCCGAGCACAGGAAGGCAGAGTGAAGTCACCTCGACCCTGCATTAATGAGCTGGAGGTGGGGGGTTTCCGAGCTCCCCCACGCTGCCCAGACCTCGCTGTGTCCGGCGGCACCACGGGGCCATCTCATTAGGGAGCCCGTGGACGGCCACACAGCCATGTGCGATGTCAGGCCAGCAGCAAGTGCGTCTTGATCAGCGTGCTTGTCAACGCTGCCTCCAGGCTATGAGACAAACTGGAGGAAATGTTTGTTACACGGCCAAACAATGGCCCAGTTTGGGTTTCCTAATTTGTTTTGGCTCCTTGGAGCGAGAGAATATCTGGGGAGTGTGAGAGACCAGTGTCTCACCCACTCAGTGTTTGCTGGCAGCTGGGCTCCCAGGGCCTCCAGACCTTGCTGGCGGCCCGAACTCATCACTCTGCCATCTGGGGCAGGTGTGGGCGGATCTCCGGGAGAGGCAGCAGGCTGGCTTTCGCTCTGGGACCCTGGCCTGGGCGGAGCTGGAGCAAGGGGCTCCGCTTCAACGAACACTCACTGTTGGGGAGGCGAGGGATGCCATGCGGGTTGCAGCTCCAGGGTGTGTGTCATCTGGCTGCAGGAAGCGGCCCCGGTGTCCCCCAGCTGAACATAATCACTTCCTTCCAATCTCCACGTCCCTGAACTTCTTCTCTAATAATGCGCTTCCAATTGTGGTTCCTAATGCCTGTGACACAGCTTGCATTTCAGTCTGCAAGCTGTGTGAAAACAGGCCCTTGTTTGCGTCGTTCTTGCCCCATAGAGTGTAGCCCAGAGCTTAGCACACAGCAGCAGTAGTGCTGGCAGTGCTGACGGTGGTGATGATGGTGATGATGATGGTGCTGATGGTGGTGACGACAGCGGTGGAGAGGAAGATGGTGACGATGATGGTGACGATGATGGTGGTGATGGTGATGATGGTGATGGTGGTGATGAACACCACCTCTGAGCCGTGTGCCAAACCAGGCACTTTTAGCGACACTCACCCCAATCCTCACAACTGCTTTAAAAGAAAAAAACAAAAACAAATTATTTTCCAGGTTTTGCAGGTGGTCATAGTGGAGCTCAAAGAGGTAAGACAGCTTGCCCCCAGTTGTGCAGGTTACACGGAGCTGTGCTGGCAGGCCTGTCCCCACACAAGCCTCCTGTGCCCTTGCTGACAGACACTCCCTGACCCGCTGACCCCCAGGGCCAGGAGGCGAGTGGGTTCTCTCCTCGCATGGACTCACCACAGGGTGCAGAGTGTCCCTGGGCAATTCCACTTCTCTGTGGGCCCCGGAGGCTTCAGCAGCTGTTCTCAGAGGCTCACGCGCACGGGTGGACGGTGCCACAGTGCCCAGACTCGGTTTCTCTGACAGACGGTCAGAAGCAGTAACGTGCCAGAAGTGGCCATACCACGGGCTGGCAACTGGCCAGTTGTCATGCTTTTGGGTTGCTAATTTCCATATTTGGACAACTCCAGTCTTAAAAATGATTCACCATTGCCTTAGAAACCTGACATCATAGGTTCGTTGAATTGAGGCTTTAAACCGTTTTTAAAATAGAAGGTTGGAGAATGAGTCACAGAATTTTAAACTCAGAGCTGAATGTGGAATAAAAGTATGCACAGTTGGATGGCTTGTCCTCAATGGGGCCACGGACTTCCTGCTGCTTCAGAGACAATTATGAGCAAGTGAAGTAAAAAAACAGCAACCGCAGCAGCGGCCATCAGCACTTCTGAGATTATCGCCCCCCCCTTTACAGACAGCTTAGACGTTCAACAGGTCCCCAAAGCAAAGGTCATGAGGACGCACACGGCGTTGGCAGTGGGATTCAAGCCCAGGCAGCCCTGCCCTCAACGCACTCTGGGTGCCGTTCTTTGAGCTCGAGCCACGCAGGAGGAAACAGCAAGGGGGACGCTTTGCTCACCGCTCATCTTCCCGCTCCCAGGCCCCTTGCTCCTGGGGTGGGGCACCCTCTCCCCGAGGAGGCCGTAAGCTCCCCAAGGACACTGCTGGGCCGGCCGGGGTTCGCAGAGCACCTGCCCTGACTGGGGAGAGCTGGGTGTTCTGTGGCCCCACAGCCTCCGTTGCTTGTACCACCCACTGAAATGCTCTTTTCCCTCCTCGCCCTAACATGGTTCGGAGCATAAACACCCCAAGTGACTATCTGTCCCTGACCGCTGTGCAGGTCACATCCTGCTGTGGTTTGTCGTGGGCTGCGTCTGGCCTGGCCCGCCCTCGATCGGGAGCTCTCCAGTTGGCTCCACGTCGAAGCAGCAGGTTGGCTGCGCTTCTAGCGAAGCAAGGAGAGATGCCTGTGGGCGCGTTAACAAGCGGTTTGGGCGTGGATCCCATCCCCCGGCACGGTGGCCTGGGCGGGTGTTCGGAGACAGCCGTTCTGAACGGGCATTCAGGCTAAGCGGAGGACTGACGCTCACACTCAATTTGTGGGAATCACTGGAGGGGAAGTTTGTTGAGGAGCATTTTATCTCTCTCTCCTGTGGCTCTTTTCTAAAGGAAAAGCATTCATTTCAGTGAGTACTTAGACAAAATTAAACAATTTGGATGGCAGCTGAAATCTCATCATTTTAGAAATAAAACAACCTGAACGTCCAGCCTTCTCCTTTGACAGAAGAAAATCGAGTCTCAAAAGGTGAAGCGATTTGCCCACAATCCAGCGTGAGGATGGAAACTGGAACCCACCCCAGCCCCAGCTGCCTCATTTCCGGCTTACAACACCAAAAGCTGTGCCCGGAGCTGGACCCGAGGCAGACCCGGAAGCCACTTGCCCCAGACCCAGTGACAGCCACACCTCCCCATTGGACCCCCAAGCACGGCCCCAATGACCGGCATGGAAGCGCAGGAGTCACCTTCCCGAGAGTCTCAGAGCTGGCAGTCACTGTTTGTCCCTGCAGGGTCGTCAGTGCTGTCGCCAGAGGTAGAAGAACGTGACTCCTGACGTTTTTGTAGCTGTCCCAGAGCTAAGAACACCCGGCCTGGCTTTGCCTACTGGCAAAACACAGTGTGACGAGATCAGTCCTCCCAGGGACCTTTGTGAAGTAAGTGAGGCGAAGGTGTGGGTGGAGGCTCCACGGAAGGGGCCACGTGGCCCAGGTCGTGGGTTCGCTGCCGTGTGCCATCATTACCCCAGAGACCCTGGCGATTTCCCAGGTGCAGAAGCCTGCTGCTCAGGGAAGGGAATATGGCAGTGATTTAAGTAATCAGTCAAACCACCTTCTGCCCGAGCGGGGGTTACGATAAAAAGGACGACTGAGTGGCCAGCGCAGCCGAGGAGGTGGAGAAGGCGGGGCCCACACGCACCGCTGGAGCAGCCACGCTGCCCACCGGTGGGCAGGTCCCTGCCGAGCTACACGCAGGGTCACCACACCACCCAGCAGTGCACACCCCCAGGTGTGTGCCGCCAAGAGTGGAAAACACCTGCCCACACGAAAGTGTGTCCACCAATGTCCACCGCACTGCTGCTCATTTTGGCCCCAAAGTGGACACAGCCCAAATGTCCAACAGCTGACGAATAAATAGGCAAAATGCACTATGTCCTTCACCGGGTTATTTTTCTGCTACGACGAGGAATGCAGCCCCGACACGTGGCGTGACGCACCTGGAGAACTGTGCTGTGCGAGGGAAGCTGACACACAGGGCCACCTCTCGCAGGATGCCGTTTCCGTGAAGTGCCCCGCAAACCCGCAGGGGCAGAGAGTACACGGGCTGTTGCCAGGACTGCGGGCGGGTGGGGAGGAACAGGGAGCGGGCGCAGGGTTTCTGTTCGGGGTGACCACAGTGTCTGGAATCAGCGTGATGGTGGGATAGTGCGCGGTGTGCACACCTCTGAGGCTGCCCTGATGAAACAACCGAGTCGGGTGAGTTTCGTGGTGTGTGAACTGATCTCAGTGAAGCTGCTGTTAAACACCAGTGCCCCACTGCCTGTAGCCTAGGCATCCGGTCTGTGGTTGTGCCCATTCTGGGTGTGCATTTCAGGCCTTGAAAATCCAGACCACATGTCATTCTAGCCCATGGCTGGTCACAGAGACTCACCCACTGCTGTTGTGTCTCCCGCCCCTGCAGGGTGAGGACCCCCTGGCTGACAGTGCGCTGACCTTCATGGACCAAACGTCTGCTCTGACCTATGCCCCTGCCTTCCGGGAGGGGCACCCCGTGGGCCACCCACTGCAGACCCTCAGCAGGCCCCAGCCTGACGACCTCAGCCCTAAGGGGGACAGAAGAGTGGACAAGCGGAATGTCCTTGGGCAGCTGATGTTCTACTTGGCTTACAGACCCCCCTCACCCACCAAGAAGGGCCCCCTCACGCCATACGACCTCATGCGCATGCCTTGGAGAGAACCCCAGAAGCGGCTTTCGCCCCCAGAAGACCCCAACGATGCCCCAGGCCCCGATGATGGTAAGCCAGCCTCCCCACCCGCTCTGGTGTTCCTGTTGTTGACTCTGTCCGTTTTTCTAGCACCTTCCCGGCGCTGGTCCCCCACTGCATCTGGGAGCAGGGAGTGTGCAAGAAGGGATACCTTCAAGCTGCGTGCTTCCCTGTGCAGTGGGGGAAGGAAGGCAGTCATGTCCACGCCAGGCGCCAGGCAAGCTCACCTGCTGGTACTGCGGGGAGGGGTGGATTGCCCCCTGGTGGACGGGTGGTCACAGGTCGGTCACATGGTGTTCTGGAAGGTGGGCGATGAATGCTTTAGGTTCTCCACCTGCATCGACTTTGTCACACACCCCGTCACAGCTGTGCTCACACTCACACCCAGCTCCCACATTTGTGCCGATCTGCTTCGTCCCCAAAAGCACGCGGTGTGTGACAGATGCCTCCCAGCACGTACTACGTGCACCGCGTGGCCTTGCACATGGCTGACACAGCACTCCGGGGCTCCCAGTCCTGCTAGTGAGCTGGGCCCCGCCAGGCTTGTCTGCGGGAAAGGGGTGTTTCCTGGCCCCACTCCTCTCTAGGACACAGAAGGCTCTGAGCTTTTCACTTTCTGGCGGCTTTTCCTAAGACCATTCAATACCAAGTGAGGTTCTGATAAAATATGCCTTCTCCTTTGAAGATTCCGAAACAATAAAGTTGAGCAGGCGACAGGCTTTGGGAAACACGCCAGCCGAGAGTCACACTCACGTCAGCAGTGTGTGGTGTGTGTCCGCTGCACATCGCTGCTTGCCAGCGGGGCGGCCCTCCGCCCTCGCTCTGCCCAGACGGCTGCAGCGGCACTCTCAAGTGAGAGGAATGCAAAGTTGTAATTAGGGGGACTGTGTGAGGCCGCTCCCGAAGCCCTCTCTGTCTGGGCGAAGACAGGGGCCCGAGAAAGCGGCTCAGCCCTCACTAGGGGCCGTCTGCACAGAAACGCGCCATGGGTGGGATTGGCATTACCGGGGGGTCACTCTCGAGGGGAGAGTTTTCCCTTTGGCCTTGGTGGAATGAAAACGGACCAGAAAAGACCAGCTTCTCTAAACTTGCAGTCCAGGGTCTTCCAGCGATTCCCTCTCTCAGCCGGTTCCCTGCGGTGGGGACCTGATGGCCAGCGACAGCAGACACCAGGCCCTTTCCCACCACCCCCTGCGAAGTGCTCGCGCCATTCGGTCGGCCACCCCAGGCCCTGGCGAGGAGCGCAGACAGAGCCGCCGCCACGGCACGACTCCCCACGAAGGCGCAGGGCACAGCAGCGCGCTTCACAAAGCACGGCCAGGGAGGTGGGGGGGGGGCGTGAGTTGTGGCTTCTCAGAATGGCGAGGCCCTGGAGAGTGGGCATCCCAGACGCCCAAAGGGCTGCCCACCAGAGCAGGCGCCGTGAGCCCATGAGAACTGCCAGGTGCCCCACACGACCTGTGGCCCGGAGCTCAGGCTACAGGTGGAACTCCAGGGAAACCCACCCATACCCGCTGCCACGTGAGTGATCAGTGCGTCAGGCACGGCGTCCTGCGTGCGGTAAATGTTCGCCTGGTACAAACTGCTCGTGGAAAAGAGACCGTCTTCCTTCACCTCGTCATTGTTCACACCTTGTCCCCTTTCTAAGCTCTGAAGGCCCACGCGAGGTAGGACAGTGGCAAGGACGGAGGTCACAGCACGGGACGGCAGAGCCGGACTCAGAGACGGTCCGGTCTGGCTCCAGACACGGTGGCCCAGGTCACCGCCGCAATGGCGCGCTCCCTGCTGGAAGGCTATCCTGTCCTTTGGTGATTTGTTCACCATGGAAACCGGAATTTATAAACATTCATCTGTGGTTCTTTTTACCAGTTATCAGCGTCCTAAGTGGTTACCATGAAAACCTGAGTAATTCACATAAAGATAGAAAAACACACAATCACCCAAGATAAGTGCCATCAGCGTCAGGAGTGTGTCACTGCCCCTTGAGTCGTGCGTGGTTGTGCCTCTCACTGCACACGGCCGCTGAGGGTGCGGGGGCGGGGGGCCGTCAGCTGCGTCACCCTGGCCCCCCCCCCCGCCACTTCAGTGTGTTCGCTGGGCCGGGCGCCCCTCCAAGTCGGGATCAGCACGCTGCTGGGCCCAGGAGCTGGGCCACTCTCGGGCAACGGAGAGTGCCATGTCCACTGTCTGTATTTGTGTTTTAAAGGTCGCGGTGAACACACTTTAGTTTGGACCTAATTATAAGCTGAGCAGCTGCAGACTGCGTTACCCAGGGGTGGGTGGACTGCCGTCCGGAACTTGGCTCCCAGCGGGGAGTTCGCACCGCTCCCTCTTCGGGGCCGTGTCTGCTGCTGTGCTGGCGGCTGCAGGCAGACTTCAATGGCACCCTTGGGAGCCATCGCCGGACAGTGTCCTAGTCCAGTCTGGCGTGTGCCACCAGCCCGGGGCCGGGCTGCGCCCCCGTCACCATCCGTTACATTCTCAGTGTACAGACTCTCATTAACGTGACTCTCACGGAAACAGCCTTTAGAAAGCGATTTGGGCGCCAGCCCTGCCACCTGCTGAGTCACGTGATTAGCACCAAAGCTAAGTGGACCCTTCTGTTCTTTGCCTCGATATTACGAGGGACAGAGGCAGAGTTGGACTGGGGCACCGTATTACAAATACAAAGTGGATGGCCCACCCGAGCAGGGCTCCTGTCACCCAGGTGGCAGCCCGGCACCTCTCATGTGGCCAGCAAGCGGCGCACGCCACTCAGCTGTCGAGCCCTCAGCCCTCAGGCTGGAGGGGGACACACTTCTCTGTGCTGGTGGTGTTTCCGGTGGGAACGGGAGGCTGACATATGGTTACGCCTACGTCTCCTCGGTGGAGGTCCAGACGAGGGCAGAACGAAACAATAAGCTCCCTCTGAACTTACCTGAAGCGTTTGCAAATACCTGAGAAATTAAGTGAACTCGATGCTCTCCAAGCAAAAGGAGCTCAGTGAGTTCCTTGTGATGGCAGTAATGGTGGTGGTGATGGCGGCGTGTGTCTGGGAGTGGCTAGACTGTACCCTCGCGTGTACCTGGCGATAAAGGCTCTTAGCAGCAGAAGCTGCTGTGCGCGACCCACGCCTGCCGTGTGAGAGCAGCGTTGTAGCCCAGTGCTCTGCACACCACGGCCTAGTCTCTAGAGCTTGTAGTGTTGGTCTGGGGGCCCTTTTAAAAGACATAATTTTGTGGGTCAGGCCTGTCACAGCAGTGCTGTGAGCTGATCTCCACCCCCCGGACTTACATATCTGATGTCCCGATATTTCAAGTAATTGCTCCGGCAGAGACACTTGGAGCGTCGAAAGCAACGTGAAACATCACCGGAAGCTGCCGGGTCTGGGAATTCTGGGGGACGGGGATGGAACAAAGGGCCGTTCCACTTTGATGCGTGTGGCATCTGACAGTGCTCTGAGCTCGGTCCGTCTGCTGCCCACCGGGGCGAGCTGGACTTTGTCAAAGGACTTCCTCGTTCCTCTCCGCCTTCAGACGGCCGGCAGGGGTGCTTTGTGGTGCTCAGTGGGGCTCCCTGGGGTGAGTGGGAGGGGGTTCCCAACACGTGCAAAGGTTCTCCTGGGAAGCCCGGGCGGCCGCCACGAGTCTACCACTGGCGGCCTAAGGTATTTGAAAGTTATTTTTCACTAGTGATAGCCTGAAAACATTCCGTTTTGGATGAGAGGGGGCAGTGTTAGGAATTGTATTTTATTATTCCATTTCGAAGGTGGACATTTCTTATTACAGTCATTCTAAGAGGCCCACGGAAACATGAGTCTTGTCATGTGACGACCTCCTTCCGTTCTTCCGTCCGAACTAAAGGAAGCTAAGAGGAAATAGGGTTTGGTGACCGTGAGACATGGTGTTTCCGAGTTATTAAGTGAAAGCCGACTATTGTGTTGGGAGAGGGGCACGATTTCTCTCTCACTGACGGTGTTGACTGTTAGGCAGGCGGTGACAATCTGGGTGCTTTCCGTCATTCCATTGTGTCAGCAGCCCCTTCACGTGGGGGTTTGTGGCTCCTTTCACAGACAGGACTAAGTGACAGACACTGTGGCCAGTGGTGGCTAACTCCAGAACACGGCACTTTTCTGCAGGGTGTTACCTTGTTTCTCCAGAGGACGGTGACCCTTCTTTGTGGTGGGTCTTTTGGGATTCGTGGTCCAACTTGCCTCGAGTCGCAGCCTCGGCAACCCCCACAGGTGGCCCGTCCCCTGCTCAGTGCCGGCCCCACAGCTATCGCTCTGCTCGAGGCAGCTGCCCCTTGTGCAGGGACCCACAGGGGCCCCCTCTGCAAGCCCCCCATACAGTGCTCCATTCCTCAGTGCTAGTCGCCTTACCAGCCCCCACCCTGACCCCTGACCCCTCAGCTCCAGGGACCATCCTGCTGCTGCTGCTCCTGCCCTGGTCCAGGACCTGCCCCTGCAGTAAAGCTCATGAGTATGGGCACCTCACACGCCTCCCGTGCCCAGTGCTCACGACAGCTCTGACTGCGTCTCTGTATCTGGAACTGTTTCCACGCGTGTTCTGTCCACCTCACAGCTGTGTGTCATGGGAGGCGAGCGAGCCTGTCACTTCAACGGCACTGTGTCCCTCAGTCCACACTCCAGCTGCGGCCAAAGGGCAGGAGCAGTCCTGTGGGAAGAGGGGCGTGTGGGTGCCCTTCTCTGACCATCCCCGTTTCTCCCGCCTCCGCCCGGAGCCCCCAGGACTCACCGCACTTGTCCTGTCCCTCCGGCAGAGTGTGTGGATTTGTTGTTCTCCGTGTGTTTGTTCCACAACGAAGACGTGTTGCTTTTATATGCAGAGTAGTCCCTCAAAACACTGCCAATCGTTTAGGGAAAATGCCTAAGAGGTGCCCACCCCCCGAAGGAAATTGTTTCTGTTGTATTTTCATGATTATAAGAGCAATGCCCCTCATGGTCAAGTGCCTCAATGAGCAAACCACGCAGGAGAACACTGACGTGGAGTCCAAGGTCACATGGGCACGTGGCCGAGACCCGCCCATCCCATGGCCCACACCGTCCTCTTCACCGGGGTCCCAGTCTTTGTCCACCCCGCAGGGAAGGGCGGAGGGGTGGGAGGTCCATGACGTGTGGGGGAGACGGGTTCCCCAGGACAAGGTGACAAGGAGGACGACTTGCCCACCACCTGCAAACGCAGCTTACGTTTAGGTGTCTTTTTGGAAAATGGCCCTTTCTCACCCTCAACTGGTGCCGTCTTCCTCATCTGCCCTGTCCAGATGACAGCTGGACCTGCCTCGCAAAGGCAAAGGTGGAGCCATGAGGGGGGGAGACCACCACCTGCGCTGGGCCCACACCACCCCCGCCCCCGCCCTCCTGGCCCCGAGTCCCTTCGGGCCCCAAACAGTGATTTCTCTTTCTCTCCTGCTTCCAGCAGAGGGCCGGGAGGGGGCTTGGCCGCTGAACCTGTCTGCACGGGTTTGGGGGGAGATGCCCTCTGAGTTTCACGCTGATGTATGACCCAACCTCAGACACAACACGTGTGTAAACTAGGGCTGCGTGTTGTACAGATGGCCCAGCGGCCACGGTGGCCCAGAGTTCACACAGGCTGTCCCTGCCAGCGCAGGCCAGGAGGAGCTGTGGGAAGTGGGTGATGGCCCGTGTTCATGGTGCTGCAGGCCGGTGCGCCGGCTGCCGGGCCCACACTTGGGGGCTTTATCTCTCCCACAAGGGGGAGGAAAACAGCTCACTTCCACTTCTTTGTGGCCTAAGGGCAGACGAGTGGCCCCATCTCTGTCCTTGGCCACCTAAGTCCAGCTACTTCGCCAGAGGCCCCTTCCACCCTCCCAGTCGGGCCCCTGCATCAGCTCGTGGTCCCTCCCCGGCCCCCTCATCCATCCTCACGGTTTAAAGGCACTGAGCGTGGCCACGACCGGGGGTCACGTGGGGTTCAGATTCGACATGCACGACTCGGGCCTGCCCCCGCTGGGAGGGCGGCCTCGCCGTCTGCTCCGGGTCGACGTGTGTGTGCGTGTGTGTCTGCCCTCCAGGAGCCCTTCTTCAGAGCCTGCTGGAGGAGCTGAGGCAGCACCAGGTCGATGTGGAGGCGCTGAGCCCCCGGGACCCTCGACGAGGCGGCCCGCGTGCTGGCCGAGGCCGTGCGCGACCCCTGGAGAGGAGCGGGAGCACCGCCCACGGAGCCGGCGTACGGGCCAGAAGCAGCGCTCTTCAAAGTTGGTGACGCGGGCAGGGCCGGCCTGCGAGGTGAGCCGCCGGGCCCTGGTGGAGGGGGAGGGCCGGGCCGGGGGACAGGGAGGCCGGCTTCCCGGGCCGTGGTGGGTTCTTGCCGCGGGGACTCGGGATGAGCCCGGTGGCCGCTGTCTGGGTGGCGTCTGCCCCTGAAAGCTCCCCTCTCGGGCCCAGCCCGCAGAGCTGGCTGGGACGCTGAAGGCGAACTGCCCACTGTGAGGAGACAGGCGTCCCCTGGGTGGAGTGCAGGCTGAGAGGACGACGGGGCGGGTCCACAGGGCTTTTGCTCGCTCTGTGCGAGTGCTGAACGCAGTCAAAGACGAGGCTTAAACAGTGACAGTGGCTCATTGGAATGTCTGCCCGCGGCTCCCAGCCACCCTGCGGGGCTGCCCCAGGGGACAGCAGAGGCCCCCGACCTCCCAGACACACACACGCATGTACACACGTGCACACGTGTACACCTCCCTCCACCCCCCCCCCACACACACAGGCGTGGGCTCCCCGGGCGACGGCCTTCTCTGTGCCTGACGGCTTCTCCGAGGCGCCGAGCGACACTGAGGCGTGCGGCTCGGTGCTTGCACACGGGAGGCACAGAGACCTGTGCCAGAGCATGGGTGGAGGGGGCACGTCCCTCCGCGGGTTGGGACGGGGCTGGCCCGGCAGCGGATGCCTGCCTCAGCTGACAGCCGGGAGGCAGGACAAGAGACCAGAGCTCCATCAGGACAAGGTGTCTGCGAGGCAACCAGAGGTCAAAAGGCAGGACCCCCATTCTCAGGCTGGGAGGGTCGGAGGTCCGGGGTGTGGTTGTTGCGGCTTCAGGACAGCGCGATGAGCTGTGTGCTGCGTGCGTGCGATGGGGCATTGCGGGCTGGGTGTTGGCTTCGAGACGTGACCGGCATAGAAAGAGAACAACCCATTGGTGCCTGCCGACCCCTTACCTGAGCGGCTGTGTGTCCGCCGCCTCCCCTTACTCTGTCCTAGCCATGGACCGTCCCGCACGGGGGGCTGCCCTGTGGGAGCCAACAGTCGGGGACGTGCAGGTCCGGGGACCACTGACGGGCCTCACCGTCACCTTCAGCCCGTGGCCCCTCCTCCCCCGTGGCTTCCACAGAGCACAGTTCTCTGCCTGTGGAGACGGGGACGGCGATGCTGGGGAGAGAAGGCCCCTCTGGCAGTGACACCCTTAGCGAGGACGGTGGTAACACGTGCTCGCCGTGTCTTTCGCAGGTAACGGGGAGCAGGGCAGCGAAGCTGGAGCTGGCGGAGAGGTAAGAGGCCGCGTCTGCGCGTGTGCGCACGGTGAACCCACAGCTGTCGGGTCACCCCCTGGTTTGCGGCTCGGGGAGGTTGCTGAGATGCAGCGTTGTTTGTTGGTTTTTTTTCTAGGAAAGGATGGAAAAGCCCGAATAATCCCCAAACTGAGAAAAGTACAAACAGCACCTGCAAAATTGTGTCTGTCTAGATACAGACTAACATCTATTTTCAGGTCTTATAGTAACACTTATCCATTGTAGAAATACGAAAAATGGTTAATGCAAAGAAAAAAATCACTATCCCTTGCAACCCCCCCACCCGGGGGTCCGGAAGACGGGACACCGTGGAGTCCCCCTGGAGACTCTCCTGTGTGCTGACCTCCAGGGTTCACTTGACAGTTGACGGGCTCAACTGTCCTGCCCATGCAGGTGGCTGCACCTGCTCAGTGGCTCGGCAGCCACGAGCCACGTGTGGACGTCATTAAAGTTAGCTAAACTAAACACTCGGTGTCTCAGCTGGGCTCGCCCCGTCCCACATGGTCCACGTCCGCCAGGAACGGTGGGGTACTCTGTCTGAGCACAGAGGGGCGTCTAGGAGCCCACTTCCTGTTTATGAAGAGGAGGGTGGGCAGGAGCAGCGGCCGAGCGTGGGCCCAGGCTGGGGGTCTCGGGTCACGTAGGCCCACAGGGGCCCCGAAGCCCCCTCTGCGAGGCCCCGGGACCCTTCCACTGTGGCGGCTCCGTCCCAGCCGAGCCGGGTGTTGACCCGTTTCCCTGCCACTCGGGGTGCACACTCCACAGCTGGTTCCCCAAGGGCCCTCGGGGGCTGTGTTATCTGAGCTCTTGTTTACTTAGTAAGTGTCCTCCTCACACAAAACACCGTGGGAGTGAGGACACCCTCCCCTGCCTTCAAAAGCCTGAGAAGGTCGTTCCACCCTATTTGGTAGCTGAACTGCCACTCAGGATCTGAGCAAACGGTTCCCTCAGACTAGTTTCTGTAAACATTCCAAGCCAAAAGGAAGAGTCAGGAAAGATTTTAGTGAAAGATGGAGCAATTAGTTTCCTTTATAGCCCTTCCTTAAGCTCCTAGGTAAGTGTGCTTTGGTGAAGTGAGTGTAAAGTGAGTCCGGTTTTCCCGTTTCTGTCTGACACGACGCTGGAGATGTCACTTCATGGCGAGACAGGAAACGCCGTCTTAGAAGGCGTCCAGGGCCGCCGCCCCGGCCCCTGTCACCTCATGCGCACGTGCACACAACAAGCCTCTGCCAGCCCCCTGGGCTGCGGTTAGAGACGAGCCCAGCCCCCGCTCACAGCGGTGACACTGAAAGGAGAGACTTCTGTACGGGCGTGACACAGAGCCTGCGCTGCGCATTGTAGGAGAATGCCCCGCAGTCGGGACGCCCCGGCCCAGGAGGCGGGGTCAGGGTGGGGCGAGGGTCCCCAGGGTGCAGCTCCAGGTCCCTGGCCCTGACTCAGGGTTGCCGTGAGGGCTCCGAGAGAGCAGATTGCCACCACGGTCCCCGTCGGCATCGCTGAGTTGCTGGCTGTGTCTGGAGGGCAGGAATGGGGCCTGGAGCCCGTGGTCATCTCTGACCTATAGATGCCGGAGGCCTGCACTGACGGACGAGCTGAGATTCCTCAGGAAGGGCTGTGTGTGCGCGTGAGCGTGCACACTGAGGGGCGTGTGGGGAGCACACTATGAAATGATTCCGATGCGCATCCTCCCCTGGCCGAAAATCCCTCGCCTAGACGTCCTTTACACACAGGCTTTAGAATCCTGGCCTCCGTCCGCTCTTCCTTGCAAGGTGCCTGGTGTCCCCCCACACAGCGAGCTTGTCACACACGGCCTCTGTCCTGTAGGTGGACGGTCTCTCTCCTGGCGGCCAGCTCACGTGATTTCCTCCCCACCAGGTCAACCCTGTGAGCCTCAGACTCGGGCACGCCCTGCAGGACCCCGGGTCCCAGCTCCCGCCTGGAGCCCCGCTTCCCGTGGGGAGCAAGAAGTCCGAGGACCCCGAGGCCTCCTTGTCTTCGGAGGAGGACGCCGCCGGCCTGGAGAACGTCAGGAGCCAGACCTACTCCAAAGAGCTGTGGGAGCGGCCGCCACACTGGGAGCCCAGGGTCATCGGGGTTGGGGAGCCCCCGCGCTGGGCCCCAGAGCCCCCGAGGGAGGACCCGCGCCTCGGGGCGGGAGCTCGAGGACGCACGGGCGACGGCCTGCGACTGGAGGTCAAGTCTCCGGGGGAGGACTACGGCTACATCGTGACGGAGAGCGAGTGAGTAGGAGCTCTGGCCTTCTCCCCTGGGCCCAGGGTCCCGGGGCCCCCCAGAGTCGGGAAGTGCTCTCGTCTCCTCCACTCGCCTCCCCTGGAGAGACAAGTGGGGGTGCCTGGTGTCTCCGCCCAGAGCCGGCCGTGCGTCCGTCCCCAGGGCTCCTGGCCTGGGGGCTGAGCTCGGGGGCAACTCTTCACGACACAGAGCCCTTCCCGCTCCTGGGTCTCGGCCGTCAGACCACGGTGTGCGCTGAAGCTGCACTGACTTGGGTGGGGCTGGCGGGGGCTGGGAGAAGCCAGACCTGAGTGGTGGGTGGCGCCCAGGGCGTGGTGGGCCGGGTCTGCCTCGCGTGCGGGCTCCAGACCTGTGAAAACACCACACCCGTTGTCGCTTTCACACAAAGTCGCCCAAGCGGCAGGACACACGTCATCGTTCAGGGGAAATGGCCCAGAGAGAGAGAGCGTTCCGTCCTCATCGCGTTCTGACCTCAGTCCCATGAGGCCCCAAACTCAAACGCCACGTCCCAGCCAGCGGCAGGGCCGGCCCACTCCTCCGGGCGTCACTCCGGAGTCAGACACTCGCAGCTGAGCCTTGTGAAAGCGTCACTTCCTTCAAGCAGTGAGAGGGTGCTTCTCAGGAAAACACACCTGTGTGGCCACACACACACCAGTGTGTGCGTGGTGTGTACCGTGTATGTGTGCACTGTGTGCATGTGTATGAGTTTGTGCATGTGTATAATGTGTGAGTGTGTGGTAGTGTGTATGCACTGTGCTCAAGTGTGTGTAATTGTGTGTATCTGAGTGTGTGTAGTGTGTGGTTGTATGTGCGCAAGTGAGTGTGTGTGTGATTGTGTGCAGCTGCCTTTGCTCCCACTGGGCCGTCCGTGCCCTCCTGTCCTGACGCCCACGGGCTCGTCCAGGCCATGAGGTGCTGCTGCAGGGCAATGTTTGGGGTCTTGGGGTGCTGGGCTCCCCGCGGCACCGAAGAGCGAGAGCACCTCCTGTCTGCACCTCTGGGGGTGGTGAGGTTTGCCAGGAACCTCTGGGCCGGGCAGTCCACCCCGCCGGTGCCGGCACAAGCAGGTGCAGAGAAGTCACAGCCCGGCGAGCGGCCAGCACTTCCACCGGAGAGACCCTCTCGGCGGCTGGCGTTCCTCCCCTCCTGGCCGACGCCCCCCAGAACGGGCAGTGGCACGAGGGAGGGCCCGCTTTACCTGGCGTTCGTCCGCTTTACTGTGCAGCTCCCCGGGCGTTACCTTTGGGACGGGAACACACACAGGCGCACGGAGAACACCACTGCCTGGTTGTGGCTGGTTCCACTCTTTCTTTGCTGCTTCAGTAGATGCACACACACGGTGCGGGTGACGCAGCTCTGCGTCCGTGATTCTCCGTCTGTCACCGGGCCTGACACACGCGAGGGTGACGCCCCCCCCCCTCCCTCACAGAGACAGAGATGGAGCCTCTGACTCTGGTGTCAGATTAATTGGTAATTTGGGGCTCTCTGGGGCAAGGTTTCACCAGATCTCAGCTTAAGTCTTCACAGATCAGCTATTAATTGACAAGAATCTCATTCCATTCCTTAAAAAGAAGGCTTTTGTACGTGCAGCTGTCCCACAAAAGCAGAAGGAACGCGACCTCAGCTCCGAGTTATCTCATTGCTGGCACGCGGCTCGGCTCTGCCGCTCTGGCGGTGGGGAGGTCCCGGCTCAGCCCGGCCGGCTCCGCCTCGCTCACGCTCTCTGACGGACAGGGCGCACTTTAATCTTCGCGGCTGCCGGCATTCCATCTCTTTACCACGACCCAGACGGACTATTCAGGACAGGATGAAGGGCAGGACAGCCACCCCGTCCTCCGAGGACGGTCCAAAAAGCATTTCGAGTGGCGTTGTCTGGAAGAGGCCGCAAGAGCTTTCGGGCACGCGGCCGCCCCGGCACTCGGCTGCTTCTCTTCGCCAAAGAGCTCCTGTGTTTGGAGTTTGTCCCCACGGAAGGACCGTCTCTGGCCCGTGAACCGTCGTCACGAGCCACCTGCAGGCGGAGGGGCAGCATCAGGAGTCGTCGGTCTGGTGTTAGGGGAGGCCCCTAGGGACCGCGCTGGCCCAGTGGTTCTGGTGGCTGTGGACGGGCCAGTTAGGTGCCCAGCCGTCCCCCACGGGGGCGTGTGGAGCTCCCGCCGTCGCGGCAAAGTGCTGGTCTCCGTCTGGTCTCCGCAGCCTTCCGGGGAGAAGACACCGCCGTCAGGGGCAGCCCCACAGCATGTTGCCGCACCCCCGGGCCTGTCTCTGGCAGTGAGGCCGGTGGCCCCGCAGGGGCCGGGACACAGTGGGTGCCGAGTGGGTGAGTGGGTGGCACCAACCTGAGAGAACACAGCCCCCGAGAGAGAAGAGGCCGGTGAGCTTCAGCCGGGAGGAGACGGGGCGAGCAGAGAGCTGGGCATGAGGGCAGCCGAGGAGGGCACCCCCAGGAGGGAGAGAGGGGACAGGCCCAGGCTCTGAGCCCCTCGGGTGCCTGTCGGCCTCTGGACACAGACAGGGCTGGCTGTCAGCTCCCCTCCGTCGGCTTCTCTCACCACGAAACTCCCTTGCGCTTGGGGTCGGCCGCTCGGAGAAGTCGCAGGCACTTCGCTCTCTCACTCGCGTGGTGATCGAGTCAGGAGCTGCCCCAGGCGGGCGCGGGAAGGCACCCACTCCCCGCAGCACCACCCTGTACGGGGGCCGGTCGGACTGTCTGACCGGAGAGACGTCGGCGTGGCCCCACCTTCGCCCGCTGGGGAATTACCGGGTTTGGGGTCCGCAGTCTGGCAGGAAGCTTGGAAGTCACCTTCTCCACGTGCCAGGCGCCCGGGATTCGCGCTCCAGGACCACGAGGGCTCGCCCCAGGGCGAGGGGCCGTTCTCCCTCCTCTCACACTCCTCCTCCCACCTCGTCTGCAGGGCGGACAGCCGGGTTGTTTGGAGCCTTTGGGGGAAGACACTGCCCACCCTCCTCCTGTCACTCCTTTGGAAATTGAAAGCCCCTGTGCTCAGGGGTGACTTGCCCACGTCCTCCAGGAACCGTGCAGCTGAGAGGAAGGGGCCCCAGCTAAGAGACAGTGCCGCCTAGTCCCAGCGCCCCCTCTGCTCTCGGGGCCGTGGGGCCACCCGGCTCCTGGCTGCTGCCTGCAGGGGGTGGGGGGGCATGGGACGGAGGGACAGGACGGGGCCATCGGGACACAGAACAGGGGTGGGCCGGGCGGTGCAGGTCCTCCCTCCCTCCTGTGCAGGAGAAGCCCCCGGCGGCTGCGGGGGCAGGGGGTGTTGCAGCCCACCGGGTGCCCGGCAGATGCTAGCTGTCCTCGCTGCCTCAGACCTCGTCCCACCGACGCGCCCTGACTGTCTGTGCAGAGGGCACAGCCGCCGCCTCTGCACACCCTCCGCCCCGCACGTGACAAGCTCCCTGGTGCCACCCTCCGCCCCGCACGTGACAAGCTCCCTGCTGCCACCACTCACGTTTGCCTTGTTCGCCTTAAAAGACCACCTCCATGCCGGGCCTGCGACCCCTCTGCTCTGTGCCCGCCCTGAGAGGCTGCTGCCCACAGCTCGGCCCAGCTGCTGGAGACGTGGGAGGGTCTCGGGAGGCTCCGGCCATGCTGACTCTCTCCTCCTTCAGCCACACTCACATCCGCTGGCAGGAGGGGTCCCTGCAAACACCTACAACTGTGCCCGTGTCCGCATCCGTATCGCACCCAACATTCACGCCCGCCTCTGCGCCCACATGGGGGCCCACGCAGCTGGCTCGGTGGCAGGTCCCCGTCCTCGCCGGGGGGAGGGGGGGGGGCCTTTGCTGCTCCTCTGCAGTGACGTCCTGTGATTCCGCAGCGGGACGACCCCCAGGGGCCCTCGTCGCCCAATGCTGCCACTGATTTTTTGCAAAGTGTCATCTGCACCATCATTTGGCCTCGACTTACGTCTGTCTGAGTTAAGCAGTTTAAACTTCCCTCCAACATAGGAGGGAGTAAGGGGGGGGTATGAAAAGAGGAGGTTTGCTGGGCCGTCAGGTCAGAAGCCTGGGGATAGAGAACAAAGGCAGAGGGAAAAGGAAAGTGGAGGAATGCAGAGTTCTGAGGCAGCTCAGTCTTGGGATGGTGGCTTACTGGGGGTGATGTTTCCCGGGATCTGCGTGGACCTGCGCCTCCGGGAGTCCGCAGAGGGCGGTGAGTGGGCGGCAGTCGGGCTCCACAGGTAATAGGCCACGTGTCTGCCTGGGACAGTGGGGCAGCAGGAGGAGCTGGAACAGGCTGGGCGGCAGGGAGTGGCTGGAGAGGCTGTGAAGCTGCAGGACCCTCGGTGACTTCCTGCAGCTGTCCTGGGTGCCACTGGAGGGCGCCAGGCAGGAGCCTGGTGGGTGGGGGCCCCCCTCTCCCATGCGCCTACACTGTGCAGAGATGAGGGATGACACGGAGGAAGACCAGCAAGGAGGTATGGGGCCCTCCAGCCATTCCCCTCCGCTCTGCCCCCTCCCTGCTGTCTCTGCATGTGGGGCTAACCCACAGAGTGTCACCTGAGCGGTGAGCCGCCTGACCTGAAATCCCAGTTGGTGGTGTTGCCCTCTGATCCCCAGGCTGCTTGGTCGCTGGGGCTCATGGCGAGGCTCCAGTGGGCAAGGCTCTGGTGGGCCCTGGAGGGCGTCTGCCCCTCCTTCCCGCTGTGGGGACCTCCCTGGGGCTATGTGTCCTGGGGGTTTGCTGGCGAGTCCCAATGTGTGGTGGGGCTGGGGGAGGCAATGCCATGGCAGCCAGGGTGTGAGGAGCAGAGACACCAGACGCTGGGCGTGGGAGCGACCAAGGCAGGGGGACAACCAGTGGACACCAAGCAGCTCTCCGAACTCCCGCCTCTGAAGGACCCGCCTTACCCTCACCCCCGGTCAGGGAGCCTGCACCCCCCTGGGCTGCTGGGACCCCGAGTCCTGTGTCTCCCTCCCCCGGCCAGCAGCTCGTGGCTCCGTCCCACTCGGCTCCTGGGTTTCCGTGGTGTCTGTTGTGATGTCTCCTCTTTCATTGACAACTGTATTTGTTTGCGCTCTCTCTCTTTTTCTGAGTCCACTTTGTCTATTTTATCTCTTCCAAACATCAGCCCTCAGCTTCACTGATCTTTTCTGTTGTCTCTCAGTCTCGATTCCCTTGATTTCCCTCTGATCTCTGTCACTTCCTTCCTTCCAGTAACGGCTCAGCCTTCCTTTCTCTGGTCACTCGAGGTGTAAAGTTTGCTGAGATAGTTTTCCATTACGTGGGGATTTATCGCCACAAACTTCCTCCTCCCAGACCCGCGTTTGCCGTGTCCCCCCCTTTGCTGCGATCCTCTTCCCTCCCCTTTGTCCCAGGAGGGTTTCTTCTCCGCCCCACCGGTGGTTCCAGAGCAGGTTTAGTCTCCACACGTTTGTGGATTTTCCAGTTTTCCTTTTGTAATTGATTCCTCGTTCTGGACCATTGTGGTTGGGACCTGTGCGTGACTTGGTTTGTCTTCCGTCCTGTCTGGCGGTCTGTCCCGGGCCCGTCCCCGTGCACGTGGGGGGAACGTGTGTCCTCCTGCCGTTGGATGGGCTCTTCCGTGTGCGCGTGTTAGGTCAGTCCGGTCTAATGTGTGGTTCAAGTGCGCTGTGTCTGGATCGATTTCCTGTCTGGTCCGTCCACTCCTGAAAGTGGCTATTGAAGTCCCTGGCATTATCATGCTGCTGCCTGTTTCTTCCTTTAGATCCGATAATATTTGCTCTCTGCTCATACATGTAGGTGCTCCTAGGCTGGGTGAATAAATGTTCACAAGTGTTAGATCCCCTCGGTGAGCTGACTTCCTCATCATCACATAATGACGTTCTCTGCTCTCCTGTTGCAGCCTGTGGCTTCAAGTCTGTTTCGTCTGATGTGAGTGTAATCTGCCCCTGTTTTCTTCCGCTTTCTATTTGCACAGAACCTCTCTTTCCACCCCTTTACTTTTAGTCTGTGCCTGTTCTCACTGCCGAAGCGAGTCTCCTGTAGGCAGCCCATAGTTGGCTATTACTGTCTCTACCCATTCGGCCACTCTATCACTTCTGATGGACGATTTTGGTCCATTTGTTTTTAAAGCAATTGTTGATAGGCATGGACTTAATTTCGCCGTTTAGTTGTTTACTGGTCCTTTTGTGATTCCTCTGGCTTGATGGGTTTCTGGGGCTGTGTGCCTCGATTCCCCTCTCTCTGTCCCCTGTGTCCCTACTGCTGTCTCTCGCTTCGTGGTTACCCCGAGGCTCCCACAAAGCTCCTTATGACAGTCCGCGTGAGCTGATTACTTTGCATGCACACTGAAACGCCACACTTCTATATGACACTTCCCATTTTTTCTTTTGATGTCCACACACATTTGACACAGGTAACTCTGAGACGTGGTGTACACAGACTCACGTGAAGCTGTTGGCATATGATTTTTTTCAAAAATTTGGAGAAATGAATATACTTCTGCTGAAAAGTGTAGTCTCATCTTCATGTTGAAAATAGTAGGTTGTCAAAATACAGGTTTTTTAGCTACTGTTGTCACACCTATGAGGAGTCAGTGGTGGTTTAAGAATTTTATGCAGCCTGGCTGGCATAGGTCAGTGGACTGAGCGTGGGCTGCGAACCAAAGGGTCGCTGGTCCAATTCCCAGTCAGGACACACGCCTGGGTTGCAGGCCAGGTCCCCAGTGGGAGCCATGTGACAGGCAACCACACATTGATATTTCTCTCTGTCTCTTTCTCCCTCCCTTCCCTTCTGTCTAAAAATAAATAAATAAAATCTTTACAAAAATTTTATTCATAAGAGTAACTCGGATGGTTGGCCTGGGGGCACAAGCTCGCTCGCTGTGGGAGCCAACTCGGAGAATTCGGTTGGACGCACGGATTGCCGCAGACTCAGGAGCACGCTCCGTGGCCCCGGGCTTCTGCGGTGGGTGGGGAGGTGGCACCAAGTCGCGGTGGGAATTTTGAATCACACGGGTCCTCTGGCCTCTCCATGCGCTCCCGCCTGAGGTGTCTCTTCTCTGCGTTGGGGAGAATTCCCGTCGGGCAGCAGAAGTTTTACCTCACTTGTAAGATTAAATAGAATAAACATCGTTACTTGGCACCATGTGGAGAGGGATGACTGGAATAGTGGGGGGTCCCACGGAAACCTCTCTTTACCGGTTGGTTCCCACTGTCTCATCGAACAACCGCCCGTCTCACGCTGCCACCCAGGGACCACGTGTTCCCTTGTCTGTGCGCTTTCAATACGCAGGCAGTGTCCACGCCAGGCAGGGGAGCAGCGGAACCAAAGGCTCCGCTCTCAGGCACACAGTCCCAGGCGTGACGTCTGGGTCGCAGGGCCGTCCAGCCCCGGCCAGGCCCCGATCTCCCCAGCCCCTGGGACGGAGACGGTTACACTGTTACAGAGGCAAGACGTGGGGACACTGGCGGCCCGGCCCTCTGACATCACGGTGCCGTCCACCTGGGCATGCCACAGTCCCCCGGGTTCTGGAAGCCTGCGTCCCAGCGGTCACCTCATGGTTACGTTTAGGTTAGCGGTTTTCTTTGGGGAATTGACCAGTCCCACGACCTCGGACAGTGCATTCAATTTCTCCATCCCCAGTTCCCAGAGGTTCCTTTGAAATGAGGGTCACGACCCTACCTTCCCCCAGGGCCGTGTGAGCATCACGTGAGGTGGTCTGCAGAGTCGGGGGTGGGAGGCCGAGGGAGCCTTCAGGAGTGCCTGCTCCGCAGCGCGTCCCGCCCCAACGTGACCCTCACCTGTCTTTGCGAGGCAGCCCCACCTCCCGTGTCCCGTGGTTCCCGTTTCCACCTGGTCTCCCGTGCTGGCAGCGACGTCAGGGCCCCACGGACGCCGTCCTGCCGTGCGTGGCGCCTGAGGCTGCCACAGAGAACGGGTGCAGCCACTTCCGTGGGAGCCTCCCGTCGAGTGACCACGTGCGTCCCTGGTCCTTTCCCGCCTTGTTGTCCAGCAGGCCCCGGGGCACGCCCTCACTCACCACGGCTGCACAGGGCTGTCAGCACCCCTCGGTGCTTCAGGGTGAAGCGCACCAGAGAGGAGACAGTGCCTCACTCCCAGAACTCCCCTGTCAGCAGACACCGGGGCTGGCAGTCAGGTGCCCTCCAGCCGTCCCAGCTCTGACCCCAGCAGCTGAGTGCTCCCATCCCCTCCCCCACCGTCCGCGGCGACGCTGGGTGTCCTGGCATCAAGGTGATGCCACAGGCTGACTGACTGACGGAACTGCACACACGGCAGCCACCCACTGACCCTTGAGATTAACTGCAGCTGCTTCCCGAGGAAGTTCGGGCTGTGAAGTGACAGGTGGGAGCCACTCACTGTAAACACAGAGCAGAAGCAGCTGCATGCTCACGCCCAGCACATCAGCACCGCCCGTGTGTGCGACTCGCTGGGCGGAGCCGGTGGCGCCGTGGCCCACCCGCCGGCCCCTCCTGGAGCCCACAGCCCGCGGGGGTGAGAAGGAGCAGGCCGATGGCTCCCACTGGGCCCTCGGGTGGCCGGGCGTCTCACGTGCAGGCAGCCAGGCTCCTGACAGCACTCTGAGCTGCTGGATTTGACGAGATGGTCTCATTAGGGAGGACAGTGTGAACTCTCTGTGTCATGGGTGAAAGGACACGGGGTCAGGAGGTCGTCAGGAGGCAGACAGTGGGCTGGGGCTCATGATCAAGCCTCTGGACACCCCAGCTCGGCGATTCCCCCCTTGGGGGTAACACGCGCTGGGGAACAGATTCCTGCAGTGTGGTGACCCACCAGGTTGGAAGTGGGAAGATGCTCAGTGTGGGGCCCTGGGCTTCAGGGGACGGGGTAAGACCCCTGGAGTGGGGTGGGGAAGCTGCGTCCCTGCGGCTCTGAGGAGCCAGGTCACTTCTGTCATGAAACCCCCAGGACACGGGTCCTGGGAAGCAGGGGCAGCCAGCAGTGACCACGCGGCTCAGGCTGGGCCGGGCTCCATTTCAAGGGGCTCTGCTGCAAGTCACCTGATTTGATTTTCACAGCAACTCAGCTGGATTGCTGGAGTTCCCCTAAAATTTTACATTTTAATGATTTAAGAAATGTTGGGTTTTTTGACAGTTTGATATTTTCCTATGCATCCATTCATGCTGTTTAACACATTCATCAAACCAGCTTGTGGTTGTATGTGGGGTGGCAGTTGGTGGCAGAAACCCGACCACACCTGGAGAAACCCCGCCACTGCTCCCTGCACGGCCCGGCCAGTGCTGGGAGGGATGAGCTGAAAGGCAGAGGCCTCACCTGGCCGCCGCTGCACCAATCAGCCTGCAGCTGGGTTGGGTGTCAGAAGGAAGGTGGCCAGGCCCTCAGCAGCTGCCGTGGGTCCAGGCAAGCCCAGGCCACGGGTTCAGGACTTGGGAGTGAACCCAGGGGGGCTTCTTGGGGGAGTTGGGAGCTGAGGGGACACAGAAGGAGAGGCACCTGGACCGGGGCCATGGATGCAGGGCCTGGCTGGTCTTTGAAACTCGGTGTGGCCCACAGGCCTGGACCTGGGTGGGACTGGCCCAGGGACATTCAGGTTAGAGGTCAGGTTAGAGGGGGGCGTCGGGGCCCTCAGGAGCTCACCCTAAACTGGTCACCTGCAGCCGTCGCGTCCTAAGGGCCTGGCGCCAGGCCTGCAGCACGTGTGTTCTTGGTGACACTGTTCCACCCGCAACACGGCTCTGTTTTTCCTCGCTGGTGGCATCTGCCTGCGTCCCCCCGGACAGGAAGCCGACCTGGAGGCCGGGCTGTGGACTTGGTTTCCGGGCCCCCAGGACCACCTCACACCTGTGGGAGGCGGGAGGAGGGAGGCACGGGCGCCTGTGGGGTAAAACCGCGTCGATGGAACGATCTAACGGGACCGTCCTCCGAGGCCGCAGGAATGGCAGCCCCCAGGCGACGTGCGACCTGCAGAGCCGGGGCTGGGGTTCAGGGTTTGTCATCGGACCTTGGACTTACCTCTTCACCTGCAGCGGCCGTGCTGGGGGCGGGGGGGTCATTCTGGGATGTGCACCCCTTTCACAGAGTCACCGCCGGTTGGCCATCCGCCCGTCTCCTCCCTGCCCCTTCAAGTGCAGCATTTAAATGTCTCCTCGTTGGCCCATAACTCACTTTAGAGATGGATCCGTTAAAAAATGTGTCTCTGCCCCGGCCGAGTGGCTCGGCTGGTTGGAGCGTTGTTCCTTTTGTCGCACCAGAAGGTTGTGGGATGGATCCCAGGTCAGGGCGCGTACAGGAGGCAGCCAATCCATGTTTCTCTCTCACACTGATGCTCCTCTCCCTCCCTCCCTCTCTCTCTGAAATCAGTAGACGTGTCATTGGGTGAGAATTAAAGGGAATAAAATAAAAAATAAAAATGCGTCCCCTTTGCACATTTGCCTTCCCATCCTGAGGTCTGGTTGTCAGCATCTGCTGTGTCCCCTCCCCCGCCCCTACCCCTCTGCCCCATTTCGCTCTCACTGAGGCCGAGATGAGCCCGCTGCTGCATCTCAGGCCCCTCACACACCCTAACTGTCACCGTCGCACTGGATGGTTTGTTTCTCGCTGGAAAACCCAGGTGAGTCGTCGTGGCTGAAGAAACAGCTTGTGCCTGTTGCCCCGAGAGCTGGTCTCCGTGGCAAGAACACAGCGGGTGGCTGCCAGAGTCCCCAGGCCGGGTGGGGGCTCAGGGGGCCTCAGGCCCTGCAGAACTGACGAGTGAGTTCCGTGTGGTGACACTGCCCCTCTCCGCTCTCCCCACAGCCCCCTGAGCCCAGAGAAGGGCGAGGAGTTGATGGAGGACATCACCCGTCTGCTCAAGGTGCCGACGAGCGTCGTCACGGACACCGAGTGAGTGCGGGCATGGGGTCTCCGGGTTTGATTCTCGCCCACGTCAGGCTCTGTTTCATAAATCGGTTTGCAAGGGAAGGAGCTGTGGGCCTGTGGTTCCCGTTAATTACACCAGAGAGAAACTGTTTCGGAAAGAAATGAAAGGAAATTCCAGTGGGGTTGGTAAGTTATTTAAACACAGCTGAAACCTGAGTGTAATTATAAGAATTATAATCAGCAAGCACAGAGGCCCACTGGGCCATGGTTCCCAGCCCTGCAGCTCCAAGGATCACCTGGGAGGGTCTGGAATGTTCCATGGACCTCGCCAGCCCCATTGCCCATGAGTCGGTGAAACCTCGGTAGCACTTGGTGGGTGGCTGCAGGGTGCACGGCACGTTTTGATGGGATACAGGGGGCAGACCCGTGGCCCGTGCACGGGGGGAGGCTGGATGCCACGGCCTAGTTCTTGAAACATGTAGGAGCATCGAGGGCAAGCACCACGCAAGGGGGCGCCTGAGTGGGTCGCCGGGTGCAGGCGCAGGTGCAGGCGGACGGCAGGCCCCCGTGGAGAGGCGGGGCGCGAGCAGTGCGGCGGGCGAGCCCTGCTGAGGTTGGAAGTGGAGCCGAGCTGAGCACCCAGAGATGGGAGCGTGGACACAGGGAGCCCCACTGCGGCCTGCAGACACCCAGGCCAGCCCGGGGTTTACTGAGCACCTTCCGTGACCTGGCTGTGGGCTAGGAGCGGGACCACATTGCCCTGCCAAGTGGCTGGCCACTTCGGGGGAAACAGGTGCATTTGTGGGCAGCAGGCATGAAGGGTGCCCAGAGATGGGAGTGAGGAAGCACCTCCCCCAGCCTGGGGCCCAGAAGCTTCTGGAAGAAGAGAGTAGCTGGTGTGCACCCCCAGCACCCAGCATGGAGCACGGGACCCACGCAGTCAGCATTCCGAATGAGGAATTTGTCACTGGGCCCGGAGCCTCAGAGAGCTGGGGATCTGTTCCCCTCACTGGGTGCACACACCTGGTGCACAGGTGGGCTGTGCAGGCGAGGCGCGCTGAGCGGTGGGAGAAGACGGCAGACTGTGCACGCTCAGCGGGGCCCAGGAGAGGGACTGGTTCAGACCCGGAGGAGGAGCAGCAGCCCGGGCTGCGGGTCAGCCAGGACGGCAGCAGGGAGAGGAGGGTTTGCAAGATCCAGGTGAGGTGGGGACAGGGACCTGGTGCAAGGGGGCTGCGGTGGGTGTGTGGCGGAGAGGCTCTTGCCTGGGAGGCAGAGCAGGATGGACACAGGGACGCTGGCGGGGTAGGGCAGGACTGAGCCGCACCCTGCAGGGACCCACCAGCTGGCTCCTTCTCCACCGTGAGAGCAGGCACCGGTGGGGGTCATGGAGAGGAGTCCTGGGGCCCTGGGCTGGCAGCAGGCCCCTCTCCCGGCTGGCCATCTGGGCCTGGGGGACGACAGGGATGCTGGGCCGCAGGGTGGTGGCAGGGCGTAGCTGCCCCTTCCGAGGGGGACACTCCCTGCCCGGTCCCCGGGCTGCTGCTGCGCTCTGGCCTGGGGCCGGGGGCGCGTGGCCTTCAGGAAGCCGGGGGCTCCGGGGAGGGCTGGGAGCATCCTGGCTGGTGGGGTCCGATCGGAGGGGTGTCCCTGGCCCTCCTGCCATCCTGCTCATGCTTGGAGCTGGATTCGGGTGCTCTGGTGGGAAAGGCTTCCCTGAAGCACCCCCGTCCTGGCCAGTTAATGTCTGTACTGCACCCCAGGGTCTTCCATTGTTGTCCATGTGCACACACACACACGTGTGTGTGCACGTGTGTGGTATTAGTGTTGGCACTCCTGAGCACACGTGGGAGCCCAGGACCCGGTGCTGACGGCAGCTCTGTGGACGGGAGCGGCGGGGGGAGGGGCGCTGCGTGCTCGGGGCTGCCGCGGGGGAGGCCGAGAAGCCGGCCCTTCCCGGGACCGTGGGTGTGTGTGTGGGGAAGTGCTAGTTATGCTCAATGTGCTTCGTTAATGGTTATGTAGCTGTCAAGCAAGTTCCATTATTTCTTATTACATCATTAGAGACCATTAAAACGGCATTAGCATGCTGATGTAATTATGCCGGCAGACGCACGGCGGCCACAGTTATGACTTTATAATCTAATCACGGCCGTCCGTGTGGCTGATGGATGCCGGGCCGCACCGAGCACTCCGGCAGCGGGGGTGCGGCGGGACCTGCTACGGCAGGCGGTGGGGACCAGCGTCGCACCCTTGCCCGAGCCTCGTGAGGCCTCCGGACCAGCCCCACGCAGACCAGGCACGGCCACAAGCAGCCGACAGCCCGATCCTGCAGTCAGTCTTGTCCACTGATCGGTGCCCTTCGAGTGAAGAGAAGGGCCACTCCCAACAGAGGGGACCCCTTCCGGGTTGGGGAGACGCTGTGCTCGCTGCCACCTCGTGTGAGGCCCTGGCGGGAAGACAGTGCTGCCTGCAGAGCCGGGGAAGATCTCTGTGGGGCAGAGAGCTCTCGGGAGGGAGGGAGGGCCAGGTGTGGCTGGGCCCCCAGGCACAGGGCCTGCACAGGTGAGGGGACATCAGCCTGGCCGTGAGCAGCAGAAGTGGGGCTGCCGGAGGGTCCGGGGTGCAGCCAGCTGAGGACGGTGCCTCCGGGCTCCGAGGCCAGGAGAGCAGGGCGGGAGCGGGGCTGGAACCTTCGAAGCGGGAACCAAGGACCGAGGATGAGGGCCAGGGCACCTTCCAGGAGTCTCCACAGAAGGTGGCAACTGTGGACCGAGAAGGCAGCAGGAACCTCCACAGGCCGGACCGTCCTCCATCCTCACTGTGCAGAGCTGCGACACCATGGCAGGGGCCGACTCGGACGTGCACGGTGGGCTGGCGGCCAGGGAGCCGTGAGGACCCGCACTCGGGGCCGAGACCCTGAGTTACGAATGGGGTGGCGTCTGAATGCACAAGACCTCACGCGGCGCCTAGGAGGACGGCGGAGTCGGAGGCGGCAGAGCCCCCAGCAGCCGTGGGCTCGTCCGGGACCCTGAGCCCCGAAGTGGGACGTGGGCGGGAGATGAGGCCAGGCAGGTGGTGGCAGGTTCTTCCTGCGAGTCGGCGTTTCCTGAGACGGCCGTTCTAACTTCTACGCCACGTCTTCCTGGGCGTGGGCTCATCGCTCCGTGGGCTCCCGCTCTTGTGCACTTTTCCTTGCAGCATTCTTACCGTCAGGGCCCTTTAAACGGTTTCACCGTGAACACTGACGTCGGCGGAGAGCTGCAGCACACAGCCTGGCTGGTTAGAAGGTGCTGCGCCCACCCCCCCCCCCCCCGTCACGGGTATTGTTTTTGTTTTCCGTTTTCTCGTGCAGCTGCTTCTCAGTGTTCCAGCTGACGTTTCAAGGGACAGAGTAAGGGGGCTTCTCTCCACGTTTTGGCAAGACAGTGCTGGCTGGGGTGGGGCCTCGGCTCGCCAGACCGGCTCGGGCCGGGTTCAAGGCGCGTCGCTGGGGAGCAGGCGCTTTGGAGGAATGTGGAGCCCCCGCCTCCTCGGCGGCCTTCTGCCCCTGAAGCGGGCTCCTTCCCGAGCCACGCACCCTGCGTCCTTGAGGGGCGCTCCCACACGGACGCCTGAGGAGGTCGCCCTGGGAAGACTGTCCCCCTCTGTGCACGGGGCTGCTCTGCCTGCAGAGCCGACCCCAAAGTCCCGCTCGGCTTGGAGGCTGCCGCGCGTGTAACTCCTGGTCCCGAAGTGCACGCAGACTTGAGACGAGGCAAATTGTTAAAAAAGTGGTGTGTGTTCCCAACCAGGTTCAACGCAGTGTTTGAAAGCTTTGGATTTTGAATAATTGCTGTCTGCCGATTCCCTACGAGTTATCTTTCTAGTGAATGTTTCCTGACAACCTTGATGAGTTTTTTAAACAGGTGCTGGCAAAAGGATTTTTTAAATGCCCCTCTCTCTGCTTTCTGTGTTTGACTCATTCTGCCCCCCGGGGACCAGATACCAAAACCTGTTTCCATAACAGTTTTCCTCCTTTGCAGAATACCTGCTTGTCGGGGTGGGCTGTTGGGGCTGAGTCTCTCGTAGGCGCCCCTCTCGGTGGAATCGCTGGAGCGTGGAAACAGAGTCACAGTGTCGAGAACATGCTCACGCGTGGGGGCGGTGGCCCTGGGTGCACGTGTGGGACACGCAGACCTGGCGGAGGCCACACGTGGGGTGGGTGCACGTGTCGGGGTCTGTGTTGTGCTGTCCCCGCGCTCCCGCAGAGGCCGCCCTGACGCCCGTCGGAATGATCTCTTCCAGTGTCCTGGGACCGGCAGTGACCTTCAGGGTGAGCCCCAACGTCCAGAACGTGACGACGGCGGATGTGGCGAAGGCAGCAGGTAAAGCTATTTTGACATGACACACATGCACATGCACGCATGTGCACACACATGTGCATGCATGCACGCACCCAAGGGAGGGCGTGTAAGGACTGAACGTCTCCCTGGCACCCTGATGTTTTTGGGGGAGACAGTGAGTCGGTAGCGCGTCAGCTGACACGGCTTCGGGGGGGTGGGCAACAGGGGCCGTGCTCGCAGGTGAGGCCCAAGTACAGGCGGCCGCATGGTGTGGGTGGACCGGGTGCGGTCTGGCCTCTGGCTCCCCACTGGACTCCAGGCCCTGGCCTCGGTCCCGTCAGTGGCAACCGCGATGTGACGCAGGAGGGAGGCTCCGTCAGTGCCCCTCACACAGCAGGGCCTGCCGAGGGCCCCAAGGGACCCCGATCCCCGAGGGCATGGCACAGGGAGTGCTGCTGCGGCAGCACTGGCAGGGTGAGGGCGGTTGGATGTTCGGGTCCATGGCTCTGGCCAGACCCCACTGAGACCTCCAGGGACCTGGCGCTGTGAGGGCTCCTCCGGCCACACCCTCCTCCAGGAGGGGAGGCAGGCCTCCTGGTCCCCCGGAACCGCCGGAGTCCCTCCCCTCCTTCCTTCGTCACCCCTCTCCCTCCCCACACACATCCCTCCCAGCTGCTCTCCGCACATGCTCAGTCCCACACGGTGCCCGGGAGCCGTGACCTGGACAGACCGGGGGGACGGGGACGTGCGAGCCCCACCCCCACCCCAGAGGGGGCGTGGGGGAGGCATCTGGAGGGGAGGCTGCGGCTATTTCTCCTTTTCTCGCTGGAAAGCCCAAAGAGTCTGAGGGGTGTGGGGCAGAGTTTGCGGTTCAGTGGTGATTGATGTGCCCACGTCTCTGGATGCTCAGAAACGGGTGGCGGCTGGGGGGGGGCTGATGGGACGGTGCGGAAACCTGAGGGTCACTGGCGGGGAACGGGGACACTGGGGCACGGATGGGGGTGGTGGACGGTGGTGAGGAGCCGGCAGGAGGGGATCCAGGTGTCAGTGGTGGAGGGGGGAAGAAGCTGGGACACGGGTCCTTTCTGCCTGGTCAGCAGGCGGAGGGTGTTTGCCGAGGCAGGACCACTCGGCGGGATGCATGCAGGGCACACGGAGACCGCATTGGGGGCCCGTGAGGCACCGGGAGGGGAAAAGGGGTCAGCGCCGCCTGCAGACTCACGCTGGAGGGGCACGTGCCGCCCCGACGCACCTGCTGTCTGGGCAGGGCCGTGGCCCCCGGCCCCCCGGCCTCCGTCCAGCTCCCCCTTTGCTGAGGGTGGGCTCGTGTGCTAAAGGTGCGGGAACGCTGGTCCGGGGGACTGTCGTGTGTCCAGTGAGCGGCACAGTCCTGTGACGGCTCGGGGCTCTGGCCCTCACGGAGAGCGGCTCCTCCCTGCCGTCCACGACCACAGCCCCGTCGGGCCAGCTCAGGGCCGGGCGCAGCTGGTCCCCTTCAGTGGCTACGACAGCTGCTCGTGCTGGGAGGTGAACGGCACGTGGGGAGCTCGGGCGACAGCCGTGTCCAGCGATGGGGACATCCCTGGCCTCTCGGGGACTCTCACCAGCCACCCCTGGCTGTGTGGGCCCTTTGCTCCTCTGCTTAGCAGGCGTGTGGGACGTCAGTCCTTCTGAGACACCGGGGACGCCGTTGTTTCCACAGCCACCGTAACTCTGGGCACAAATGGCATTTCTCCTTGCTCCTGTCACCTTACTGTGAGATCTTAGCGCCTTTGTGCTTGTAAAGACATTGCTTCAAGATGGCGTGAGGGAGGAGTGGGGGGTGGGGCCAGCTGGGAGCCAGTGTGACCCCACGCCAGGGGACCAGGGTCCCGCCACCCACCCCCCTCCTCCACGGGGCTGTCTGAGCTGAGGGGATGCGATGCCTGTCGGCCGTCTTCTGGGATCCCCGCGCACACCAGTCCCCATGGCAACTGGCAGGCGAAGAGCCGCAGAGCAGGAGGAGGGTTCTCAGCGGCGGCTTCACGCAGGCCCAGGGCAGCGGCCTGGGCATGGGCTGCACTGGTCACTCCCAGAGGGGTGGAGGTTAGGGTTAGGGTGGACCCTCTGGGCTCATCAGCGCACAAAGCAGGTGGCAGCTGTGCTGAGCCAATCAGATCAGCGAGCGAGCGGTCACTTGGCCCAGGTGGGGCCCGCACGCTCCCCGGCACAAAAGCAGGAAACCCCCGCCCATGGGGAGGGCTGCCATCAGCAGCCCCTGCAGGTCAGGGGGGCCCCTTTCCACACCTCCCTGCACCACAGGGAGGCGAAGGCCCCAGTGGCCTGTCCTCGAAAACGAGCCTGCTGACTCAGGGTGGGGCTGGCTGTCAGGCCCCCACGTGCCTCTCCACGGGGAAACACAGGGAGAGCACACCCAGCTCACCTCCAGGGTGACCCTGTAAGTCCCACATCATGGGACCACACCCCTCAGAGGTGACCACACCACGTGTGAGCCCACAAAAAACACAACGGGCTCCACTGGGCGACCTTTGAACCCAGCTGGGGAGCTGCACCCCGCTCCTCGCAGCCCTGTCTGTCAGCCGAGGGCGGGACAGCGTCCTGACTGGGAGGCGACACCTGTGTCCTCGTCTCAGGGATGGGCTACAGCGGGTCGCCCTGAGTGCGAAGGTTCCCAGCCTTGTCT
Source organism: Phyllostomus discolor (assembly GCF_004126475.2). NCBI lineage: Eukaryota > Metazoa > Chordata > Mammalia > Chiroptera > Phyllostomidae > Phyllostomus > Phyllostomus discolor. Next base: position 95,120,909 of record NC_040912.2, on the reverse strand, counting down.
GACGTCCGCTCTGCTGGGTGGGACAGGGAGGTGGGGCCGGATGCACAGCAGGGTCGGGGCGGCACCCAGCGCCTTGTGACTCTGGGTGACTGTGACCCGTGCCTGCAGACGCCTCGCTCGGTCTCCTCCAGCTCCCGCTCCCCCCCTCGCCCCCGTCAGCCGGGGCCGGTCACCGTGCGCCGTGGGGCGGCCTCAGGGCCCGGCGAGGAAGGGAAGACAGGGGCACGGGGCCCGCAGGTGGTCACAACTGCATCCGGCTCCCGCCAGTCCGTGCGCCCCTCAGCCTCACAGCGATGTCTCCCTCACCGGAGGTCCGCCCGCAGCCCGGCTGGCGGCAGATAGACTCCCTTCTCGCGGGTGGAACCTGTCGTGTGGGGCGAGTGTAGGTGGGCTGTGAACGGATCGGACCACCGTGGTGTGCACCGAATGCGAGACCTCGGGCTCCTCGGCTGGGGTGGGAGGTGCAGGGGTGCCCGCCCCACCCCAGGCTCCCTCCTTCACGAGGACCAAGCCTGACCTTGGGGTGCTGGGGTGCGGAGGTGCCGGGACGGGACATGAAGGCAGAGACCGGGGTGCTGAGACCCGGGAGACACTCCGCAGGCAGGAGGGGCGGTCCCGGAAGGTGGCTCTGGGAGGGGCGTCCTCCCTGCAGGGCCCGGCTGCGTGGAGGCCACCGCGCGTTGGTGCGTGTTACCCCCCCAAACGCAGTTTGCACGCTGCCGACACCTCGTCTCACTGCCACCGCCAGCACGAGAAGGCAGGTCCCGAAAGGGCCGTTTGCAGCAAAGGCGGTGATGTGCTTCCCTCCGGCGTGAAGCGGCACGAGGTCTCGCCAACGTCACCGCCACACTCCCCCCCAGAACCCGCGGTGGTCGCTGAGGCTGCCGGCTGCTGGAGGAACCTGTCTGCAGGGGCGAGTGCTGACGCCCGCGGTCTGCGAGTTCCAGCCTTCTCACCTCACGGCCGGCCCACGGGCTGACTGCGAACACTCGGCGGCTCACCAGGAAATACAGCTTTGCCGGCCTGACAACGGCAGCATCGTTTTGATGCATCCGCATCGATGGCTGCTGTCAGCTTTTAGTCTCACAACCAGAGGGAAGAGGGTCAGCCCCCCCCCCCCCCCCCCCCGATCAGCAGGCAGGTGCCACACGTATTAAACGTTCCGGCGGCGCTCGGGGTGATGACCGCTGATCCCGTCCAACGGCGACGAGCTGGGCCGGGCGTCCGCGTCCGAACAGTCACCGGGTGCGATGGTGTGTGCGGTTTGATGACATTTCAGCGAAAACCAGGACCCGCCAGCAGCTGCTTCCTCGTTGAGGTGGCCACTTCTCGTCTCCGCCCCAGCTCGGAGCACCGGTGCTGCCGCCAGAGTTGGTTACAACCTCAGGGGCCCTCCCCTCCCCCGGTCGAACTGCACCTGCAGCCGTGGGAGCCCGAGGGGCTCCGGTGGTGGCGACCGACCCGACTCCACGTCGCTCCGTTACTTTAGGTGTTTCCCTCCGATCACCCCCAGGCCCTGCTTTTAGAGGAACGCACTGAAACTAAGGCTTCTCACCTTTCCATCGCTCACGGTGAGGACTTGCCTGCCCAGGGCGTTCACACCCTGCACGGTTCACTCAGACCAGGGGCGTCTCCCCTCTCCCCCCCCCCGGCCCCCCCCCACACCCCCCACATTCCTGTCTCTGCCCTGGAGGGGCCGGCGCTTCCACGCTGAAGGATTCTAGAGCCCTCACGAACGTGGTTTGTTTTGAATGGAAACACGCAGTGGACGGGCGAGGAAACCGCCCACTGTCCTCTCAGGGCACAGCACAGACGCACTCGCAGGTGAGTCGTTGAAACCTGCTCCCCGATGCCAGCACAGCCTCCAGAAGCCGCTCTTTCTCCCCGACACGCCGACAGCAGTGCCCCTCGCCACGGCCCGCAGCACAGCCAGGGCCCAGACCCCGCAGTGTCTGTCAGGTGCCGGCTGCGCCTGCCGGGTCCCTGTCTGCCAGGAAAGCGAGATCACGCAGCAGAATCCATGGCAAGGCGGCTCGGCGAGACGTCAGCAGCAGCGGGCATGACTGGAAGTGTTGGACTCAGCATTCGGTGCCGTGCGGGTCCGACACGTCTCTCTGATCTCACTTATGTATTTGCAGGGTTGCCGCCCTCCACCCCCAGTGGTCCCGTGTGTGTGTGTGTGTGTGTGTGTGTGTGTGTGTGTGTGTGTGTTTCCCGGGGCTTGTACGGTGCTGGCGTGTTCCGCCTTGCTGTGCGGTGGCTCCCCTCGGACCACCGTCTGATCAACCAGAACTGCCCCTGGTCCACAGGCCGCAGGGAGGGCGCTAACCAGGCAGAGTGAGAGCAGACTCCTGGTGCTCGTGTGTCCCTCCTCAGACTCTCCTGGGCAGACGCTGGGAAACGCTCGCCCGGTCCGTCCGGGTGTGAAGTCTGCCCGCAGCGCAGACTTGGGGTTGGAGCACAGCCTCCCGGTGACGCGTCCCTCCTGCACCGAGTTGGCACCTGAGGCTCACAGGGCCACGCGTCCAGCTTCCGGATCTCGCTGTCTTTGATGACACCTTTTAATATGCCTTCCTGTTGTTTTGTTTTTCTTAAAGATTTTATTTATTTTTTAGAGAGGGGGGAGGGAGAAAGAGAGGGAGAGAAACATCCATGTGTAGTTGCCTCTCATGCACCCCCTACTGGGGACCTGGCCCGCAACCCTGGCACATTCCCTGACTGGGAATTGAACCAGTAAACTTTCGGTTTGCAAGCAAGCTGGTGCTCAGTCCACTGAGCCAAACCAGCCAGGGCACATCTTCATTTTGACACCAATTTCCCTAAGAACTAAGAATAGCTCTACCATGTGATCCAGCATTTCTGGGTGCTTATTCAAAAGAAATGAAATCACTGTCGTGGAGATACAGCACCCCCACATTTATTGCAGCATTAGCAACAGCCAAGACGTGGAACAACCTAAGTGTCTGCAGCAGATAAAGAAGCTGCGTGTGTGCAAATGCACACGCGTGCACACACACACTGGAAGACGACTCAACCGTGAAAAGAAGGAAACCCTGCCATTTGCCACAACACAGATGAAGTTTGAGAGCCGTGTGCTAAGTGAAATGAGTCGGATACAGAAAGGAAAATACTGTATGACCTCACTTCCGTGTGGAAACTAGGGAGAAACGACTCACAGAGACGGTAGAATGGCGGTGGCCAGAGTCTGGGGCTTGCGGAGGTGGGGAGACGCTGCTCAGAGTGTCAAGGGAGGCGTTCCCGGGGCCAGTGTCCAGCCCGGGGACTGTAGTTAGTAACATGTCCTGTTCTTCAAAGGTGCTGAGAGAGTGTTCTCACGCCCCACGCATGTATGCACATGCATGCACACACACAGGACTAATGTGGCTTCTATCAAACACCCCGGGTTGTCTACACGAACCTCATCACCCCATGATCCCCTGTTCCTCCACGGAGACTTTTCAAGCCTCCCTTTCCACTGTTTTCCTCTAGAAATAACTGTGGCTTCTGACATTACGCTGGAGGCGACCCTGGCACCTGGAGGACCCTGGCCATGCATGTGGCGTTGCTCTGGCACTCTGGTGGCATGGCCCGCCCCCCAGAGAAACTGAGGGCCGCAGGACGGCCAGGCCTGCCTGTGCGTGGTGCAGGTGTCTTGCTGCATGTCATGGTGACAGATTGGAAAGGGTTATTTTGGTAAAACTTTTAAACCACAGACGTTCACAGGACCTTGTTTAAAAGACACAGTGGCCCTGGCTGGGTGGGTCAGTAGGTTGGAGCATCACCCTGAGCACCAAAACGTCATGGGTTCGATCCCTTGTAGGGGCACATGTGGGAGGCAACCAGTTGATGTTCTCTTTTCCCCTCCCACCCCCAAAATCAATGATCACATTCTCAGGTGATGATTTTTTTTTAAAGTCACAATATGATTCATGGAGCTATATTTTATATGCATATAAATAAGTGGGTTATGTCTGCTCATTTGTCCCATTGGGAGCTGAGGACAGTCACATGTCATGTGGCCTAACCAAGGTGACACTGGATCGGATTCCTGCCTGAGTTCAGGTGTGTCCGTGGGAAGCCCTTTGCCCGTGAACGGTGGCGTGGGCACCCACCACGACCTTGTCCACCACATCGGGTCCTGGGCTCTCTCCGGGTCCTGGGCTCTCTCCGGGTCCCCCCAGGGCCAGCAGGGGATCACACCAGACTCTCCCGCCCTAAAAGCCACCAGGAAACACACCAACTGGGGTGTCCACCCCGGGAGCCCTTCCCACACGGGGTTGGGGTTCTGAAGGCACCGCCGTGCCCAGGCAGCCCCGGGAGGGGCGGCCCTGCTGCTCCTCACAGGGAGGCAACACCCAAGGGTCCCCGGACAGTGGAAGCAGGCTGCTGCAGCGCCTCCCCCGTCAGGACGGGAGACGAGGGGAAGAGGAACTTCAAAGGCGTCCGCACGCTCAGAGCTGCGGCTTCAAAGCCGGCCTTCCCGTCTGTAGTCTGGCTCTGGCGATAATTAACACACTTTAAATATCGCACTGAAGCAGCCGCCTACGTGACGCAGGCGGTTCCCCCGCCTCGGCCGCGCTCAGTGGCTCCCAGCCTTTGCTCCCGACGTGTTTCTTGTTCATCAACTGGAGAGCAACATGCGCGGAGGATTAAACACCTTTTGAACGTGCACTGAGAGTTCCGCTCCTGGAAAAGATCCTCTTTGCTTGTCCTTCATTTATTTTTCCTCAAATCAGAGGAAGGATTAGTCTCCCGGTTCCTGCATAGGCACCGCCGCTCTGTCTCTCCGCTTTAAAAACAAACGTGCGCAGCTTGAAGGCCTCTCTCCTCACACTCGTTCGTGGGACCTCTCACCCCCAGGGGCGGCTTTGCCTCGGGTGGGACCGTCCCTCCTTGAAATCCGCACAGGCTCCAGTGTCCCCTGCAGGGACCGGTGGCTGCAGGAGCGCGAGGAGAGCTCGGGACAGAGCCTGGGAAGCGTGGCACCTCGGCGTCGACCGGTCTGTCTCTCAGGCCTCGTCGACCCCGAGAGCAGCCGTTTGCCGCTCGTGTTCTGGGAGCAAACCCGGGCAGGGCGCGGGGTCAGCAGGGCAGCCGTGGCCCAGGGACGGAGGCGTGCTGCTACGGCTCCTACCGCCGCCAACCACCGCCTGCAGAGTGGAACACGCAGTCGCTCTGCGCGTGGCACACGCTGCTGTGCGTGACGGTGTGATTCCATCTCACCGACCCGGAGGGCAGAGGACAGGCGGACTTCCGGAAAGAAGCCCCGTGAAAGTCCTGAGCAGGCCGTGTGTGCCTCCTTCCCCGAGGGCCCCGCCCTATCGCTCACTCTCTGGGGGCCACGAGTCATCCCCTCAGACAGAGGTGCCTGTTTCATCCCCCCCCCCCCCGGGGAAGTCCGAGGGCCCTAGGGGCTCTGTGCCGGGAAGTGGGGACAAAGACCCCCCCATCTCTCTGGTGGGGCGGGCAGCCTTCACAGCTGTCCCCAGGGCCCCTTCCTGCAAGCGAGCCGTGCCTGCACGTCTGAGGACTGGTGCGCAGCCTGGGCACGGGGGTCGGTGACTCTGTGCCCTGCACCCGGGTCAGCTCAGCGGGAGCACCCCTGCTCCCACCAGGAAACAGGAGGAGGGCAGCTCTCCCCGGGGACCGGGGGTGCCTGTCAGTGTGACATGGGAACTCCTGTCACTGTCTGCACGTGTCCAGCAGTCACTCGGCACGCTTCAGGTGGACTGGCTCCGGGTGGGCTGCAGTGTTACTTGCCAGTTCCACCTCGATAAGCCTGGGGGGCCGTGGGGATGGACGGGAACAGGTGTGAGGGCACCGTCAGCTCGAGTGGCGCTGGGAACCTACCACGTAGAAGCCACCGGACACGTGTCCATTCCAGGCCCGCGCCGCAGCCATGGCCCCACGTCCTGTCAGCTGAGTGGCCAGCGTCGTAAGCCCCCCAACCTGAAATGCCAGGGGGTGACGGGTTTGTCAGGAAGGAGCCCAGAGACGCCCCTGCACGGATTTTCCCTGGACCCCTGGGGGGCTTCTGCAGGACCAGCTGCCTGCCCAGGGCACAGGGTCCCCTGTTGTCACCCTGCTCTTTCTGTGGCTGCCAGCTTGGTCCTCAGTCATTGTCCATGTGTTTTAACACGAATTTAAGCAGATTTGGGGCCGTTAATACAGAGATGAGGAAAGGAACGTAAGTGTTCATGGGGGACGTTAAAACCAGACCTTCCCCCAAGCAGCCGTGCCCTTTCCAGAGCTGCTCTGCAGGCCCAGCCCCGGCTCCAGGGCTGGGGAGTGCTGGCAGAGCCTGTTTCCTCCCGCGCGGCCACGAGACCAAGGCCAGGAGCCCTTTGTGCCCCGCACCACGGCCCTGCCCACGCCCGGGTGGTCCTCCCCCGCCCCAGCCCGGCTGCCCGCCCGTCCACACCGCTCAGCCTCTCAGCTCCCTCGTTCTAGGACACCTCTTTGTTTGATGTTTCTAGTCGGGAAAATCAACTGTGGCTAATTATCACGACCCTTTCTTCTCTAACGAGCCCATTCAGCCTGTGCACCGCCCCTGTCAGAATGAGCTCACATTTGTTTGGGAACGCACCTTTCTATCACCTTAAAGCAAAAAAAAAAAAAAAGTATTCCAAGAAGCACCACCCTCCCCTCTGCCAGAGTGTTTGTTAACATCACTAATCTGGTTTAAGTGAAAATTAATCTTTATGCTGACTCCCAGAAAGACACACTTTCCCTCCTTCACCACTGGAGGGTCGTGCCGAACGCCGCGTCCGCCCTTCCCGCGCAGACGCGTGGGGCCGCTTCCACACGCACCGGTGACAGGACGCAGCAGGGCCCCGTCGGCGGCGAGGCTCCGCTAGCGTCTGTGTGATTAGTTTCACCTTGTAGCGGTGGCTCCGAAAATGCAATTAACAGTTTCATATTCAGGCAGCTAGCTTTTATTCCTGCTGCAAGCTGCGCCGCATTTGCATCATAAAAAAAACTAATTGGTAAACACAGTCTCGCCAGCTTCCCCGAGATCCACCCAATTCTCTCCCCGCTAATTGGCTCAGCGTCAACACACACTGGATGGGATTTCAAAGGACGCCTTCGATAAGGAGCCTGCGAGCACTTGTGTTTCACAGAACCGGCTCCAAGGAGACTGGGGAAAATAGCCTAAATTAATGCCAAACGCAAGCCACTCTCTTGTCCGGTCGTTGCCATGGGAACCATTTTGTCTGCTAATCTGGTGGGGGGGGTGTGTTTATTGGGAATTGTCCCATTGACCTTCATGGGGGCAGCCAGCTTCAGGGACCCTCCAGCCCTGGGCAGCAGGAGCTGAGTGAAGACATCTCCAATTTCCCTTTGCATTTAAGCCTGCCCCTCCCCCGCCCCCTCCTCTGCCCCAGCATGGCCCCTGGTGCACGGGTGTGACTCCAGGAGCCGTGGTGTGAAGCTGGAGCACACACGTTCCCTGGGAGGAACCCCTGGCTTGTGAAATGTGGGCATTTGCCAATGCTCTGTGTTGGCACGTCACCACCGGGCCCCTCCCCACCTGTCCTCCTCCTCCCTCCTCATCAGCGATTCAGGGGGGTCGGTGCTGTACCGAGGAGCACGGTAATTCCGAGATAAGCTGGTGATCTCGGCTGCGGGATGCTGGCCTCAACAAAGACTTCTCGGGAGTGGTCCTTGCTCCAGGGGGAGGAGGGCTCGCCCGGGTGGATCTGTGCAGTGTGTTTTCCTTCCATGGAGGCTCCAGGAGCCGGAAGAGGCCACGCAGGTGACTCATCCCATCCGCTCCCCAGCCACTCGTGCACCCTGTGAGGAAGGAGGCCTGGGCACGTTCGGTGTTGGGACTGAGGGTTTATTAGCCAAAGACTTCCGTTTTCCCTCCTCCTTCTCCACACCGGCCCCCCCAACTCCTCCCCTTCTTGCTCCTCCCAGATCCCAGGTTCTGTGTATTTTTGTCTTAATCACCAGGCTCCAGTGAAGGGAGTTTTCCCCTAGTGCTTAGCAAGGGGACTGTCAGACGATTGGAATAGACAGAACATTTATTTGTTTTGAACTCACATAAATAGCTATTTGCTTAATTGCAAAAAAGGGAAGAATAGAGCATGTTCTATGTTAGTGGCAAAAAAAACCCCAGCTCCTTTCAGTTAAAAATTAACAAAAAGAACCACTGGAAAGGAGAGTGGAAATGGCAGTACTTTCTCTAAAAGTGGATTCCAAATAGGTAGGTGGGGTGAAGGGGGTGGCCCAGGAGGCAGCGAGAATCCCAGGAAGCAGGTGGGATGGGCCCCCGTGCGGTGGACTTGGAGCTGATGTGCAAACCCAGACTCAGAGCCGACAGAGGGCTCTGCGGCACCAGGCCTCCCAGGTCAGCCCGCCCAAGGTCGTGCCCTGACCTTCAACCCTCAGTCCTGTCGTCATCCTTGATCTCTCTCTGGCTCGCCCTCTCCTTTGCTCCAAATAATCTAAAAGCACCTTTACCGATAGACCAGGAATGTATTTTAGAATTTCAGGCTACAAACAAAATGAATAAAACAATGAGGACAAATGGAGAAAAGGTGACTGAAGATACTATGGCTTCGAGAAGCTCCGACAGGCCACCAAATAACTAGGTTCCTTGTGGAGGACGAACACAGGGCAGGTTGACAATCAGCCCCCCTCTTAAAGAGGGGTCCGGTCACTGCTCTGGCTCCCTGGGCGTCTGGAGCAGAGATTGTTTTTTTCTGCACCGTCGAAGCCTTGCATTTCAGTAATCTGCTTTCCTCTATGGGATTTGCAAGATAAAAGGGACGAGAAAACATGAGAGGGTAGAATGGGAAGAAAGACATTCTGGAGAGAATTTTATTCTCTGAAAAATTAGAAAATGAGAGTAAGCTTTTGAATTACGAAAAAGACTTGGCGTGAAAAACAACAGCGTTTCATCCTCCTTCGGCGGGGGAAGGGAACAAGGGGACAAGGGGAACGATAGATAGAGGTAAGTGAGGGGTGGATGATGGGTCGGTGGACAGATGGAAGGATGGACAGACGAGCAGACAGGTGGGCAGAGAGAGGAACAAGTGGAGGGACGGCTGATGGGTTGATGAAAGGGTGGATGATTGACATGTGGATGAGTGGGTGGTGAATGGATCATGGATCATGGGTAGATGGATGAGGGATGGATGGATGGACGGACAGAAGAAGGAGAACCTTCAGCAGAGGCCGATAGCCCTGCAGATCCTGCCTGATGGGATGGTGCCTGGGAAACTCGCGTCACCTGCTGGGGGGCTCACTGGGGGGCTCACTGGCCGCGGAGAGAAGGCGTGGGGCTGTGGTTCAGAGGTGGGGATTCAGGGAAGGAGCTGGGAGACTGGCCACTCAGGCAAGACGAATCTGCCACGTTGCCCACGCTGTTGTTGTTTGGGTCTTTCCAGCTACTTGCAGTCCAAGTCGGTGCTGCTGGGAAGTCGGCTACTACGTGGCTCCAGCTCGGTGTGGGTGCGGCCGGAGCCCTGCTGGCCCACCCCCGCCCACTACTGGCCGTGTCTTAAAAAAAAAACCCTGTCCCCTGTGTTTTGTGAATGGTGGTAATTCTTACCTGTGGATTTGTTCCTCCTTTAAAATTTTCTTCTACAGTTTCTTAAACACTTCTTTTTTCATTTGAAACGATGCTGCCTAAATTACGTGGACTTGCTTGCCTCTGCTGCATCATGCCTGGTTGGGGGTAAGGTTGGCGCCACGTAATCTATGTCTCACTCCCGCCTTCACGCTCTTCGAGTCTTCACTCACTCACTCGCTCGCTCGCTCGGCAGGGAGTTTTAGCACCTGCTCTGTGGACAGGTCCTTTGAACACCAGGAAAACACACCAATGAGTGAGCCGTGGGCCCCACCCTCTGCGCACCTGACCTACATACAGTCTGTCGGGGCGGGTCCTGGAGGGGAACAGTTATCAAATGCACGATAAGTAACTTTGTGCAAAACAAATCAGAGTGACTCTCCTCATAACCTTGACTTGCTCCCCATGCGGTAGTTCTATTCTTTGTCCCACGCTGAGGCTGAAATCCTCGGTCAGTTGTGGGACGGCTGCTTTTGATTTCTTACTGCTACAGTTTTCTCACGAGGGCGGGGGGAGGGAGGACCCTGTGCCGTGGCTGGACTGAGAAACAGCTGGAAACAGCCCCGTATGACCAACTAACCCGGCTGGGCTTCCAAGTAACAGCCTTCGTTCACGGAGCTTTAGCGCTCTGGGTCCTCCCCGGCGGTCGGCGCGCAGGGCAGGGGCTCTGGAGGCTGAGGCATGTTCTCGGGCAGCTGTCACGTTCTCTCCCCGTTCACCACAGACAGCCACGCGGGGGTCCCAGCACCTCAGCGCCAGTGGGCGATGCCTCGCCGGCACGGGAGTGCGGGCGTCTCCTGGACAGAGTGACTTGACTTCTCTGGGGCGGGTGCCCGGAGTGGATTCCCAGCTCACGTGGCCGTTCTGTTTTTAACTTCATGGAGGACCCTCCGCACCGCCGCCCACGGCGGCAGCTCCGGGTCACGTTCCCACCAGCAGTGCGCGAGGGCCCCCCTTGTTCCACGTCCTCGTCACAGTAAAACCGGAGGAAATACGGGTATGCTTCCTCTTTTCCTAAAACTCAGACTGGCCTTGCACGCACCTTCTCTCATGTCCTATCAAGTTCGGCAGAACTTTCTGTGAGACAGAAGTTCGAGGAAGGGCAGCGGTCGGCTCAAACCGCTGGCCCCGGCCCTTCCTGTGACGGGACCGCGCTTCGGTAAAGCAGGTTCCCACAAACAACAGAGCGGACGAAACACACGGTGTGGGTCCTCCTTTCTTTTTTGCTTCGGTGTCCTGTGATTTCTTCCCTGCCCACATCTCGTGACCCCAAGCACCCTGCTGTTCCTCAGCCCATGCTGTGTAGTTTCCCATTGCTAAAGGCAGTTATTCTGGCCACGATGACAACCTGATTGTCGGGGGTTCTGGTTGGGTGGACTCTTCGAACTGGACTAGAACCCAACACACACGTGTCTTTGGTGCTTCTAAAAGCATTTTCTGTGAGGGGTTTCAACGGCAAAGCTAACAGAAGGGGCTTCTACCAGCTCCTAACAGCAATGGAAGCCAGAGACGGCCGTCTTTTCTAAACTCCCCTTCGTCGTGGGAGTGGTCTGGGGAGCCAGATGCTGTTTCGGCAGCGGTGACACCCAGGTGGCCTCGCGCCGGGGAGGCCCGTGGGGACCCTGTAGTGAGCATGTCTGTGTCGTCCCCAAGTGCACACCTTGCCTGTCGCGGTCCATGAGCCACCTGTGTTCCTAAGTTGGCGGGATTCTAAAACCTTCTGGGTATGGAAGTGGATTTTACTCACAACAGACAGACGTGGTGGAGGTGGGGCTCTCTCTGCCTGCAGCGCCGTGGGCCCGTCTGGAAGGCAGGGCGCAGCCCTCCCCTCTCAGCAGCTGGCTCCACAGAGCCCCGTGCTGATACGTGAAACGAGGACCGAGTCGTTGAGAATGCACTACTGTTTGTTCACCTTACTGTGCTCCAGGCAGCAGTTACAAGCAATACTTTCAAAAACAGACTTCCACTTAATGTGTACAAGCCTCTGGGTGGTGCTGATGTGGGTGTGTCTGTGTTAACCCAGAAGTGAACACATTCACGCGGAGTAACTTTTGCCGAGCTGATGCCAAGCTGGTGCTACCGAGCCTCCTCTGAAACTGGAGTGTTCCTGTGGGGGTGGCTGCCTGTTAACCTTCTCGCGTGGGGGGCGTTTGAGACGGAGGCGACTCCCAGGAAAAGTGGGGGGGGGGGGAGGGCTGTTGTTGGTTTGAGTGAACCTGGGGCTCTGCCTGCACAGCCCACCTTAAACCCTGACCGGGACTCTTTCCTTTCCAAGTGCAGAGAAGGCACCGTGCCTGGAACCTTCCGGGGAACTGTAAGAGTGTCTCAGTGCGTCTCTGGGTCCAGTCGAGGCACCCGGCAAAGTGTGGAGCCTCTGGATGGGGCTGCGATGGAGACTGACAGCTTCTTGTCCCCGGGGTCTGAGGTCTAGTGGAGGAGACCAGTGGTCCTCCAGGCCCCACCGAGACCACTTTACCCCGGGGGCCCCTGCAGGGGCTCCATGCGTGGGACAGCCCTCGCACAGCCGGCCCTCCCCGGCACCTGGGCAATGTAACAGGAGGTGTAGAGGGGGCGGCCAGCGAGGCAGGAGTCAAGCTGGTCGGGAAGGATGGGCAGGGGGTCACCTCGCCAGCAGGGCCAGCTGGTGCAGAGATGGGCCAGGAGGGGGCCTGGCCAATTCCAGGGCTGCTGGTGCGTCGACGGACAGGCGCGGGAGGCAGGAAATCAGGATGTGTCCGTGCGATGAGTGTGCCGTTGGCAACACCAGTGACTCCCCAGGAAACTGGACGCACGCACGCCCTGCCCCCATGGCCCTCGGTGGAAGATTCACGCACGGTCTCTTCACTGCACTCCCTCCGCGCAGACGGAGCTGCGCCCGGGCGGACGGGCAGGGGCAGGGCTGGGTCCTCGACCCCGGCTTCCCGGCCAGAATCCAGGCCCGTCCTGACGCCCGGCACGACCTCAGTCGCCACACAAACAGGAAGGTGTGATTGGTCTGAAATACGGGGGGGGGGGGGGGGAGAATGTCGTCATTTATCGTGAAGAATCCTGCCACCGGCATTGGAACCTTCTGGTCCTTTCTATTTTTAATGTGCTCTTGCCTGAAATCACAAGTCCCCACATCCCCGCGTCCGTGGGCCCCACTCTCTGTGCTGAACTGACTTTGCAGCGGAAATAAAACGGCGGCTTTCCCGTGGACGACAGCAAGCAGCTCTGCAGAACGGAGGCCCCTCGTGGGTGCAGGGCGGAGCTTGGGGGGGCGGCGGGCGGCAGGAGGAGTGTGGCGCGTGTGCTTGAGCCTCAGACCTGCTCGGCGGCCACTCAGGTGGATGCGGGTCTGGTGACTGATGAAGGTGTTTTTAATCCCAGCCTGGGAGGAGGACGGCGGAGTGTCTGAAATAGCGTGCGGTGCGTGCGTGCACACGATGGACTCGTCTCACTGGGAGCGGACGGCCCTGGGTCCCTGGGGCGGCTCAGGTCGGGAGCCGCCGCCGTGGCTGCACGGGCAGAGTCCCACTGCAGGTGTGAGCGCTGGCCGGGCGGGGCCCGTGAGCGTGGGGCCTCCGGGCGCCTTCGAGCCCGTGAGAGGGTCTCGCCCACGAAGGTGGGAGGAGAAAGTCTCTGCCTCCGACTTCAGGAGAAGATGGGAAACACCAGCGTTTGTGGTACAGCTGGCTGAACAGCAAACGTTCTTTACTGCAGTCACTAGCGTGTGCACTTAAGGGTAAAAAAAGAAAACTCTCTCCCTGGCTGGTGTGGCTCAGCTGTTTGGAGCGCCGACATCTTGTAACCTGAAGGGTCGAGGGTTCGATTCCCAGTCAGGGGGTGTACGGGAGGCAACAGACGGGTGTTTCTTTCTCTCTTTCCACACCCCCCTTCCTCTCCCTCTAAAATCAATACATATATCCTCAGGTGAAGATTTTTAAAAAAGGGTCTGACTAGGAAATCACCACGCTGCCGGGCCACATCCCAGACACACGCCTGTACAGACGGGCCTCTTGGGTCTGGGGCCCCGGCTGGGGCACCTCTGTGGGGACCTGCCCGTCACATGCCCGGCGTCCTCAGGGCCCTGCGGCCGCACCCCAGGCCGCTGCCCAGCCCCACCCCATCCTCACTCCCGCCCACGTCTTTGAACTCTCTGGAGGCCACTTCTGATCTCACTTGCTGTCTGAAGTGGGCTTTATCAGCCCCTGCTCCTCGTCCCAGGCGCGTTGGACCGCTGAATTCCAGACCCGCTTAGGCACATCGCTTGGGGACCTTTCTCTCCTGCGCGTCTTTAGAAGACATCAACAAAAGACAACAATAGTAACCTTTCCGCCGCCGCTCCCCTAAGCTGCGCGGCCTTACGGGGAGAGTCCCGGCGCTTCTGCCCCGGACGCCAGGCGGGGCCCCCAGCGGGACGGTGGGCGTCTCGCCCTCCTCTCTGTGCACGTCCCTGTCAGCGCTTAGCTTTTCTGCATTTTCTTCTCCAGGGCGCTTTAACGTGATCCATCCTATATGTCAGCGCTGTTGTAAGGAGAACAGAAGTAGGCATTTTAAAGGTAAAATGTGGCAGGATGCAGGATAATCCTTTCAAACCACTCTTTGATAATGAACTCGGCATCACAGAAGGAAGCTCACATTCATCTGCTTGAAGGACAGGGTTTATAAAGCCTCTGGGAATCACATATCGTCGTGATTTTTTTTTTAGAAACGAAAACAACTTTAGGGAGGGCAGGATCCAAGGGCAAATATTTCCCACACAAGCGTGTAGTGTCATGAGATCCTGAAAATTAAACTGTCAGAAAGTGATGAGATTGGCCTTTTTCTATTATCTTAGAGAAATTCCATGTAAACAAGCAGCAAAACCGCAGTGAAACCAAGCTTAATTTTTTAATTACCTTTTTTTTTCCTTTGGTTAAGCAAGGCATCATGCATCGCAAAGGAATACATGCAATCCTTTAAAAAAAAATGTGGGTTAACTGGACATTGGCTGCCACGACCGCCAGCACCGAGCTGTGGGTGCAGAGGTCAGGGAGGCATCCCGAGCCCCCAGGGGACGCCCACACACCCACGGAAGACCTGCCCACTTTTCTCGGGCGGAAACCTGACTAACAGTCTCTTTTCTGGGCGATAAAATCCATTCTTTATCCCCAAATCAGACACCGGAAGCACTAACAGGGCCGTTTCGGCTTTTTCTGCAGCTGCAAGTCACAAGGCGTTCCAAGCGGGGGCTGAAATGGGCCGTGGAGGGGGCGTCCGCACAGTTTATTCCGGCTCCGCACGGATTTTCTGGGGCCCGGTGACACGAGCGGCGTTGCGGTTTGCAGGCGCTGACAAGCTTCCGCTGACGGGTGACAGCAGCAAGTGATTTCTGCGGTTTATAGAATTGCAAATGAGGCCGCTGATTAAGTCAGCACTCGTGATGAAATTAATAGATACTCTCGGAGCAATTAGACAGGCAAGCTAGTCTCAAAAAAGAGAGCGAGGGAGCCTGGAAAATTTTATTCTGCTTTATCACTGACCTTAGAAGTGCTGGGCAGGGACCGGCTGATACACTCGAGTGAGAAGCTGTTGCCACCAAGGAGAGCAGCCCCACTGAGGGACCAAGTGCCTCCCTCTCTCCCTCCCTGCCCACTCGGCTCGGCCGAGACTGGTTCCCACGCCCAGCGCTCCTCTCTCCCCGTCCTGGAGGCTGGACGTCCAAGGTCAGGGTGCCGGCAGGGCCAGCCCCTCCTGAGGCCTCCGTTGGCAGTCAGGCGGCCTCCCCATTCCATGTCCCACAGGGTCCTTCCCCTGTGCGTGCTCTGTCCTCAGCGCTGCCTCACACGAGGAACTCAGTCGTTTTGGGTCAGCGTCCACCCACAGGGCCTCGCCAAACCTCTGTCGCCCAGGCGAAGGCCCTCTCTCCCAACACAGCCCTGCTCTGAGGTTGGACTTCGACATATAAACTGGGGGGACAGAGGTGAGCCCATAACACGACCCAGATTTCACTCAACTTCCCTCTGTCTTTTCTCCTCCGAATCCTCCTCCTTGTTTCGAGGTCCCACCCTGGTGTTAAAGCCCGCCGCAGTGGACAGGGTCCTGCGCCGCCCGGACCCAGCCAGGGCCGGCCGGTGCTATGCCTGGCACACTAGGGGGGCGGGGGCTGGTGCTGAGGGCTCCCAGCCGAGTGTCTCTGTGGGCGCTGGCCTGCGTCGGTGCCAAGGCGGGGGCTGCCAGTCCTGCTCCTCAGCTCCGCCCCAGGGGTCTCTGAAGGGGACGCCCCGCAGGGGCCGCAGCTCCAGGATGGCCGAGGCCTGGGAGGGGCCCTGTCCCAGGCGGGCATCCCCTTCCGCCCATCGGCCTCCCTGTCTCTCGAACCTGGGCACAGGTGCCCTGAGACCTCCTCCAGGGGGGCACCCGGTCCTCGTGGCTTCCAGGGGCTCACTCTCCACGGCGCTCCGCCCCCCATGTCAACGCCCTTGAGGACTCCGTCTCCGCTCCTGACGTGAACCATGAGCTCCAGAAGGGGACCCGGGGCGAGGGGATTCCGTTTATCCCCCATCCTTCCGATCTGAATGCACCCAGCCTGAGCCTCACGTGCCACATGGCGGTCAGTTATTTCTCCATCCTTGTCAGGACCCACAGTGACTGCCCACCGAGGGGTGCTGGTGTCCACCATCTCCTCACCAAATCTAAGCCGTTCAAGGGTGAGAACCCGGCCACACTGACCTGCCCCTCCCCCCAGCACTGGCTCCTGCTTCTTGCTTCCGACAGCTGCCGCCGGAACGAATGAACGAATGAACAAATGAATGAACAAATCCACCGCCCAGGGTCTTGCCCAAGGCTAGCCAGCTGCCTTGATGGAAGGAGGGTTCTTGGGGTGGTTTTAATTCAACTCTGACCTGGGCGGTGTCCTTCAAGGACTCTGCTCTGGGTGCACTGGGCAGCCTGGCCCCGTGCCTGACGGCTGCCCACACCCTTCCCCACAGACGGACGGAGACAAGGAAACCCTGACTGTGGGTCTGCCCCGTGCCCCTCTGTGGCTCAGAGCCTTGATTCAGAGGGAAGGGCCACTACATGTCTCTTCTCCGTGCGAAACTCCCCAGCCGCGCACCCCACGTGTGGAGGCGGTGCATGCAGTTTGTGGTGGGAGAAGCGTTTCCGAAGGCACGGAGGAAGAACGTTTGCGTTCGGATCGTCTCCGACACAGCAAAGCCGAGGGTCCCGTTCGTTGGCTTAGGGTGCGGCATGTCTGTCCCAGGTGGGGGCAGCGAGCAGAGCAGACCCAGGTCGCTGGGGGCCCAGCGCTGCACCTTCCAACCCGGAGTGCACGTGCGCGGGAGTCTCCACAGCTCTCTCCATGGCGGTAGGTGCGCTCTCGGCATCGACCGGGAGACGAGACACACCCTGAAAGAGCGACTGTAGGCTTATCAGCACTTTGAAACGGCATCGTGCCTGCACAGCCTCAGCGTCACCCACGTCTGTCTGCGTCACCCACGTCTGTCTGCAGCACCGGGGGGTGGGGGGCGGGCAGAGCACGTCCAGGCTCACGTATGGCAGTTGGCACTCGACCACCGTCCATGGGGTCGTGGGTGGGCTTTGCCTCTCCCTTCCAAGCTGCCCAGTCCAACTCAGCAATTGGTTTAATCTGGCACAGCCTCGCGCCGGAGAGAAGGTGTGGGGTCGGGAAACCCTCCACCCCTGTGGGGGGGGGCCCCCCGGACGGCCCGTCAAGTCCAAGGTTCTGCTCAGGGCTCCGCCTCGGGAGGGCGGGCCAGGCGAGAAAACAAACCTCCACAACCAGAAGTCTGCAGAGCAGGGGGCCTCATCAAAGCCACCCCACCGAACCCAGTTCCTACTCAGACTTTTGAAGGATCCTCTAATTTTAATTCTTTTTTACCTAAACCTGCCAGAGAAGCAGGTTTTGCCAGCGGCGTTTTCCTCCAGGGGTCAGGCGTGGTCAGGGAGAGCTCCGTGAACCCCAGGCCGGGTCCCCTTCCTGGCTAGAACTACCAAGCTCTGTAGGGATTGAAAAACAACCAGTGCCCTTGAACTTGGGGGTTGCTGCCCTACAGGACTTTGGCATCACGGTTCCAGGCGTTGGGACATGTTGCAGAAATGCTAGTGGGGCTGAGAGCGGCAGTTCCCCACCCAGCGCAGGTGGGTGCTTGCATCTCCCGAACGTGGCCAGGCTGGTCAGACAGCCCCCGGGGGCCAGGCGGGCCCTGGGAGGGCCAGAGGAGAGGAGACGGGACAGAAGCCCCGCATGTCACCGCCCAGCCCTGGGACACTGCAGGCACGACCTTCCACGTCCAGAGTGAGGGGCTGGTGTGTGCAGGAGCCCTGAAGCAGCGGCTCCCGAGACGCAGGTGGGGCTGTCCCCAAGGTGCCCCCCGGAGGGATGCTAGCCTCCGTCAGCCCGTTTGCATCCCCTACGTTTAAGGACGACCACGTTAGAGACTTCACTGTGGTTCTTCCTGAAGAAGGGGGCTGTGAGGGCCCTGAGGCCGCCGGGAGCCCCTGGGGGGAGACCCTCGGGGCCTGGGCGGCAGGAGGCTCTGCTGGACGAGGCGGGAGGGGCGGAGGGAGCGCTGACAGACGAGGCCTGTGCGGCTGGTTCGGAAGAAGCACCGGGCAGACTCTCCAACCGCGTGGGGACCCAAGCACATCGTCCAAGTCACCGGGCCTTGTAAATTGTCCCCGAGCACATGGGCTGGAGGCAGCACAGCCACAGCCACGCGTGTGGTCTCGTGTGCTCGGCGGCAAGTCCCGCGAGGGCCTGGGCAGCGTCACCTCAGTTGAGTCTCCCGCCCGTCATGGGGGCTCTGGGGGGAGCAGGCCTCTGGCTCCAGAACTTTCTGTTCGCTGCCGCGTCCCTCAGCCCCTCCGGGGCCCGGGCGCAGGGGAGACGCAGGAGAGGACAGCCCTGTGAGCCAGTGACTCCTGGTTGACAGGCCGGCAACGATTAAAGCGGCGTCCGTCCCCCATTTCCTGAGCGTCTGGGGCCTCGGAGGCTCCCCACGGGGCTCTCTCGTCCACGGCTGCCCGGTCCTGGGTGGGTGCAGCACGAAACTTACTCTCCTGGAAAGGGAAGGGGAAAGCGGCGCTCCCAGCGAGCGTGTCCGCTCCTCTGACCCAGCGCACAGGAACGTGTCGGGTTTCCCCGCTGCTGCCGGGGCTGCCTGGGAGGTGACTCCCGCTAGACCCCATCACATCGTGCCGCCCAGGAAAAGAGTCTGTTGTCCCCTTTTGTCCTTGGACTTAATCTTGACGTGGACCGGTGCCCCGACGTGGGAACCCTGCTCTTCAGAGACATCCGAATCTGCTCACGTTCTGAGAGACGATTTTCCATAAACGTTGTGGGAACAGGAGTTGAGCTGGTCACCAGGGGAAGGAAGTGGAAACACGCGGTCCCGAGGCGGTGCCCCGCCCTGCAGCGATCCTTCCGAGAGCTGGGCCTGCCTGGCAGGAGCAGGCGGGGACCTGGGCCCCAGGCCCCGGGCCCCGGGCACCTCCCGGAACGGACTCCCTCCTGCCAGCCAGGTCGGGGCTCCCGGGGGAAGCGCTGCCACCCTCCTCCACGGGGAATTGCTGTCCTGGTCTGTCCGGTCCCTGTCCAGGGTGCCCGTTGGACGATGCAGCAGGTACAGTCTAATGCTTCCTAAGGGGAGACGTCAAGGGGCCTTTTTAGTTGGTGTTCATCCGGAACGGTTAGGTGTTTGCCACAGTTAAGTCTGGACTCCAGAGCCGTCCGTCTGCAGAGATGACTGGGGAGCCCACAGGCTCGGAGGGGCCTGGTCCAGCTCAGCCTCCTCCCCACACCTCTGCCCCTCGGCCCCGGGCTGTGTGCCGAGGCCCCTGCAGAGGCCTCCGCTGGCGCTTTCCAGGGAGGATGGTTGTGTGTGATCTCCCTTTCAGACCGTGTGTCTCTGACATGTTGTTGAGAGCCCGGCCACGTGAGCCACGACTTCGTGGGAGCTGCAGTTGGCAAGCAGGTGGGAACCCCTCAGTACGGGTTCCGCCCTCAACACCAAGCCTTCCACCGGGCTGCTCCGGTGCTCGGGCCCCGAGGCCTCCTGCCGTGTCCACGCCTCGTCAGACGTGTGCCCACGAGCAGCTGCCTGTGTGGTGTGGGCAGGGCACATGGCACATCGTGCGCCGGAGGAGAATTGGATCGGGGAAGGGCGGGCCTGTGAGACCGCAGAGACGGGTCAGAGACAGGTCTGAGGGAGACTGCGCCTCGGACGCCCCCCGCCTCCCTCCCTGCGGAGGGGCCGGGAGCGGAGCCGCATCCTCGCCTGGATCACCGGGCCGCACGGCAGTGTCTCTCGTCTCCCCCCCCCAACCCCCCCACCCCGGCTCTGAGTGGCACCGTGCGATATGCCCGATGACAACTGGAACCAATTCTGGCAATGAGGTCACCTTGGGCCCGCACTCCTGCCTGGCTGTTGCTTTCCACTGAAATTGCTCGTGAAGGCTCCACGTGCCCGGAATAACTCCCGCGGCGTCAGTGCGGGTGCCGGCGGGACGGGCGGCCGAGCCAGACCCTGCGCGGCACAGACAGCGAGCGCCGAGGTGCCTGGAGTCCGGCCCCGAGCCCCGGCCTGCGAGGAGACGGCCTCTGGCCCCCTCACGTGGGAGGGGTGGCTGGTGGGGTTCAGTTACTCGGTTTCCTTCAGACACAAGATTTTGGGGCAGAATGTGCAGTCGTTTGAAAGCAAATGGGGCCCAGAGTGTCCTGCTAATTATTTAGCTTTTCCATCCCCCTCCCCGAGGTTATGTTCATTGATTTCAGAGAGGGGGGGGGGGAGAAACGTCAACCAGTTGTCTCCTGTACGCACCCCGACCAGGGGACCAAACCTGCAACTTGTGGTTCACGGGACGATGCTCCAACCCGCTGACCCGCCCGGCCAGGGCTCCTACCACTTTTTTAGGGGGAGTTTTTAGGGGGCACACACAACGTTTCCAGAGCTGGGGAGAGGATTGTTGTCCAGACAGCTGGACGAGCCGGCTCGCGGCGCACAGGGGAGCTGGGGCCACCCGCGCGGGTGAAAGAGGTGCGGGCGCTTCCGCCGGGAGAGGGCGTCAGGGTCGCTGCAGGGCGGGGAGGTGCAGGGCAGAGACGGAGGGTGAGCAGGGGTCAGTGGGGCAGGAGGGGAGCCCAGGGGCGAGTCGGCCACACCTGCTTCGCTGTGCTGCTGGGAGCCGCTGCGGGGCCGGCCTGGGGGGGCCCACACTTGCAGAACCACTGCCTTAGGAAACCCCGGAAACACTTTCCTTTGAGGGGGGAGCTACAAGTATATTGATATGAGTCCCTCACATCACACCTTGTTTCGTCGGAAGTGGGTCTCCCCTGATCCCCACGGCGACGCTAGAGCAAGGCCCCCGCGTGCGGCAGACATGTGGCCCGGCGGCTGTGAGCCAGGGGGACGGTGGTGCTTGAATCCTTACACCCCTTGGCACGTTGATTTTGTTTTAATTTGGTCAACTGAATTATTTAAAAAACTGAGACAGCTGCCTGGTTAAATAAACTCGAAGGGGAAAACTCCTTTCAGAACAGGAAATGAATTATTGTTCAAAACAGCCTCCCATCTATGGCGGAGCACTTTGTCATAGGTCTTTTGATTTATTTACCAGCTGGTTTTATGGAAGGGCTGGAGCAGGGCTGTGAGCACCAGGGGAGTCTCCCCGTCTTCCGTCCGCACCGCATTGTGCCGGTGGGGCCTCCTCTAGGCCACGGTCCGTGGTTCTCGCCTCTGAACGCTTGCCGAGACCAAGGAAGGGACTGACTCTTTCCCCTGGGTCACTCCTGGGGGAGGAGCCGCCAGGCTTCGGCGCGGGGAGGGCCTCTCTGCACGGTGCTGGTCTGAGCCTGGTGCAGGCGAGCACCTCGGTGAGGTGTGCGGTGTGCGGTATGCGGTCTCTGCCCTGCGCCCGGCTGGGGTGTGGGGGTGGGAGCTGCCCCTGCCGCCCCCCCACCCCCCGCCACCCACCTCAGCAGATCCCTCTTCGGCTCAGGCCGGCTCCATCTGTGGGAACGGTTTTCCTCTCTGCGTTATTTGTGTGAACTTGGGGCTGACATTTCACTCGTTTGAGACCCCCTCGCAGAAGAAAACCTCCCCACTCCTGCTTTCAACCCCAACGGGGAGCCTGGCATGGGGAGGGAGATGGCTCTTCGGGGAAATGGGTGCTGGCCAGTTGGCCGACCTCGGCATCAGGAAGGGAGACTCCCGTCTCCTGGGGTCACTGAGCACAGAGCCAACCTTCCTGTGGTCAGTCCTGGAGGGCCCCCTTCCTCCTCTACGGGTGGCCGCGGCCTCTGAAACAACATGACTGCATTTCTGAGACACCGGAAGTTGGTATAAAGAGGGATCGGCTCAAGAATTTTCCTCCCCAGACTCAGAGATACCGGAAGGCCCTCCAGGTCAGCCTGGCCCGTGCGTTTCGGGGCCCCAGACGACACGCAGTGAACGCCCTGACCACGGGCGGCATTGCCAAGTTCACCTTCCATAGAGCCTCAGTGATGTGAGTCACTCACTGCTGAATCTCTGCTGCCCACGCAACGGCCACCAACTTCACTGAAATTAGGGTTACGTCCAAAGGCTGAGGAACGCTCATGGTGACCTTCGCAGAGATTTCTGGAAGCTTCTTTCACCGCACGGTGTCTAGTGCTATCTGGTCAATCGCCCCAGAGCTCGCTGGCTGGAAACGAGGCGCACGCAGTGTCTCGTGGGGCGGAAGCCCAGCAGCTGCTTTGCCGGATGGTTCCGGTTCGGAGTCGCCCCCGAGGCTGTCATCGAGCTGCAGCTGGTGCTGAAGCCTCACCCGAGGGACTGGCAGGGGCTGAAGGACCGACCTCCACAACAACACCCCACAGCTCTGGCCGAGGATCTCCGAGCCTCGCCATAGGACCCTCCCCAGAGGCATCTCCGTGTCTGGGCCGCTCTGCCCCGGGGGCAGTGACAGTGGGGGGGTGGTAGTGAGCAGGAAGTCAGGTGCTTCCCATCCCCATTTTACCCTTTTTGACAGACGTGGGCATGAAGTCAGCCCCGCTCCAGTGAGCGGGGCGTGCGGCTCCACCCAGAAGGCCACAGTTTGTACCAAGCAGTTCATGTGCATCCTCGAGCCACCACGCCTGCCGTGATGCAGGAACGAAAAGGTGACACTCCCCTGCAGCCAGCCTGCCTGGGATGAGGTGCTGGCTTGTCTACGTGTTAATCAAGTAGCCCGAGACAAGTTACCTGAGCTTACCTACCTGTTAAATGTGGGTTATGATGGTACCTCCTTCCCAGGATTCTCATGAGTTAAATACAATGAATGAACTTAGAATAGTAACTAGTACCTGGCAAACACTCAGCAAAAGTGTTACTGCTAATAGCATCATCAGCATCAACATCGCCATCACCACCATCATCCTCGCCATTGCCATCACTCAAGGACTGGTGTGCGTGCACATGAGGGAGCACAGAAATGGATGGGGTGGGGGGTCTGCCCTGCAGGGTGCCAGTCTGTGGTTAGCTCGTCTGCTGACTGCTCCCACCCCAGCCCCGTCCCTACCCGGGGCAGGTGCTCACCTGTCACCAGCTGGTCAGGAGCCCTGCCCGCCTGGACCTCTCCGGGACTCCCACCCCTCTGCCTACCTGCCCCGTGGATCCTCTGCTGAGCTCAGCCTGCGCCAGGCCCCTGCCCACCAGGGTCTGAGACCCCATCCAAATTGGCAACATGTCTGGGGCTGAAAGCAGGAATGAAGGCCTGAGGATGGGAGAGCGCCAGGTGAGGAGCCGTGGGCACACCTGCGGTCTCGGCTGAGTAAGGGCCACACACTGGCTGCTGCAGCTCTGGCTCCTCCAGCCACGTCAGGGAGCAGTGGGTCGGGTGAGGGCCTGTGTGGAATCAGGACTTGCCTCTATGAGCCGAGGGGCAGCCCCACAGGAGCACACGGGGCCAGGGGCACCGTCCGGACAAACTCCAGGCCCGGCTCCAAGGTCGGCCCGCTGTGCCACCTCCAGGGGGGAGCGCAGGCGTCCTAGTGCCCCGGTCTCGACCGCGTCCTTCAGGGCCAGCTGCGTAACGGCTCCCCTGAGGGCTCCCCGGACCCCTGGGTGAGCCCGAGATGGGTCCCCCACAATCACACACCACAGGGCCCTTTCCAGGCACCGTCTCTTCCCCAAATACAGTTTATCTTTGTTCTTTTCCTTCTTTTACTTTACTTTGCAATTTAAAAATCGGCATTTTGCATCTTACAACAGTGCTTACATGATGTCATAAAGTCTTACTTTGCCTATAGCCGAAAACCGGGCATTCGATATTTCAGGCAGTATTACAACCTGAGTAAGACCACACCCGGGACCCGCCTCCCTCGTCCTCACTGGTCGGGTCACGCCTCACGGGGCCGGCGCCTCTGCTGTGAGCAGGTGCCGTGGCCTCCCTGGGCAGGCCTTGTCCGTGCAGCCTCCGGCCGCCTTGTGAGATCAGGCTGGACAGTGACGTGAACACTGGACTCTGGTTTCCCTCTCACCAGGAAGTCTGAGGCCTATGGGAGCTCCACAGGTTGCAGGAGTGTACCCCACAAAAAGAGTGCGCCCCATGATCCTTCACCTCTTCCCCCAGCCCACCCCCAGACGCTGCTCACTTTTCACACCTGTGGGCTTTTCGAAGCTCTCTGTTCGGCATTTAACGCCGATGCTACCCTCCCATTAGCCTGCAGATGCCGACCGGACCGCGTCCTCTGAACCCACCCCACCCCTGCCCGGCCCTGAGGAGTGAGGGCGCCGCGTCCGTCCCAGGCACTGCTGGCCACGCCACACGGTGACCCCCACCAGCCCAGAGCGTGGCTGCCGGTGCCTCTGCTGCGGCTGAAGGGGCTGCAGCGGCCTACCTGTGTCCCGGGCGTGTCCGTCAGCACGAGGGCGTCGCCCTGTGCTTGGGCGCATCCTTCCCAAGCTGAGGCATCCGTCCTGCCTTGCAGGTGCCTCTGCGTGTGTCTGTCGTCCCCACAGAGTCACACAACTGAACGAGCAGAGAAAAAATGGGTGGCCGATGTGACTTCTGACATGGTTTTTTTGAGACTTGGGCACTGCTGTTTGCTGGAGAGCTGGCTTTTGACCCGGGAAAGCTGTGCGTCACAGGATACGCTCCCCGCCTGTCACCCCCACATCCAGACGCCAATCATCCACGAGAGGATTACGCTGCTGGCAGAGGCAGTGTGCAATTTACCCTCCAGAAATTGGACATTTACCTTAAGTGGTAAAAAGGTATTTTCTGTACCTCAGGATCAGTTTGCCTCCAAATCTCTGCTTCCTGTGTCTGTTTCACATGCACCGAGCACGTATCTTTGCGAATTAGCCTCTCGTTTCACTGGAGTGTTGAATACACATTTTCTAGTTGCTTCTGTACATGTGCAATTAATAAATTAAAGTACAGCGAGAGCAGCCGCAGCCCACACCTTCCCCGGGGAGACCTTGTTCTCTTCAGTTCAAGTGGTGGCTGGTGCAGCCGCCGGCAACGCGGGCTCTGTGCTCCCCGGCTTTCATGGCTGCATGCCGATAAGGCCCCGGTTTTTCCTTCCCTGCTTTATTGGCTCGGGATTTGCGTCTTAATCAAAGTGTGTGAGAAACGCACTTCACCGTGAGGCAGGGTGACACGCAGGCACGACGGCCCGTTAATCAATGCGGATTGCCTGGGAGCGTATGGGCAGCCTCCTGATTTCCCGACTGCATCAAGGAGCCGCTGTGATTAATGCCACCCCAGGAGATGCCACAGGAATTAATAATGATTAGGCCGTCGCGGCCAGTGGGGCTGAACCCTTGCAGAGCCTCGCTCGCTTGTCGCCACCGGAGCCCGCACGACGTCCCCGGCTTCACCTTCTCTGCCCTGACGCCTTGAACTTGAGCGGCCTGGGTCCCGGACTCGCCAACCGGCGTCTGCTTCTCCACTCACTTTCCTCCTGGAAGTCTTCAAATCTGGGCTCACGGTGGGTTAGAAAAAATTCATCTTTACCCTTTGTAGGGTGAATGGCTCAAAAAACTCGTTTGTTTATTCCAAAAAGTATCGAGAACAAATACCAGTGCGTGGGACTCACGAGGCCCCGTGCGAGGCAGCCAGGGCGGGGCTGCAGACGGGTGTCTTCCTCAGGGTGTGACGCATCCCCGGGGGTCTCCTCGGGCGTGTGAGGAAGCCCACCCAGCCCCTTCCCGCTGGGCTGCCCCTCAGGCCCGGAGGGGTCTGTGGGGAAAGAGCGGGTGGACTCAGACCTCCCCTTCCGAGCGAGTGGTCTTGGCTGGGCAGCTCCCAGAGTTCAGCCTGCGTTAAAACCCTAAACACGCACGCACTTACAAAGAATGATTTATGGGCTAATTCAAGGGATTTTTAAATGTTTTCGCTGCGGGCCAGCAGCCACCTTAGCATCTCACTGACTGACCGTCGTCCATCTGGGAGGCCTGTCCCCTGCCGCCCTCGGGGATTGCCCGATACGGGTCGAGGCCGAATGCCCAGGGCCCGCCCCGGACCAGGGAATCAGACGCCAGGCTGCCACGCCCTGAAGCCCAGGGGACCGCACGGCACACGGGAAGGCCCGGTTGGACCAGGCGTCCTTGCAGAAATGTGGGTGCCGAGCGCCTGGGGACTCGAGCACACAGCACTCCCCCAGCCCCGTACCCCCAGGGTGCTCTGGGGACAGTGGTGAGCCCCACAGAGCGGGGCTGGGCGGGATGGGTTTCTCGGGAGCGAGAGTTCCTGTCACAGCCTCTCACAGACCACGGTCAGGTCCCCGGGACAGTCCTCCTCAGAGGGGGTGGACGGTGGGGCTCAACTAAGACACACACAGAAACAGGACTTACTGATAAAAGTTTCGTCTCGTCCGTGCAGCGACGCCTCTGCGGGATCGGGAGGGTGATGGGAGACCACTCCGTGGCTGGGCTCGTGCTTGCCGGGCCCCTTGGGGGTGGGCATGGCTGGCTGGCCACAGTGCCAAGTCACGGGGGTCTCTCATGGAATGGCGCCGGGGGCTTTGGGGACGCCGTGAGGGCCTGGCCGAGGAGCCCTGTCCTCGGGACCCCCACTCCTCGCTGGGGCTGTCTCAGTCTGGGTTGGGGCTGTCGTGGGGAGTCTGCACTCCGGATCACTTCCTCAGAAGATGGGAAGTAATTAAACCCAAGCTAATGGGCTATTTAGCAACTGAACTGATGTCTATAACACGTAACCCGTGTGATTCTCTCTTTAAGAACCGAGACTCAGCCCCCGCCATGGTGCTTGGAGACAAATAATAAAACCGAATGGGTTCTTAATTATTTCCGCCCCGGAGCACGGGGATGCTCTCAGTAAACGAAATCCACAGGTCATTGCGGAACCCCACGTCTGTCATTAGTTCCAGCACCCTGCACCTTGCGTCTCCCAGGGGACCGGAGTGCCTGCCCCCTCTTCTCACTGTCGCTCCCTGTGGTGGGGACACGGCCCATTGAGTGTGCTGCCGCCGTGCCCCGTGGTCACACCTGCCGTCTGCAGAAGCTGGGGGAGGCGAGCGTGGGTGGCTCTCCATCGAGCACGGGCGAGCGAGCGCCTTGCCTAGACGACCGGCCCTCTGCTGGCTTCCTGCTCGGCTGGGAAGCCCCACCAGCCCGGCAGGGGCCGGCAGGGGCCACGTTCTGGTTCTTCCCATCTCACTGGGCTTCTACACCCCTGGGTTAACCCAAGACCGGGGAGCAGGGTGCGGGCTTGGTGCACAGTGAGGCCAGGGGGTAGAGACAGAATTTTGTGGCTTTTTTTAAAACTGTGACCCTGGATGTGGTGTTATAATTCTCAGAGCAGGGAATGAGCGCTTGCAATGTGCCCGGTGCAGCAGCAACCACTCTGTCCGGGGGGGGGGGGGGGGGAGTCAGCAGTCCCCACCCACCCCACCCGCTGGCACCCCCACCCCGCTCACACCGCGGCTCCTGCCCTCTCCCACCTGCGTCCTGGCTCTGGCTGCCTGTGCTCCCAGGGACTCTGCAGCAGGCAGTGCGGCTGCGACTGGACAGAAGCTGGTGTCTCCCGACCTTTCTTCTCGTCCGGAGCCTCCAGAAACAGACAGGCCCTGCAGAGCTGCAGCTGAGCTCTGGTGGGCACGGGGAGGGGGCGGAGGAGTGGCAAGAGTGAGGTGGCATCTCACAGGGCGTGTGCCCCAAACCGCGTCCTGCCAGCTCCGCCAGTCCCCCCAGCTCCAGACACCGGCCCAGGTGGGGCAGGGAGAGGCCGGCAGCAGGAGCCCCGCCCAGGTCTGCAGGAGCCAGACGAGGAATCTTACTGTAATGAATTGGCCCTCCAGGCTCATCTGTGGGAACATAGAGGGTGGTGGACAATGGAGTGTAAAGCGGAACCTTCTAGAACCACAGCGAGGCTCTCCTGTCCAGTTCCACTGTGTCGGTGTTCCTGGCCCTGAGCCCTCCCCTTGTGCCGCCCCGGTGCTTACCTAGTCCCGGTCCTGCTGTGAGCAGGACTGAGGCCCGCCTCTCAGAGCGGGTCTGTGGGTGGGAGCAGCCCGTGAGCGAGCGTCGGCCCTCAGGGGCTGACTGCAGTGTCGGTTAAACGAGAGGGACTCCCTCAGGGACCCCGGAGAGCGCTTCATTCTTTATCACCAGCCCCTCACGGCTCTGTGGGCGTGACGTTCTCCCCCCTCCGGGGGTGGGGCCGCTGGCTGCCTGACCCCATAGGTTTCTTTCCCATCTCCAGCCTCCGCTGGGCCTGCCCGGGGTGAGAAGCCTGCATGGGTGCGGGGGGGGGGGGGGGGGGGGGGGCTGCCTCCCAGGGCCCCCAGCCGCTCAGCACCCGGGTCCCAAACGGACTTGGGCAGAGCCCCAGACAGCCAGGCAGCTGCCCGCAGAGCTCCCGTTTGTCCATGCCCTCGCCTGCACCGTTGTCCTGCGTTGTGGGCAGTCGCCGTCCCCACAGGTGTGAGGCCAGATTCAAGAAGCCAGACTCTGCATCCATCTCGCCTCTGAGCTGGAGTGGACACTGGACGCAGCGGTGAGGCCTCTGGGCCTGGCTCCCGCCGTTCCTCGGACCTCAGCTCTGGTCAGTTCCTGCGACCTTCACTGTTGACGTGTTTCCGTGGCAGAGACACCCAGGGTTCCTGCAGAGCCCCACCCATGACGCGGCCTCAGTGCCCTAGGGCAGCCCTTCCGGAACGCCCCACGGCACCGGGAATGTCCGCGCTCTTGGCTTCCGACGTGACAACCACTGGCCACGTGTGACGGCTGAGCCTGGGAATGTTGCTGGTGCCACCAAGGGACGAGCTGCGTGTTTGAGTCGGTTTTATTCCGTTCCGTTCATTCGTGCGGCTGCCGTGATGAGCAGCGCCGTGTGGGGAGGCTCGTGGGTGAGCCCGGTGGTGGCCTCCTCGGCCCTCAGAGCCCACGTGGCCGTGCCGACGTGGCTGGTGTTCTCGTTGTATGTTTAAAAAACCCCGTTTCACCAGGAGAAGTCGGATGCCGCACGTCCGCCCAGCACTGCGCTCACCTCCAAATCCTGGCCCCTGCTCAGGTGGCCGCCTTTCCCCTGCAGCTCCGGGTTTCAGGTGCAGTGGGGTCTGCAGCCCCGCGGCTGCAGCGGGGGCCTTTCGTGAGACACAGCCAGCACATGCGTCCGGCAGCCCCCGAGACCGGCCCACGTGGGGGCCCCGCCCCTCCCCGAGGGCTCTGCTCCGCACCGAGAGGGGCTCTCCGCTTCGAGGGCTGCGGTCACGTCCCGCGTAGAGACGGCGTTTGCTTCCGATCAGAAAGGCTCCACAGGTCATGCTGCTTCCAGACTCCAGCTCGGTGTTGTCCAGGGAGAGCAGAGCGAGAGAGCACGTGGAACGTGTCAGAGGGCCACTGGGCTGCAAGTTGCTCCCCGTCCACTCAGGAGCCGGGGACGGGGCTCCCGAGCACAGACTGGTGCCGGGTGCCGCCGCCGTCAGAGCGGGGAGAGAGGAAGGGAGCTGAACGGTGCACAGGGTTCCAGGCAGACTCCGCGGCTCCTGAGTTGTTACTAACCCATCCACCTCCCTCCAGCTCTGCGCTGCCGGGCAGCCGCCCTCTCCAGCCCCGACTCGCGTGCAGACACGGAGGGGCTGCCGCCTTCCCCGTGGTGCACAGACCTGCCGTCCGATGATCTGAGTCCTCTCGGAAGGAGGGCAGGCACGGGGTGGGTGGAGGGCATGAGCGGGGTGCTCTGGAGGGGTGCAGGTGGGGAGGGCGTGCAGGAAGGGCGAGGAAGCCGCCGGGAAGGCCGGCACCAGAGATCGGAGTCTGTCGTCCCGTGGGCTCACCTGGGAGAAAACAGAGCTTTGCCCAGGGAATTCCTGTCGTTTTAAAAACTGATTGAGGCAAAACACCTTCTCTTGTCCGTGCAGCCTTTCCCGCAGTGGTGCGGCAGCCGCTGCAGGAGCCCGGGCTGGCGGGCAGAGCCTCTGCGCCAGCAGACGGGGCTGCCGGGGAACTCGGGAAGCCCGTTCCCACTCGCCGCGGGAACGCGAGCAAGGTCGGCCCACCTTCGGGCTGAGGAGCGCCGCTGTCAGAACTTCCCCACGGACAAGTACACAGCCCTGGCGAGCGGAAACGGATACGAGTAAGTGTAGGTGCGAGCCGCTCGTAGTTACTTCTGACCTGACAAGCAGCAAGTAAGGAGCAAGTCCGTGCCTGCAACGTCCCCGACAAAACGTCCAGCAGGCAGCCACAGAGAGCGTGTGAAGAAGCAGGAAAATGTGACCCGTCGTTTCCAAAGGAGAAAAGGAAAAGGCCGTCCGCAGACAGAGACGAAGACTTCCAAACAGCTGTCCCGCGTGTGTGTGTTCAGGGCCCGGGAACGCGGTCCCAGCGAGGGCACGTGGGGAGCCCCGGCTGAGGAGCGGAGGCTGCGGAAGAGCACCGACGTTTCAGAGAGCCCGGCGTGGGAGCGGGAGACGCCCCGGATGGGCTCAGCCTCAGACCGGGGACGGCGGGGGACAGGGCCGGCGGGGAGGACGCGGGTGAGGGGACGTCGCCCGGCCTGCAGAGCGGAGGGACGCGGTGCAGAAAGGGAAGAGAGCCCGGGACTAGCGTCCCAGGACCCCGGCCGTTCTCCCAGTTCCCTTCATCAAAGCTGAGCTGCCAACGGTCTCTGTGACGTACAGTGAACAGCCCTTAGTCACCTGTAAAAACAGGAGTTTACGGAATTGCCCCTAAAAATCTTACCAAGGACTTGCATTTTTCACTCATCCCTGACTCACTGAGACACCTCCCGAGTGTCCCACCTCCCCCCACCCCGCCCTGGCCCCGGGCTGTGGTCCAGGTAACGAGCTGCAGACCCGCAGCCTGGCCCCGGTGGGACTCCCGTTCCTCAAGGGCCTGTTCGGCGTTTACTCGGGAGAGGACGGCGTGCCGTGCCGTCGGGAGAGCAGAGGAGAATTGCCCCAGACGTGCATGTCCCTCTCGGCGAAGCCGAGTCTGTCCCGCACCCCGTTTCCCAGACGGGAGCCCCGGCTCTGTGACCACTCCCCTCTGGAGACCTCGCCCATCTCCTGCTCATCAGAATTTGCGTGGAAGAACAACAGAAGCCTGGTTGAGGCAGCAAACCCATTTCGGGAAGGTTTCGGCCAGCTCACTGGAAGCCAGGCTCAGAGAGCCCGGAGGACACGGCACCGTGTCTGTGAACCGTGGACACTCCTGGGAGCCGGCACAGCGGGAAGCAGGGGAAACAGGAAACGAGCAAGCTCCTGGGGCCCTTCCCGGTCACCCACAGGGACGGCCGGCGCCCACTGCAACCCACTACGACGTCCCGCCTACAGCAGCGAGGAAACCCCTTCAGTCAGCGACAGCGCATCGTGAACCCACCCCCAGACGTCTGGGAGGGTCCCGGCCCTCGAAGGGGACGTGGGAGCAGCTGTTGGAGCCAATGAGCCCGGCCTCCCCCCACTCAGCAAGGCCAGGGGGCCCCGCCGGGGATGCTGGGTTATGCTGCCCCTGTGATCAAATATTAATCGGAACTCTAATTGCTATCATTTAACACACTGTGCACCGTGAATATTTTAGAGCGTGGTCCCGTGGAACGCAAGGGGGGATGGGCGCGCCAGATGCCTGGGCCTCTGTCTCCCCTGCACCCTGCCCCCGTGCCCGGCTCTGGATTCGCCTTGGGTGGAAACGGGAACAGCGTTTCGGGTGTGACCACCTGGCTCCCCCGGCGGGTTAGGGGTGGCCTGTGGAATCCCTGCCCAGCCACGCGGGCCCTGCCCTGGGTTTCCTCATGCAGCAGGAGCACTCGGGCCGGACAGAGGCCCCGGGGCACGGGGTTCCCTCGGTAGCACGTCCGTCATCACAAGACGTGTTTGGGGCCCACGCTTCTCTTTTCCCCGGTTTTCTGAGTTCAGGGGACGGCACCGGGCAAGTTCCGCCTTCTCAGGGCCGTGGGGCACGTCTCATGGGTGGCGAGTGGTGGAACGCCAGGAGACTGGGAGACACAAGCCCGGGCGCAGTCCGCCCCACGGGTGAGCCTCACAGAGGTGGTCATTCCGTGGACGGAGCTGGGAGTGCGGGTCCCCCCAGCCCCGAGATGTCGAAGGTCCTCGGTGTCCAGGCCGGCTCCCTCCCCCGGGGTTGTCCTGAGGCTCTCGGAGCAAGTTCACACCCAGCGCTGGCGCAGCGCCGTCCGCAGCCCGCACTCGGTGAACACCCCTGCCACGGCGGCCGTCCCCTGAAGACTGCCCAGGGCCGTTCCCCACGTGTGAGCAGACGCCAGGACGTCCCTCACGTCTTCCTCACGAGGGAGCGGGGCTTGAGGTATCTTCACACACACAGAAGGTGTGAAGAGATGCTCAGTCCAATGACAAACCCACAGACTTGGCAGCGGAGCCCAGTGGAAAACGAGAACCCTGTTCTGAGTGTCCAGCCTCCTCCTGCCCCCACCCAGCACACCCGCCCCCCTGCGGTCAGCCCCTGCCTGCTGCCCCCGGCAGACAGCAGTGTCAGGGCCCGGGTCTCCGGGGCTGAGCCGCAGGCTGTGGGCTTTGTCAGTAAACGTGGCGCCCAGTTGTTTAGGGGGCGCAGCAGGGCACTGTGGGGCGCCCAGAGCGCCGACTCCAAGGCCACGCTGCTGCTGAGGCCACCTGGGCCCCGTTTCCCGTCCTGTCGTGTGTGCACATACGTGACAGTGACCGCTACACCCCTTCCCGCCAGCTCCACTTTTTGTTGAGCGACAGCACGAGATTCAGGGTTTGCGGGATGTGTGTGAAAGGCCTGCCCCAGCGCCTGCCTGTGGCGGACGCTCCGTAGGAGCTGGTTTTCGTCTTCAACGAACCGGGTCTGGGCCAGGTGGGTGGGCAGACAGAGGACCGCTCGGTGTGTCCTGCAAACGTAGGCCGGGCCCCCTCCCTGAGGCCACAAGTGGGCTTGAAGGCTGCTCAAGTCCGCACCAACAAGCTGCAATCACACCACACTTTGATAATCATGACAAAAAGGCAGTACGTGTTTCGCAGGGAGATGATTCCCTCCTCCCTGAAAGAACAGGTTCCAGGATCGCCCAGGGGAAGGGCAGCCTGTGGCGCGTTTTCCGACGAGAGTCTGGGAAGAGCCGCCCACTGTCCCCGACGGTGTCATGGCTCCCAGCCGTCCCAGGGCGTGACGTCGAGGGGCCGGCGGCTCACTGACACAGCTCTGTGGCCTTGACCGCAGTCCCTGGCTTCAGGGAGCCTGTCGGAAACGAGGGCTCAGGCCCCTCCCGAGTCACAGCTCTGGGTCAGAACCTGGTGCTCCCGAGCACGCCCAGCTGGGGAGGCGCCCCTGGTGCCCTCCTGCCTTCCACTGGGTGAGCGGCTCGCCCCGCAGGCAGGGCGTGACTCTGGCCACCACCGTGGGGGTGCAGGGACAGTGAGCCTGGAAGGCAGTGACTCCTACTGGGCGTGGCGGGTGTCAAACCTCGTGCGGGGGTGTCCCCAGCGTCACCAGAGCCGGCCAGGGTGTGAACTCCACATCCCGTGGTCTTCGGGCTCCAGAAGGAGCGTGGCCACCACGGAGCAGCGACAAACACCATGGGCTGTCAGAGAACCGGCTCTGACGTGGGACTGAGCTCAGGGCCTCAGGGGTGATCCTGGGGCGCAGGGGACCCCGGACTCAGAGCTGCGGTTTCTCGTAACCAAAAGGCACACTTGCCCTTTATTCTCCAAAAGTCCCCCCTTGGCCTCTCGGACCAGCAGTCCTGTGTGCCGGGGCCGTCTGCAGAGGCAACAGAACAGCTCCCCGAGCTTCCTGAGGAGGGGCCCACCTGCACTCGGCAGGTCTGTGGGCAGCTCCTGCAGGTGGGGGCCCACCCGGGGCCTGGGCGCCCCCCCACCCCCCTTCTCGGGATCTCGGTGACGAGCTGCCAGTTGCTCCCACCCTCCCCCGCTGGCTGGCAGAGGGCCCCTGGTAGACTCACCTGATCTGTGTGGTCGGGGAGAAGATTTCCCAGCGGGGTGCGCTAATATTGCGCATTGCGGAGCGTTGGGATAAAGATGAAAAACCCAGGCTGATGTTTTATTTATGGGCCTGCATGGAAACACACAGTTTAGGCTAAATTTCCCATTAAACCCCGGCTACAAATAAATGTGCTCGCCCAGGTCAACAGTCTCTGGGGCGCTGATTCCCGCGGCTCTCGGGAGAAGGGGGCGTCTCTCCGCTGTCGGGGGGGGGGGGGGCAGCACAGGACAGCCCCCGGGGCCGGCGCAGGGCTGGGGGCCCCGTCTGTAATGTATATTTTCATTTCGCTCTGAAGCAGAGCAAATGGGTTTTTGTAAGCGAGTGGCCTTATGGATTAGCTGAGTTATTTGTGACTTAGTGAAGCGGTCTGTTGAAATATGGAAAATGTTTTCCCAACTGAGGCCGCTTTCAGGGCCGCACACAGATGTTGTCCCGCCCGCAAGCAGCACAGACGCTGCTCTCGGGCGCGCGGACCGGGCAGAGCCTGAGCTCAGCACAGACGACGCCCCAGCGAGCCAGGCATGCCTGGGGAGGGCTCCCCCACAGTTTTCCCTGTGATCCCAAACCCGCAGAGCTGGTCATGCGGCCCAGTCTCATGGTCCAGTCCCGCAGCCCACCCTGGCCCGGCGCTGCTGTGGGCCGTGGTCCCATGTCATCTTCACCTCTGAGACACGGGACACGGCGCAGGGCCCCGAGGGCTGCCCTCCTGCGGGACACCCTCCTCCTTTCCCCCACCCTCCGGTGTCTGAACACGGAAGATTCCATGACGAGCTGTTAGACACGCAGCGCCAGCCAGCTGAGCTGGGAAGTAACAATTGCTCATGAGAGCCCGGAACATCCCCTTCAGGAACAGTCTCTGCACCCCAGGAGCCCCTGCACCTGCAGCCCCTACACCTGCAGCCCCTACAGCATTCGGACGCCTGCCCTCGGGCACCCCTTCCAGCAGAAACAGCGGACTCCTGACCTTCGAGTTTTTGTGATTTGTGTGGGCGTTCTTCTTAGAGCAGTCCTATGTTTACAGAAAAAACGGAGCGGAATGTAGAAGTTTGCGTTTATCTTCCCTGCTCCGGGCCCCCCAGCTCCCGTACTGAGTGTCACGCGTGCACTGCCTGTGATGGGCCGGCATCAGTTAGTCATCGTTGACTCTGGTCCCGGTTAGCCCCCAGCTCGCGCTCAGTCCTGCATCCTGTGGGTCTGGACAAACGTGCAATGAGTGACACGTGTCCACCCTCGGCAGCCATCACACGGAGCCCTCCCTCTGCCCGGGAGATCCCCTGCATCCGTCTGTCCGTCCCTCTCCACCCCTCCAGCCCTGGCAGCACGGACCTTCCAGCCATCTCCACAGCGTTGCCTCTTCCGGAGCGTCACTTTATTAGTGAATATTGAAAGTTTTTGCGCATTCGAATAATAGTTTTTTATCAGATGTGTTTTGCAAAAACTTTTCCCCAGCCTGTGGCTTGCCTTTTGTTCTCTTAACGGTGCCTCTGGCAGAACAGAAGTTTTTAATTTCAACAAAGTCCCACTTATCAACGTTTCCTTTCACAGACTGCGCTGCTGCTGGTGTTGTATCTAAAAGCCCTCACCCAGGGCCGCTGGGCTTCCTCCCGTGTCCTCCCCTGGAAGCGGTTTGGCCCTGAACGCCGAGTTTCGGTGTCCTTTTCACTGGGTTTGTGACAGGCGCAGGGTCTGTGCCCCCCACTCCTCCTGCACACAGATGTTCTGGGTCTCCGCACCGTCGGCGGGGCAGACGGCCCTTCCTCCTCCCAGAGGCCTTTGCTCCTTGTCGGCGATCAGTTGTCTCCGTTTGTGCAGCTGACTCTTGACCTTTGACTCATAAGTGGAGGAAGGAAGTGGATACTTCGCTCACGTGGTTTTGGACGTTTCGATGCAGGAGTCAGGGTCCCTGAGGCTCAGGATCCACGGGTGGCCACCGAGCCCACCCTTGTCCCTGGGCCCCCGATGGCCTCACCCCGTGGGCTCCCACTGGGCTGCGAAGCACAGACGTCACGGGGACACTCACAGCCCGACGCCGGGGCCTCGCACTTGTCCTGGGGGACAGCTGGCTGACGGTCTTTTCCACTCTTCTGCAGTTGTGTCCCTTGGCCGGTTCAGTTGTTTACACTTTTTGTTCATAGTTCAGTTCCTGAAGAGTCCCCAGTTTCACTTATTAGTAGTGTTGTTAGCCTGTAACCCTTAAGTCTCTGTGGTTGCTTCTTTTATCACTATTGGCTGTTGGTGATTCTTGGATTTGGGGTGTCTTATTTTTTTCTTTATTAGACTTCTGGTAAGAGCATTTGTATTTTTCCCTAAAACCAGCTCTTGGGTTTATTCATCAGTTGTGTTTCCCTTTCATAGGTTATTCATTTATATCTTTATCACATATTTCTGTTCCCTCCCTTAAGTTTCAACGACTTTACTTCTGAGTCCTTAACCGAATGCCTGGTCTCCTGTCTGCCTTTTTCTTACTCAATAACGAAACCACCGGGGCTCCAATCCCACGTGGCGGGCACTGAGGACCTCGCACAGCGCGGACTCGGACTTGGCGGTCTAAGTCCGAGCTTTCTGAGTGCGCTGCGGTCACGGTGCCCGGTGCCCCTTCAGTCTGAGCGTGATCGCGGAGCGTGTCTGCCGGTGCCCAGCTGGCTGCAGCATTTCCCTTTCTGTGGCTTCAGTTTCTAGTGTTACTGGGTCATGATGAGAGAATGCAACCTGCAGAAGCTCTGCTCTTCGGAAACTGTGGAAGTCCTTTCGGGCCCCCTGTCTGATCAGCTACATTTTTGCTTCCAGTGTTTGATCAGTTGCTACCAAATTGTCTTTATTCGGACTCTCTGCATGTCCACCACGTGGGCTAGGGAGACGAATCTCAAGTCTGGCGTCTCACTGACTAGCTATGTCGTGTCCTCCTTAGTCCAAAGGGGCAACTGGGAGTGCCGGTGGCAGTGAGGCGGTCCAGGTGCTGGACGCAGGTCCCAGGACTCGGCACCAGGAGAGCCGTCTGTCCAGCCGTCGATGGCAGTGTGCCATTTCCTCTTTGTGAGTTTCCGTGGTTTTATTTCTCAGCATCTATGACCTCGTGAATACTATCCCTTCACTCTGGATTCTTTTAACATTGATAGAAAATTGTGTTGACTTCACTTTTTAAAATAACTTAAAATTGTACATTGTCATGACATTGATCCCATGACCCCTCCTTTGTCTCTGTTTACATTCACCTCATTTTCCCAGCCCTTTCCATTTTTAATTCTTCCAAACTGCTTTGTTTTAGGCGTGTTTCCCGTAGAGAGCCTATAGGTGGACCTGGGTGACTGTGTCCTCACAGGACGATTTAACCCGTTCACATTTATTGCAGTGGCTCCTGCCTTTTCTCCGTCCTCATGCTTGAGGTTCCTCCCCATTTCTCTCGTTGTTCAGCTTTTCCTGTGCAGGTGACATTCTGGTTTGGTTTTATTTTCCTTTCAAGTGACTGGGAGAGGAACTGCACTGCTCCTAGCTCCTTGGGCTCTTGACAAAGGACTGGGGTCTGCGTGTTTCTGATCACCAACTGCAAGGATAAAGCAGGTTCTCTTGCCTTAGAGAGGCACTTGAGGCTCTCTGGCTTGTTCCATAGTTGATGATGCGGAGGTCTGATTGAAGTTCACGCTCACCTTTATAAAAGGCATGGGCTGACTACGTATCTGTAAAAAAACAACAAAGTCTGACAAAATTGAGAACCCAAGATTTTGACCGTGTGCTGGGGCAAGAAGGATCTTTTGGGGGCAAGTTCAAGGCCTTACTTAGCACTGAAAATTGTCAGAAAATGTGTTGATCGTGGGATATGGATGTTTAGTCAGACAGCTTTAATTTTTAAAGAAAACATCAGATTTCACTGAAATTTGCATTAGAAAGCCAATTATGTAACGAAATTGGGGGAGACTATCATGAACTCCTGGCCTCAGCTCTACCTGCTCCAGTACTGTCGGGAGATAAACGATAAGGAGGCAGATTTCCACTTCCCCCCGAAACACCCGGGTCCCCCCTCCTCGTCCCGTCTGCGGGGAACAGCAGCTGGCCGGCCCCGTGCAGAACACGGCGGAGGATGAACATCGTGGTTTGAATTACTGCAGGCGGCTGGGGAGCCTGGGAAAATCATCTGCACAAATTGAAACCTGAAATGTTGATATCAGCTATTAAATTAATGTAAGTTAGTCTGAAACAATATCTAATTAAAATAATTTGAAAAATGACTTGGAAATTGGAGCCGACACTCGCTTTCGCTGCCTGTCGCTGCTGCCAGCTCGCAGCCGAGCCCCGTCCCCGCCGAGGCCGGCTCTCGGGAGACCTCCCCGGAGAGCCGGCAGATAACAGCCTCGTCTGTTTACTCAGTTCTGGCTGGAAGGCGGGCTGAGGGCCCTTCCCGGGCACCCGAGCTGTGGGCCTGACAAACTGACCTTTCAGTTTCCAAGGAGAGAAAGCCTTTCAGGCCCCGGGCTCTCGTGTAAACGTTTGCGCTGGAGGCTCAGGCGTGCCCAGCGCCTGCCCCTCACACGGGGCCTCGGACGGAGGGAGCGTCGGGTCCGGAGGGGCAAAGAGCGTGAAGCGACGCGCCCCGCAGCGGCGGCAGCTGCCTGCGAGTGCGCAAGACGTGCCGCCGGGCCCGGGGCGTCTCCGTGGGGCAGTGGGCGCACACGGAGGGCCCCCGAGGGTCCCCGGGAGCATCTAGCTGGGGGGCACAGCCTGTGAGTGTGGAGCTGAGGGGCCTGCAGGGGGAGCGCCAGGCCGGGCGCAGACCTGCGAGGCCCCCAGCATCTGCAGCGCGGTGGCCCTCGGCGCTCTCTCCCCAGCAAGAGATCACGGAAGCGGAGCAGCGCACCGTGCCGCGACGCGCTGCTTGCTAACCCGTGCCGTCACGGAGAAGCTGGCTCTGCTCCCTGCAGCCACCCAGGCACGGCCGTGCCGGCTACGGCGGAGGCTCGGCCTCTGCTGCTCCAACGGGCCCGGATCCGCATAAAAATCTCTGACTAAATCTGCCAGTTCTGTACACACGCTAATGTATGCTTATGTTCAGTGGAACACACAACTGATCGTCTGATGCCTTACACACTTCCTGTTAAGCGCGCCCCGAAGTTTTGCTCAGACCCACGTTAAATAAGTTGCTCTTCCGTAGGCACAGCGCGGGCCATGGGGCACTTCTGGGAGGGCTGTGAGTTCTCCCTGTTCCCATCAGCGCACTGGGAGAAGCAGGGGCTCAGCTGACCCTCACTCAGAAAGTAACCGGAAATGCTGGAATGGAAAGACCCGGAGACACAACTTTAAACATCGCCGGTTGTCTGGAGTCAGTGAAACTCTGGAAGGTCCCAAACCAGGCGAAAGCAGAACCCGTACATGGACACTGACATTGACCATGAAACACCCGATGGTGTTTCCCCAACCAGGCTGACCTTGAGCTTCAGTGTCCACGACCTTACAGACTGTGGGCAGGAGGCGAGCCCCAGGGCGAGGCTGGGGAAGACAGCTGGGGTCACCTCAGAATAACAGCACAGCCCCCTTTCACCCAGAAGGTGGGGCGCTGCCTGCCCTCAGCGTGGTCCCTGGGTGGGGGACGGGCAGGTGTTTGCCCTCACAGCACCCGCGTGGTCCCTCAGCCCCCAGCAAGGAATTAATTCAGTGTCGAGCGGTCCCGAGTGAGTGGGGCGTCCAGAGGCCTAGAGGGAAGACAGGCTCGTTCCACCCAAAGGAACCCCCTTCTTCTCTGTGTTCAAGGGGTTCCCACCGTTAAAACCCCGGGAAGGAAGTGTTTTGGACAGAAACTTCCAAGAGCGTGCCGGGGAACGGGCGGCTGGAAGGACGGACAGAAGGAGCCTCAGACTGCGTGACGAGTAGACCCCGCACGTAAATTTAAGTGTTTGTGTGTGTTTAAAGGGAAACAAGAGGGAGGAAAAACTGTGACCCAAAGGTTAAGAGCCTTAAAGTGACTAAACAAATGGAAAACACTGGGATGTTTAAACTGAGAGATACAAGGAAAGCTTACACCAACAGACAGGAGTCAAGACAGAGCAGATGCAGCCGAAGAGGGAATCGGTGAGCCGAAAGATACGCTGGAGAAATGATCCAGAATGCAGCCCGGAGAGATGGGAATACACGTGCATTTTAAGAGTCAGGAGGCCTAGCAGCCCAGGTGAGAACACCGCACGTACCTCGAACAGGAGCCCCCAGAGGGGAGAGGGTCTTCAGGAGGCCACGTCTGCAGCTGCAACGGCTGAAAATTTTCTGTCGCCACCAGTTCTCAGACTCGGGATGTCTCAGCGTGAGACCATGCCTGTGTCCAGACCTGTAACCGAGACCGCAGGGCCTCCGGACAAAGGAGAAAAGCGCACGCCCCAGGTGGAGGGAGAATTCGCCTCGCGGCTGATTGCTCAGTGGCCAAAACAGAACCAGGAGACGGGCGGGGGACGTCTGCGTGTTACCACGGGGAGACAGTCGTCAACCTAGAGTTGTTCCACGGGAAGATGCCTTTCAAAAACGAGGGCTTAAAAAACAAGAGTTGAGTAAGGATACTTCCCAGGAAATGAGTCTGTCGCCAATAGGTCCTCATTTAAGTTAACTCTAAAGGGTTTCCCACAGACAAAAGAAAATGACCCCATCGGGAAGACGTGAGGGGCAGACGGGCCTTGGTAGGCACCCCCGCACCGGAACAGGGCCTGGGCAGGGCTCCTGTCCCTGGCCGCACCCCCAGGCCCCCCCACACCCAGCTGCCCCTCCCACGGCGAAGGCTCCAAGCTGGCCCTTGGCCACTTCCTGAGGTGACCACCCAGCTTCCCGAAGGGGTGGAGGCTCCTGTGGACGCGTCCAGCTCTTGCCCGGTCCCAGGCCAGGCCTGTCGGTGACCGGGCTCCTTCCAGGGAGCCACAGCTCTGTCCCTGCAGCGACAGCTGCTCAGAGAGTCATGGGCTCTGCAGTGGGGGCCGAGGACCGTCACCCTCCACCAGGGCTGGGCAGAGAGCCTGGGGCTGGGCGTCTTCCCCGGGTCCGAGAGAGGAGACGCTGGGGGGCCACACTGGCTCTTAGCAGCAGGGCCCCGCCCCCCCCCCATCTGAGGCAGCTCACCTGGGGCCCTGGGGCCCTAGGGGGCCATCGTGAGCCGGTCGCCCCCTGCTCCCCCCTTCCCAGCCCTGACGGAGCCAAGGAGGGGCCTGGGCACCTGGGGCAGCAGGTCGACTTCCTGCCCCCGCGCCCCCTCGTCTCCCCGGCACCGACCCGGCACCGACCCAGCACCGATGTGAGCCCCACAGGCTCCAGCGCAGGCGGCCGCCCCTGTGAGGACATGTGCGGCCCAGTCCCTCCTCGCTGACCGGGCGAGTTCTGACCAGGGACCACGCCAATTCCAGTTCGGTCAGCCAGAGGTCCCCTAATGACCGTGACGGTCCTCCAGCTCCCTGTCCCTCCCCTCTCCGGGGGCAGAAGGTGGCCGAGAAGATGCATGTTTCTGTGGTGGAAATTCGTGCGGATACAGCTTGGGGCCCGGGGGTGTCGCTCTGCCAGGACCGGGCTCGGCATGCAGACGCCAGAGGCTCCCCTCGAGTCGGGGGTCAGGTGCCGCCTCCCCGCCCCGCTCCTCGAGCTGCCCCCTGGCCCCCCACCCCCAAGTGGTCCCCACCACCTCGTGGCCCACAGAGGGGACTCGGCACGTCCTTCCGGGTGAAGGTGAGGGGGAAGAGACGGGCAGGGCCCTCCGCCGTGGCGACGCGCTTAATTACACGGGATGCTGCGTGAACTGTCAAGTGCAGAGAAGTGTTCCGATAAATTAAAACATTAATTAAACGGCTGTGGCCGAGTTTTGAGATCGTTGCGGGGTTCTGCTGCTCCAGGTAATTTGCATATCCCTTCATCTAGCGAGTTTAATTTTAAAGGACTTCTTTGTGGTGTTTGGAAGCCCTTTGTGTCTCCGGGAAGATAAAAACGGGCTTTTATGCATCATCCTCAACTCATTAAATCGGCTCTCCCCCCTCCGACTCCCGCCGGCCGGCTCGCCCCATGGCCCGGAGTCTGCGCCTGGCCCCGGAAACTGTCATGGTCATTGCGGAGGTCACCAAAGGGTGACGGGACGGCGGCCCGCCACTCTGCTTATCAGAGTCTGAGCAGGTGTGTTCGCAGGCAGACACGGGGCGCACCAGCCCGGGAGGGCAACCCCGGCACCTAAGAAGGGACGGGCCACGGGAGGGACACTGTCCGTGGGAGGAGGCGGGGTGTCCGGTTCCACCCACCAGAGGGTTTGTGAGAATGGGTCCCTATGGTTGTGGGGGGTCCCGGAGGGAAGGGTGTAAGATGAAGAGCGGTGTGCGAGGAAAACCGCAGGAGCATGCCGGAGGGTCTGAGCTCACAACCGCCGGGCGACTCCTGGGCACTGCTTGTGCTCAGACACGCCCCAAGGGAAACGGAGAGAAAGACCAGGAGTGGGGTGAACGATGCACCCTCTGCGTGTTCTGGGAAAAAGCAGAACCTTTAAGTTTGTACTCAGGCGGGGCGCTGTGCGGGCCCAATAAATCCGTGGATTATCCGATGCCAAGTGTCAGCCCGGGGCCCGTGCAGCCCCTGCCGATGCCCACACACTCCTCACCCTGACACGGGGGCCTCCACGCACACGGTCTTCATGAGGGGAAACTGAGGCAGGCCCTTGGGCCGCATGGACGACGGCCGTGCTTTCCCTGAGCTGAGAGTGTCCGAGCTGTGTTTCCGCTGGGGGCGAGGCCCGCCTGGGGGCCGGGACCCAGGGGACTGGAGGGCAAGGCCCGGCGGGTTTGTGGGAGACGCCGGGGCGGGCTGGCAGGCTGTGCTGAGGGGTCTGCACTTCACGCTGCAGGCGGGGCACCAGGCCAGCACTCGGCTGCCCCACGGAGTCCCCGGCCGCCGCCTGCCCTGCGGGCGAGGTTCTGCTGGAGAGCAGCCGGGGTCCCCTCCTGCGTCGCCCTGGAGCCTCACCACACAGGGCGGGTGGCCCCGCCCACCCTTCCCGGGAGTCCGCTCAGCCCTCTGATGCCCGGCTGTTGTTCCGTTCCCGAGCCTGCCGGCCGGCCGCTGCCCCTAAATCCCGCTTTTCCGTGCTTCCTGCTCACCGCTGCCCCCAGGGCCGCCTGCTGCTCAGTGGAACGTGTCCTGTGCTCACGGCAGCAGGTGGAAACCCCCGGCTGGTCCAGACGCTGCTCTCCCCGTCGAGGCCCCGCTTGGGCCGCGCCCCACACCCCGAGCCCCGCACCCACTCCACAGCAGCGGCAGCAGCAGCAGCGGGAGGTCCTGCTGCCGTGACCCAGAGGGGCAGTGCTGCGCGTTCTTTCGGGGACGGGCCGTCACCCGGAGGTGAAAAGCACATCCATTCGTTCAGAGGGGAGACCTTTGCCAAGACGACGGAGGGGCCCCAGCCGTGGCGGGCAGTGGGGATGGTGGTGGTGGTGACAAGGGGCTCCCGTCCGTCCCCTGCAGGGCACTGTGTCCCCCCAGACTGACAAGGCTGCGCCCCAACAGGCGGCTCCTGGCCGTCACCCCCTGCGTCCACCAGGACCGCAGGGCGCTCTTTGCTCTTGGGGTCTGAATAAAATTCCATTTGTTCTGGTTTTCATTTCCAAAATGACGGGGCTTCACCCCAAAGAGCGTTCCTGCACAGCTGCAGCCAAGATCGGCCGCTCTGTGACTCCCTCCTCCCTACTCGGGGGGCAGGCGGGCTTGCAGGGCGAGCCCAGGGCGGCTGGGCAGTCAGGGACCTGTGCCCGTTGCTTCCGGAGCTCAGGCCCCCGGTGTGACATGGGGGCGGCTCGTTCTCCGAAAGTCTCCCCCTCCGCCCCCGCTGTTCCCCACCCGTCAGGAGCAAACGGGGGGAGGCTCGCCGTGGAGCTAGGTTGTTACAGACGCGTCTGGTCGGGACACGAACGAGAGGGCGTAGAGCAGCCCCCGGCACAGGCAGGGGGACGCAGGCCCCTGGCCAGCCAGCCCGAGCAGGGGGCCTCGTGTCGCAGTGACCGTGTAACTGCTGCCCGTCGTGGTGTTCTGACTCGGGACCCCGCAGTTCGCACCCATGTCCAAGAGCCCGAGAACGTCCTTCCTGCGACGGCGTCCTCTGGAGGGAGTCGCAGGGACGCTGGCCCGTGGGCCCGGCTCCCAGTGGGAGGCGGGGCTCAGGGCCTCCCGCTCAGGCGAGTCCACGGGGCGGCTGTGCAGCGGGGCGTCCGCGCCGCGGAGGAAACTGCT
This sequence comes from Phyllostomus discolor, assembly GCF_004126475.2. Lineage (NCBI taxonomy): Eukaryota > Metazoa > Chordata > Mammalia > Chiroptera > Phyllostomidae > Phyllostomus > Phyllostomus discolor. The sequence goes on along the minus strand of NC_040912.2, from coordinate 95,076,713 downwards.
GAGGGAGTCTGGAGGGCAGTCCCTCGCGAGCTGACCCCTGTCCTTCTCCGTGTTTCCTGACAGTGGACAACAAGGACAACCTGGAGAGATCGTCTGGGCTGAGGATCCTTCAAGCCGGAGTGGGGTCGGTGAGTAGCCGAGGGGCTTCCTCGGAGACGCGTCGCTCGCTGCGCGGGGAGCCCGCTGCGCGAGGCCCGGTAGGGCGGCCGGTGAGCTCGGTCCCGTGAGGTCACGGCCGAGGGGAGGCCGGCGGGCAGGTGCTGGCTAGCCTGCGTCCCGCAGCGGGCACGCTGCCCCCGGCGGCTGCAGCGCTCGACCCCGGTCGGCTGCCTTTGGGACCGCCATCCCGTCTCCCCGAGAAGAGGCGGTCGTGGGTAAGAAACACCACGTGCTTCTCCAGTGCTTCGTGGTTGTTGGATTTTCGGGCAAGGGCAGGCCAAGGGCATCGTCACCCTTTCCCCTGGGGTTCCAGAGGGCGCCCCTCATCTTAATTATTTAGGGGCCTGCTCGGGGGGGGGGGGGGGCGACACAAGAGCAGGCGTGTCCCGTGAGCTGATTCACATCACCCGAGAGCGGTGTCCCCCCGGGCGCGGCTGTGCGGTGCGCGGGAGGGGGCGCCTGGCGAGGCCTGCGCGGGTGGCCCGGCCGGGCCTGGGCCCCGACCTCAGGACGTGGAAGGGGTTGCACTCGGGGTGGCGGCTCTGCGTCAGCGTGGACCGGGCCTGTCTCGCGCCCGCATTGGGAACGGTCGATGTCATGCCCCGAGGCCTCCTGGGGCGGCTGACCACGTGTGGGGGCGGAGGGCTCTCGGCAGCAGGGGTCTCCGCGGAGCCACCCGAAGACCCGCCGCTTCCTCAGGGGCAGCTCCCCGGCCCGGCAGCCGCGGGTCCTGCTCGCGGCACAAGAGCCTGTCTGACGGGTGGTTCCTCGGGGCGGCAGCCCCCGCACCCACCGAGGAGCAGGCGCATGGGGGTGGGGCGGCTCCCAGAGCTCAGTGCAGTGCCTAGCGGACACTCGTGTCCCTGTGACCCGGCGTGCGGGGTGGGCACCACCAGTGACTGACCAGAACTCCTCGGAAAATTCCGGGAGGTCCGGCAAGGCACCCCCGTCCCTGGTTTTCCTCTGCCGGTGGCCGGGGCTGGGGGAACGAAGTGTCTGTCCCCTGTCACGGGCAGGACTTCAGCAGCCACGAGGGAGAGGACAGCGGGCCGGGACCCTCTGAGCCCCTGGGAGGGTTGTCTCCACAGCACGGCATTGTTGGTGCCCGGGGGTGGGGACAGACCCCGACGCATTCAGGTCAAGGACACCCGCGCCCCCCGAGCCGAGGAAGGGTGTCTGGGCCGCCGGGCACCAGTCGGCGTGTCGGGAGGGGGGTCCCGTGCCCGTGAGGTGACCCTGCCTGGAGAGGGCAGGTGAGGGGCGTGGGGGCCCCCGCTGTGGCAGCTGCACCCGAGGGCCTCTGCCTGCTTCCCGGGCCCTCGAGGGAGGACCCGACGACAGGGGCAGCCCGCTGACCGGCTGCTGCGCTCGGCCAGCTTCCCCAGGCGCCCCGAGCACGTGCCCGATGCCGCCGGATCGAGGGGCCCGGCCAGCGAGCCTGAGCCCGCAGGGCAGGCCCGTCGCTGCCGCCGGTTTTGCAGAACGTGCTCACTCCCCCCCACTACCCCCCCCCCCCCGGAGAGAAACACGAGGGTCAGGAGGTTGTGACCTCGGTCTCCTTGCTCCTCCCAGTGCCACGCCCAGTCCCTGCTCCCGCGCCGGTGCCCGCAGCCGCGCGTCCACGCTCGTCTCTGCGCCCGCGACCTCTGCTGACTCCCCCCCCGCCCCGCCCGTCAGGGCCCCGGGCCGCCGGCCCTGCTCAGGGTCCGTCTGGAGCCCTCCCTCAGCTCCACGAGGCTGTCATCTATCCCCTCTGGGCGCGGCCTCGCTCCCCAGGACTCGGTCTCCCGGTGGTCCGAGGGGCGCCTGGGGCCCAGCGGGGGTGTCGTGAGGGTTTCCAGAGACGTGGAGGCCACGTGCCTGGGGTCTGGGGCTCCCGGTCACTGCCCACTGGTGCCGCTGGTGCCGTGGTCACCCTCCCGCTAGCCGGGCGTGGCCCTTCTCACACACCCGCCCCTCGGCCTCCTGGTCGCCTCTCCCCTCTCTCCTCTCTCCTCTCCCCTCTCTCCTCTCCCCTCTCCCCTCTCCCCTCTCTCCTCTCACCTCTCTCCTCTCACCTCAGGGCCACAGTGTGGCAAGTCCCCACCTGGTCTCGAGTGCTACACACTCGTTGCCTATTTGTCCCTGTGTGTGGCACTTCCAGGGACACACTGACTTCTCGCCTCAGTCTTTGTCTCCCTGTCCCGGGCGTCCGTTACGGCGTTGATGCTTCTGTCTTTCGAGATGTGGTCAGCCTGCTCGTGCTCGAGCCCCATCTTTCCGCCCAACCGGGGCCTAACCTCGGGCTGCACACCCCTTTCCTGCCGCCCGGCCGTGTCTCCCCGGGCCTCCGCGGGCCCCTGGCTGTGTCTGGACACTGAGAGGGAGGAACGCACACGAGTTCGCCACAAGTGTTACAGGACCCGGGAGCCTTCGTGGGAAGGGGTGACGGAGCAGCAGCCGCGCCCGAGCGTCCGCGCTGCGTCTGAGGGGCCTTGGGCGCCGTGGGGCAGCACAGGGTGCGGGAAGGGGGGTGAGCAGGGACCGGCCGGGCGGGAGAGGGAAGGCCCCAGGGAAGGAAGGGCCGTCGGCTCTGCCCTGAGCCCGAGAGCTGTGGGCCCGGCGGTGGGAGAGACTGTTCCCCCGGCTGACCTTTGTGCACGGCACCTTGCCGCACTGTGACCTGAACTTCTTGAAGGGCAAAACTGAACTCTTTTCTCCTAAAACCAAAACACGCCCCTGAGGAAAGCCTGCTTGCTGGAGTTGGACAGGAAGTCCGATGAAGCTGCATGAAAGCGTCCGCAGCAGCCGCCTAGAGGTTCCGTGTTCAGCCCACCGACGGCGCCCCCACCCCGGCGCTCAGCCCCGCGGTGGGCTCCTTTCCGACCTTTGCCAGACGCACCTGTTGTGACTCCTCCTGTTTCTCAAAAGTGAAGAAAATCACACAAAAATCAACTCGATCTAATTAACTGCACTTGACGTATCGACGGATGTGAGTTTGGTACGAACCATCTGGCCCGCCTCCCGGAGCTCGTTTGGAGGGAGGGACCGCGTCACGTGGGCCCACGGGTCTGTAGATGTGCTTCCGGCCCGAGAGCCAGGAGGGCGCTGGTGATGCGGCGGTTGCCATAGCGACAAATTCAATTTTTATTCAGCATCAGAGTAAATAGTCACGTAAAGTGAAATGAGCGATGCCTGCATCTCACCCACCCCCTTGCCCTTTCCTCCCACCTTCGTCCGTGTTTTTACGGAAACACACGTTCTGAAGGCCTCCCTTCTGGGGCCGGGACCGGCCCAGGCTGGGTGTGACGGCGTCCCCGTGAGAAACGGAGGGACACTTTGATCAGGGGCAAGATGGTCCCCAGAGCGTCCCCGGCAGAGCAGGGCATGAGGCACCGGAGTCCTCAGAACAACGTAATGTTCCAGAAACCCCCTCCAGTCCTTCGGCCGTAAGACTGGGGTTCGCTTGGGGGTGAAGAGATGAGAGGGGCACAGGCCAACCCCACAGCTCCCTGAGGGCAGCCGGGAGGCGGCCGGCCGGCCGGCAGCACCTGCTGGTCACACCTCCAGCCGCCCCTGGTCCTTGGTTCCCGTGAGGGGGCCGCAGTTCGCAGATGAGGAAGCCCAGAGCGGTTACGGGACCCAGCGGCGTCCGGGTTCACCTCCGTCCCTAAACTGCCCCGCGGCTTCGAAACCAGAAAGCCCGTGAGCTCTGCCTTCCGGAGGCTCCTGCACTCGTTGGACTGGCCTCAGAGCGGTTTCTGGTCTCCCTGGGACCCTCCAGCGTCCACCTGGAGACCGCAACCGGCTGCTGGCCACGCCCTGCGCTCCTGTCTCGGGGTTTCTGAGGGGACACGTGAGCCCACGGACCAGCGGCTCAGGTGGCAGGAAGGACACCTCACGGTTCTGGGCCAGAAGTCCAGCACCCAGGTGTCAGCAGGGCTGGGCCCATCGGGGGCCCTGGGGGCCAGCCAGTCCAGCCCCCTGGACGAGCACCCTGCTCTCGGGGGGTCAGCCTGCCCACAGCCTCCCTGTGAGTCCCGCGCCACTGCGAAGGCCCCGCGTCAGGCCAGGTCCCAGCGAGGCCCCCGGGTGGGGCTCCAGTGCATCTTCAGCCTGTCACCCAGTGCTGCCCCTCCCGCTCCACCAGGAACACGACTGTTAGGAAACCCCTTTCTCCCCCCAGTTAACAACCCCCTGGCGGGAGGCGTAGAGGGGGCCGCTCCGACCTGATTTGAGGCCCTGGCGCTTGGCGGGCGATGGGGCAGCTGCCCCTCGGCCCTCGTGGCGGGGAAGAGCCGTCTCCGCCTTCACGTCCACCAGCGAGCGTCCAGTCACGTGACCTCACGTCTGTCGTCCCTTCACCTGTGAGCCCCGAGCCGAGGCTGTGGTGTCTCAGTCACGCCAGTGTCTCCGCGCTCAGCACGGCGCCAGACACACGGCAGGAACTTGCAAAGGCGCACCCAGAGAGCGGGGCTGGGAGCCCTGGGCCCTGGAGGGCACCCCCGCCCCCTCCGCACCGACCGCCCCCGCAGACCGGTTCCCGGGACAGACCGGCCGTGCTGCCGCGTCCTCCGTGGTCACCGAGCCCCAGAGCACCCTCCTCTGTGACCCGGCCCCGTTCCCTCCCTGACCGCTCACGCCGCAGCCTGCTTCTCCGTGGCCGTGGGCTTGAAACCTCCCTGCTCTCCGCTTAATCCACGAGCTGGTTTCAAAGGCTCTTTCCACCTGTGTGGAATCAAGGCAGCATAGAATAGAGTCAAATGCCAACTTTAAAATAATCTCACGTCGAAACAGACCTGCCCTCCGTGGGGTGGCTGGCGAGTGAGCGGAGGCGAGCGTGGCCGGAAGGAACTGGGTCTGAGTCCTCAGGGCCCCTCGAAAAACCACCATCACCTGCACACCCCCCACCCCGACCAGACCGACGGCTGATGGTCAGCGCCACCCAAACCGACAGCGACCCCAGGCCGGGCCGCCCTGGAGCCTGCACGTGGACAAGCCCACGGCTGGGGGCCAGTCCTCAGCGTCGGGCCGCACTCCCCATTTGCAGAGCACGCTTTGTAATCCCGGATCTGGGAGCCCCCCAGTAACCCCAGAGGGAGACCACTGCCACTGGGGCCCGGCCGTCTCCGTCCACCTGCAAACAGGAACCCCCTCGTGTGTCGGAGACACAGGGCCTCGTTAAGAGGCTAACGAGGCCTCTGCACGTGCAGACCCTCCTACTGGGCGAAACCCTGTTTTTCACGAGAGCACAAAGCACACACGTCTTTCGGAAGTAACTGCTTCCCTGCGTGAGCACTGGAACCCACAGACACTGGGAAGGTCACACCGTGTCCCCTTACACGGCAGGCGTGTCCCTGCCATCACGGAAAAGCGCTGACCTGGGCCAACATGGACCAGGAGCTGTTTCCAGTGGGCTGCGGGCCCTGCTCCATAGGGTCACCACGCAGGGCTGCCCTTGTGACCTTCTACCTCAGGTCGCCTCTGTGAAGGCCCCTCTCCAACAACAGTCTCATTCTGAGGTCCTGGGGGCTTGGACCCCAACCTGCAGGTTTTCGAGGACACAGCCACAGCACCGACCTCGGTCGGACCAGTTCCGTCTCATTGAACTCGGGGCTCCTTTATCCAGTGGGTCCAGGAGAGAGTTTGGGCGGCCAGCTTCTCAGAAATGCTGTGCCGTCTCCTACACCCTGTTGTCACAGAACTAATGGAAAAGTAAAATTCTCCCAAAGCCGGTCAGGGAGAGTGGGGTGGGGTGGGGGGAGAAAAAAAATGTAATGTGTAGTTTGAGTAACATGGTGGACACTCTGGTCCAAAAGCCCCTGACATCAGGGGTTGACCTGGGACACCAGCCGTGAAATGAAGCAGGAATCACCTGTGGTGTTCCGCCAGCAATGGCGTCCGGGTAGCGGGTCCCAGCTGCCCAGTGCGGGCACTGCCACTGGCCGGTGCCCTGGAGCGGTTTCCGGGGAGGAGGTGCTGCTCCCCCCTCCAGCGGGATGTGACGTGGGGACCCCGGGAGAATTCTCGACACTGAAGCAACATAAACTGTGTTGCGGTTTTCTTTCTTCAGCAAAGGGTTGTTTGCGGCTTATTTACTGACAGGAGCCTTTTCCTTTCGGTGTGGGGCAGGTGGGCTAATGAGTTTACTTTAGGGACGCCAGCGAGGCTGCCTCCCCACCGCAACATGAAAGGAACGACTGTTAAACCGCTAATTCGAGGGTCTTCGCTAAGTGAATGCAAACAAATTCTGGTCCTCAAAGCCCCGCTAATATACAATGTTCAATTTTTAATTTCCAGTCCATCTTAGATTACGGGGATGAAAAACAATATTTAATCCCTCGTTAACACATGAATAAGCGGAAGCTGTCATTTTCACCCAGACAATAACGGGATTATCTCAAGAACTGTCAGTTTATGTAAAAACATTATGTTGCCCAAATTTTCATAAAAATTAGCGGTGGGTAATATTCAAGATCAGAGCGATGGGAACAGGCAAGTCTGCCTTCATGGTAATAAATATTCATACTTGTCTGCTCGGGAGATGAAAATCTAATCAAGGGGCTATTGAGGCACTGGCTTTTCTTCCCTCCACTGACGATGTTTCATCCGAGTCGGGCTGGATACGGAAACTGGTCTCTCGAGGCCCCCAGGCCAGGGGCACTTGGGCCACGGGCGGAGTCCGCGTCACACGCTGTCCCGGCAAACCCCGCTCCCACCGGCAGACACCGCAGGCGTGGCGGGCTGCCATCCGGCGCTGCTCCGCACCCTGAGCACTCCGTGCGACACGGTGTTCGCGCCCTCCTTCCTTTTTTTAGGGAAAACAACAACATGATTTCATGCCAGTTAACTCCTGGCTCCGGCAGGGTTAGAGCCGCCTGTGTTTGTGCTTTTGTTGACAATCGCCATAAATCAGGAGACACTCGGCACGAAGCCTAATGAAACACGCGTGGCTTTGAGAAGAAAAGCCGGGGACGGCAGGATGTGGCGGTGTGCGCGTCACGTGTGTGCATCTGTGTGCACACGTGTGTGGAGGGGCACGTGCGTGTGTGTGTGTGTTCCCACCGCCTCCTGGGGGGCCGCACTTTCCCCTTCGCGCCGTCGGGCATTTGAAAACGCCGAGTTCCACAGCCACCCACCCCTAAACACGGGAGCAGGCGGGCCCACGGGTGTTCCTGGCCCCTCGAGGGACCGTCATCAGCAGGTGGACGCTCAGGTCACTGAGAACCCCTCAGTCTCGGGTGCCTCCCTTAGGGGAAAGGGGAGGACCGGGGGCCGGGGGCTGGCACTCCCGGGAGGGGGCTGTGACGTGGCCTCGGCGTGCACTGGGGACGCTGCCACCTGCAGAGGCCGGGTCCCCTCCAGTCGCTGTTAACTGTCGGAGAGCAGGGAGCTTGTGCTGGTGCCTGTAGCGTGTGTATGGCCGTGCTGTCCAGTCACTTTTAACCCCCCGACTCAGTGGCGCTCATTATGGGATGGCCCGGTTACTGGGGAAAAGCGTGGGTAATACTTGCTTTCTGAAGACAAAGGTTCCTGGACAGAAGTCCTGTCCCCAGCCCCTCTGCTGCGTGGCAGGAGAGCTGAAGAGGGGAGAAGCGGGAAGGGCCTGGACCGGCTTCCTTCCTCGCACTCGGCCTTCACGCTCCGCGTGTGTCCCCAGCAGCCGGCGCTGAGGTCCCCCAAGTCACAGCCCCCAGAGCCCTGTCCCCTCTGCACGGCCGGGAGCCCCGTCTGACGCTGGTGCGGAGACGTGTCGTTCTCACGTGGCGTGTTCTCACGTGGCATGTTCTCAACGTGGCGTATTCTCAACGTGGCATGGGGGGCGTGCAGAGCGGGCGAGAGGAAGAGCCCGAGACGGGTCGTGTCCGACGTGGTGAGTGGGGGGGTCAGTGAGCGTCTCGGGGGCGTTCACCCCCCTGCAAATCGGGCCTGGGTGCGTCCCTCAGGCACTGCCCTCTCTGGGCCCCTGACAGCTGACTCTCTGCCCTGGAACACAGGCCTGGGAAGCACTGTGACGTGCCCTCCAGCCTCTGCTGGGACTAGGGGACGTGCCGCCCCGGCTGCCCTCCCGGGGGATGCGGGTCCGCAGCGCGTGTGCCGGGCAAGAGGGGGCAGACCCCCACCCCAGCTCTTGGGTGCTGGGCCAACACCCGCCTTGGTGCTGCTACTGCACTGGGGCTCCCGAGAGAACCTGGGCCAGTGGGCAGGAGAAGCTTCACGAAGGAGGTTTGGAGGCTGAGAAGCCCCACGATCTGCCCTCTGCAGCCCGGAGGCCGGGGGGAGCCAGTGGTGTGAGTTCAAGTCCAGCCCCAAAGGCCTGAGGACCAGGGAGTGTATACCAGCCAACAGGGCACCCCTTAGCCCAGGCAGAGTGACGCAAAGTTAACCACCACACCCCGACATTGCTTTGCTTCAGACTGTTTCTTGCTCCTTCCCGAGGGGACCTGCAGGGACGTGTGTCAAGTCTCACACTGCGCCGTGTCCACGGCGGGTCCCGGGCTGCGCCAGCTCCAGCGAACGTCCTTGTGGCGTCACAGTGGCTGCTCCTGGGCCCGAGGGACAGTGTCCTGTGACCTCCCGGTTGAAGTGGGAACTTGCCGAGAGCTTTCCCCGCCCTCCTGGCCCTGCTCCCAGTGGGGCCGCAGAACAGCCCGTCCAGGGGAAGGGCCAGGGACCGGCTTGGGGAGGGGGAGGGGGAGGATGGGGTCTCAGAGTCGCGTGGGCCAAGAAATCTCCAGGACACGCAAAGGGGAGCTTGTGCATGACCGCGCTGCCCAGCTGCGCTGCTGCGTCCACTCCGGTGTTCTGAGGAAAGGGAGGAGCCAGGCCCCCCACCCACGAGGCACCCCCACCCACGGCGTCCATGCGGGACCTCAGCGCGGAGCTGTCTCCCGGAGCTGAGGCAGGAGGAGGCCCTGTCCCGGGGTCGGTGTGGCCCCGGCACCGGAGAGGCCTCCGAGTGGAGGAGACGCAGCGCGATGGGCGTTTCCTACGATGGAGGACACCACAGAGGGCTTCACTCACTGGGGCAGGCGCCCACGCCTTCTCCCCTGTCGGGGGTCAGGTGAGGGCAAGGTTCCGACAGGAGGTGCAGGGAAGGGGGGGAGGCCGGCAGCCTCTGCTCCAGAGTCGGGGCCCTGGATTCTGGCCCTTGTTGGGAGGACCTCCAGCCATTGTTTCTCCAGACACAGAGCCAGCCAGGCCCCCAGGAATACAACACCCCCAGCCGGACCTCCACCTGGACACTCGGCCAAGAGTGTTGTGCTTGCTGTAGCCACTAGGGGTCACACTTACATCCTTTTCTAGAGAGCTCACGGGATCCTAGAACTAAGGTGTCTCCCCCACCACACGCAGCAGGAATCTCCCAGGACTTAAAGGACAGGGTGGGACAGGACAGGAGAGGAGATGGAGAGAAGGGCCAACAGAGTCCCTGGGGTGGCCTGCCCCCCAGACTGCAGTGAAAGGGTTGGCAGTGACTGGGTCCCTAACGTCACGTCTGAGCTGAAATCCCCTGTGGCCAACCTGCATTTCCCCTCTTCTGCTGCAGCCACCGGAAGCTGACAGGAAACAGGCCCCCAAGGGCCCTCAGTGCCCACAGAGGGCCAGCGAACCTGCCACGCCCTCTGGATGGAGGGATGACCAATGTCCAGGCCATCGCCAGCCCTCTGCAGGGGCCCCGCACAGCCCTCCATCCCAAAACAGGTCACTCAGGGGACCGTCCCTGTCCTACAGACTCTGGCCTCTGCAGGGGGACTTCTGAGGCTGTGAGGGCACGTTCTTCCATTCACGTGTGCGCACTTGTGTGTGCACATGTGTGTCTCGGTGTGTGAGAGCCTGTGTGTGACATGTGACAGGATGTGCGTGTGCTCTTGAGTATATGCATGTGAGTGAGCATGTGAGAACATGCTCTGTGCCAGCCCGTGCATGTGTGTGGTGAGCCTGTGAGTGTATAAAAATGTGTGCATGTGATCAACTTCCCGCCAAGATGGAGGCATACACAGATACACTTTGCCTCTTCCCACAACCAAAAGAAGGACAAAAACAAATTTAAAAACAAAAAAACAACCAGAACCGCCAGAAAACCGAACTGTATGGAAGTCCGACAAGCAAAGAATTGAAGAAAAAACATCCATCCAGACTGGTAGGAGGGGTGGAGACGGGCAGCCAGGCGGAGAGGACTCGTGGCAAGGCAGCAGCTGGTGGACTGGGCCATCCCACATTCATGTGCAGATAAACCAGGAGGAACAACTGGGGAGCGAGACAGACCATGCAACCCAGGGTTCCAGTGCGGGGAAATAAAGCCTCAAAGCCTCTGACTGTAAAAATCTATGGGTGTTGAGGTGGCAGGAGAAACTCCCAGCCTCACAGGAGAGTTCATGGGGGAGACCCATGGGGTCCTAGAACATACACAAGCCCACACACTTGGGAATCAGCACCAGAAGGGCCCAATTTGCTTGTGGATAGCAGGGCAAGTGACTGAAAACCAGCGAGTGGAGCAAGTGGTACTGTTCCCTCTGGGACCCCTCCCCCACAGAAAGCACCACGGCGCAGTTTGCTCCACCCTGGTGAACACCTAAGGGTCCACCCCTCACTACTAACAGGTACACCAATTTAAAAAAATGGCCCAAATGAAAGAACAGATGGAAGCTCCAGAAAAAATACAACTAAGCAATGAAGAGACAGCCAGCCTATCAGATGCACAGTTCAAAACACTGGTAATCAGGATGCTCACAGAATTGGTTGAGTATGGTCACAAAGTAGAGGAAAAAGTGAAGGCTATGCAAAATGAAATAAAGAAAAATATACAGGGAACCAACACTGAAGGAAAGGAAACTGGGACTCAAATCAACAGTTTGGACCAGAAGGAAGAAATAAACATCCAACCAGAACAGAATGAAGAAACAAGAATTCAAAAAAATGAGGAGAGGCTTAGGAACCTCTGGGACAACCTTAAACTTTCCAACATCTGAATCATAGGGGTGCCAGAAGGAGAAGAGGAAGAGCAAGAAATTGAAAACTTATATGAAAAAATAACGAAGGAGAATTTTCCCAATCTGGCAAAAAGAAATAGACTTCCAGGAAGTCCAGGAAGCTCAGAGAGTCCCAAAGAAATTGGACCCAAGAAGCACACACCAAAGCACATCATAATTATATTACCCAATATCAGAGTTAAGGAGAGAGTCTTAAAAGCAGCACAAGGAAAGGAGACAATTACTTACAAAGAAATGCCCATAAGACTATCAGCTGATTTCTCAAAAGAAACCTTGCAAGCAAGTAGGGGCTGGAAAGAAGTATTCCAAGTCATGAAAGGCAGGGACCTACATCCAAGATGATTCTATCCAGTAAAGCTATCGCTTAGAATGGAAGGGCAGATAAAGTGCTTCTCAGGTAAGGTCGAGTTAAAGGAGTTCATCATCACCAAGCCCTTATTATATGAAATGTTAAAGGGACTCATCTAAGAAAGAGAAGGTGATCAAAATTATGAATAGTAAAATGACAACAAACTCACAACTATCAGCAACTGAACCTAAAAAAAAAAAAAACGAACACAAACTAAGCAAACAACTAGAACAGGAACAGAACCGCGGAAATGGAGATCACCTGGAGGGTTAGCAACATTGGCAAAGTTCCCACGTTGAGAACTGCTGCTCTGAGCTGCCAGTCTTGCAGGGGGATGAAAGGGGAACAGACCTAACCCAGAGCCTACTTGGCTGGGCCCAAGAGCATCATCCCCGCTCCTCCGCACGGCCCTCCTCCGAGTCTGTCCCACATGCAGGGCCACCGTCCAGGCCTGTGACACGTCTGCCCAGTCACCAAGGGAAAATGTGAGCTTATTCACGTCAGCACCGAGGGCAGCGCCGTGGGGCTCTTGTCAAAGGACATGCTTCACCGGGTTCCACAGAACATCGGGCAGAGAGAGAGGCGCTGAGTCCGTGGGCCCAGCCTCCCTCCCAGCAGAGGGTCCGAGGCCCTTCGCAGGCCTCCTGCAGGTCACGGGTCACGCTGGGGGTGGGGGGAGGAGGGGCTGCAGGCCCCCTGAGTGCGAAGTGGAGACCCAGGGAACGTTTGCAGAAACAAGCTGGTATTTCAACTAAAAGTCCCGGGGCACCGAGGCAGAAATCGGAGCTTTGACCTCCTCACACTCACGGTTCTCCACTGCATGCCGTCGTGTGCCGGGGGTGCTGGAGGCCTGTGACCCTGTGTCCAGGCCTCTGGGAATCGTGGTTGGTCCTCCGCAGCGTCGTCTGGACAGAGCATGAACGGTGCAGCAGCTGTTCGGGGCTCCCCGCCGGTCTTGAACTAGTGCTGGACCCCGTCTCCTCACGTCCAATACGGGCCCTCAGGAGGACGAGCCGGCGCAGCCCCTCCAGCGCCGGACCCCCGGGGTCCCAGACCCTTTGCCCCTGGAGCCTCCGCGGGCACAGTGTGCTCAGAATGTGCACCACCCATCTGCCCTCCCGCCGGTCTCTGCCGGACGGATGATGAATGGGTGAGTGCATCACGGGTGGATGAGCATTCTACGTTGGGCGAGAGACCCTGGGCGCTCTCCGCCCGTCTGTGAGTACTCAGTGTTCGCTCGCTCCGCGGGGTGGTGTTAACCTCAGGAAGTGTGCTGGACTCCGGGGGGCAGACGTCCAGCGGGAGACAGTTCTCCACCCACCGAACACACCCCCGCGGGGTCGCTCTCACGGCGGCAGACGCCGGCTGGCCGTCTGGGTGCCGATCTGTGTCGGGGCGGTGGAAGAGCGTGTGAGGTGAGAAGCCGTGGGTCTTGCCGTCACAGCTCCTCGTCTGGTGGCAGAGCCCCGTCAGACACGTGGGAATGACACGAGGCGACAGTGTGCAGGGCTCACCCACGAGTGGGCGGAGCAGGAGGTTCTCTGAGTTCAGCAGAGAACCCGTGGCCGTGGCCGTGGCCTCTGGGCCGTCCAGGGAGCTCACCAAGGAGAAGGTGCTCCCGCCAGTGCCGCGGGCTGAGTGGTGTCGACCCCCCCCTTCTCTGACTGTGATTGGTTACCGCAGCCCCCCCCCGCCCCAGACAGCGGCAGCTGGACCCGAGAGGTGTTTACATGAGCTGAGGTGCGGCCCCTCGTTTCCTGGGACAGCTGCCCTCAAGGAGCCGAGCCCATCGCTCTGAGGTCCACTCAGTCCTCCCGCACTCTCCCAAAGTGTCTGTCTGTCTGTCCAGGGCAGGGAAGGAGGCTCTGAGGGCAGGTGAGCTCCTCATCGGCCAGGGGTAACTGCTTGTCTTGGGGGGGGGGGGGCGGGGGCAGGAAGGCGGAGCCACGCGGTGGGGCGGGGCCTCCAACACCCCTGGGCCTGCCCGGGGGCCGAGAGATCACTAAGGCCCAGACCAGCCCCGCATTGTTGTCTGATCGCGCCCTCGGCCGCCTGCTTCTGAAGACATTAATCGCATGATTAGTTTTATGAGTTCTTCTGATTACCCATTAAGTTACCTTTTCCGCTTTCCTCCGTACCATTAGCGTTTATAGTGCAGCTTCTTTAATTTCTCACCTGGCAGGGGCTCCGGCACATTTGAAGGCTGCATTACCCACTCAATAAACAGGGGGAGTTTAATTTTCTGTGTCAAGGATTGGTGTGGACTTGGGAGGATGATGCTTCCGATATTATGCTATCGAGAGTGACATTTAATTTTGCAGGGGACAAATCTTGTTTCTCACTGTCAAAGCGATGTGCGCGGAGCGTGATGGCGGAGAGGTGTGGAGACCCGCGCGGCTCCGGAAGAGACGCCGCCAGTCACGCTCGTCCTTCTCCCCATTTGCTAATGTGTTTGGCTTAATTGGGCCTGTCTCTTCCCAGAGGAGAGCCTGACGCCGTTTGAGGCCCGTCCGTGAGGGACGCAGCTGTGCGCGGGCCTGCTGGTGGGGCGTGCCCGCCGCCCCAGCGCCCCGGGGCCGGTTCTTGCAGTGAGACCTCACAGGGCCCCCAAACCTGTCCTTACGAGGTCGGGCAAGAAAGCGGAGTGGCAGGACTCCCGCCACTGCTCCGAAGATGGCACTCGAGCCAGGCACCACTCTCGCTCTGAAATGCCCTCCCCTCCCCCAGGAAAAGTAAGAGCAAACAGATTTGTAACGAACAGACGTGAACAGACAGCCGGGTGGATGGGGTGCCTCACCGGACCGTGCGGAAATGACGCCGTAAGCCGGGAATGCGCGGGCGGAGGGCGGGCTGGAGGCAGCGACGCGGGAGCATCGTTTCCCGGCTCTGCACACCAAGGGGCCACTGAGCACACCCTGTATGTTACACGTGGGCCTCGGGCCTCCCCGAGATTTCAAATGTGTGTGGGGTTCCAAGGCCAGACAGCCAGGCTGCCTGAAGGCAAAGTCCTGGAAGGTCAGATATGCTTTGTTTTTTAAGATTTTATTTATGTATTCTTAGAGAAGGGAGAGGGAGGAGAAAGGGAGAGAAACATCAATGTGTGGTTACCTCTCGAGCGCCCCCTACTGGGGACCTGGCCCACAACCCAGGCCTGTGCCCTGACTGGGAATCAAACCAGCAACCCCCTGGTTCTCAGGCCAGAGCTCAATCCACTGAGCCACATCAGCCAGGGCCGAAGATGCTTTTAATTGGTTGGTTCTTCAAGTGTGAGCCCACATAGCTGGGCATTATGGTGGAGGGGTGGGGGGAGGAGCGGTCCACAGGGCCCACAGGCCGCACCGCCCCACCGGCCCCTGCAGCTGAGAGCCGGCGAGGAGAGCAGAACTGAGGGTGCTCCCATGAGAACCACAGAGAACAGGCCTGGCACCCGAAAAGCGGCAATTTTTTCACAGATTGTCGGGAAAATAGTGGGGTTGCTGGAGTAACCTTTATTTCTGCCCGCTCCCTTGTTTAACCACAGTTGCTCCTTCTTTCTCATGTGGGCCTCCCACCCTGTCCCGGGAGCTCCGGAACAACGTCCGGGCAGGAACGTGATCGGGGAGGTGCGGAGGCCCTGGGGCTGGGCCTGGGCTGGGGTCTCCGACCTCCGAGGGAGCCCTCCCTCCGTATCCTCTGGTCATTTGGGGTTCATTTAGGGGAGATTTAAGAGCCATCGTGTGGAATGGGAGGGGAAGGGGTCCCTCACCTGAGTTTCATTTAAACCTTAAATATAGTGTTATAAGTTTTTAAAAACCCTATCAGGAAAAAGAGGCCAGTCCGGTCAGTGGCCCAGGGTAGGGGGCAACAGTCTGCACAGGAACAGCCAGTCCCCGGGGGTGAACAGGTGGGTGGGTGGGTGGATGGGTGGGGGGCAGGCAGGAACACCCACACAGACACAGAGTGGGCGGCCCTGTTGGAAAGTCCCCGTGTCCTGGCCTGAGTTACAGGTAGCCTTCTGCGTGTTCAGAGCCGGGGAATGCATATTTTTGTTGGGACGCTGTTTTCGCTTTGCTGCATACATCTGTGGAAAACTTAGAAAATACGGAACAATAAAATTAGAATCACTCGTAGCTCCGCCACCCCGATTCACTCACTAGTGGGCGTGTCTGTTAGAACCAGGTACAATCCCTACGAGGCCGCTGGTCTTGCCTGGTGCTCAGCGAGTCCGCCCCGCGGAGCGGAGCAGAGCGGTCTGTAGAGACCGTTCCCGGAGCACGGAGCTCCTTCCGCGGCTGAGCCTGGGTCTGTTCCCCCCGGGAGCTCGTGCTGTTGTGCATGTCAGTTGCTCCCAGAACTTCACTTTGTAAATCTTGCTGCAGTTCCTATGCTCATACTAGACTTGGTCCGTGTGGGTTATTGTTCCTCTGGGACCCGTTCCTAAACATGCAGCCACCACGGCAGGCGGTGAGGAGTCTTCTCACCCCCCCCCATTCTCCCCGTCCCCCTGTCCCCCTGTCCCCCGGCCCGAGGGCGGCCCCCGCCCCCGGGACAGCGGCAAACCCGGTGACCCCGCCGTGCTCAGCACTGTCACCTCATTAAGTTTCTGGCTGTCATTACGGCAAATTCTGGCAACTCCTCGTTGACCCAAGTCCACGCCGTGGTCTGAGGACGCCATCCGCCTCCTTCCTCCGAGTTTCCAACCTCTTCCTCCCTGTTGGGCGGCGACCTCACGGTGCCCCGGGGCACGGGTCTGGGTTGAGGAGTCCCGGCGTGTTCGGACGGGTCAGGCACGACTCGGAGTGGCTGACTCGTGGTGTTTCTGTCGACCGGTGACCCTGTGAGCTCTCCCGCCTTCTGCTCGCTCCCTGGGTTCATCTGTAAAGTGAAAACAAAACCCTCCCGTCTCCAGCCAACGGTGACGCATCCTCGCGTCACCCACCGGAGTGGATTAGAGCCGCCGCGCCCGCCAAGCCCACGGGCGGAGTGTGAAACAGCCTCCGCTCGCCGCGATTTACAAAGTGCGGTCGCCCCCGATCAGTCTGAAATAATCCTCCTGTTTATGAAACAGAACAGGAGACACAGCCCAAGCCGACGCCAATTATACCGGTGACAGTTTTGGTTTTTTTTTTTAACTGATTTGAGAGACAGAGAGAAAGGCAGAAACACTGGTCTATTTTTTTTAAGATTTTATGTATGTATTTTTAGAGAGAGGGGAAGGGAGGGAGAGAGAGAGGGAGAGAAACATCCGTGTGAGAGAGAAACATCCATCGGCCACCTCTCTCAGGCGCCCTGATGGGGGACCAAGGCTGCATCTCCGGCCGGTGCCCTGACCGGGCGCTGAACCGGGACCTTGTGCTCTGTGGGACCACGCCCCCCAGCCCAGGTGAGACACTGACTTGTTGTTTCACTTCCTGTCGCGCTAGGGGTTGAGTCTTGTATGTGCCCTGACCAGGGATCGAGCCCACAACCTTGGCGCGTCCGGTCGGCACTCTAACCCACTGCACAGTCCGGCCAGGGCAGGGTGCTGCCTTTAAGTGGAGCAGCAGCTCCTGGGCTGTCCCATTCCCGTTCCTCAAGCTCCCTGGTGCCACATGGTCACGGGAGCCGTTTCCACCCCGGGGGCCTAACAGACCACCAGGCCCTGCTGTGCTCAGGGCCCCACACGCAAACACGACCGGAGCCGGGGCGCCTCTGCCCGGTTTTCCAGGACACGCAGCTGTCTGGAGCTGGGGAGCCGCCCTCGCAGCTAAGGAGTCCCGGGACCAGACCTCGGACGGCAGTGTGGGGCAGGTTTCCATCCCAGCTCTGCCTGGCGGGCGCGCGGCGGGGTGCAGCGTGGGGACGTCCCACAACCGGGCCTGGGCGGAGCCGGTGCGCGGCAGCCTCAGGCAGCCCCCCAAGCCCCGGAGGCTCCGGCGCCCCGCTCGCTGCTCCTGGCCCTGACGCAGAGAAACGCAGTGAGCGTAGTGCAGAGGCTTTACCGGGCTGAAGTCGTCCTCCATCCGCCCAGGACAAGACGCCCGGCCTCTTCACCTTCTTCGCTCCGTGCCCTGGGGCAGCAGCGGGGGCTCCGGGGGCTCCGCCCCGCCCGGAGGCGGTCCTCGGGGGTTCCAGCCCTGCCCACACCCCCTTGAAACCCAGCTCAGAAAAGGGCCCCCCTGATCCTGACCTGTCGGATTCAAAAAGCTCTTTGTCACTTTTAAAGTCTCCTACCCGCCGACCAGCTCCACGCCCCACGGGTGAATCCAGCCCGTCTCCCGCGCGCCAGCAAGTCCCGGGTGTGGGCGGCACCTGGAGAAACAATTCCTATGGGAACGGAGTCCTCGGATGTTTGTTTTTTACTTCAAATGGCTTCTCTCTGTAGAGGAAACTTATTATCAACTCTTCAAAATACGTTCCTAAGGAAACAAACGTGGTCGTCCTTATTAAAAATGTATTTCACGTCTCAGAGCTGAAGCTGGGCCGGCAGCCCGCTGTGCTGGGTGCACCGACGAGCACAGCGAGGAGGGAGACCGCCCCGCGGCGCCCAGATGAACACTGCGTCGAGTTCCGGTGGGGGTGCAGTGCACCCCCCTTGGGAAGTCACAAAAAGTGGGCGCAGGAAGAAAGGGGGTTCGGAGAAACAGCAACGTCATCTTCCCACTGAGTCCCCGACTCTGAACCGCCGACTCCCGGGGGGCCGCACCGAGGAAACGGAGTGGCACCGACAAGCCTGCACCGCCGGCCCCACTCCCACTCAAACGGGCGCAGTCTGGAGTCTGTGACCCCCACGGGCCCCTGAAATGGGTTGTCTGTTTTGCAGGAAGTTACCGTGGATTCGAGTCTGTCGAACCTCTCACAACAGATGTTTGCTTTGGAATTCACTTCTGCAGCAGCCGAGCCTCCACCGCGGCCTCCTCGTGAGCGGATTTAATGTCTCTGCTCATCCCCCTCGCTCCGTGCTCTCCGCAGGGACAGCGCAGATGGCCACAGGCGGAGCGGCCACGCCGGTGGCCACCACGCCCGGCCGGCTGGGGGCTCCTGGACACTCAGGCAGTCTCCTGTTTGATCGCACGCTCCACGCACCGGCCTTGAACCTGCTCAGCCTCTGAACGTTACTGCTCACTGAGGCCCCGCTGGGTCGCACCCACAGACAGACCCAGCCTGAGGCAGTGAGGGGACACTCGGCCCAGTCGGGCCAGGAGGGGAGGGCGGCACCCACAGGGAAAGGCTGGGTGGAAGCCCCTGGCTGCCTGAGCTCCGTGGCCCGACTGGGGACACTCTGGGGCCAGCCTCAGCGCCTCACACTCATCCGCTGACCTCCCGTGTCCCCCACGAGACCACCCCCACCTCCGGCCGGGTCCCTCTCGTCTACCACCCGGTCCCGAGTGGCTGCTGAGGCTTGTAGGAGCCTCCCCAAGTCAGGTCGGGAGAGAGATGAGGCAGGACCAGGGGGCTGGGGCGGGTCTTGGCTAGTTCTGTTTCGTGGAGGGAGAGGGAGGTTGTACATGGGTCACCCGACTGGTCCAGAGGCCCACGAGACCCTGAGCCCGCTCACCGCTGAGCGCGCACCTGCGGGGTTGTGTCTGGCCTGGGGCGGCGTGCCGCGTGGGAGGCTCCCTGCGTGGTGGTGGCCCTGGAAGGCGCCCGGGAAAGGCTGCCCGGGCCTCGTCCCTCTCCCACCGGTCACCCGGGGCGTCCCTCTCACAGTCCCAGAAGTTGGTGCAGGGGTAGAGGCCCGTTCGAATCACTAGGCAGGACAAGGGGGAAAGCAGACAGGAACGCATGACTTCCGAGCAAAGATGGGGGTTTGCTGCATTTCGTGGGGGAGGGGCCACCTCAGGACCCCAGCGTCGCTCCGAAAGGGAATTTCCGCCAGAGAGCAGGACCGAGGGGCAAAGGGTGTGTTTTCCGTGAGCTCCGTCTCTGACTCCGGGGCCTGCCTCCCATCTGGTGGTGACACCCCTGCCCCCCGCCCCACCTTGCCACCAAGAACTGAATGGAAATTGTCTGGGTACCCGGTTGCCGTGGTGACACTGTGGTAAAGGAAGACAGAGTGGGCGGCGGGCACGGTTTCACCTCTTCTGCGGGCAGCCTCTCTGCCCACAGTGAGAGACCCCATCCTTCACGCGCTCGCTGGCACTGCGCACGGGCACCTGGGGAGGGCCCTCCCCTCATGGTCACGAGGGGCTCTGGGCCACTGCAGCCACCAGACCCCTCCTCGGTGACCTGTCACTTAGCTGTAGAGCAGAGGGCACAGCCTCAGGGGGGGAGTCGAGGGTCTCGGTATAGGAACCAGCCTGGGGGGCCAGACAACCTGTGGGTGAGATGGTGTCTCCCTTTCAGAGGACCCTGCTTTTGGCAGCGCTGGGGGTAAGGACAGACCACAATCAGGGCCCAGCAGTAGGGAGGAGGGTGGAGGTGCTGGTCTCCATGAGCTGGCCACGGGCCCGTGGGGACATCAGGCTCGGACAGGCTGAAGTCGGGTGGTGAGCAAGCACTGTGGGATTTGGAGCGGGGCAGTCGGAGCGGCTCAATGGGGGCAGGGTGGGCCCAGAGGTGGGAGGGGCGTTTGAGGGCCGGGGACCTGGATCCTGAGGCCTGTGCGGTGCTGGGCAGAGGGGTTGGCGGGTGGTTTGAGCATGGCTTTGCTGGGACAACTGGGTGCCTGGAGGGGACAGCCACCGAGTTAAGGGTGACTCTCTGGTCTCCCCAGCGTGCCAGGGGAGTGTTTGTGGTTTACGGATTTGGGGAGCTCCCAACCCTGAGTCCCCTCGGCCTCCATCATCCATCCACACAGGGAGGGGAGGGAGAGGGGCATGGCCAGATTCCTGCTGCCGCCATGTGTGCGGGTGGGGCCTCGGGTGCTCTGGCTCAGACCGAAGCCCAGACAGGACTCGCCCCCACAGGAGGGGGAGTGGGTGTGGAGGGGGAGTCTGAGCCGCTGCCAGGAAGTTCCACGGGCCGGGTGACTCAGGAAGCCGTCTGTCCTCAGAGGGGCCGGCCGGACGCCGGAGCACCCAGGTCTGCACTCAGGATCCGTGGTGGTCTCAGAGCGCGGCTGGCGGCCCGGGAGGCACAGGAACACTTGGCACCCGGCAGGCGTTTCCCGGCCTCGCGTGCATGCCCTGCACGGCCCTCGCACAGTAAACACGCTGACGTGTCGGCCGGGGCCCCAGGGCCTGGCTGCCAGCCACGGGCTGGGTCCCGACCCGAAGCCCGGAATTCTCCAAGGGTTTACTCGCTCTGCTGCGGGCACCCTGCCAGCCGCCAGTGGGTGAAAAACAAATACAAACATCCCGAGGTTCTCATGCTGCAGAGCAGATTGCCAGGCTCCACGGCCATTTTTAAGGTAAAAGGTGGGACTCTGCAGACACCTGCCCGATGTCGGCCCGAGTCCTGGAACCCGCCTGGCTGCTGGGGGCGGGGCGTCTCTCACGGTGGCACTGGGGCCCCGACCCGTCTAGAATCCAGCCAGCAGCTGCAGGGCGTCCCCAGGACCCTCCCAGCAGGGCTGCCATGCTGGGTGTGTCCTGCCAGCTCGGTCACCCATCACCTGTCCAGGGCCAGTTCCTGGTCTGCGGTCACCATCGGTGGGCCGAAGCCACGGGCCCGAGCTGACTAACCAAGACCCCCCCCAACTTAAGCGTCGACGACACCGCCCCTCCCCTCACCCGGTGGCCGTCTGAGGCAGGGCCCCGGGGAATCTGATTTCCCTCCGCGCCACTTAAATTCTTTGCACGTTTGAAAGTCGTATCTCTCCCTCTCCCATCTCCCTGCATGTTACTCGCCTAATTTGTGAGAAAATGTGCTTTGAACTCGTAACGAGGACGTGGGAGACTAAGCCACCTGTCACCCTCCATAAGCCGACATCCTCTCCTCTCCTCTAAACCTCGAGCTGCTGACGTACATGCGTTTCTTCTTTGCTCCTTAAAGAAACAGCGGCATCTAAAAGAGACCTCCCAAACGCACAGTACAAAAAGCACTGTAGGGGAAGGGAATTAATTACTAGTAATTAACTAATTCTTGTTGGAATTCGCAGCTTTCTGGGTTTGGTGGGAAACGTGTCTGAGCGCGAGGCTGTCCACTGAGTCCTGGGGGGCTTGCGCTCGTTTTCCAGAATTACTGCTGCCGCCCCCCCCACCCCCACCCCCACTTCACCGGCAGGTAATTCAGGCGGCAGGTCCCTCCGGGCCGCCGACAGCTCAGGACAGGCAGCAGGAATCAGGGGTAACCCGGGGGGGGGCACAGACTCAGTCCTCACCCTGGACAGTGGGGAGATGCTGGGCTGTGGGCGGGGCGGGGTGGGGGCTGAGAGCGGGGGCGGGGCTAGAGCCGGGTGGGGCTGGGGCTGGGGCGGGAGAGAAGACGTCACGTGTCTACGCAAGGGACCGTTTGGAACAGTCTGCAGGTCTTCAGTTCTGGTCAAGTGATGGGCTGTGGTCTCTACCGTCACCCGCTGGCCACCTACAGGGTCAGAGGGGCAGCAGGGGAGTCAGATGGGAAGGTGGGGGTTAGGGGGCGGGGAGGGGAGCTTCGAGATGGAGACGGATTCAAACCCAGAACCGGCGGACCCGCTGAGCGGTCCTGCGGGCACCGCGATTTCAGCCCAGCGAAACCGGCTGGGGCATCGGGCCTGCGGCGCTGCAGGAGGGTGAGCGCACGACAGTGAAACTTCACGCCAGGTTCCACCAGGCCCGCGTTGGCGGGGGGTGGGGGGTCAGCCCGCCCGCACCGCTCTGCCCCGGAAGCGGAGCCCGCTCTGTGCCGAGGCGCCAGAGCCGCCGCCTGTCCTCACGCCGGGGAGCAGCAAGGGCTTCAGCGCCAGCACCGGTGCCTCCCTCCCAAGGACAGCACGTCGGCCCCGCTCCCGGCAGGGCAGAGACGGGGAGTCGGGCTCTGTTCCCCTGCACAGGCGGGCGTCTCGGAGGTTCGAGCCACTGCCGCCAGCGGAGCACAGCGTCCCCGTCACGCGGACTGAGGAGCGACTCGCGCGCGCCCCCCAGTGTGAAGACCCGGGAGTACTCACTGCAGTTCCTCCTGGAGACGAGAAAACACCGATGCACAGGCAACGGCATTTGCTCGTGGCCCGGTTTACCGCCGTGGCTGCACATGGAGAAGCCGGGGGACGACCGTCTACGGCGCAGGAAGCCTCCAGCCAGTCGCTCCCGGTCTGAGCTGAGCTCCTGCTTTGCGGTAACATCCGCCTGCACCGCCGTGCCGCCCCGCGTAACCAGATCAGACGTGCGGTCGCATCACGATGCCCCTGAACGTCCTCTCTCTCTAACGCGGTGTCGGTTAACCTGTGAAGGAACGGAGTCCGAGAGGAGAAAAGCCGAAGTCTCTTCCCACAGAGCGCCTCCAGCAGGGCGTTCCTGGAGGTGCAGCGTGGGGACCCAGACACCCAGACACGGCGCCCGCTCTGCAGCGCTGTGCCCACCAGCTCCCCTGCGTTCTCAGGTGGGGGCCAGGTGGGGAGCACCCCGGGGAGACTGCCTGCTGGTGGAGCTCAGGCTGCGAGTGAGGAGAAAGACGCAGGAATTTTCGATGCAGAGCGGTGCTGGCCGGGGGCGGAAACCTCGGAGAGGCAGCGGGCGGGCCAGGAGTGAAGAAGCCCACCTGGGAGAGGTCAAGCCGGGAAAGTGCGAAGACCAAGAGGGCTCTGGCCTTGGCCTGGCTGTGGACCGGAGGACCAGCTGGGAGCGGTGGGCACCGGTCGCCAGGGCTGGCTGGGCACCGAAGTGCGTGGACCCCAGGCCTAACGGACGGAAGCCCAGAGGTGTGCGAACTCTGAGCCTCACGGGGACTCCCAGCGGGAGAGCACCGCAGGGGGTCGGGTGCGCCCAGCAGCCCTTAGAGCCCGAGGGGGAGGTGAGACTGCAGGTGGGCAGCACCCGGCCCCGGAGGGCATCCGGAGTGCAGCCCACGGAGACCTGCCAGGCCCCAGGGCTCCCCTGGACCTGTGCCCCCGAGGCCCAGGGCTGCTCCCGGATGTTTGAAGCTGCCACAGAAGCCACTGTGCGGTCCCCTCACAGGGCCGGAGGGAGGTCACGAGGTTCTCAAGTGGAGCCGACCTCAGGCCCCCCACCCCCCCAACAGGAACTGGAAACGAAGGAGGGGGACTGGGCGGCCCCTCGGACCCCTCCTGCCCCAGGTCTGTGTTTCTGCGTTCATCCTGCACTTGAACGACTCCAGAGTGAAATCCCGCCCCCAGACACACAGGCGTGTGCGGGGCCCGCGCCGTGGGGAGCCGGGAGCCCCAGATGCACCGTCGCCCCCACCGTCCTCGGCGTGGAGGTGCACATCATTAGTCTCGCGGGGACTTCTCTCGTCTTCTCCAGAAAACCCTGCTGCTGCAGGAGCCCACGACGGTCCCCTCGGTGCGGACCCGGCCCCCGGGGCGGCAGGCTGGACCCAGCCTCCCCACCCGCACGCCGGCCTCATGCATTCCGTTCACTTGGGGCAAGAAGCCCTGGGAGATCTGCAGAAAACTCACCCCATTTATTTAAGCTCGGCGCTGCTGATTAATCCACAGGCGAGGTCCCCAGCCTCCACGTTAGGAAAGAGGTGGGTTTCAAACAGCGCCGCGGCCGCCTGAGCGTGGCGGGGACATCGATCCGCCCGGCGCGCTCCGGAGTTACAGGGAGTGCTCATCGATCTCACGTGAAAGCACGGGCAGCGCTTTAAAATTCGAGGCTCGCGCACCAGCAGTGCCCGCATACAGGCACACGCAGTCACTGAAGCTTTCCCCGGGGGGCACGGTGGTTCACTAGAAACTGCCCAGCACCCTCCTGGGGCCCCGGGCGCTGTCCGAGGTCCTGCCGGGAGGTGGGCGGTTCGGGAGGAGCAGAGACAGCACCGCTGCCCTGGACCGGGAGCAGGGAGACCCTGGCTGACCCCGGCTGCACCCCGGGAAACCCCACCCGTGCTGAAGGGCCAAAGGTGGACCAGCAGCAGAAACCCCTAGAATGACAACTTGTGATTTCGGCACGGTCAGAACAAGAATTGTGGGAGCTCTGAGCAAAGCTGAACCTGACTTTGTTCCCGAACTCACACAAACTCCGGCTTCCCCTCTTGGTCCAGAGGAGGATTCTAGGGAGACGAGCAAAGCCTGTGCATGGGGATCGGTGGTGGAGACGGGGGTGGGGGGAGGAGGGGAAAGTGGGTCCTTGGGCGCCCCGCCCCCCCGTGGAAACGTGGTCTCGGCCCCAGCACACGGACACCTGGGTGCCACCGGCCCCAGGCTCGCCTCTGTCCACGCGGAGGGCTGCCCCAGCTGCTCCACGAAGGCGGGCCGTGTCTCCACACGCTCCCTGCTCCCTCGAGGGAGCCCTCCCCATCCAGGCCGCTCAGCTGGCGTCTGTCTTCACCGCCCAGGGCCGGCCAGCCGGCAGCAAGCTGGTCCTCGCCCCAACAACACAGGAGAGCACAAGCAGAAAGAGAGCGAGACCATCCGCACAGCCCTCCCGCCTGCCTCCCGGCCACGCTCCGGGAGGTGCTCGGAGGCCGGGGGGTCTCACCCACGAGCCCCCCGAGCCCCGGACGCTGAGGGCCTGGGCGCCCGCCCCACGCCCACGCACGTCCTCATCGCCACGCCTCGTCGGACTCGGCTCTGCTCTCTGTTCACACGGGAAGCCGGGAGCTGGCTGCTGTCCCGGGACTTACGTGAAGCCAGCGACTCCCCCCATGCAGCACCGGAGTGCCTAAAACAGGCAACCGCACCTGACTGTTCAGCCCTGGGCACCGCCTCTTCCCCTCCGGTGGTCAAACAAACGAAAATGACAACAGCCAACACAGCAATAGCCGTCCGGCGTGAACGAATCAAAATTCTACCTATTTTCCAGTCAGATTGGACAAAACAGAGCATCCGTTTTTGGCTGTGCCACAGAACTTTGGGAATCAGTTCGTGTGTGCCACGAGAGGAAGCACGCTGAAACTCGCTGGGTGGACACGCGTCACAACCAGCCGCTCGGCGTGGACGCCTCTCCCAGCAGGGGGCGTGGCGCCCTCCCTCCGTGACCGTGACCTCGAGCGCTGAGGCGTCCTCGGCCAGGCCCGTGTCCCCTGCGCCTGCGCGCTGCTGCAGGCGGTGCTGGGGCTGTTGCTTGTGCGTGAATCTGTGCGTTCACGCCACAGTTTTTGTCAATCAGAAATGGGATTCACAAGAAATGGGATTCTTTGCTCATAGAGTATGTGCATTTTTATTGCCAAATTACACTCCAAAAGGGTTTACCAATTTATGCAAGTAATAGCAGTATATGGGAAAAAAGATATCATTGGGCTTTTGACTTTTGCCAAAGTTATAGGCAAAATATTGTTTAATTTTCTATTTTAAATTGTTACACAGTTGAACATGTTTTCATGTTCTTATTTCCACTTGCGAGCCTTCTACAGTTTACCTGAGTCTGCCCTTGTTTTTCCTTTGTTTTTTCCTTACTGGTTTGTAAGAGCCATTTGTATATTGTAAATATTTGCCTTTTAAGGCACCTGGGTTCTAAAAGCCGGTTTTGGGAGGACCTAGCCTTAACATAAACAGGAACTTTACCTTTTTTTCTAATCACCGTCGGGCCGTAGCTTCTTCCGTTCAGGTCCGGCCCACCTGGGATAACGTGGCGTCTGGCAGGCACCGAGCGTCCTCCTGTGGCTCCGGGGCCTCGCAGCCCAGGGTGTGTCGTGGACAACCCGTCCTCTGCCTTTGGGGGGGGGCCTCCTCCCTCCGTGCCGTGCGTGATCCGCTCTGTTTCTGACGCCCACTTCCGTCCGTGGGGCAACACTTGTTCTCCGGCCAGCACAATGCCCCTCGGGCCGTCCTCAGTAGATACTTTAGATTCACTAGGGACGGCACTGGTCCTCTGTCCCCAGCCTCTGGGCTCCTAAACCTCCTTCCTCCCAGACCTGGATCCAGACGACTTGTAGAGCTCAGTGCTCAAGCCACACACACATGCACACGTTTACACTCATGTCCACGCACACTCACACGTGCAGGCTCACACAGGTTCACACACGCACACATTCACACGAGGTCTGTCCAGAAGGTGTCCAGCCATGTACTGGGGAAAACAGACATTTACTGAAGGAGATACAAGATACAAGAAACATCACACACAGGACAATGACACCTCAGTCCCCCTCACAGTAGGCACCTTGGGGCCTCACACAGTTCTCCCAGTAGCCATCAGCTGCCCCGTCATATTTTCCTGAATCTCATCAATGGTCTGAAATCTCTTCCCTTTCGAAGGTGATCTTAGTTTGGGGAAAAGCCAGAAATCTTGAAGAGCCGAATCTGGGCTGTAGTGGGGCTGATCACCTGGGTGATTTGATGTTTCTCCAAAACACTCTGCACGAGACGTGATGCATGAGCTGGTGCACTGTCGTGAGGAAGCTGCCAATCACCAGTTGCCCACAGCTGTGGCCTTCTGAGTCACAAAAATGGTTTCTGTGGAGGAAGGTTCAAGTTTAACACAAAATTGGATGCAGATTTGTTGCTCTACTCACTCATCTTGAATGTGACAGCCACACAGTGCACACGCTCACACAACAGTGTCTACCGCCCCCACTGACCACTACAGTGAAGTCGTCATGGTTCACACATGTGCATTTCAGTCCACCCTCCTTGGCTGCCAGGTCACACCCATGCCATGCAAACAGTTCTCGTTACAGTAACGGTGGCTGGACACTTTCCAGACAGAAGTCGTGCACATGCTCACACACACTCAAACACTCACATGCTCTCAGACACTTCTGCACACTCACATGCTCACACTCAGTGCACTGGGATCAGGATCCACACTCGAAACTCTGGGAGTGAGACGTCGCTCCATCGCAGACGGGCTTCTGCCACCGAGCCTCCCGTCGGAGTGCACCCGCGTCCCCGGGGAGCAGCGAGCGGAGCCCTTGCTCGGCTGTCCCGGTGCCGTCTCCCCGTGTTCTTCACAGAACACGTGTTCTCCTGCCCAGTGAATGTGCCCCTGTCCGGTCGCCGCTGCGTGGCGGGAGGGAGTCTCCCCACTCCAGCTTCTCGCTCAACCAGCGGCTGACTCTCCGCCATCACCCTCCCCCGACCGTCTCACTGGGACGCGTCGCTGGGTCTCTGGGGATCCCGGGACGCACGGTCACATCTTCCCAGAATCGTGATTTTGCATCAAAGATCAGGGCCCGGGTCCCCCGACGCAGACAGCCCGAGTGGGGTACAGGAGCTTGCACAAACCCGTCCCAGCCCTGCGGTGCGCCCAGCAGGGTCCCAGGAGCGTCTCCTGCTCAGGGAAGCAGACGGGGAGAAAGCAGAAACGCACGTCTGAGACTCTCGAAAACCGAAATGCCCACCCCAGGGTCTTCCCCTCCTCCGCATCCCCACGAGCGTCTGCAGCCGCAGAAGCGTCAACATCCACCGAGCAGGGGGTCGAGCCCAACCCCGCCTGCATGTACCCGCCCGCTGACGGGAGCCGCCCGGGAAGAGACAGGGAGGAGACACGCCCGCAGCCCAGCCCGTCTCTGGCCCCAGGGACGGCGCGAGCGCTCTCGGCGTTGCTTCCTACCGGGGCCCAAGCAGGGCCCTGCCCAGCCTCAGGGGGCCCGGAGCGGAGCCAGGACGGGGACAGCCTGCCACAGCGTCGTCCAAGCACCCCCCAGGGAAGTGTCGTCTCCCACCCGGGCGAGCCGGAGGGCCGAGTCGTGGCTGCACCTGCGGGCTCGGCTGGGGGCCCGCCCTGCCATCTCATCTCGGAGGCGTTGCTTTGAACGCTTCTCGTAGATACCACGGGTCGGCCCATTGGGCGTCACCTGGAGGCCGCAGGCCCCGGGTCGCATGGCTCCCATTAACCAGGCGATTCTGCACTCGGTCAGACGGCCGGGGTGGTGCTCAGAGGGAGCCTGGCCACCGACTGGGGCCGCACGGCTCGGAGCACCTCGGGGCTCAGAGGTGCGTCTCTGCATCCTCAGCTCTTTCCCGCATCAGGGGATGGAGCCCCAGGCCGCCTGTCGAGGGGCCCCTCGGGGGCTCCTGCAGGAAGTCCCCACCATGGTGGGCCCCGTGGTCCCACAGCAGCAGAGGCCTCGAGCTGTGAAGCTCCTCCTGGGCGGGGTCGCCGGGCACGCAGTCGTGACCTGACGGACACAGGTCGTCCAACCACCCCACCCCCACCCCGTGGGCACCAGACACAGAGTCTCGCCCACTGCCCTCGCAGGCCGCGCTCCGAACCGGACGCTCTGCGTCAGAAACACGCTCTGCACGCATGTGGGTGGGGCGCTGCACGGCTGTCTTCCGAATAACCTCCGTGCACAGACTGCGGGCTCCTGTCTTTGGGGGACACCCGGGCGAGTGAGGGCGTTACCCTCCCGCGGGCTTTGAGGCGGCCTCTCCCAGTTCCCTCCTGCCGTCTCCGTGGGGCTGTCGACGACGCGCCAGCACCTGTGACTTCAAGGCCGACCTGGAGTCAGGGCCTGCGCCCGGCGCCCCAAGGCACACTCGGAACCACGTTGCTGCTCCTTCCCCCTCGTGCCGACCCGCTCCCTCTTCCCCCACCCGGTGCCAAGCTCCCCCCAGGACCCCCCCTGCGGTCGGCTCCACCCGACCCCGCGCCCCTTTCCTTCCGGGCGCTGGAGTCCGGGTCCACTCGGCCCAGAGGCCGGAGCCCTGGGTCACGCGTTCAATTCTTGCACAAACCAATCAGTGACCTGTCGTCCCCGGCACTAAACTGCCCGCCCTGCTGAGCCGCTCCGCAGTGTGACCACCCCCGGTCTGGGCACCCCCACTGCCCCCTGGAGGCCAGCAAGGCCTGTCCCCTGCGGAGCAGGGACGGACGAGGAGCAGGCACACTGGCCATCTTCAACAGGCCTGGAGGGAACAGCAGGAAGGTGGGGCCGAGCAGGTTCACCCGTCCACTCGGAGCCGCCGCCTGGAGCGCAGCAGGTGAGGGTGGCCCGTGGGGATGCTGACACCCGCTGCCCGGCGGGAGGCCCCGCTGGCAGGTTCTGTTCTAAATGAACTCACGGACTCGGACGCGTCTTCCCGTTGCTGCAGACTGCGGACCTGGTCAGACGTGGGGACAGGGCCCACCTGCACCCTGCGGCGTCCTCCTGCCCTGACTCCTCCTGAGGGGCCCCCTCCATTGACGGGGGGGGGGGGGGGGGGGGCGTGCACCACCGCTGAGGACAGCGCCCTGAACCGGGTGGGAGCCACGCTTCTCCCGAGGGTGTTGTCAGTCCTGAGGTGACGTTTCCGGGGCTGCTCTGGGCTCCAGAAGCTCAGGTCAGGTTCAGAGCTGACATCAGTGGGAGGCAGGCGGGACAGCCTGTCCTCCGACCTCCCGCCTGGACTCTCCCATGTTGCCAGTATTTCCCCCGGACTGAGTGCCCAGCTCCCATGGGGACAGGGGGTGCTGGGAGGGGTGGCCGACGGTGGCCGGGACCAGAGACAGCGAGAGGGACCCGAGGCACACCCGGCCCACGGAGGGCCGGCGAGGCGCAGGAATCACGGGGACGCCAGGGGCTGGGGCCCGCAGGCTCCGCAGGGCTGAACGAGTCCTGGGGCGGGGCTTCGCCAGGAGAGCAGCAGCAAAGCCCGGCAGGGGGACGCGGGAGGGCAGCAGTCTGACGTGGCTTCTACCTGCGGGGCGTGGGAGGAGTAAGGGCAGGGGGACGCGGGAGGGCAGGACGGCTGGGGAGGGGGGTCTCCACGGGGTCCGGCGCCGGTTGGTGTGGCAGCGAGAATGCGAGGCGCACAGTCCGAAGGAGCGGACGTGGGCGGGGTGAGGGCGTCCGGGAGAGGGACGCCCCTCTGCGCCTGGCACACAGCCGAAGGAGGGGACCCCCGCGGGGAGGGGGAAATCCGGGGGGAGCCGCTGAGGGCGGTGGCGTTCACGGAACCGGGCTCTCGTGCCCACCGGGGCCGGGCTGTCCTCGTAAGGGCCCGCGTGGGGCTTGTGGTGGCGGAATTCCCAGGCGTCCAGGGTTTGGGCCCACTCCCGGGCGTTGTCAGGACACGCGGCTGAACTGACCGCTCTGCGACCCTCCCGTGTCCGCGTTTGCTGAGTCATCTCGTGACACCCAAACTCAGCGGAGCCGTGGGTGGGGGAGGGGTGGGGCCCGGGAGACCCGGCGCCCGGGGCTCCCCGCGGCAGCGCCCTTGCTGGGACCGCGGGCAGCTCATTAGCTCTGCCCCCTTCAGATTAGCAGTAATTAAACTGTGAAATCGGCCCGGCCGCCGGCCCGGACGCCGTGCCAGGCTGTCAAGAGGGATCGTGGGGGATGAATCGCCGCCCGGCGCCGCATCTCCCCCGGGCACGGGCGCGGCACGCGGGGGCGGAATAATGAGGGCATTGAGCCTGCCTCCGGCGGACGCTGGGCAGCCGGCTCTCGGAGCGTTGCCATGACGATGACGGGGCACGGACAGGCGCTCCCTCCCGCCCGCTCCGGCTAATGAAGACGGTCGGGAAAAAGCAGGCGAGCGCCGCGGCCATTTGCGTGCCGCTGACGGCCGCCCGCCCGCCCGCCCGCCCTCACGCCCGGGCGGCACACAATGGGGGCGGCAGTTGCACGCTGACGAATGGGCCGAGGTGCCGGAAACCTCTGACTCGGGGCGCGCGGGTCACGGCGGACGTTCTCCCAGTGTGCCCTGCTCCGCGGACCCCGGTGGGTGGCATGGGTGGTGGGCGCCGAGTGTGGGCGCTAGCCGCCCAGACAAGACACGGCCACGAAAGTGGAAACTGCCCCTCCGCAGGCCGAGGAGAGCTCAAGTTGTGTCTTAAATTTTGCCGCGGCCGGGGTGGCTCAGTGGACTGAGCAAGGCCTGTGAACCAAAGGGTCGCAGGTTTGATTCCCAGTCAGGGCACAGGCCTGGGTTGTGAGCAAGGTTCCCAGCAGAGGGCGCTCCAGAGGCAACCACACATTGACGTTTCTCCCCTTCCCCTCTCTAAAAATAAATAAATGACATTTCTTTAAATGTGTTTAAATTTTAAGGAAATCACTATTCACCATTTCCAAATGATTTTTTGTGTGTGGATAACATTTTTACATTTACTTTTTAACTGCTTCTCTCTCTGGACTGCAAACGCGCGGTGATGACACCCGGGCTCCGGCGTGCGATCTCGGGGGAAGTGCGGGGGCAGGCGCCCGGAGGAGCAGGCCCAGTGGGCGGTCAGGCTGATGTGGGCCAGCAAACGCTGGGAGGAGGGTGGGCCCCTCCTCCTGGTTGTTCAGACACCCCAGGGTCCCCAGGACGCGTGTTCTTTCCGGGGCAGGCTGTGGGAGCACAGGGAATGCTCGTCACAGGCCGCGGGACACTTGTCATTTGAACCCCAGGGCCACGGCGCAGTCACCCGGCGATAAACACAGGGCTCACCGTCACCAGGGGGGACAGGGAGGCATGGCGCCAGCACCAAGCATCACAGGGTGGCAGGGAGGTCGCCACGGTCACAGGAGGGACAGAGGCCTCCAAAGGGGGAGTAGCTGGGGCTCAGGGCTGGGTGAGTGGGCCCTGAGAGCACACGAGCGAGGGCCGCTGAAGCTCGGGGCCGGACAGATATTGTGTGGCCATGGCGCAGGGTCCCGGACAAGGTGCCCGGGGGAGTGGGGGAGGCGGGGCCTGAGACCGAGGGTCCCCACCCCCGCCTCCAGCCTGAGTCTCCGAGGTCGCAGCCTCTCCTGGCCTCTACTGCCTGGCCTGGAGCGGCCGAGGCAGCAGCTGCTGTGCCAGAGGCACCGTGAAGACCAGTGAGCGTGAGGCAACTGGGGACGAGGGTCCCAGGTTCAAGTCCACACTGCGAGCTGCGGTTTTCCTGAGAACCCCGGGGTCGTGGCAGGCAGAATCGGCGCCCCCCAAGCACAGCTGGGGGTGTGAGGCACCCAGGCAGCTCGGGGTGTCTGAGGACAGACCCTTGGGACCTGCCCGCTGACCGTGAGGCCCCTCCCCTCCGCAGGAGGCCTGTGGGGCTGTGCCCAAGGCCAGCAGCTCCCCAGCCGTGCACTGGGGACAGCAGGGCCCACCCTCCGTCCCTGGCACAGCCCAGGCCTTGCGAGGCTCCAGCCCTCCCGCCCTCAGCAGACTCTGGTGTGAGACGCCATGAGGGAGGAGAGACCCCCCCACCTTATCTCCGTCCTATCTCCGTGCGAGTGAGAACTTGCTCCTATGAGGGAGAAACCAGCCAGTGAAGCGCATGAGACTCGGAGCGGGTTTGCAGGTGCAGCAGACGGCCATCCTGGGCCACCACGGGGCCGCACGGGGCTTCACGGGGAGGAATGCCCCTGCGGGGCGTCTGAGGGCCCCGGCCACGCGGGGCCCCCTCTAGGGAGCGGCTGCCTGTCCTCACGGCGTCGGGCCTGGACGCCCCACTGCTCGCAGGTCGTGTCTTTGGCTCTCACAGATCCCTCCCGACCCCAGAGGCCGGGTCCCCGCCCTGGAAGGCAGCAGGGTTAGATTCAGGGGGGTCTCCACAGGTGGGAGCAGGCTTGGGGCCCTCCCCACAGTCCTCACCGTGCCGGGGACACCCAGCCCCCCACTTCGCTTCGGTGGCCCTACCGGGCCAGGCAGGCGGGACAGAAGCCAGGTGGCCCCATTGGCGGCGCCAGGTCACGGGGAGCCCCCTCCTCAGCAGGCCCCTCTCAGTTTAGAAGGGCACGGGGGCACGTTAAGGGGGTGAGACCCCCGGCCCCAGCTGCCTGGCTGACTCGGAGCAGGCGGGCTGCCCCCCCCAACCCTGTCAGCCGCCGCGAGAGCCTCGATTAGACAGTCACCTGGGGGAGAGGAGGAAGACGCCCTCCCCCCCGATCTCATCTGTTCCAGCAGCCGCGCTTGTCACCTTTGCAGAGACCCCCCCTGTCGGGGCCGCGGCTCGGCAATTACCGCTCAGGAGCGCCGCACACCCCCGCGCCTGACGCCCCAATGCCAAATTGTATCTGACGTTTAATTTAAATGCGCAGTGCTCTCATTCAGAAACAACCCCGCCGCCACCGCCGCAGGCCCCCTGGATAGATCCCCCCGTCGCTGACCCCCCCCCCCCGGCCCTGGGCTCAGCTCGCACCGAGTGGAGCCAGCCCCTGCGCTGGCCGCCCGCACCCCCACCCCGGGCGGCCCCCCGCACCGCAGGATGTCTTCATTTGCGGTTGCAGCCCAGAAAGAAATCAATTCTCAGCCCTGCTGCGCAGACCCCCGGCCCATTAGTGGGCACCGGAGGTGGGCAGGGACCCCGGCCGGCAGGCAGGCGAGGGTCTTGCCCAGGGGAGGTCAGGTGCTTACGGGCCAGGACTGTCTTTAGGGGGCTGCCGGCACAGTAACCCCTTCGATGCAGGCGCAGACCCGGCCGGACACCCCGCCGCCGAGGGTGAGCTGTTCCGGGTCCTGTCCAGGGGATGAGCAGACCCCACCCTGAGCCCCCAAGTCTCTGGTTCGAAACCTCACACCCCAGTCGCCTCTGCTGGGGGGGGGTCCTGCCCCTGGCACTGGACGCTCGGCCTGGGGACTGGTGCGCAGGTGCCCGGGCGGGGAGCTACCGGAAGCCAGGCTGTGGTGCTGTCAGCGGGTCTTGAGCTGCCAAAACCTGCATTCAAAAGAAATGGAGACACCCCAATAAACACAGAGGAAGTGGGGTGTGTTCTGGCCAAAGGGGGTGAGTCCAGGCCCCCCCCCGCCTCCCCGTGGCTCAGGAGGGGGCCCGGCCCAGTTGGCAGGTGCTTCTTGCCCAGGGGCGGGAAGACCGTCCTGCCCTGCACTCGGGCGACACGGCGGAGGGGTGGGGGCAGGGAACCAGCAGGAGCCCTTTGCAGGGCCGGGGTGTGCTCTCCGTGCGACCAAAGGCGGCCAGCCTCCACAGCACTGGGGCCCGGAGGGGCCAGTGGGTGGTTGGGCCAAGGCCACCCGACAGGTGAGGGAGGGGAACTGGGGTCTGGCTGCCCCCGAACTCACACTCTTCTCTGTGTGTCCAGCTGGCCCGACCAGGACACATTGGACACATAAGTGAGCAGCCGGCCGGCAGCCAGCCACGGGGACACAGGGAGTCAGAGCCCCCACCCGCCGCCCACAGGGCTGGGCCCCCCTAAAAGTGGGGGTGCTGTCACCCCACCGCCTGCCTCTGTGCACAGATGTGCCCGGACTTGTCCCCCTTTTATCACCCCAAAGTGCCCCCTGAGATTCACCCACAATGCCTTGGGCCTGGCAGCCCCCGGACCCCACCAGGCCCCTCGGACCCCGGCCCTGCGCACGGGGTGGCCTGAGACCAGAGGAGCCAGCCCCAAATCCCGCACACCCGCGCCACACACCCCTTCCAGGGGTGCGCTCGGCCCACAGGAAGGTGGGAGGGGTGCCACGAGGGGCTGGGCGACACCATGGCACTGGGTGGCGTCCAGGACAGGGACCACGTGGCTGAGCCTGTGGGGGGGGTGAGGGCCCCGGAGGTCGCTCCGCCTGACTCCCCTCGCAGGTTGCAGGGTGAACATTCCCATCCCGCCTCTTAGTCTGACCCGTGTGCTCACTGGCACCCCCACAGTGGAACGGGGAAAGCAGGGGCTTCCGCCACCTCGTCAGGTTCCAGCGCAGACCCGGCTCCTGTCCACAACCCCCGCCTCCCAAGGCTGCAGTGTCCTCGCTCTGCGTTTGAACCAGGAACCAGCTGTGACTTTCACAGCGAAGGGGGACCTGGGGCCTATTTGCGGAAGAGCCATTTACTCCTTCCAGCAGGAACTGCTTTCTGGCTTCGGCTTCCCCACGGCAGACCGGAGGGTGAAGGCCCAGTGGGCCTCGGATGGGGACCCCTGGCGCCCACCTCTCCTCTCTGCGTGGGTTTCGCGGTCAGAGTCAGAGCCAATGTCTGGGAAGCTGTCCTGACCCCCCCCCCCCGGGGCCAGACCCCATCTCCCCAGGGGGACACCCTCCATGTCCTCTTCAGCCCGCACCCCCTCAGCCCACTGGCCTCTGCTCCGTCCCTGAGAGACCCTCAGCCGCTCTCGCCTGACGCAGAGCAGCGGCTCAGCGAGCGCCGGCCACATGGGGGCCGGCACGAGACAGGAACTCGGACGCACCCAGACTCGGTCCCACAGCAGCTCTTCTAGGCGTGGTCGGCGCTGGGACTGAGCAAGTGGCCGGCGGAACAGACGGCCCCCCCCCCCCGCCCCCTGCCACCGCGGCGTCCGGGCAGAGACGGGTGACAGGCCGGAGGGAGCCCTCCTTCTCCTGGACCGGAGCTTGGGTTTAGAGATCCAAGGGGCTGGCCAAAGGTGCCTCCGTCTTGTAGAGTAAAATACACAGCTGTCACGTTCACCAGTGACTTGATTGATGAGGATATTCTGAGTGTGTCGGCTGTCTCCCTCGTGGTAAAACGCTGATTGCTCTCAATAAATGTCTGGATTTGATCGCTGCCGGCTTCAGCTGGCCCACCCGCCACGGAGCACCGTCCAGCGAGGAACCTCCAGCACGAAACTTCGCCAGCCACCTCGGACACGCTCCGCCGGTCACAGCACCTTCTCCACACACGGCACAAAGCCTTTTTTTTTTTTTGCGCTTCAGTTGCATCTTTACCTTTCTCGAAATAACGAAGCATAGTATGCCAAAAATGTCGTGTCTCTTCTTCCGTCTTCAACATTAAAATGGCTGCACAAACATTCACCAGTTTCGATGAGCTCTTCTCAGACGCACGCGGACAGCACGGCTGTCACGACACGTCTGACAGGATCGTTTCCAGGGAAGCCCCACGCAGACAGCCGGGCGCGACTCCAGCCACCGTGTGGACACAGCCACACGGACTCTCTGGCCGGCCCCCCATGTCTCTCTCGCGTGCATGAAGAAGGGCGACGATGAAGCTGGAACTGGAAACTCCTTACAGGGTCCTGTGTCCCCTCCCTAACGAGAGACAAGGACGAAGTGTGGGGGTCCTCGGGGAGGCGGCAGAACAGCTGGTGCCCCCGAGGCGCCTGGGCACTGGCGTCAGGAAGTGGGGCGACCAGGACAGGAGGCCGGCCAGCATCCTCCCCTCGACTGCCCCCCAGCAGGGCGGGCCATCGTCGCAGCCGCTGCCGCTGGTCCCTGTGCTGAGCGGCTGGGGTTCCGGCAATTCGGGGAAATGGAGCTTCGGCTGACAGCGCGGGGAGGTGGCTGTGACCTCAGGTCGGGGCACACGGGGGTTCAGACTGCGAGAGTTGGCCTCGCCAGGGCCCGTGGTCGGTGTGCCGTTTGCCGCTGGAAGTGAGCTGGCTCCGGAGTCCTTGTCCTCATCGGTCCGACAAACGAGAGGTCCCTGTCTGAAGAAACTCAGTGCTCACACAGTGCTAACAGGGCTTCACATGTTTAAACGTGAAGGCGCAGCCCTGGCCGGCAGCCCCCGGGGTCGGAGCGCCACCCCGAGCACCGCAAGGTTTCGGGTTTGATCCCCCGTCAGGGAGCGCACGGGAGGCAACCGATCGATCGATGTTTCTCTCTCTGCAATCAATAAAGACGGATCCTCGGACGAGGACTTAAGAATAAGAATAGAAATAAGAATGTGAACATGAAAGCGTTCGTGGTGAAATGAGAACTTAAAGCAGCCGCCACCACATTCCGGGGAGGAGGGAGCGTGGGGGCCGTGCCCCGTCTGAGGCTGCAGTCCTGAGGGTGGTGGAGGCGACAGGGCCCCCCTTCTCATCTGCGCATCCCCCTGAGCCCCGTCTGCCCCCGAGGCTGCAGGCCCGTCAGGCCCCCTGCACCACAGCCGCTCAGGGAGGGGGGGGGGGTGCTCTGAGACCAGCACGTGATGTCCCCGGGGCCTGGACAGGTCCGAGCCAGGACTTCTGTGTCACCCACGTGGCACTCGGAGAGGATCTGCCCTGGAAACTGCAGCCAGTTCCTCAGCCAGGACACCGGGGAAGCTGAAAGTGCACCTCACAGCAATGCTGACGGCGCCCCAGCCTCAGCCGACCACCACCAGGGGCTACAGGGGCGCCCTCCTGCCCCCTCCACTCAGGACCGCCGGCCTGGACAGGGAATGAGGGGAACGGGGCATCAGGGAGGCCAGAGGCCCGAGGCAGGCGCTCGCCAGGGAGGGTCCACCTGGCAGACACGGGCAGGGAGGGGGGGCAGCCTCACCAGGCTGTCCAGTGAGGGGCGTGTGCAGACACAAACCCGTCAACAGACGAGAGGTTAAAACGTGTGCCAGGGCCCCGGGGAGTGCCCGTCACGCTGACTTCTCAATGGCTGAGCCTCGGCCTGCAGCTGGGACCACGGCCGCCCTGGCCGTGTTTGTCCAAGACGCGGGGGTCTCGCTTGCGGAGGTTTCTCCTTGTGGAGGAGATGCGCCCCCCGGGAACCTTCTGCAAAGGGCATCGGAGGCCACAGCCACCTCCTTCCACCCTTTGAAAATGTCACCCCCCCCCACCTGCAGGTGGGGCGGCTCCCGGGAGCCAAGGGGCACGGTGCTGCCCACTCCCTGGCCCCACGGCTGGCGTGCGCAGCCGGGCTCTGCTGGGGCTCCATCGGCTCTGTCTTCCCTCTCGGGGGCGGGGCGGGGGGCTGCACCCGCCTCAGAAACCGGCGCCCTGTGCGTGAGAACAGGGACTCGGGAGGCCCCACACGGCCCGAACGGTCGGACTCGCCCCCCCCACCCCCGCACGGAGCCCGGCTCCAGTCCACGGCCCTCAGCTCGCTGCCCGGAAACAGGGCCTCATGCACGGCCGGCGGTGGCCCCGCCCCACGTCTCCCCTCTTCTCACGGGGACACTGGTCCTCGCCGATCAGGCCCACCCTTGGGACTTGGAACCCTAATTACCTCCGAGCACAGTCCCACTGGCCGCTAGGGCATCAACATGGGGACTCAGGGGCCACCGTCCAGTCCATAGTTCCGTCTCAGAGAGCGAGGCCCGGGCTCCAGCCCCAGGACACACGGGGACTCCAGCCGAGGGCCCCTCCTCTGGCCAAGGGGAGGCCCGGTCGGGACCAGAAGAGGCCCTCCACACTTAGTGGGGCCGCTGGTCACTCCACACTTAGTGGGGTCACGGGTTTACCACCCACCCCGAGACACTCCTGGCAAGCAGGGGCTGCAACCCGCGGTACAGGGTCAGCAGGCACCAGACCCTGCCGGCCCGGCTGCCTGGACACCGCTGCCTCCCCAGGGCAGCCTCCCGGCGGGGGTCTGACCATCTGCACCCAGGCCAGAGCCTCGGGCCTGCCCTCCAGCACGGCGTCGGCCTGCCCTCTCAGACCCCGGAGGTGGAAACTGTCCCAGCCCCCAAATCTCCAGAGTCGCTGCGACCCACCCGTGTGGGGAATTCTCCCGGCCGCCGCTGCTGGGACAATCAGATGAACCGAGGAGCGTCCGCCCCCAGCGCCCGCCGGTGCCCCTCCCCCACATGAGAGACTCCGAGGGTGGCGGACAGACGCACGGCGCGCCCCGCGGGGTCCCCGCTCCCACATGGGGGGGGGGGTCACACGCTAGTATCCGTAGCTCTGGCCCCGCCCCCGTTGTCAGAAACATCCTCCCGGGCATTGCCCCCGGCTGCTCCGGCGGGGAGCTCCCTCCGCTCCGGTCTCTGATCGCCGCCGGGGGGCAGGCTCGCCTCCTTCCCGAACCCTCTCGTGCACACCGCGCTCCACAGACGCTCAGTTCCCCGCGAGGACAGACAAGGTGCCGTGCGCCGGGAATCCGACCCGAGCACACGGCGCTGTCAGGGCCGCAGCGGAGGGTGGGGTTCACCTGGCGGCTCATCCTCCAGCAACCTTGACCGGCGTGCCGGCCAAACTCAGTCCTGCGCACGGGTCCAAACAGCCGACCCAGCCACGAGCGTGAGGCGGCGTTGAGTGGAGAGGCTGTTTAACGCAGCTGTGGTCGCGGCCATGTGTGCCGGGCAGTCACCGCCAGGCGCCCCTGAGACGCGGGGCCGCTGCCCGCCCGTACTGCTCTGCCCGCCGCCCCCCAGAGCGGACACGCTCCAGACAGGACACGCCTCACACACGGCCCCAACGGCAGCTCACGGGGGGGGGGGGGTACCTCTGCCTCCATGGCGGGGCGCTGGCTGCTCCCAAACCATCTCCAGTGCGGCCCAAACCCCGAAAGGTGGCGGGTGCAATCCCGGCTGCGGGGTATGCGGAAGGCAGCCTATTGATACTTCTCTCCCCCCACACACCCCTTTCTCTCTCTCTGAAATCAGTGGAACTGTATGTCCTGGGGTGAGGAGAGAAAACAACCATCCTCTCAGGTGCGTGTCCCCCAAGCAGCCCCCAGGCCCCCAGGCCCCCAGGATGCAGGAATGGCCGAGTGTGCGTGCATGCCGGGCCGGGGCATCTGCCTCCGACCTCGCTCTTTGTCATGGTGGGGGGGGGGGTGGCCCAGACTTCCCAGGGTTAACACGACAGCCTCCTGTCGTCCCGGCGAAGCCCGGTGAGCGTGGCTGTGTCCCAGGGGACAGTGGGGAGCCGAGGGAAGAACGGCCGGTTACCTGTGCGGGGAGTCTCGGCTGCGTCCCTGGGTGGCCGCCGGACGGCGCCAGAGTGTCTGCCCGTGGCTGGGACCCGACGTGCCGGAAGGCTGTCGGCCTCCGGCGAACCCAGGCGCCGGGGTCGCTGGGAAGCGTGTCTCCCGCCCGAAGTCCAGCCCCCCCACGCCGGGCGGAGGGAGGTGGTTGGACCCGTCACAGACGGAGCCCTGCACTC
Source organism: Phyllostomus discolor (assembly GCF_004126475.2). Taxonomy (NCBI): domain Eukaryota; kingdom Metazoa; phylum Chordata; class Mammalia; order Chiroptera; family Phyllostomidae; genus Phyllostomus; species Phyllostomus discolor. The sequence continues at coordinate 95,036,675 of NC_040912.2, read as the reverse complement.
CCACAGGCCTGACACGTGACAGTGTCCGTGACACATCCAACATCCGTGACAGTGTCTCTGTCTGTCCCCAAGGGGGCGGCGCTAACGGCCACAGCCCTCCCGCCAGCGAGTCCACGCTCGTCCTTCACTCGCCAGGTGCTGTCGCCGTGGCCGCGCAGTCGCAGAAAAGCAGCCGCACATGGGGCGGCCGTGCCGGGCCGGGGCCACACTCGGCGTGGAGCAGCGGGAGGGGTCACGCGGCCTCCTGGGAGCTCAGGGCAGACCCCACGTGGGGGCAGGCGGGGGTGGGGCGGGTGGTGGCTGCAGGGGCGGGAGCCGTAGCTGCGTGTCGTGGGCGAGAGGTTTCTGGGCAGGGCGCCACGATGGTCACGGACGTGAGTGAAATCGCCAGCCAGCGCCGTGTGTCACGGGAACCCGCAGCCACAGAGTCTTATTTCAACAGGACGTGAACTCTGAGGTGGGGCCACCTCAGCTCAGAGGCCAGAGGCCAGGCCAGGGCAGCCTCAAGGTCCACTCGGGGTCTGGGGTCAAGGTCACATCGAGAACAGGGGCGTGCCCACTGGGGGGGGTTCACTCAAAACTTGGAGCGAACAGACTTGCATGTTCCGGGACCTTGGAGAGTTGCTGGACTGGGGAAGGCTGGGGAGGAGGAGGCCAGGTGCGGGGGGCGATGGACCAGCCAAGGACGGGAGCAGCCGACCTGAAACAAGGGGACGGGACAGGTGTGGGCGGAAGAAGGGAGCACGTGGGGCAGGGTGTATCAGACCACGAGTCAGCCAGGCCGGTTCCGTCCTTGTGTCCAGGGACCCGCAGGCGGCCCTCAGGCTCTGAGCAGCGAGGCTGGGACGTGCCAAGCAGAGCAGATGGGGGTACAGGAGACGGGTCGCATGCCCGGCACACGGGCGCCCCCCAGGCCCGCCCTCTGACCCCTGGGCCTGGCAGGCTGGTTCAGGGGAACACTGAGGTCTGACAGGGTGGCGTCGAGGTTCACGCTGGTTTTGTCCGTTTTCAGTGTGTTTGTGGGGCGAGGCCTGCCGTCCGCCGGCACGTCCCGGAGCAGCCAGCGCGGTGGGGCAGGCTGGCTCCTCGGCTGCAGGCAGGGCTGCGGTCAGGGAGGAGGACGCCGGACTCGGGTCACCGTCCAGGGGGCAGGGCTGGAGGCTGGTGGAAGTGGGAGAGGCCAGGGACTCGGGGCCAGCCCCCGAGCGGAAGGGGAGAGAGAGGCACTCAGGGGTGAGGGCCGGGCTGCCGGGCCCGGAGCGGGAGCGGCTGAGATCGTGGCCTGGCCCTCATGGGTGCGGCTCTGTGGGCTGCAGGACACACTGCAGGGCTGGGGCTCGGCAGGGCCGTGTGGCACCCAGGGAGCAGCAGGCTGGTGGCCGACCCTGCCTGCCGGCGGCCACAGGCACAGCTGTGCAGCCACCCTGCAGACCCATCACCGCCACAGCCACCCCGGCCAGGTCCGATGCCGTCCCTCACTTCCGTCCCGTGTCGGACGGGCCTACCGCGCTCAGTGAAGTGGGAGGGTTTGGAGGCCACAGCAACGGGACCCCAGCAGCCGCACGACCGCAGACCCCGGCCGGGCACCGGCCCAACACGCCTGCGAACACGTCGGGTGCAGCCGCCTCCCCAAACAGGAAGCGTCCCAAGAGTCGCGATAGGCCACCAGGCCCTGTGCTCGGGGTTCAGAGGAGCCCTCCTCACACCGGCCCAGCGAAAGGGCAGGTGACCAGTGGCACGGATGCCCCTGAGGAGCCAGCCTGGGTCCCCGGCTGCGGCGGACCCACTGGGTGCAGCCCTGGAGGCTGCACACTCAGGCCGGCCGAGCTCTGCCTCCGGCCCGGGGCCCTGCCGGGAACCACCTGTGACCTATGGGTGACACCGCCCCGCCCACCCCACCCCTCCCGCCCACTGAGCCCGCCCCCCACTCCAGCCACCTCTCGGCTCTGGCTCCCCGCCCGGCTTAGAGCCCCCAAGGCGTGAGGCGCCCGGCCTCAGGTTTCCCCACTCCGCCCTGGAAGCCGTTCTCCCCGTCTCTCCAGGATCTCCAGCACACGGGAGAGCGAACGGGCACTGGGGGTCCAGGCAGGCGTCCACCCCCACCCCTGGGCTGCCCGGCACACCGGGCCCCGGCCTGGGAGACCTGCCCAGACGCCTGTGCGCCGCCCAGCACAAACCGGGGCCCTGTGGGCTCGGGTCCTCGCCCTTCTTCCCGCACACGAAGAAACGTCGGAGTGGGCATGAAACACGCTGGTGTTTAACGAAGCTGCTGCCCCAATGCGGTCCGTGCCTCGAAGTGATTATCGGCTTTCCGTGTCTTACTTTCCCCCCCAGTCACCCTCCTTTCCCCGTGTCACCGCCTGGGTCCCGAGGGCCAGCGACGGCCCAGAGTCCCCCTGTCCCCGTCTGGGACGGCCCCAGGGGCCACCTGCGAGGGGGCTCAGTGTGTCACAGCTGTGCCATGTCCCCACCCCCGGCAGCACGCCTCCCGCCGGGCTGAGCTGTCTTGTCACCAGGACATGAGTAAGAGCAGAGAGGTGACAGAGGGGTCGCCCCGCCCGGGCCCCTGAAGGGGCACCCCCGCCGGGTTCGGGGGCCCCAGACCTCCATCCTGGGGGCTCCGCGCGTCCGGGCCGGCGGCAGTCACGCTGAGTCCTCGCCAACACTCGTCAGCTCTTGTCTTTGACGACAGCCACTCTGTCGGGCGTGCTGTGGGCTCTGCCCTGGTGCTGGCTTGCCTGTCCTGTGGACGGGAGACGTCGGGCACCTTGCGTGGCCCGCACTCCACCTGCGGTTTCCTGGGGAGGAAAGGGGCGGGAAGGCTGTGCCCGCTGCCACAAGCTCATCCCGCGTCTCCGAGGTCACGCACTTTGGTGTTTATTTTGAGCCTCATGCCCATGCTCCCACCAGCCCTGCAGGCAGCTCTGCCTGGCAAACCACCCCTAACGCTCGACAGGGGTCCCGGCCCCCCGGGTGGTCATGGCCGCCCCCCCACCGGGGACAGAGAAAGGACCACCCTGCTACCCTCCAGCTGGACGGCAGGAAGGGCCGGGGAGCCTGTCCACATGGCCCTGAGTCCCGTGGGAACGGGGGCGCAGGGGCACTGGGTTAAGGAGCAGATGGAGCAAAACCATTTCGGACGGGGGGCAGGACTGGCTAGGGAAGTGGACTCGGAGAGGGGTCGGTCCAGGTGGAGAAGGACGGAAGGCAAACAGCCCCTCAGAGGCCGGACCACCAATTCCCTCGGCCCCTGAGGAGCAAGCGACACTTCCCGAGCACCACGGCGGCACCACCTTCCCGGTGACACGCGCTGGAGTCGGAGACCCGTGGGCAGAAACACCACCGAAGGGACTAACTCGCTTCCTGTGACCTGCGTCTTCCAAGTCCTGTAAGGAGCTGCGTGTGCAGCCGAATCCCAGCCCAGCTGCCGCCGGCACTCGGGACGCCTCCCCAGCTCTGTCACCGCCGACCGTCGGCAGGATCACCGCCACCGCATGGCGCCCCCGAGCTCGCATGTCCAGGGAGCCCCCAGCATTCACCGTGTGGGCGCAGGGACAGCAGCGGCTGGGCTGCCCACAGTGAGGACGCAGCCACACGCCCAGGGTGCGAGCCAACGGCTCAGCGTTGGCTGGATTCTCCCACGTTCCGTCAGACGGGGGCTGGGTGAGGCCCCTGGTGCAGGGCTGGTCCAGAAACCTCTGGGGCCAGAGGCCTCGGTTCGAATCCTGCCCTCGACCCCGACCGAGAGACTTCCAGCAAGTTGCAGAGCTCGTGCTCAGCCTGCCGGCCGGGAGCGGAGACACACCATCGCCGTCCCTGCCGCGCAGGCCTGTCGGGCTGGGCGAGGACGGTCCTCGGCCCGTCATGGAAGGGCCCCTCTCAGACCCGCAGGCTCACCCGGGACCCGAGAGGAGCCGGCTCTGCGTGAAGGCCGCCAGCTCGGACACAACTTTGTTTCGTGGAAGAACCTGCTTTGGGGTTTCAGACCTTCTGCACAAATCTGAGTGGGAGCCAGCACGAGGACCCACGGTAAAGTCTGAGTTCTGTCGGCAACTTCTTTTCTAAACGAGAAACTGACCCTTTTTTCCTGTTTCAAGTGAATAATTCACACTTCTCTTGAGACGAAGTCAAATTTGAACCATGCACTTCACCGTTTCTCAGTGTCTCTCCATTCCGAGGCGAGGGCAACAGTTTTAGAGCAGCGTCGTGGGGTCGGCATCAGCAGAACCTTGCTCTGGCGCAGCCCCGGCCGGACCCGGCCCTTCCTGGGGGGCAGACGGCGTGGGGGCCGAGGAGCCTGCAGCCGGCCGGCCCTCAACCAGTGAGAATCCTGGAGAGTGCCCGATGCCCTTCCGACGCATCCGTGGAAAAGTAGCTGTTCATGGACAAAGGTCGAACTTCCGCTCGGCCCCTCTGCCCAGCAGAGCACAGTCCTCTTACCATCATCTTGGTGCCGCTACCGTGTACACTAGGAGGCCGACCAATCAAAACGTCTTGCTTTTCAAACTTCCCCGTGACACAAGATGCTCTTTGCTTCAGCACTACAGACGTGTGAAAATGTAAGACACATCCCCGCAGTGTGCAGGTGGATCCAACTCCATGCTTGTCATGTAAGATCGTTCACGTGGGTTTGCTAATGAAAAGCATTTTTCATCAAAAGTGCGTTCGATATATGTGCCATTATTATTATGTTATCATTTTATTTTTAAAAACAAATTGGTTTAGATTTTCTGAAATCAAGCAAGTATCCCATAAACTGTTTTTATCATTTTCTCTTGCCATGGCATTTAAAATTCTTGAAATGGGAGTTCTTATGCTTTAAAATGCCCATGTTTCCCATGACAGTCTTCCCTATTTAAAAAAAATACATTTTATTTGATCATTTAGTGCGTTGGAAATGTATTCTAACCACTTACGTATGCCATCTATAACAGTCTGGTGCTCCCCAAATTGAGAACGAGATTTTTAACACAGAACATTAGGTTTCGCACAGAACCCACACGAACCGCACCGGCAAAGAGGCATTAGCAGGACCAACAAATCATTTTGAGCAGTTTTCATTGTTTAGACAGTCCGCAGGCCTGGGGGAATTTTACACAGGCTGTATTTCCTCTTCATTAGCCAGACAGCCCCAACTTCTGCACGGGTAATATTCTAATTCATCACATGGAGATGATCCGCCGTCGGGCCGCGCCTCCAAGCCCGCTCCGGAGGCGCCACTCCCACGTAGACCGAGACGCGCTGAGTGGAGCCCAAGCTCTCCTGACGGAAGAGAAAAAAGGAACCCGGACATCGTCGGACACCCATTCCCCGAGGCGTCCGCTGGATCTAGTTCTGCGTTATCGCCAAGACGCTTTCCTGAAGTGTTTTCAAGAATTAAAAAGGTAGGTAAGGCTTCTGCCGCCCTGGATCTAAGCAAGGATTTTAAAACAAAGGAGAACAGAGTGAGAACCAGAATCCCTCCGCCTCTGAGACAGACCAACAGGAGCGGCGCCTGCAGACGGCTTCTCCCAGGGGCTCCCTGGGCGCGATCCTGGTGTCTACGCGCTGAGCCCGCGGCCCACACCCCCAGGCTGAAGCCGGGCACTCCCCGGGCGGGGGCGGGGGTGGGGTCCGGGTCCACGCAGCCCACGGAGGGCACCCTGGCCGGACCATCTCCCGCTGCTGTGTCACAGGTCAAGCAAGGCCCGCGGAACCGTCGACGAGGCCAGCACATCAAACGTAAATCGCGTCTCCTCCCCACCCACCCTTCCAGAAAGCACTGGCAGAGCGCAGGCAGGTCGTCACCTGGAGAGTAAATCGGGCGTCTGGGGCTTCCATGTTGGAAACGAGAAACCCTTGGGGACAACGGGAGAACTAGCTACAAAAAGTGGCCTTTTTATCGATTTACTGACCTATCCAGACGTGGGATGCAAAACAGTCTCTCTGGCCCAGCGCGGCCCTGCTCTGTGCTCCAGCTTTCTCTGGGGTCGCCCCAGGACTCCCGGCCCGGGGACCGCGTAGGGTCCACGCCCCCTTGGTGACTGAGAGGCTGACCCAGCAGCCTGCCACAGGCAACAGGGGCGCCCGAGGGCCCGTCCCTGCGCGGCTGGGTGGGGTGCTCACAACTGCTGGCGGCTCCTGCCGGCGGAGGAGAGAAAGCGACGGGGCTGCGCACCCGGTGTGAGAGCTTGGAGGGCGGCCGCCCGCCAGCCCGCCCTCGGAGGTCGCGTCTTCGGGACTGGCCTGGCCCCACGCCGGCTCCCAGGCGCGCCGCCACCGTTGAGAGCTCGCCCCAGTTCCCCTCCACGGGAGTGAGGCAGACGGGGCGCTATCGGAAGCGGCGTGGGAGTCCCAGCTGCAGACCCCGGCCCCACGCGCCCAGCCCCCTCACGCATCCCTGCTCCGACCCCAGGTGGGCCTGACTCAGACTCTCCGAGGGCCTGGGAGGGAGGCGTGGTTGCAGCGGCAGCCGGGCCCCAGTCCTTCCCACCCCGCCCGGTGGCGGCCACTCCCTCAAGGTTCCAGGGCCCTGTGACCGCTGCAGGTGGGCCCCGGCCTCGAGGGCTCCGTGCCCCTACGGCTGAGCGCAGGGCCAGGGCGCGTCCCCCACCCGCACCCCACCCTCGGGTCCAGCACAGCCTCCCCAGCATCTCACGCAGGCCCTGGTTCCTGGAGGGGACTTCCCTACTCTTCTCCCCAAGAGTTCTGCAACCCCTACCCACACCCGGGGCTGGGGAGGCACAGGAACCCCCACCGCGCGCGCGCCCGGGCGGGAGCGCACACACACCGGCGCGCGCAGGCCGTTGCTATGGAGAGGCCGGTTACTAGCGAGGCTGAGGGCGGCAGGTCCCCTCCTCCAGGCCTTGCTCCCCGCCCTGCCTCCTCTCTCCACCGTCCTCCCCCGTCGCCCCGCGGGGGCTCCAGAGCCCCGTCCCCACACACACACCCCCTGCCCGCGCGCCACTACCCCTCCTCTCCTCTTTCCCCGCCCAGGGTACTCCAGCCCCGAGGAGGGCAGCAGGGAGGGACCAGAACCATCGCCACTGGGTCTTTGCCCGAGGAGGTCCCTCAGAGGGCGGCAGCAGGCGCCGGGTCAGCGCAGGACGCTCCCGGGAGACCAAGCGGGCGGGCAGAGGAGAGGGCCGCGGCGCCGCCCCCGGAGCGGGTTTGCAGGGTCCCCAGGCCCTTCCTGGTGAGGGGCACAGGGCGCCTCCGAGCCTTCCTTTCCCCCCTCCCTCGCCTACTTGGTGCGGGCGGCGGGGTGCTCTACGGGGTGGGGGTGACCCGAGAAAAGCCCCAGGTCCCCACTTTGGCCTCCCCGGAACTCGGTTATCCCTTCGCGCTTCTCCAAGCCGAATGAAGCTGTGCACAGGCCTCCTGCCTGCAAGCTCGGCCCGTCAGGCCTCCAGGGGCCGGGGCTCCGACCGAGGCACTGACCCTCATCAACACCGACTGAAAGGAGACTGCGGCCTAGGTCTTCGGTAAGACGAAGCAAGTCCTCAGAACACTTTAGACGCAGGGAGTTCTGCTCAGGCACTCGACACACGTCTGCTGACGACCTGTCCCCTGAGCCCGGGACCGGGGCGCAGGGTCTCCCCTGGCAGGAGAGAGGCGCGAAGGCGAGGCCCTGGGCTTGGGGCAGGTCCCGGGCAGAGGCGAGTGGAAGGGAGGAGGGGTCGGAGGCGGGGGTGGGGGGCGGGGTGCAGGGTTTGCCCTGGAGGGGCCGGCGGACGCCGGGCCGGGTGTGGGTGTGGGGCCGGAGGGGCGTCAGGTTAGGAGGGGCCGCCGTCTCCAGCTGTCCCGCGCGCAGGAACAATGGGGAGGCGGTGGGAAGGGGACTGGGGGGAGGGCGCCAGGGCTTCCAGAAAAGGAGAAACTAAAGAGCCTCACGCAGACTGTCATCTGCATGTGACAAGATCCCCCCCACTCCTTTCTTTCTTCCCTTGTTCCTGCAGCTGTGGGCCTCGGAGGGCGCATTGTGCACACAGATGTGGGGTTTCAGCTCTCCACTCACCAGGGGCACCCCCACCTGTGGCCACGGCCCGGGGTCTGGGGCTTGGGGAGGGACAGTGTAAGGGAAAGGGCCAGGAGAGCCCAGCCGACCGCAGGGCGCAGAGGCCACGGAAAACCAACCACAAGGCGGGCCGACCCCTACTCGCCTGTGCGCGCCTTCTGCCCGCCGTCTGCCCAACTCGAGGCCCAGGCCCGCCTGGGGCTCGGGGAGCTGGAGGCAGTGAGGGCGATGGAGAGCAAAGCCCTGTGCCCCTTGCTACGCCTCCGCCCGCAGGGTGCGGGGGTCCGGGCCAGGCCTTGGCCATGGGGAGCGAGCGCGAAGCTCGAGGCCTCGGTTCCCGCCGCGGCCCCAGCCCGGCGTTTGGGCTCCGCCCGCGGTTTGCTGGACCCAATGGGGGCGGCGAAGTTCTCAGCAGTTTCCTCGTCGTCGACCGGGTGCTTTGTGCACACATTCGAGACTCGAAAACTCGAGCGGGACTTGCGGGGGGGAGGGGCACGTCCACTCGCCGATCTGCCCTGCGTAATTGGCTTCCTTCGGTTTGGAGAGGGAGCAAAGGGCCACCACGGGAAGTGGAAACCCTAACTTGCAAGAACGATTTGTGTGGGTTCTTCCCTTGCAAAGAGTTGCGACACCCCCACCCCTCCCAAGCGGAGGCCACGACAGGGCTAGGCCGGGTGACGTTTCTGGTCAGGTCCCCTCCCCCCCACCCCCGGCGCTACCCTGAACTTGCCCAGTGTGAAGTGCGACTCGAAGGACGGCGGGGAGAAAGACTGCAAAGAAAGAAAAGGCGAAGCCGGGCTGCCGCGCCGTACGAATGACTGACACAGCCCATGTCCATTCGTCGTCTCGGGCGGGAGAGGGTGTACGGAGAGCCGCGGCCCCTTAGCCAATTGCTGTCAGCAACATGTGGGGGGGGGGATATCGCTATAGCAACCGGTGGCTGGGCCGCGAGCCGCGCCGCCGCCGGCCGGGTGCGCGCGGGGCCGGATATAAGGCGGGGCGCGGCGGCCGCGCTGGATGGAGCTGCGCGCGCGGCCGGTGGCCCTGTGGGGACCGTCCCGCGTCCCGCGCCCGGCCCTGCGTCGTCCTTACCGTTCCCCAGCCCTGTGCACTTCGCCCCGGGGCCGGGCCTGGGCGGAGCGCGCAGAGCTACGGGCGGTGCACAGCTGCGGGCGCCCGCAGGCTCGGAGCCGGTGCCACCGCCGCTTCCGGAGCCCCAGCGCCCGGCACCTTTGTCTCCGCCGGCCCCCCGAGAAGTTTGTGGTCAGAGGCAGGATGGCCCCGCTTGCCTCTGGCTCCTGCGCAGGGAAACCGCTGGCCGCGGTGATGGCGCGGCTGCCGCCGGAGGCCACCGCGCCCCAAGGCCGCTGGAGCCGGAGCACACCCCACCCTCTTCTGGCTTGGGCGCCCTGCACCGGCCCCCCTGCAGGTAACCCAAGACGCCCGGCCCGGGTGCGGGCACTAGTGGGCTGTAGAGAAGGGAGAGGGGCTGGAGTAGGGGAGGGAGGGAGGGAGCAGGAGGGACCCACCGAGGGCATCGCCAGGCGCATAGGTGGCACGGGGTGCAGAAAGGGGGCCTGGGAAGGTAGAGGGTGCTTATGGGGAGAAGGGGTTTGGGTGGGCAACCTGGACATCTGAGAGTCCCGCCCAGCAGCCAGCGCTGACTGGTGGCAGGCTGCCTGTCCAGGCTCCGGCTGGCAGGGCAGGTCTGCCTCGGAGGTCACTCCCCGAGCGGGTCGGGGCGGGCGTCCCAGGGCAATGCGGCTGGTGGCAGCTCTTACTGGACACAGAGCTAGAGAGAGAGGTGGCAGCTGTCTGAGCCCCCGGTGCCCGCAGGAGACAGCTCGGAATCGGCTGAGGATGCTGCCTCTGGGACTTCTCCAGGAGCGCTTTCCTCTTGGTGTCCTTAGCCAGAGACGGGGGCACTTCCAGGCCACTGAGAAAGAGGGGTGCGGGTGAGGCCGGGGAGCAAGCGGGGAGGAACGTGGGTGGAGAGGGAGGAAGAAGGGGGACCAGCCGACGGGACGGAGAGGAGCCCACGTGGAGGCACTGTCCTTCCAGAGCGTTCGGGTGCTCTGCACCCTCCTGACTCGGCCGGGAGCGGCCTCGGGGCGTCGGGTGTCTCCCCTGGAGGACACGGGATGGGCGCAGGGAGGAGCGTTCGTTCGAGGGCAGGTGGGGCAGTGAGTGAGGTTGCAGACCTGCTGAGCCCCGCAGCCTGCTGGAGAAACTCCTCAGAGGCGGAGGCCCCCTCCCTCCCCAAAACAACCTGCACTTTCTCCCCCTCCCCCCAGGTGGGGCCGCCGCGTGGTCGCCAGAAAGAGAAACTTCTGGCGCGTACTGTTGGAAGGAGGGACTTTATTTCCTCCGGGCTGTAACCGTCACCGCCGATGAGGCTCTCTGGCTTCTCCAGCGTTCAGAGCAGCCTCGCTCGAGGCCAGCGCGCGGACCTCAGATCCCCGCGAATCCTCCGCAGAATGGGCTCTCAGAGCCAGAGAGCGTCTCCCGCCCTTTTGTGCCGTTAGTGCGAGGAGCTGGTGGCGCTCTGCGGCTGGGTTGGGGGGGTCTCTGTGACAGCTGCCAATGCCCACTCACCCCCACGCGCGCTCTCGCCCAGAGGGGCGCCCACCCCACCGCGCTGCGCCCACAGCGCGGACCACCCTGCTCCCTCTCCGGCCCTGCCGTCCGGGCCGCACGTCATCCTGCTGCTCGGATTCCAGTTGCTAAGTCCGCACACGGCCGTCCCCGCACGGCCGGGGAAACTCCTCCCCGCCCGGGTCAAGGCCCGCGGTGTCCGAGCGGCCTTCGTGGAGCCAGCTTCCCCCCAATTTAGACTCGAGCCGAAGTCCTAGGGGGTGAAGGTCTGTGCGCAGCAGGGAGTTTCATCCACGCAGGAGGCCGTGTCCCCACCCAGCCAAGCGCTCCCGGCTCGGCCCTGGAGGAGGGGCGACCGTGCCGGGGTAGCGCAGCAGAGGCGGTGGGCCCTGGGCCCGCGCGACCCCGGGGGTCCTGGGAGGACGCGGGAGTAACGTTGGGAACATTGACCCGCGCCCCCGGCAGGCGTGCTTTGTGGCGCGGGAGGCCGGGCTTCGGCTTTGTGCCCGCAGAGAAGGGGGCCAGGAGCCTCGGAACCGCTTGGTGCTGTGAATAACCGCGGCTCCCAGGCTTCCTGGGCCCTTTGTGCCCGCGCGGCGGTCGGATGCTTCGTACCTCTGCGGGGTCTCAGAACCACGTCCGGGGGCGGGACTGGTAGGCGAGGAAGCCCGCGGCCTGGCGGGGCCAGGGGGGTGGAGGTCCAAAGAAACCTCCCGGCGGCGCCCCAGCGGGTCCTGGTCCGCGACGCAGGCAGGCAGGCGAGTCTGTAGGACCGGCCTTGGCCTCCGCGAGGACGCGGAGCGAACACCCCCGGGGCTGGGAGGCTTTGGCGGCCGCGAGAGCACTCCCCCTTCAAGGCCAGGGAAGTGTAGGAGGCGCGCGTGTGCGCGGTGGCTGCAGGCCTCGGGGACTGAACGTGTTGCCAAAATATACGGTCAGGAGCGGCGGGCGCGCCGCGCGCATTGGCCGAGTCCGAGTCTGGAGCCATAAAAACGCCCGCCGACCGCGAATGGAGGACGCGGGGCGGGCCTTCCCTGGGGCCCGCGCGCTGCGGGCGGTTCTCAGCTGGCCGCGCTCCTTCTCGCCGACCCAAGTCGCCGTTTGTCCAGCTCTGCTAACAATTAGTTCGCACGAGGGTATTTTTTCCCCCTTTAAACGTAAATATCGTACATCTTCCCCGATATCTTCAGAGCATTTCCCCCAAACTGGCGTCCTAGGAGTGCTAAAAGATGGGAAATGGTCTATTTGTTATCTTTTGTGTACTTACTTTTCTGTCTGTGCCTGGAAAACTCTTCAGTAAATAGCCTGTGTTACAAAGTGTATCCCCCCTATTTTCATTAAAGTTTATATTTAAGAATAATTATTCCTTGGAGATTCTTTTCTTTTGCCCAGATAGGCTTTTTTTCCCCCTTTTTTTTTCTTTTTTCTGGGGTTTTTTTTTTTTTGGACTGCTTGAATGGCAGATTAGCAAGTACAATTTCATCTGCAGACGAACAATAGCTTTCAGCCGCACAAAGGGTTGCTCCCACCCGGAATTCAGGCCGCAGCGCCTCTTGCTCTGATAATAGCTTCTGAAAAGATTTTGTAATGCAGAGAATTAATACATGATTATTTCCGCCTGACTTCTCTCATTTATTAGAATTCTGTGGCGAATTCCAAATTTAAAATAGTTAACAGCTTTCAAAAATACTTTTAAAATATTTTAAGACATCCCCCCTCCCATATTTTCTCAGGGAGTCACCCCCATGGGCTGATGACGCTTTAAAATTTTTGATCAGCCTGGAGGTCACAGTTACTATGTTTTAGTAAACATATTTTAGTGAATCCAGCATGAAATTTCCAAATAATTCTAAGATGGTTCATCTGGGAGACCAAAAACTGACTTGTTGTAGCAACTCATTAGCAGTCTCCAAAGCTGGGTTTCCCCGGGAAGCGCACTTCCCCAGCTCCGGGGGAGCAGAGGCTAGGGCTAGGTCTGCAAACCAGCTTCCTTCGAAAGGAAACAAATGAAACATTCGAGGACATTGGAAGTTTAATCTTATGAAGTTGAATGTCTGAGTCACACCTTGTTTTTTGTTTTTGTTTTTGTTTTTTACAAGCGTGTTTCAAAATTGAAGTCAGTTACTTAGACCCGGAATGGGCCTTGTTAACGGCTCACAGCTCGGCCGTGGGCACACGCCACCACTCGCTGCCTGTCACAGACGCGTCCAGTTTCCCGCCCGCCCGGCTGCCTCAGTTCTCGCCATCAAGTTTGGGTGTAGAACGTTCTTTTTCCTTTTATTTAATCTGTCTTCTTCTCGTTGAAACTCACCAGATGGATGGCTCAAACTTTTTTTTAAAGATATTTTACCATAAATGTCTCGGAAGATAATATAAGGGAATCTCATGTACCTTCACTTATAAGCACAGATCAAAATAGTTTAAGTGGGTCAGGACACTCTCTGTAGAGTCTTGAGAGCAACCACACACCCTGTCTCTCGGGTCACATTTATTTTGAGTCACCGCTTCTGCGATACTTTATCCTCCGAGGTCAAGGAGCCGCTGCTGCAGGCGGCGGGGCAGAAGGAGTGAGCGCTTTGCACTCCAGGTCCCTCCCCAGGCCCGCCCGACCGGAAGCTCAGTTGACTTACGCATTCCTGGTTCTTTGCGAGGTCACCCTTGTCCTGCATCCAAACACTTAGCAGTAAGTGCTGGTCTGTGTGTCCCCTGCACCCGGGGTCCCCACACACCCTGAGCCCCTCGCTGGAGGGGGGCTGCGGCAGACAGGAGGTGCCCACTTTTAAGCAAGGCCTGACTGTAAATGTCAAAGTCATAAATATTTAAACATTATTTTCTTTCGATTTCAAGTCCAGACTGGCAAGATGCCTCTAATGAGTCGTGGGCGCTCCGCAGGGCTCAGCGCCAGGAGGGCACGGCAGGGAAACACCTGTAGTTACGGTGGCTCAGCCCTGGGAAGCAGGGACCCCAAGGGGAGGAGCCGGAGGCACACCCCCCTCACACCTGGGCCGGCAGGAGGGTGAAACTCACTTTTAAGCTGTTAGCAGATTCACCTCTTTCTCTTCAAGCTCCTGGTTAGTAGGAATTTGAAGTTGGTTTGTTTTTTAACTCTATGAAAAGAAATAAAATAATCATGAAGTTATCTAAACTCAGTAACTGTGCCAAGGAGGGGAGTGCGTGCTCTTTAATTTTTAAAAGAGAATTTCTGTCGATTGTTTCTTCCGGGATTCTTAAGACCCAACTGGCAGCCAGCAGCACCTCCTAGGTCCTGAGGCGAGGCGCAGCGCTGGGCAGGACATTGGGGTGACTCTGGGTTCCCCTGAGGTGTGGGCCACACAGAGAGACAGAGGGACCCCCCAGAGGTTCAGAGTCCCTCCTCCTGGTCAGACTAGTGGGACGCGGCGGGTCCCTCACTCCAACCTGGCCCTGCCCCTCACCAGCTGCTCCCCAGCGCTGGCCAGACCACCTCCGCCCACCACAGACCCAGCGTCTGAAGTCCGTGGCCTAACTGCCCCTCCCCCTAATCCTGGACGACTGCCACCGCCCTGGGGACCACTGCCGCCCCTCTCTGTGGGGACAACTCAGGCCCAGGCAGGGGGGTGGAGGGCTCCATGAGTGTAGGGTCCCCTCCTCTTCCTTCCACCCCCTTCTACTCCGGGAGTGACTCGCTGGGGGTCTCCAGCTGGGGGAGGGAAGAGGCCCCGGTGGGAGGCCCAAGCTCTCGGGGCGGTCACTCTCCTTGACATTTTTCTTTGACCTTTGAGTAAATTCCAAGCGCCCGGCAAGGGGCAACCCAGCAGGCTCCGCTGAGCCCCCCCCCCCCCCCCCCGCGGCCCAGTGCATTGCGGCTCCAGGTGACGCTCGGTCTCCCTGACAAGGACCCGCCAGCCTGCCTCCTGGAAAAGAGATTCGGCGCTGCCTCGGGGGCGCTCCCGGCCCGGAGTGTGTCCCTGTGCGGCCCCTGCGTGTTCGTGGCCTCGCCTACAGCCCCACGACTGCAGGAGCGCGTCTGTGCCCCTTACACAGCGAGTGGTCGGCAGCCCGGGGCCCACAGCCCCGGGCGGCGGCAGGTTCCTGGCCTTTATCTCCCGCGCTCGCGGGCGACCGCCGACGGTCCCGGGGGCGGTGATGCGTCAGCAGCACTCCGAACACTGCCTGTCCCCTCGGAGCCAGGCCGGTCACCGAGCGCCTATGCGCCTCACGGAGCTGGGCAAGAAGGTTCGGGAAGTCCTTTTCCCAAACTCTGCCAACCACCTGGGTCCGCGAGGTCCTCCCGACGCCTGGGCAGGACCCCTGGGTGGGAGTGCGGGCACCTCCAGCGGCCTGCGCAGGGGCCGGAGGGGGCTCCGTGAGCGGGGAGCAGCGGGTGCCCCTCCGTCTGCCGCGCCGCCTCCTTTGTTGTGGTGTGGCTCCGTGTGCCGAGGCTCAGAGGTCCCTCTGGGGGCTCGGACGGCGGGGCGAGGTGGCACACGGTGATTCGGGAGACCGCCCCCCCCCTCAGGTGTAATTTGGGCCTCTCTCTCTCTCAGGCGGCGGGGCAACCACATCCCCGGAACGCGACCGCGGTCCCCATCCCCGCCCCGCCCGGAGCCTCGAATGTGCTCTCAGAGAGCGTGCCGGGTTGGGGCCCGCAAACTCGCTGCGCGCACTTCGGCCCCTCGGCCAAGAGAGGAGGGCACTGCCCTTTCACCCGCTGCCTCCGAAGGGCGCGACCCCCGGCGCCCGCGGAGGCCTCGTGGCGTCCGGTCGGATCCCTGCAGTTATTCGTGTGGTTTTGGCTGCGCCCGCGCGCGCGGTGTGCGAATGGGACGCGGAGGGAGCCGAGGAGGCAGGGGTAGGGCTGCCGGCCGCCTTTGAGTTCTTTCTGGAAGCCGCTGGGTGGCTGGGGGGAGGGGCAGGGATGGGGAGGGGTCTCCGGGGATCCCCCCACGCCGAGGCGACAGCCAGCCAGGACCTCGTGTGGCTACACCTGCCCCGCCGCTCAGCTCGCTGCGCGCGCCGCCCCCGCCCCCGCCGCCTCCCGCAGCCCGGACCCTGGCGGTCCTCCCGGCCGCAGGAAAACGCGGCGTCTTTTCTCATTTAACCCGCGTTTCCATCAACTCAGCCCCGGCACCGGCTAATCCTCGGCAGCAAAGCAAAAGAAGGCTAATTAATGAGCAGCTTCTCCAGTCAAGACCGGCGGTAATTGCTCTGGTGGCCTTCATTATTACGAGATAAAATGGCCCGGCCTGCCGTCGGAGGCCCTGTGTGCGCTCGGAGACGGAGCGGAGACGGAGCGGAGGGAGAGCTGGGGGCCGAACACGGAGTAGAAAGTTACCGATACAGGAGTAATCATGACTGGGCCGACCGGGCATCCTGGGGGCGGGGGTATCCATTTTGTTACCGCGTGGAATTAGGCGGCGGCTAATTGTTGTGCTCGTAGCCGCCGGGACAGGAGCGCAGCCCCGCAGGCCGGTGGTCCCTGGCGAGGCGTCCTCATCGTCTTGCTGTGGCTCTTTCAGTTGTCGCTAATAAGCCTCACTCGACCACGCAGCTGATGAGGGCGCGCGCCAGGCCCCGGTCGCACGTGGAGACTAGTGAAATGCGCCTATAGGACCCTCCGCCCCACCCAACCCCAGCCCAGAAAACAAGGAGAGTTGGATAGCCACCAGCTCCCTACTTTTCTCGACACCCTGAGAAGTGTGCCCCTGGGCCCACCCGTGTTCCCGAAGCCCTGGGAGCCCTTGAAGGGAACGTGCAGGAACCGAGTCCGCAGGCACTGCTGAGGGCCGAGTGTGCAGGGCGACGCCAGTGGGAGGCCTTGGGTGGCGGCTCCCGGGCGCCACACCCAGAGTATCCCCACGGAACCCACGACCTGGCTCCGCCCCGTCGTAGCGCAGCGCAGCGTGTCCCTGACTTCTGGGCTCCCTCCACCCCCAACGCGAGGTGCTGAGCTCGGGCTAAGCCGCACCCCCTCCCACCTGTTGAGAAAAGGGGTGGGCGCCCGGCCTCACCTGAGGCATCAAATACTACGTGCGGTTCGGTTTGAACAACCGCCACCGTTAAGGGAAAAAGAACGGCCCCTCTAACTTTCCGGGAAAACGTAGCCGCCGCCGCCCTGGGGAGCTGCTCTGAGCTAAGCGCTCTCCGGGTGGAGGGCGCGAGGCGCGCGCAGGGCGGCTTCGCTTTGCGGGTGGAGCGGTGCGTCTGGCAAGGGCGGGCGCGGGACCGAGCCCCGGCTTCAGCACTAACTGGCCCCTCTCTCCTGTTCCGCAGAAAAGCAAACTGAAGCTCCTGCCGCCCCGTGCGGAGCCCGAGGACTCCACCAAGTTCGTCGCGCTCACCCTGCTGTCCGTGGCCGCCATCGCGGGCGTCCTCCTGGCCTCGGGCCTCATCTACTGCCTGCGCCACAGCTCCCACTCGCGCCTCAAGGAGAAGCTCGCGGGCCTGGCCGGCGACCCGGGCCCTGACGCCACCGCGGCCTACCAGGTAAAGGAGGGAGCAGACAGGTGGTTTCGCCCGCCCCGCCCCTCCCCCACCCCAGCACTTCCCATTCTGCCCGGTGTGGGTTCCTCTCTGGCCACAGTTAGAAACTCTGTAGCATTGACTCGAGTGCGCTGCTCAGCTGTGGCTCTGCGTACACAGCAGTGGGGTGCTAATTAGAAACTGGGGGGAGGGGTATCTGTTCTCTCCGTTTGGCAATGCGTGATGAAAAATGCCCGCCTGGCAAGGCGTTCTGGCTGTGGGGGTGTTTGACGGTGTCCCTCAAACCAGCGACTTCCCGGGTGTCGTCTGTGAAAAGACCCTGGGCCTGAGTGGGCGGCTCCTCCGCTCCTGTCAGGATCAAGTGGGATCTGGTGCCGAAGTGGCAAGTCAACCCGCACGTCTCCATGGCAACGGTGGCCTGTGAGCGGGTGAGGCGGAGACCAGGGAGGACCAGGCCCAGGGAGGCCCCTCCAGACCCGAGGGGGCACAGACCGAGCCCACTCACAGGCTCCTGGAAGACGCGGGGTGTCCACCCCATGTGCAGTGGTGGCCTGTGAGGGGCTCAGCCCTCGGGGCGAGAGCAGCAAGTCAGGGCATCTGGTCCCTCTTAACACAAAATATCATTTCACTCCCAGCGTGCGCCCCGCGTGGGAAAGTAAAAAAATTCACTTCATCATCGTTTTCAAAGCCTAATCAAGATACCCTGTCAAAGACGTCCTCCCATTGGATGAGACGGCCTTTCCTCCGATCACGTGACGATGACGTCATGTGTCTAGGAGACAGTGCGTCAGATCTCACAGCCCTGCGTAAGCAGGTGCTCGTTATTCCTCCATCACCAGAGTTCCTCCTGGACAGGCCCTTCCCGAAGAACACTCCCAGCGGTCCTGCCAGGGCCCCTCCATGAGCCCCGCCGGGCTGCCCCGGCCCTGGGGGTCCCTCTGCGCTGAGCCCAGACCAGCAGACAGCTTGTCTGCCCCGCATCGAGACGCTCCGCCCGTCTCTGCATGGAGAACACCTCTGTTTTCCCAGGGGGTCACGGCGATCTCTTCCCCATAAGGAAATGGCGACTTCAAATGTCTGGGAGACGGCGTCTCAGTCGCCGGCGTCATCTCGCTTTAGAGCAAAGGAAACATCGCGTTTGAAGAAGGAGCCCGGGAAAAAATGTCACAGAAACCACCAAGAATTTACCCCGACGTTCTGTGGAGTGAGCCCGAGCAGGGCGGAGGCGGGGTCCTCGGGGCCACGTCTGTGCAGGACATAAATAAATTATCACACCAGCTCCCTCCCGCGTCGGTGCGAGTGCCAGAGCACGTGGGGCAGATTCGAGGAAGCACGCACCCTTTGATACACTTTGAAATGCAAGGATAAAATATTGATAGAATGGGAAGCTTGGACTCGCATGCAGAAATGGCTGATTTTGACCCAAAAAATGCACGGTTAGAACTGAGTTTGTCATAATTAACAGGGAAAAAATCGTCCCGGTGACAGCTCTAATTAATAGTATCTGAAATTAAAATCATGCCCTTTCAGCAGGAAAATTGTTTGAGTTTCTTGGGGTGACCTTTCAGCTGCTCCTCCTGGGGGCAGGTGGTTGAGTTGATATTGATTTTATAATGAGCCCTGGTTTGTTTAATAAGAATCTGTAATCCAGACAATAAATGAAATGTGTGCTTTTCTTCAATCCAGATTAAGATTAATAAAAAGAAAAAAAAAGCAGAAAAAAATTTCCTTTAAAACTATGATCTAGGAAAGTTTAGAAGTGAAATCATTGTACAGCTTCTTCCAGCGGGCTCAGTTCTGGAACCACAACCGCTCCCCAGGAATCCCTTGGCCTGAGCGTGGCACTGTGCCCCCGGAAGCGGCTGTGTGCTGGGAGAGGACGCGGGTCCGAGCTGAGGCACTGTTTGGATCTGCTTCGGCCGGGCAGGACCGGTGACGGTGGGGGGTTCCACGATTTTCAGCTCTCGGTTTAGCCGAGTCACGTGTGAAGGACTCACGGTCCAGTACGTCAACCCTTGAACAGCACGGGGATCGGGGCGCCGACCCCCCACCGCCCGGACTCCGTGCCTGACTTTGACTCCCTGAAACTTCAGCCACAGGGGCCTGGTTCTGGTGCCGACGTCCGCAGATGCTCACCAAGTCCCTCGGGACAGGGCCCAGCACAGCGCACGCCACCTGCAACTGTGGACTCCCAAACACGGACCAAAAGCAGTGCTTTCCGTCCGCAGTTCGTTGAACCCATGGGTTCGAAACCCCAGCGGGCGGAGGGCCGACTGTGTAACCCTGTGTCTTCGTGGAGCAGGCCGGCACCCCGTCCCCGGGACACAGCAGCCAGGGCCGGGGAGCTTTTAAAAACTCAGCAAAACTACACCAGCAATCCCAGGAAAAGGGGCCCAGGGCGCCGGGGCTCTGCTTATATTTAAGTGGCCGCAGGGCCGCCCTCCGCCGTTCTGTGTGCCGGAAGAGTCTGGGGATAGATCTGCTCGCCCGCCACCAGGAAAACCCGACAGCCCGACATTCGGCTTTGCTTCGTGGGGACACGACGGAATCTCGCGATCCGTTTTTCGGCATCTCTGAAAGAGGACGAGATGGCGTGTGAGTGAGGGTGCACGCGGTGCCCGAGGAGGGAGAGGTCATCAGGGCGCTGTCCACGTGCGAAGTGGCCCTTTAAGGAAGGAGCCGGGCGTCCTGCAAAGGGACCAGCAGCTCAGAGGTCCCGCACGAGCGTCCAGGCCAGGGGCGCCAGCTGCCTCGGTGTGGGCGGCCCCTCGAGGTGACCCTTGGAGAGCATCAGTCTCTGCCACCCTGTAACGGCGTCTTCTAGTCCCCGCCCTGAGGGGACGGGCAGTCTGTGCAGAACCTGGGGTTCGCAGCTGGGGGCCTCGAGGCGATCCTCAGGGACAACCGCGCTTCCCCGGCCTGGCCGCTGTGGCTCGGTGGGCTGCAGCGCCGACCCCAACCCGGGTTCGGTTCCCAGTCAGGGGGGCGGCCAGTGGAGGCTTGTCTCGCAGGGACCTGTGTCTCTCTCTCTCTCTCAAAGCAACGGGAGAGTGTCCTTGAGGATCAGAGAAACAAAACTGTTTCAGAGTAACAGCACCAGTCCGCTCACGGGTGGGTTTTCCCCGCACCCACGCCGACCGCCCTCCGCGCTTTTCCCCTGAGCTGCGTGCGGGTCTGCAGAGTCCCGGCCGCCACGGAGAGCAGCGTCTCTGGTTCCAGGTGGGGGACCCGCCGAGGCAGAGGCCGCCCACGGCCCCAGCCAGGCCATTCGCGTGAGGGACTGGAGCCCCCCTCGAGTCCGTCCTGGGGCCGGGGGCTGGAACCCGCCCCCACAGACACTCTGGGACAACCGCAGCTCGGTTTGGGGACATCCAAGGTGCAGGAGGACTCTTGACCGGGCAGGGGCGAGCGGGGGTCAGCACGCCGGAGCCCTGGGTGGTGCCAGCGCCAACTGTGCTCTGCATCTGCATCTCCTGCTGACGCGTTGGAGCGTTTCCCTTTGCTTCCTCAAAACGGAACTATTTATAAACCGCTTCCCGAGGCCGCCTGTGCTGGCCTGCTGTTTGGTCCGCCTCGCCCGTTGGAAAATCAAACCTTTCTCGGGAGACGCTTCTGCTCGGACTCTTGGAAGATGTCACCAGGCGATCTCCCGAGGCGCAGCGTGTCCCGGCCTGAAAGAGCGGGGCTGGTCGGCGTTTACAGGAAGCGAGACCGTTTTCAAAGGCCGTTTTCGACAGAACACCGCCCCCAGACTTCCCGACATTGTTTTAGTAACTGTTACTTTTTTCCTTCTAAACACATAAGACACACTATACTTGGGTTAAATTTGTACTTGGTGGTCTGAAAAGCCAATGTCTTTGCGGTCATTCTCCCCGCCCCCAAATTAGCTTGTCCTTCTGTACACAACTGACCCTTGAACGAGGCCACAAAGCCCCCTGCAGATGGAAATCTGGGTTTCGGGTTTGACTCCCCAAAGCCTTAACTACCGCTCACGTGCGTGGACCGGAGGCCCTGCCGGTAACGTGAGCAGGCGGTGGGTGCTGGGTTCCTAAGTCGTGCGCGGCACACGCTGCGGTCTCACCGGAGAGTGAGCGGGAGTGGGGGACGTGCCGCTGGGAAAACCGGGGGAGAGAAGGCGCCGGGCCGGTGTTTGTTGCAAACGTCCGCATGGGCGTGCACCCCGCAGCTCAGACCTCTGCTCGAGGGTCCGCAGTGTGTGTATTGTCACCGCATGTGTGTATCCACACGCACGCTCACTCGGGGTGGGGCACGGCCTGGAAGAACGGTGGTGTGTGGCGTTCCGTGCACATGGCGCGTGTCCACGCGGGCACCCTGCGTCTGTGGCGCTGGCAGGTGGAACCGGCCGCGGGGCGCCGGTGGCGGGTGGGGGCGCGCTCGCTCCTGCTCTCTGAGTCGCTGCAGGGGGCCCCCGGTTCTCTGGGGCTTCGATCCCCCTCCCCCAAGAGCACGGACTCCTGCGGAATTCCCCGAGGCTCTCTTCTGAGGGCGTCCTTGCTCCTCGGAGGCCCCGGGTCCGGACCCGGAGGAAAGCACGCGCTCGGCGGAGGGAGCCACTTGCGAACTGCCGTGAAGCGCACACCGTGTTAGCGGCGGGGGCGACTCACCCAACGGCCACTTGCGCGAGGCTCCCAGGCCCCGCCCGACGCTGGGCGAGACTGGGTGCGCCTGACTTCCCACCTGCGGGCGGGGCTCAGCTGGGCGCCTGCAAACAGGACCGGTCGCGGTTGGCTTTTCTCCGGGGCTCTGGACCAAGGGAGCCGCCCCTGCTAGGGGGCGGTGTGGCGGCCGGCCACAGGAATGGCGAGAGGGCGGGATGTCCCCGTTTGGATGGGAGGCGGTGGTGTGGCCTGGGGGTGTCATGGCCTGGGGGTGTCGGCACCGGGAGTTTTGAAGTATCTTTCCTTCCGTCAGCGACAGAGCTGGGAGTGGCTTTTCTGTGCGTCACGTGCAAACTTTCTGCCCAAAATGATCTCCTTTGCAAATACTCAATAAGCAGATCTACCCTTCAAAAATGGAAAGGTGTCCCCAGCCGGGGGGCTCAATTGGGCTGGAGCATCACCCCGTGCACCATAAGGTTGCAAGTTCGATTCCCAGTCAGGGCACAGGCCTGGGCTGCGGGTTCAGTCCCCGGTCAGGGCGTGCACAGGAAGCAACCGATGGATGTTTTTCTCTGGCTTTCTCTTCCTCCCCCATCCTCTCTCTATAATCAACTAACATATCCTCAGGTGAGGATTTAAAAACGTACAATAAATAGTAATAACAGTAAAACAGAAACGGAAGGCTGCCCAAAAACACTGCGGAAGGACGTGTCCTCCTGCTCTAATCAGTCCAGCCTGAGAGCGCGATCTCTCCAGTCCGGCCTTGGCGGACGGAGCCCATGGTCCCAGGGTCCGTAGGTAGAATTCTCCGGAAACGCTCAGGTACCGAAGCGGTTTTGTGAGTGCGGGTTCCTTCCGTCAGAGCGACGCCAGCTCCTCGGGGCGGGGTCTTCCTGCGCTCCGAGACCCCAGACCCAGGCCGGCGCCTCTGCCAGCTCGGAGCCGCGCTTCTCGGGGGCCCGCGGACGCGGCCACGAGGCGAGAGCGAAGGACCAGGCGCGCCGGAGCCTGTGTCTGCGCGGCCGGGTTCAGACCGCGAGCCTCCGGGGCCGGGCCGCTCCCGGGAGCCGTCCCCACACCCTACCCCTTCGAGTCAGAACCTTGGCCGGAGGGCGTGCCTGTGTCGCGAGTTTTTCTCATCAACCCTAAGCTTTCACACGTGCAGCTTCCATGAGCCGTGACCCGAAGGCTGTTCCCCAGTTTCCACGCCACGTGTGTCCTCAAAGACAGCGCCGGGGACGTGGGAGCGGCTCCAGGAGGGGCGGGTGTGCGGGAACAGCCGGACGCGGAAACGCAGCTGGCCGCTGTCCCGGGTAGCGCGCCCTCCCGGGTCGGGGACTGGTTGGATCAGGCAACAGGCGGCTCCTGCTGCCGCTGCGTGGGAAACCAGAGATGGGGCGTCCGGGGCGGCCAGTCTGAGGCCGCCGCTGCAGCTCGCTCTGCGTCTGTTACGATGTTTGGTTCCCGTTCTTGCCGCCCTTAGCAGACCTGGCTTTTGCTCGGACACCCGCCTGAGGAGTGGCCGGGGGTCACGTTGGGGGGGGGGGGGGTTCGTTTCGCCTGGGTGACCAGGGACGTCACCGGGTTCTCTCCTGTAACTCGCGGGAGGAACGTGTCTCGGAAGTGCCGCAGGAAAATGCCGTCCCCGCGTGGCTCCGACGTGGCGGCAGGCGGGGGTGGCCGAGGAAGGTGGCCCCTTCCACCCGCGTTTACACGGGAAGCAACCGCCGGCCTCACCCGCACCTCTGTCGAGGCCGGAGCTTCTGTCCTAGGCGAGCGAGAGGAGCTGCTCTGGGGCCGCCGCACCCCAAGAGCCCCCCATCCTCACACCCACCCAGCGACGCCCGCCCAGGCACCCCGAGAGCCAACACAGGCCACCTCGTCCATGACTGGTGACCCTCACGTGAGCGGGGTCCTGCTGGCGCCCCTGCTCCCCCGTGGGGACCGTGAGCGTCGGGTAGGTCCGGGTCCCCTGGCCAGCGGTGGCAGAGCTGAATCAGGATGAGCGGGGTCAGCTGGCCGGGCCACATCCCCCCCCCCGGGGCAGGACAGAGCCTCCTCAGTCCGCAGACCTGCTGCCCCCAGACCCTGCATAGGCGTTCCGCCCGAGGCCAAAGGCGCTGTGGCAGGTCTCGGGGGGGTGGGGGGGGGAGTCCCAGGTTTCTCTGCTCAGCACGTGATTCCTCGAAGACTGCGGGAAGCACACGTAGGCAGCCTTGCTCACCCCCAATTACGGGGCGACAGCGTGACCCTGCAGGGGGCAGAGAGGCCCTGCAGACTCCCAGAGGTCAGACCTTGGGACAACGGGCAACGAGGGGGGGACGTTCCCGGCGGGAGGGGGACCAGGCCCTGGGCGTCCGCACCACGGACGGACTTAGCAAGGATGGGTGGGTGAGCCAGGCGGGGCACTGGTGGGACACGGTGGGGCTCACCCTGGGGTGGGAGCCGGGCCTCGAGGACAGTAGGAAGGACCCCACTGAGGTCCTGAGCGGGTCCCTGCACCCGGAGAGTCTGTGCTCAGACCACGTGCATCCTCCTGGGGCCCCAAGGACGGTTGGCTTCTCGGGGCCACCGGGAGAAAGCCCCATGGGGAAGGGGGTGTCCAGCCTCTCCTCCCATTCCGTCCAGCCTTCTTTTTTTAAATGCTTTTTAAATATTTTATTTTCATTTAGTTTTAGAGAGGGGAGGGGAGGGAGAAAGAGAGGGAGAGAAACATCAGTGTGTGGCTGCCTCTCGCGCGTCCCCTACTGGGGACCTGGCCCACAACCCAGGCACGTGCCCCGACTGGGGATCGAACTGGCGACCCTTTGGTTCACAGTCCCATGCTCAGTCCACTGAGCCACGCCAGCTGGGGCCTGTCTAGTCTTCTCTGTGTTCTCTCCCCCTGCCGGGCCCACCGCTCTTTCAGTCCCTCCCTTTCCCAACACGGAGTCACGGGACCAAGATCCTGTCATACATCCTAGCCCAGAGCAGGGGCAAAGCACCTCCCTGCACCCCGAGTTCCCACCCAAAATGGAAGAGCCCGGAAAGAGTTCTGTGCGCTCGCCTGTGCCCCTGAAGGTCAGTCAAGGTCATGGAAGTGTTCTGGCATCTCTGCTCTTGGTTCTGTCCAAGGACGCACTGTCTGAGGTGGTCGCAGACGCTTGGAGGGGTTTGCTGGCGCAGGCGGGACCCTCTGGCTGCGGCGTTGCCTGCCCTGCGGTGCCAGGCCCCACCCCCCCCACTCGGCAGGACTCGTGCTGGGGTGTGCACCAGGGCGAGGAGGGGCAGATCGGGGGCGGGAGCCGGGTGTGGGGCGCACAGGGCGGGGTGCACAGGGAGGGGAGGCCTCGCAAAGGCGAGCGCCCTGCCTGACCCGGAAGCGCCGGGTGGGTGGCAGTGGCTCCCGAGTGTCGAACGAGGGTGTTCAAGGACACGAGGCTGGGCCAGCACACCCGGCGGGAGAGCCCGAGGGCGGGAGAGACCCCGGGCACAGAGAGGTCCCATGGGGCCGGCCGGCCGGCCGCCTGCCCAGAGATGAGACTGACCTTGACACCACTTGACCTTGACCCCTGAGTCCCTTCGGTCTGGAGTCCCCTGTGGCTCTCCAGCACTTGCACCTGCCCTCCCTCCTCCCGCCCAGGGGCAGCGGCACTGGGTGTCGCGTTGTGCCTGAGGACCGGCCCGCGTCTGTGCGGGTCCCCAGGGCCGTGGCTGTGGGGGCAGCGTCCACGTGCATGGCGGGTCGCCCTTTCAGGAGCCTTGGACGGGCTGGGCAGCTGGCCTCGGAGCTGGCCTGGCCAGCCTCTTCCTGGAAATCTCCTTTCCTCCAAGGACAGAATCCATTTGTGACCTGGTGAGGACCGGGAGCACGTGATTTCGCCTGAGGGTGTCCCTGGGCACGTGCGTGGTCGAGATGAGCAGTGCACGGCCCGGGGGGAGCTGGGTGGTTGGAGGGCTTCCCGGAGGAGGTGAGCGAGGGGCCCGGAGGGCAGGAACCGGAGGAGATCAACCCCTGGGAGCCACTGGCCCGGGTCCGGGGCGAAGGACAGAGCCGTCCGCTAGGAGCAGGGGGGTCTGTGCCGAGCAGGAGGGGGCCGAGCCGGTCGGGGTGTCGGAGCCAGGCAGGACCGCCCCTGCCTGTGTGGGCCGGTCCCCACTGCACCCCGTCCCTCCTACCGTCCCGGCTTTCCTGCTGCACCAGAGCAGCTCCGCAGCGGGGCTGCTCTTCCCCGTTAATTAACGGTTCTCAGACTTCGTTGCGGAAACACTGCACTCTCCAGGGGTCTCTGCTCTGGGAGAACGGGGCAGGGGGGAGGGGGGATCTCGGTGGGCCCTTTTCTCCGTCAGAAACACAAGATTGGCAGACAGACCATCTCCCGCTCGGAAGGGGTCAGTGGTAGAAAAGTGGATTCTCTCCGGGATTGTGAATGTCAGCAGTGCAACAGCGTGTTAGGTGTCTGCGCTGGGCGTGCGTCCGAGTCTCGGGAGGGCGGGCAGGGCGATTCAGCAGCCAGTGGGCCGCGTGGTCCGAGGTGCAGGCGTGTGAGCCGGGCCTGAGGACCGCGGCCACGAAGCTCAGGGCTGGACCTGGGTCGACTTCCTGAAGTTGCATCGCAGATCAGTTTTGAAAGTCCGTGTGGCGAGTTCCGGGA